>NC_134407.1:178586765-179220098 GCF_038048845.1 Mixophyes fleayi | reverse complement strand
TGGAGACCAAGAAGAACCTAACATTACCGAATATGTGGTAGGTCCTTTACCCAACCCTTCATACCACAAGGACATTACATTGGAAAAATACAAACAAAAGCTGCCTTATTATCGCCGACCTATGATTGGTAAGGAGTATGCCGATGCTTACGAATTGGTCTACCAAAAGGAGTTTTCTACTGCACCAAATTTTTTAAAAGGTATTGGCTACGATGGCTCCAACATTGCTGCACTTACAACAGTTCCAAGAGGTTTAAAATCTGGAGACAGGAGCACCTGGTTTGTTATGTTTCTCAAAGTGATGGAAAGTTGCTTTGCTGTGCATCCAGTTGGACTGGAACTTCTTCTTGACCACAAAAGTCTCGATGTTAACAAATGGAAAGTTACCAAAGTGTTCTACAATGGCGTTTATTTCTCAAATATGGCTGATCTGGAGAAGCAGTATAATTCGGGCAAAGTGGAAGTGAAAAAAATTAAAAATGTAACACCAGAAAACGACATCGGCTCCATGAATCCTAAAGTCCGTCCTGTGCCTGGGGCACCATTTCAATTTGACCCAGTTGGTAAACGTTATACTGTTAACAACTACCAAGTCTCTTTCCAGTCGTGGAACTTTGCATTTGGTATAAATGTGAACTCTGGACTGCGGCTTTTTGACATTCAATTTAACAATGAACGTATTGCCTATGAAATTAGTACTCAAGAGGCAATTGCTATTTATGGCTCTAATGCACCTGGTGGGATGATAACGAGATACCTTGACGCTAGTTTTGGCATTGGAAGATTCTCATTTGAGTTGGTAAGGGGTGTTGATTGTCCTTATTTAGCCACTTATGTTGATGCTCACTATCTCATGGAATCTGAGACGCCTGAAACGACAAACAATGCCATATGCATTTTTGAACAAAACTTGGGTGTACCTCTTCGACGCCACTATTCTAACATGCACTCCATGTATTATGGAGGACTGGCCAGTACTGTTTTAGTAGTCCGAGCTGTGTCGACTCTTATTAATTATGATTACGTCTGGGATTTCATCTTCTATCAAAATGGAGTCATTGAAGCCAAGATGCATGCTACTGGATATATAAGCTCTTCATTCTACTTTGCCGATGGAAAAGATTATGGCTCAAGGGTTGGCGAATACACGTTGGGAACACTCCATACACATTTCATCAATTACAAAGTGGATATGGATGTTGGAGGTAAGCTGTATTTAATTGTCTACAACCCAGATGAGGAAAGAATTTCTGCTCTCACAAGGGGCAATGTTACATTTGAATTTTCTAATGTTATAGCCAATACATAGAAATGATTATTGTGATAATGATAATAACAAAGGGTTGTGTACAGTGGTACAACTTGATGCTTTCAGGCTCTTGAGCAAAATGTAAGCCTGGGCTCCAGCAGAAAGTATCATCTCTAAAAATGCTTATACTGCTAATGGCTTTCCAAAATTACTGTAACTTATAATAGTGTGTCAGGAATCCAGGAGAAGCCACACTCAGGGGCAAACAGAATTTGAGGAGGGGGGGGTTCCACGCCACACCACCAGTGGGCATGACCATCGTGGCTATAATTTTAGACAGTGCTAAGCTTTTCTCCAACTCTTCCAATTCCCTTCAAATACACAGGCAATGCTGTGTGCACTACTGTTATGTGCATGCAGCCCCTCTTCATGAGCAGAGCCGGGTGAAGTGGGACACACCTCCCAACTGTCCCTGCAGGGGGGAAAAAGTCCTGACTGAGCAGGACAGTCAACCAAAATTGTGACTGCATCACCAGAATCAGGACAGTTGGGAGACTGTCCTGCTCTCTCCTACCTGTTCTTCCAGGTTTTGCTATCTGCTGCTGCTGCTCCTGTCTTACGCTCAGTTGCTGCTTTTGTGTATCCTGGAGTGTTTGGGTCCTGTTTGGAAAAAAGGGATAGGTACATGAAATTTGGAAAGTCTAGCAATGAGTGAACCATTTAGGTCAAATCAGCCCCGACGTTAAATCACTAGCACCTACGTTAAATAGGCCTTCATCCCTGCACCCAGCCTCGGCATTGCAATAACACTATCCACATTTAATAAATAGATCTATTTCTTACAATGCGATGACATTAAATAGTATTCACGTTTGATATATAAATCTTTTCCCCCAAAAAATAACACCGATATTAAATAATTAGTATTCACATTTAATAAATAGTTACCAAACTACCCCATCTGAAATTAATAGGGACTACCACGATCCCCATATTAAATGAAATAGCCTGCACCGTCAGATAAAGTGCCCCACCTGTACATTGTTTATACCTGCACCTTTTTTAGTACAGCCACAAGCACAATTCTCCGGTCAGTTTATGAGTTTTACAGTTGACCTGTTGAACGAATGAACTCAGGGTTTTTGGTCAGGCTTTAAAATCACTTACTTAAACATAGGTTCCTTATTTACTGTACACTAGTTCAGTAAAAAGATTATACACAAAAAGGCCAAGGGGGCGCAGCAGCCGCCCGCTACCTGCCTCTGTACCTTCATCCCTTAAGTTCCGCAGTGGAACGCATGTGCGTTCCACTGACAGGAAGTTCGGCATTTGGAACGCAAACACTGCGGAACTTAAGGGATGAAGAATCAAACTGTCCCATAAGTTAAACAATTTCTCTCTCTCTCTCTCTCTCCCCCCCCCAAGTTACCTGACACCTTAAAAAGCTTATTGTATACAAGCGATCTGCCACAGTTATCATTCAGGGCCAAATTTTATTAAGATTTCTGACCATAACAGACATGTAGCCTCTGGTCGGGAAATGTTATTTGTTTATTCTGCAGCATCCTGTTATTGCCTTTTGGGGATAAAAAATAAAACAGACAAAACTATCATACGTTGCCCTTAAAAATCATAAGGCACAGTATGCGAGTAGGAATGTGAAAGCTGGTTTGCCCATGCCTAATCCAAGAAATCCGCGAAATGTATTTATTTTTGTAATAAACCACATACCATCACATACATAAACTCCCTCCAGTTCTCTTCACCACCAGCGCAGAACATTGTAGTCCTCCACATGCGTCCAGCGACAGCATCCCTTGGTAGCCACAACTACTCTGCAGCCAGGCGCGGGCTGGGAGATGTCAGCCCGGGGGGCGCACAGGCGGCTGCATCACATGACACGCGATGCGGCCGCATCCTGTGTCTTGTGATGCGGCCACCTGTGCGCTGACGCGGCCGCATCCCATGTCATGAGATGCGCCGCCGGTGAAAACAGACTATATTGCATCCGGGGGGCGGCCGGCCCTAATAGCGGTAAGACTCAGCGGCCTGGGGGGGGTGCTGCCCCCCTGCCCAGCCCGCCCCTATCTGCAGCTATGTTCCACACCCCGGTACTTTTACAATAAATCTTGATAAGAGAAGACACAGCCACACAGGTCTTACAAGTGGAACCCTCCTGAGCGTTGATTGGTTGTAAGCATCATGTTGCTCGCCTGTCCATTGGCTACAGGGTTCTCACTCTCTGATTGGCCCAATACAGAATGTGGTCACGCAGCCACCCTCCTCCATTGAATTTCCGCAGTACCCCGGTCTGTGCCCCAGGCAGGAGAGGGGTTTCCAAAGATCAGGAAACCCTTCCCCTGGGTGCGCGCCTGACACTCCCTGAGTAATAAGAGTCATATGTGTCACAGTTTTTAAAATAATTAACTTCAAATGCTTATATTCCTAGAATTCATACTTCCAATGCACCAACATTAATACGATTAGCCAACAGAAAAAACTTTAATTCTTTTAATGAATTTGAAACGTAAAATGGTGCATGGAGCAACAAAGATCAGCTGATCAAACTTCATATTACATTGGTCCTAGATTTAGCTGCCTTACACTATGAGCATTAGTACCATTTGCATTGTTGCAACGTAATGTATATTCCACAGCAATGTGAAGTTAACATTCATTAAATAAAATAGCTACCAATTAAAAATGCCCCATACAAATGGCAGACATTTCCACCACTTCCCACATGAAACTCCATAAACCCATAAACTTCCAATCAATAAAAACTAAAAACAACAAAGACAATGTGGACTAGTGCATGACTGTAATATTATAGGGTAATAGCAAATCCTCTGTAGGTTCAGCTAAGGTGGCACCGAATTGCTGAAAAAAGAAGGTTAGACAATATGCTGGTGTTAAACGTTGTGAGAGATGTCATTCTGGGAGAGCAGCTATATATGTAAGGTATGTATGTATGTATGTATGGAAGTATGTATGTGTCTTTATTGATCCTGAGTAGTAACGCTGTAAAAAAGCCCCTCCCCCCGCTATAAGTAAACCAGCAGGTCATGACCTCAGCAGGGAACCAGTCACGGGTCCCACCGTGTTGGGTGGGTAAGATACAGGGGCTGCCTGTCAAATTTTAGCCCAGGACACGAGACTCGGCTCAGCAGCCTATTACGACCATTTGAAAGGAACAAAATGCAGGTAGCCCAGTGACCAAGCCCAAGGTAGCCACTATGGGACCGACTGGGGGAGCAGATGCCCCCCCCCCCCCAGCTCAGCCAGCCCATGGTAAGGGGATCCTTGCATGGCAAATAAGATATTGGGATTTCCCATGGAGAATAAGGTGTGAGTGTCATAACAGTAGATGGGAGAAATGAGTAGGAGAGTGATAGGGCTGAGGAGGAGGGGAGCAGCAAAAGGCATGCTTAAGTCCCCCTCCTTCCAGAAGATGGGGCAATTGATTTCCTTTTACACCCCTCCCCTTAAGCGTAAAATTCAACCATGTTTAATAAAAGGCTGTGACCATGTTCATTTCACTGCCTGCCACTGTGTCTATTGTTGAATGAGTGATCATTGACTGATTGCCGGACAGAGGGGCCAATTGTGTCCCTAAGGTCAAAAAAATGTGCTTTCTTTTTGTAAGGATTTGGGCTTCTGCCTCTGCTGACTGAGCTGATCCAGCATGTTGCAGCTCCACTCCCTGCCTTTCTATTTAAGTCTTCTTCTTGCCTGATTATTGTGTTCCTGCCCGTAATCTAGTTGCTATCATTTGCTGCTGCATTCTGCCTTCTGGAATTCTTAACTCATGTAGTGGTTAGTTCTTCGCCTCTTTCTCAACCCTCTGTATAAATCCGCTTTATTGTGTACCAAACCTGGCTGTCTCAGACTAGTCTTAATTCTAGCAAACCTATATCAGTGTGCCTTTCTTTCCAGTCACTGGACTCCGATTCTAACTCTAGAACGTTACACTTACTTACTTTGACTGTATTGTCAACTACTTCTTTTTATGATAGTGAATGGGTAGAACTATTCAGATCTCTTCTTGGGCAGATGGACAAATGCAGGAAAGAAGATTCCTATAGCATTTATGAAGTGGTAGGTGGTGTTACATCATCAGCAACTATTTATATAGTGCCACTAATTCCGCAGCGCTGTAGAGAGAACACTCTGACATCAGTCCCTGTTCCATTGGAGCTTACATTCTTACAATCTAAATTCCCTAACATACACACACACATACACACACACACACACACACACACACACACACACACACACACAGGGTCAATTTGATAGCAGCCAATTAACCTGCTATTATATTTTTGGAGTGTGGGAGGAAACCCATGCAAACACAGGGAAACATACAAACTCCACACAGATAAGGCCATGGTTGGGAATTGAACTCATGGCCCCAGTGCTGTGAGGCAGAAGTGCTAAGCACTAAGTCACCGTGCTGCTCTATATTACATCTATGGGACTCAGATGTGAGGTGGGCTCAGCTATGCCAGTCCAACTACTACATCCGTCCATGCTTTGCTCTTCTGGGAACTGAAAACCCAAAAATGGGCCTACGAAGACACATCTCTGAACCTCCCCAAAATTTTGCTAAGAGTCTTATGAGCAGCAAAGTGGTTTAGTGGTTAGCACTTCTTCAATTCCATAACTTGTGCCTTATCTATGTGAAGTTTGTATGTTCTGCTCATATTTGCGTGGGTTTCCTCTGGATGCTCCAGTTTCCTGCCCCCACTCCAAAAACATACTGCCAAATTAATTTGCTACTGACAAAAAAAATTAACACAAATCTCTGTGTGTTTCTCTGAGTGTGTGTTAGGAAATTTAAACTGTAAGCTCCAGTGGGGCAGGGACTGATGTTAATGACAAAGTATTCTCTGTACAGCGCTGCGGAATTGGTGGCGCTTTATAAATAAATGACGATGATGAGTGTTGGCGATTTTGTGTTATGCCACTGGTGGAGGTGTTTGCATTTAATGACAGTTTATATAGAATATGTGACTTTCACATTTATTAATAACACTGTCGAAACGCTCTGGGCCTGATTCAGAGTGGAACACAAGCGCAAGGGTAAGCGTAACTTGTGATAGAGAAAGTTGCATGCAAGTGTATGTGTATGTATGTTGTATAAGGAGTTGGAGATACCTAAGTAAGTAGCAGATTTGTCCGCTTGACAACAGATACACTTATATCCGAGCAACTATTAAAGTCTCAACCGTCTGTGAATCATTCATAAATTTCAAATTAAAAGCGGTTTGCTAGTTCGGGTGACACTTCATCCAAAATTTACACCTGCCTCTGACCACCCGCAAATAAAACCGCTTTATCAGCCATATCTGTGACTACTTCCCAGTCTGAAACAATTACTGTACATTGCCTACTTTAGAACAACCCTTCCCTATCAAGTTCACACCTGTTCAGGCATAAGGAGTAAGTGACAAAAAGTTACAGGTCTAAGTAGCTGTTGTTGCGATCATTCACTTTCTGCGCATGAGCAATTCTATTATTGTACCTGGAGGTAACGGTGTGTATTTATAAAACTTACATACATACTAATAAGAATGTGGATGGACGCAAATATGTGGGTGGACCTATTGGAAAGATTCATCTATCTGCCACTTAGGCCTTACAACTGCAGCTCATGGGAACTATTACTGCAGTGGTGGTACTACAGGGGGTATAGCTTCTATTAGGTGAGAGGGACCCAGCAATGCCAAGTGTCCCTCCCCCTCGGGGATAGCAGGGCAGAGGCTTCTTCTGAGATGCGAATGAGCGGGACAGTGGTTTCCATGCTGGACAATATTGAATAATGCTGACATATTGTATTCTTCATGAGGCTGGCTGGCCCATCAGCTGAGATGGACGCTCAAGTGATGTAAGGATCCTGCTCACCCTTCAGGGCCAATGAATACTGTGGAAGTGGCTAGCACTACAGTAAGCTGCAGTCAGGGGTGGGTTAGAAACTTAAAGTGGCCCTGTAAAAATGTTTGAAAGTGGCCTCATGTAGGTGGACCCAAAACAACTGTGGCGGGACCAACACAAAGTTGGCGGGTTAGTACACCCTTGCCCGTAGCCACAACAGTGGTAAGCCGGGACAACACCTGAGATGGCGATAACAGAACAGGTATTGCGGTGGTACAAGTACCACCGAGATTCTTGTTAAATAGGCTTCCACATGCAAAGGTAATCTATCCGCCAGCAGGGTTTACCGCCGGCAATAAGTCAGGACAAGCCAAAGGTAAACTGGAACACTGGAGCAGGATAGACCTGACACTCTGGCACTAACATGGTGTCTGAAGCTGTCTTAAATAGTGTAGGTACCCAATGAGAAGTGGCGGCGGCGATGTCATCAGCCGCCGCTGGAGATTTGAGTGTCGTCCCGTTGCCTAGCAATGGAATGCGCATGTGCAGAAGAATCGGCAAAGAGATAGTTACTATTCACCTTCTAAAAAGCCGAGCAATGACTAAACACTAGGCCACCATAACCTGCCCAACATTAAACCATTAGCATTCTTTGTTCACTAAACAGACCCACTTGCACCCAATAAGTTCCAGAATTTAATTAATAGCATTCATATTTAAAAAAAATGCTTATTTTCCCCCATATTTCCCCCACATTAAATTAAATAACACCCGCATTTAATAATTAGGCCTCCTTACCGCTAACCAGCCTGACATTATTGTTTACATTTATTAAATAAGCCTCCTTTCTTCCAACCAGACCCAACATTAAATGAATAGCATTCCCATTTATTTAACAGACCGATTTCACCCCTCACCAGCCCCGACATTATCAGGATTCCCATTTAATACAAAGACCTATTTTCCCCACCAGCCCTACAATTAAATTAATGGCTTACAAATTTCCCCCACATTTAATAGATTATATTACTACTAATAAACACATCATCGCCTTTTTGAATTTAGTATTATTTTTTATAATTAACTACTTAATGTGTTTTTATTATATTAATACATTATATATTTAAAGGAACCCCCTACACTCCAACACCCCAGACCCCCCCAATTTTTTTACAGCCCACGTCACCCATCTCTGGTTTTTACCACTCCACCCCCCCCCCCGTTTTTTACATTCCCTCCTCCATGTCTTACATCCCCTCTCCCCCCTCCGTTTTTTACATCCCCCTCCCCCCTCCATTTTTTACATCCCCCTCTTTTCCCCGCTCTGATTTTTTACTCACTTGCATGACACATTCTGCCTTCTTGCTTCTGCTGGGGCGGATCCATGCGGTGCACGCTCCCAGCCAGTGAAGGAAGCTGCTGGAAGGAAGGGGAGGCGCTGGGGCGGGGACACACACATAACAATAGGCAGAGCTGCCTGTCTAAATCATCAAGCGCTGTCTCTGTAAATCAACAGACACGGCGCGGAGCAGCCTACCAAAATCCTGTCCGAATGATTGTATTTGGGACAGGACCAGCCTACCCTGCCCCAATCAGTTACATAACGTTTTGGGGGAGTGGCATCGGCCTACCAGGAAATCTAACGGTAAGGTCTATGGCCAATCAGCTCCTGGCTGCAGTAGTAAAAGTGAAAGATAGACTGCAGCACAGCAAACTTAAGTCAGGCCAGAAATGATATACAAAAATCCATTCTATATAGCTAGTGTAAAGATTTTATTATTTTGCACATAAGGAAAATATTGGCTTTTTTTCCTAGATCAACTTTAAATTTCAATGTACAAATAAGCTATCAAGTATTTGTGTGCTACATGAAAAACAGCCAGTATTTTCCTTATCTGCAAAATAATAAACTAATATGCACCCCTTGCATTGTAACATGGTTTTGTCCAGAAAACTTAAGTAAGAAACTTACTCAATTTCTTGCTTAACTTTCCATAATGAATCAGGCTCATTGTCACATGTGACCAGCATTAGCCAAGTTTGCTTGGAAGATGAAAGATGAGACAATAATGGAGGCAATTAAAGCACAATGAAAGTGATCATGGAGAGTCTGAAGACTGAGGTGAAATGGTTGAAGAACCAAACACTTTAAAGGCTTAGAGCGTATCCTTTGTTCCTCACGCTTCAGGGATTTCAGCCTCCTAGTGAACTGATATTCTGCATTCTATTGGTTCAGAAAACGAAATGGTTGCTTCCACTGTTTGGTGCATTTAAATGCAGGTTAATCAGCAGAAAAGCACTAATTACGATTTACTTATGGTTATTACCTATTTTTAAAAAAGAATATAGATATTACGTAAATATTTACCAATAATACCAATGTGCACTCTATTTTACATCAGAAAAGACTTATTTTCCCTGTCCCATTATGGATTTAAAACAAGAAAAACAAATCATGGGGCCTTCCACTAACTCTTATGATAGTAAATGATAACTTAAGTGTAAGTGATATGCTCCATCACTCGTCAAATTCCTCCGCCATACCTGTCAGTTCTGCTCCATTTTTGCAGTGGAGATGCATTGTAACATTCAATTTCAACAGAAAAGGAGCCCAACTAAACAAAATTATTTAGGCTAGAATTAATTAGAAGATAGGAGCCTATATCATAATCTAAACATGTATGGGAAAGCTAATTGAATAAATTAAACATTTACCCACTATTATTTTCTTATAGGTATTGAAAATTCAGTAATGACCCAAGATATGCAGTTTAGTCCTCTAAATATACCATGGCAACCAGATGTCACCATACAGAGGCCGAAGGTGGTACGCAATGTATTAGAGACAGAAAACCAAGCCGCGTTTGAGCTGAATGCCAAGATGCCTCGGTATATCCACTTCTCAAGCAATGTGACAAACAGATGGGGACATCCTCGCTCCTACAGGGTCCAGATGGTCAGTTTTGCTGGAGAGTTTTTGCCAGAAGAAAGTCCTGTGGAGAAAGCAATGGGATGGGCCAGGTGAGGAATGGGGAATGTGAGTTTCCCTATGAGATAAGCAATACTGCAAAAACCATATAGATCATATTTTACTTTCCTGCTACCTTTAACATTCATGGGTATCAAATGCAGTTATCAACACATCCATTAGTTTTGTGCTGTAGCTAACAGAAGGAAAGAGAGACAAAAAACAGAGTTGCAAAATGAATGAGCATTTATTTTATGCTGACAGGTTAAGGATGTTCATTTAGGGATTAAAGATTGGAAAAAGCTCATGAGCGTCAATTATAGGGGGGCGGAGTAAGGCCCAGATTATCCAAAAGGGGGTACAGGGCCTGATGGATTCCAGGAACCCCATCTGACACACACTGCCCGCTGCAGATGAAATCCATTTATTGTTTCCTCTCCACTATAATAATATCATTCATGTGCCCAGATTCTACCTGGGGAAGGGGGGAGCATACAGTTCCACTGGCTAAATGGTTAATGAAAGGGTTGCAGGCAGCCAGCTACTCTCACTGACAGGGGTAGTCCTTCGTGCTGCTCTGTCTCTCTGGTGACTCAGCCTCAGTAACCAGGGGTCAGAGGAACTTGTGATTATATGTGCTTAACACGTGCTCCTCTGACCACTCCTGCTTAGCTACAGTACATGTGATTGGATGTGAGTTTTCCTGTGTAGCTGAAAGCACTAGAGGACAATCGGGTAAGAAGACGGGGTAATGTGAGGTACACTGATGAAAAGAGTGGTATGTTGGGGAAGAGCTGGTGATCAGTGGGCATGTATGAAAGAAGCTGGTGAACAGTGGGTATGTGTGAAATAAGCAGGTGGGAAGGGGCCATGCATGAGGAAAGCTGGTAGGCAGATGGTGGCATTGTAAGAGAAAACTGGTAGGTAGGGGTAACATATGTGGGAAAAGCTAGTAGGCAGATGAGCATGTGAGGGAAAGCTGGAGGGCAGGGGAGCAAGTGAGAAAGTTGTTGGTCAGGGGGGCATATGAGAGAAAAGATGGTGTGCAGAGGGGCATGTGAGGGAAAAAGTGGTTTGTAGGAGGATCATGTGATGGAAAAGGTGGCTGGCAGGGGTATAGTAATACTCGCCTCTCCTCGATCCTCGCGCTGCCTGCCACCTGTAACTTCCAGCGCCGATCATGTGACCCCCAGCTGGGAATTCAAACGCCACCTGTCTTTCTGTATATATCGCGCTCTGACACAAGCCCTGTGCCAGAGCAACAAGTTACGTTCCTGACTCCTGCTCCCTGTCTTCTAGCTTTTTGTGTCTCCATGTGTTCTCCTTCATCTCCAGAGTTTTTCCTGTGTACCAGACCCGGCTTGACCTCACTACTCTGTTTGGATTCTCCTTTGGCGTGACGGACATCTGCTAACATGTACCAGACCCGGCTGTGACTCACCAACCTCTGGAAGGATCCCCGCTGCACATTGGACTCTGCCTCAGGTACCGTTTTCGTATTACCTTGCTGCTAGTCTATCCATTCCTCAGGTCTGTAAGCTCAGTAGGGGTCGCAACCTTCAGTTTCTCAGCAGCCAAGCCCATCCTGCCTTGCGGCAGTTCTTGGTGAAGACCTGAGAGGCTGTTAGACTCCACGCCCTACTGAGCTGGTGCCAATAATGACTGAGGCACTCCTCTGAGCATAACAGGTATATATGAACGAAAATCTGGTGGACAGAGGGTACAATGTGAGGGAAAGCTGGTGGGTAGAGGAGTATGTGAGGTAAAAGCTGGTGGGCAGAGGGACATGTGACAAAAAAGCTGATAGGCAGGTGGACATGTGAGAGAAAGATTGGTGGGCAGCAGGGGCATGTGAGGAAAACTTGTAGGCAGAGGGGCATGTGAGGCAAAATCTGTAAGGCATGAGATGGTATGTGAGAGAAAAGCTGTAGGGCAGGAGATGGCATGTGACAGAAAAGCTGGAGGGCAGTTGGGGCATTTGAGAAAAAGCTGCTGGGGAAGGGGTGTCATATGGTAGTAGAGCAGGTGGACAGGGGGCAATTGAGAAAAAACTGGTGGGCAGGGGACATATAAAGGAGAGCTAGTGGGCAGGTGGTGTCATGTGAGAGAAAAGCTGATGTGCAGGGTGGCATGTGAAGGGAGAAATCTGGTGGGCAGAGGAGTAAGTGAGAGAAAAACTGTTTGGCAGGGTGGCACATGAGAGAAAAGCTTGTGGACAGTGGTGGGCATGTCCATGTGTACCAGGTACATGATTTCGGTGTGACCTGTGGATAATGATCATGTGTATCAGGTGTGTCATGTCAGAGTGACTTGTGAATAGTGATCAGAGTAAGGTACGGTAAGTAAAGACAGTGATATGAACCGAATGGAGGGGGCAGGGGTGGGGGGGGGCAAAACAATATCTTAGAACCTCATGGGGACTTAATCTGGCTCTGAGAGGTGATGCAGGGAAGGTGTCAGATGTTATACTGCTAACGATAATGCCTGGAGGGATAGTAAGAAACACAATGTGTTAAAAAATGTAGGCTTTGAGTGATAAGAGACTAAGGCAAACTGGGCAGTTTAGTGGTTAGCATTGCTGCCTCACAGTGCTGGGGTCAAAAATGAAACACAGAAAGAGGACAAAGAGGAAAAACACAAAGAAGACAACAAGGAAAAACAGAAAGAGAAGAAAAAGGAAAAGCAGGAAGAGTAAAAAAAGATAGAGAAGAAAGAGGAAACACGGAAAGAGAAGAACATGAAGCAAGAGAAGAAAGAGGAAATACAGAAGAGGAAACATAGAAAGAGAAGAACAAGGAGAAAGAGGAAACAGAAAGAGAGTTGAAAGAAAGAAAGAAATTACATTCACTTTTATGCAGGTAAGTGTATATTCAGTATTCTAATATATTATAACTAAGGAGACTAAGACAAAAGAAAGGAAAATCAGAGAGGAAAAACAGAAAAAGAAGAAAGAGTAAAAACAGAAAGATGATAAAGGGGGAAAAACAGAAAGAGGACAAAGAGAAAAAAACAGAAAAAGAAGAAAGAAGAAAGAAGAAAAACAGAAAAAGGACAAAGAGGACAAAGAGAAAAAGGACAGAGAGAAAAAACAGAAAAAGAAAAAAGAAGAAAAACAGAAATAGGACAAAGGGGAAATACAGAAAGAGGACAAAGAGAAAAAACAGAAATAGAAAAAAGAAGAAAAAATAGAAAAAGGACAAAGAGGAAAAACAGAAAAATAAGAAAGAGGATAAACAGAAAAAGGACAAAGAGAGAAAACAGAAAAAGAAAAAAGAGGAAAACAGAAAGATGAGAAAGATGAATAACTGAAAGAGAAGAAAGAGGAAAACAGAAAGAGGAAAAACAGAAAGATGAGAAAGAGGAAAAACAGAAAAATGAGAGGAAAAATAGAAAGAGGGTAAAGAGGAAAACAAAAAGAGAAGAAAGAAGAAGAATAAAAACAGAAGAAAGAGGAAAACCGAGAGCAAAAACAGAAAGAGAAGAAAGAGCATAAGGAGAAAAACTGAGAGGGAGAGATAGAAATAAATGACATTCACTTTTATCTAGTAAAGAGCATATTGAAAATTTTAAAATATTTTATTTTTCTGTTAAAAAATAGCTGTTGAATATTTAAATGTATAACTTATATAAATTGTTGTTTTTCTTACTTAATTAAACTTATTTAAATGAATAAAACGTATTTTTTGTTTTTGTACTTAACGATACAGACCCAACTGTAGCCCATCAGCACCACGACGCTTCTTTCACTTAAACTGCTGTTTTCAAACTTTAGCTTGAGAGAATTTTAACTTGAGCCAATCAATTGGAGATTTAAAAACAGTAGTTCAATGCAATCAGCGCTGCACTTGTGAGCTACAATGGCAATTAACAAATGCCTATTTTTTATAAATAAATAAATAAAAATAATGTAAACAAGGATAAAGCATTTTTGATGCTTCTGTTCCTGATGATGGTATTAACAAAACAGGGAGTACCACCACAATGCTTCATCCTTTAGAAGCTGACCTTGCCTCTCTGGCAGCTAACCACACCCCCTCAGGTGGATGGCCACGCCCCTACTGTTGCTGGTAAGAAAAGGGGGCCCACAGCAGTTTCAGGATAATAGTATTGCTAATCATCCTAACTTCTCCATAGAGAGATTATTTGCTAATAGTCTACGTTATTATTAAAGGGAGAACACAGTTCTCCACTGATAATAAGGATCTCTCGGATTGCCTAGATGCAAGGAACCCAGGCTCCCCATCTACAGAGTCTTAATAGGTATTAACAGTAATCACTCTATTTGTAAAAAAAAATAGTGCCCTCTTGTTAATCTAGATCAATACCCCTCAGGGGCGGATCTAGAAAATTGCTATACCCGGGGTGATTTAGGGGGGGGCGATTTAGGCCCTGTCCCCTTTCCGACATCTAAGGCTGCCAGCGGCTGCACACCATGTGCAGGTCCGCTCGGCAGTGACAGTGTGCTGCCCGGCTGCTCTGATTGTGTAATCAGAGCAGCCGGGCAGCACACTGTCACTGCTGAACGGACCTGCGCATACTGTGCAGCCACCGGCAGCAAGTCCCTGCTAGATCGGGGCAATCGCCCCCCCCCCCCTGGATCCGCCACTGATACCCCTCAACTGTCCCGATTTAGATGGGTCAGTCCCAATTTGAGGGCTCTGTCCTGCCATTCCGATCGTAACATCTTTGTCACAATTGGGCTGGAATGGTATGCATACATCCATTCACTTTCATCCAGCGTTGAACAGATTTCACACGAGCTTGTCAATTTCTTTGTCTTTTAATGGGAGAGGAAGGTAATGTCACACGCCGGGGCTTCGGTCCCGATACCCAAAGCCCGGCACACCCTATTGCTCCGGCCAGCCGCCATCTTCCGTTGCGGGTCCGATTTACCTAAATTCCTCTGCTCCTCATTCATTGGCTGTCAATCCAGTCTTCTGTATATAAGGCACCTCCTCCCTATGGTCTGTGTCTGTTCTTTGGGTTACCAACTCTAGACGTGGATCTTAGCTGTCTACCCTGTAGTCCGCAGGCTATTGCACCTTCACCATTCTAGTGGTATTTACCCTGCAGTCCGCAAGCTATTGCACCTCCACCATTCCAGTGGTATCTATCCTGCAACCCGCAGGCTGTTGCATATCCATCATTTCAGTGGTATCTACCCTGCAGTCCGCAGGCTATTGCACCTCCACCATTCTAGTGGTATCTACCATGCAGTCCGCAGGCTATTGCACCTCCACTATTACAGTGGTATCTACCATGCAGTCCGCAGGCTATTGCTCTCCACCATTCCAGTCGTACAGTCGCCTCAAGTATCTCTTGTGTTCCTCTCCTACTGCTTTCTCCCTGCAGGTCACGCCAAGTACTCCACGAGAGGGCTGTGACCTGCGTAGTAGAGGCAGCTAAGTCCAAACCTCCTTGCGGGGTCCCTGGTGAAGATCATCTGCTACGTTAGATTCCACGCCTCAGCAAGGAGTAGTGTCAAACTTGGCAGATCAGGATCCAATTACCCCAGGCACCGTGACAGGTAGTAAGAGGTAGCCAAGTGCTTGATACAAAAAACGCCTGCAGAGATGTGGCCACGCTCCCAAAATTATGGAACTAAGCCCTAGTTGTAAAATAGTTGCACCCCATCACCCTTTCTGTCCCGATTTGAACAGACACCATGTTGGGAGTTATGCAGATCATCAGATGTGACTTTTATATGGTTGCACACAAGCCAAAAATTGTTGGTACTTAAAAAGTCCTGGGTAGGAAGCACCTATCACTTAAACTATTCAAATTACACTAGGGGGTGTCAGAGCTGGTCAGCAAGAACTTGTCCTTCCAGATTCTTAAATTAAAATGGATTCTAACAGACAGTACCAAATGATGGACTGTATAATACAAGATGTATATTTGTTTATCATAAATATATACTGCCCCAACTCAATATTTAACACAGAACTGTTTCTTAGATTGCCAGATTTTTTTTCCCCTACTATTTTTAATACAGGTGTCTATAATACTACCATAGATGACTGGATAGACTCTCTTTTAGGCAATAAAAATCAGAGGTTGATCTTTGTTCCACGTTTGGGGTCTTTAGACTTATTAGTTATTTTGGGATACGTCCACCACACCTTAAAGCCTTTTTCGTGCAATTCTGCACAAACATGGCTCACTTTTGAAAATAGATATGGGGGTAAATGTATCAATGTCCGGATTCTTCAACTCCGGCGTGTTCAGCATCTTCGGCGATTAAATTTAAAGCGGCGCTACATTGTAAAGGGAAACTTCCCTTTACAATTCAAACCCAACATGACAATACTGGTGTACAAATTGTTGCCTGTCTGGATGCCACTAATAAATTTGACTTGTCAAATGGGACTTGTAGTTAATGAGCATTGGGCCAACAGTTGTGAAATGGATTAAAATTCTGTATACATCTCCAAAGTTTAGAGTTAACATAGTACTCTCCAGTTTTCATTCCCCAAAAACTGTTCACTCACATATGTAGCTTTTCATCTGAACCTACATTTAGCAATATTACCGTTCAGTTGAGTAAGATGGTTGAAAAAGTCAACTTAGATTTGCCTTATTTTTACATTTTTACATTCTGGATTCACAGATCCAGCAAACCTATCTTTGCTTACAACCATTCTCAAGGACCTCAGCAGTAGCAGTGGAAGCACAGTTGGGGGACCTATTCATACCCTGGTGAACTTACTGTTATAAAAAAATGTAGAATCTCCAGAATACAAGAACCTTAATTAGCACAGCATGCCAAGCTTTAAGAGAAGCCTATAACCTAGCTTGTCTAATACACCAAATCTCAACATTATCCCCTCCCCCCAGTGGTATAATGAATTGATATCTCTTCCTTCCCGGAACTGGTGGAAGTGTGCTGCTGGTATACTAAACATGGGTCAAATGTATTGAAAAAGGATACTAGACAACACTAGAAGAGATTGAGACTGACTACAGAGTCTCCTGTAATATTTTTGTTATACTATGCCCAACTCAAACAGGTGGTTATATGAGTTTTTATGACATACTTCTATCTAGAGTTTGTGTATCAAACACTGTATTTGTATAAATGTATGTCGGCAGCTTGTGGTTAAACAGTACACAGCATGTAATTATAAAACATTAAATCCTGATAAGGATTAGGAAGGCGGCATTTCTGATGAAGACTGGGAGGAAATATCAGAGCTTCCTAAACTTAACATATCTGCTCAAAATCAGCTAAAGCAGATAAAATGTATTCATATGATTTATCATATGACCCAACGGTTGTTTAAAATGAAAATAAAATAATCCCCCAAGAGATGCCAAAAGTGAGAAATGAATTTATTATTTGCATAGCGTCACTAATTACGCAGCGCTGTAAGCCTCACTTGTCAAAGCTTTTGAGTGAAAATGTATCATTTAAACCTAAGCTATGTTTGTTTGGTGTGATAGAAGAGATAACCTATTAAATAATGTATTTAATTCACACTCTTATATGCTAGATTGATCTTGACAAAAAAATTGGCACCTGTCTGCCACTCGCTTATACAAACATTAGATAGAGCTAATAAATAAAGAGCTAGAGCTAATACATAAAGAGCTGCTGTTTTATAAATTAGTATAAATTTGCAGGAGTCATCCAGCAAGGCCAACTATGAAATGTAGGTATTATTATATAAAACTAAAGGTTCATACACATGCTGAAAATACAAACATGTTCTTCTTCATTATATTGCCTATATTTATATATAATAATTCCCGATTGATAATATATTATATCACCAAGTCTTATTTTATTTAGTTACTGTGTTATATTGAGTATATACATTAATTTGTGTTGTACAATTTTACAATTTAAAGTTTTTACAGTATGTTATGCTTCCAGTAAAGTAACTGTAAAATGACGCGTATGATGCAACGCCATATTGCGAATTTAGCGTCACTATTCACTCCGGTAAAAAAAAAAAGCTAAATGTTAACTAATATGGTCTTTGTTTGGATGAACAAGATTGAAAGGACTATATAGTACAGTTTTATGATGGACTTCATAATAATTCTGATGAATTAACTACTTTTTATTTTTGTTAAGATATAAGTTAGCAGTGACCAAACGCAAAGACGAAGAATATGAGAGCAGCTCAATCTACAATCAAAACGATCCCTGGAGTCCTAGTGTGAAGTTTTCAGATTTTATAAATAATGAGAATATACAAAAGCAGGTAAGGCAAAAAATAATGTAAGCAATTAACATGAACAATAACCTTTGACCTCTGTCTTCTGTGAACCATAAGATTGTCTACATCCTTCATACTGAACCATAACATTGTCTCAAGCCTTCATTCTAAACCATAACAATGTATCCAGCCTTCATTGAGAACCATAACATTGTCTCCAGCCTTCATTCTGACTCATAAGATTGTCTCCAGCCTTCATTCTGAATCATAACATTGACTCCAGCCTTCATTCTGAACCATAACATTGTCTCCAGCCTTCATTCTGAACCATAACATTGTTTCCAGCCTTCATTCTGAACCATAACATTGTCTCCAGCCTTCATTCTGAACCATAACATTGTCTCCAGCCTTCTTTGAGAACCATAACATTGTCTCCAGCCTTCATTCAGAACCATAACATTGTCTCCAGACTTCATTCTGAACCATAACATTGTCTCCAGCCTTCATTCAGAACCATAACATTGTCTCCAGACTTCATTCAGAACCATAACATTGTCTCCAGACTTCATACAGAACCATAACATTGTCTCCAGACTTCATTCAAAACCATAACATTGTCTCCAACCTACATTCAGAACCATAACATTGTCTCCAACCTACATTCAGCACCATAACATTGTCTCCAGACTTCATTCAGAACCATAACATTGTCTCCAACCTTCATTCAGAACCATAACATTGTCTCCAGCCTTCATTCAGAACCATAGCATTGTCTCCAACCTTCATTCAGAACCATAACATTGTCTCCAGCCTTCATTCAGAACCATAGCATTGTCTCCAGCCTTCATTCAGAACCATAACATTGTCTCCAGCCTTCATCCAGAACCATAACATTGTCTCCAACCTTCATTCAGAACCATAACATTGTCTCCAGCCTTCATTCAGAACCATAGCATTCTGACATTTTTTCTGGACTTTAATGTAGACATTATATTGGACAGGACTTTAATGGGGTTTGTACAATGATAGAGTAGTTTTAATTTGCTTTGGTAATTAGACCTCTAGGTGGAATGCTCTCTCTATTTACAATACCCTCTCCTACTTATTAGCAATACTAAGCCCCAAACACTATAACATTTCCACCACCACGCCACCCCATACTACAGCAATACCACCAATTATACAGGCGCCACTGTAGGAAACCAATGTTTTGCTTTTTTCAAATCTCCCACCAAATAGCAACAACAGAGTACTTACACACATATAATTAATTGGTACTCCTTTCCCTCAATTAAATAGTAATTGCAGAATTTTCATAAATAATTCTACACAAAATAAAACTCTAACAAATATATCAGAAAAAATATAACTATTGAAAGATCATTTGAACACACACGGCCGCATTAAATGTATTTCCATCTACAGCAAAATGTCAGAGGGAAATATTTTTTTTACTACAGTAATTGTATATGCGTCTTTTCTATTTATTTTAAATAACACAGTATATAAATTAAGGGGGATAGAGGAGGTGGGTGAGAGATAATTGGATGTGATCCATTAGTTTGATTAGATAGCAAACATTTAGATTATTTACCTGGAGACGTCTACCCCCTTGATTCACAGGCAGGGCCAACAAGAGGAATTTTGGGCCCCAGTACAGCAACTTCTTTAAGGCCCCCATCATATTCAACAATGAGAGACTTGCCTTTGGCAGAAGTTCATACTATGCCACATCGTAGTGCCCCAAGTTATATTATGCCACATAGTATTACTCTCAAATCATATTTAGCCATGCAGTAGTGCCACCAAATCATATACCATACAGTAGTGCCCACAAATCATATTATGCCATACAGTAGTGCCCCCAAATCACATTATGCCATAGTAGTGCCCCCAAATCATTATGCCATACACAGTAGTGCCCCCAGTTCAAGAAAGAATGGTCAAAAACACATTGCACATGAGAAAATATATGAACTTACCTGATTAGGGCATCCTTGTTCTGTTCTCCTACTGAGCACGGTGGGTGAGGAGGGATCAGCAGCTGTCAGCCTACACAGGCAGTTAGGAGCAGGAGCAGAGGGCAGTGGTCGAAGTGGAAATTTAGAAGTGGGGGTATGGAAAATATAAGTGAATGGAGTATAAAGGCTTTATTTTTTATTTTACTTTTAACACTTGTCGCCTCTGTGCATTCCCATTCTTCATTACTACTTATGTTTTATGATGGCTGCATCCCTGGCGTTTCCATTCTTAAGATGTTTCTCCCTTTACACTTTTTTTTCCTATGCTCCTGCATCATCTACTCCTTTACCCCTCTCACTTAACCCCCTGCACTATATTCTCCTCTGTCCCTTTCACACATCCCCCTGCACCACCTTCTCCCCTGGCACTCTCACACCTCTTACTGCACCCCCTTCCCCCCTGGCTCTCTCACACCTCTTCCTGCACCCCCTCCCCCCTGGCTCACTCACACTTCTTCCTGCACCCCCATCCCCCTGGCTCTCTCACCCCTTTTCCTGCACTCCGCACCCCCCTGGCTCTATCACACTTGTGACAACCTCCGCCCCCCATGCGACTTGCGGTAACCCACCCCCGTGATCCCCTCCCCCTTTTAGAAGAAAATAATCTTTAGGTATAGGGCAGAACTGGAAACTGTGTCCAGATTGCAGGGCACAGTGCCAGTTTAGAAGTGCAGGTGAAGAAGGAGCAGGTGATGATAAGGGGGAGGGAGCGGAGGAGCCCTCATCCATCGTGCAACAGAGCTGGCTGGTTCCTGGGGAGAAACGAGCCACCAGGAAGCCAGTAAGTGTCAGGCCGTCCCATCTAGCCATCGGCCCTTCTGGCATTTGCCAGAAGTGCCAGATGGCCAGTCCGGCCCTGGTTGTAGACTTGGGGGTATATTTTCCAAACTGCGGGTTTAAAAAAATGGAGAAAAATGGAGATATTGCCTATAGCAACCAAATAAGATTCTAGCTGTCATTTATTTAGGACATTGTACAAAATGATAGCTGATTGGTTGCTATAGGCACATCTCTACTTTTTCAAGCCTGCAGTTTAGTAAATATACTCTTTGTTCATTAAGTTTATCAGAGGATCTTACAATGGGATTGAAGATTAAGTTTATTCACTCCCTGACTTTATTTTAAAGATTACACTGCAACAGCCATTGTGTGTATATATAATTAAGATAGTTGTTACACTACTTTATTGATAAATGCTCTGATTTGCTTCCTTGAAATTTAGGGATGCAATCCAGAATTCATTGTTCTCTCAATGACTAAAAGTCATTCAGGTCATAAGGCTGGAAAGCAGCCCAAACCATGAAACTCCCATAACTGTGCTTCATGGTTGGATTACAGTTCAACTAATTTAAATACATTTACTCTAAGCATAATGTTTCTCATTTATGATAAAAAAAAAAAATCCCTTAGAACATTCTTCTAGTAACGTTCTGAATCATTCAAGTGGTCTTTGGTAAACCTAAAACAGGCAGCAATTTTCTTTTTGGAGGACAGATGTTTCCTACTTGTCATCTTGCCATGTACACATCTTTTGTTCAGGTTTCCGAATGGCTGTTTCATGGACACTAATATTACAGAATGAAAGAGTGTCCTGCATATAGTTTGCCATGATTTTAGGGATCTTTTCCCCAGGTGCTCTAAAATCCATTAGGTAAGGGCTGTTAGAGCATCACTTAAGAATTTAAGCAAGGCACTGCCATTACTTAACATACTCTATGCATGCCCAGAACTGATTACTTAAGTAGCACTTAAGTGGCGTTTATTAAATAATTAGTTCTGCCACATGTGTGGAATTGTTTAAGTACTGTCAGTGCATTACTTAAGGTTAAAATCTGCTCTGCACACAGGCAGAACTAGTTTCCTGTCCCTCCATTACAAGTTATATGTTCTATTGCTCAACAAGAAGAACTGTGATGTCCAGGTGTAGCAGAAATCTCATTAGGTCTCTGCTGTGGCCGTCAAGATTGCATGTTTTCTGACACCCCAGGATGTTGCCCCCCTGCAATAGTTCTGCCACTGGCTACAACGAACGTTAGATGCATTAGAACATTCATAACATTCAAGGTTGTATATTTACTAAACTGCGGGTTTGAAAAAGTGGAGATGTTGCCTATAGCAACCAATCAGATTCTAGCTTTCATTTATTTAGTACATTCTACAAAATGATAGCTAGAATCTCATTGGTTGCTATAGGCAACATCTCCACTTTTTCAAACCCGCAGTTTAGTAAATATACCCCTAAATCAGCCTTTAGAGCAGCGTTTCTTAACTCAGTCCTCAAGCACCCATAACAACTCATGTTTTTGAGGATTGCTGCCTGTGGAACAGGTGGGATAATTACTGACCCAGCCAAGTAGACTAAGTCACCTGTGAATGATTAAAGAAATCCTGAAAACATGAGCTGTTGGGGGTGCGTGAGGACTGGAGTTAAGAAACTCTGCTTTAGATTATAAGAACATTAATGACACAAGGGTTGATTTTAGTTTTAAGAGCTTTAGATCAGGGGTGGGCAAACCTGTCCTCAAGGGCCATATCCAGTTCATGTTTTTAGGATTTCTGTCTGTAGAAACAGGTGGGATAATTACTGACCCAGCCAAATAGATTAACTCAGCTGTACATGATTAAAGGAATCCTAAAAACATGAACTGGATATGGCCCTTGAGGACAGGTTTGCCCACCCCTGCTTTAGATTATTCACAGCATTAGAGAAACCTGCAGCCAATCAGAGCCTTACAACGTCACAGGTTGTCATCAACCTGCAGTCAATCAAACCATTTAAACACACACACACACACACACACACTCACACACTAACAGACTCAAAAGGTAATTTAGACACAGCATCCGATTCATTTGTGTGAAATGTATCATCATCATCATCATCATCAGTTATTTATATAGCGCCAACATATTCCGTAGCGCTTTACAATTGGGGACAAATGTAATAAACTAATAAACAAACTGGGTAAAACAGACAAAGAGGTGAGAAGGCCCTGCTCGCAAGCTTACAATCTATGGGACAATGGGAGATTGACACATGAGGTTAAGTATACATTTTGCATCTTGGCCCAGCCAGACTGCAAAGGTAGGGTGACTCATAAGCTAAATGATCCTGTCACACAATAATGTTGGTCCGGGGGTAGTTGTCTTGTGTGAAATTGTGTAACAGGCTAAAGGTAGTGAGGTTAAGATGGTGGTTGAGGAATATTATACGCTTGTCTGAATAGGTAGGTTTTCAGAGAACGCTTGAAAGTTTGTAGAACAGAGGAGAGTCTTATTGTGCGAGGGAGAGAGTTCCATAGAGTGGGTGCAGCCCGAAAAAAGTCCTGTAACCGGGAATGGGAGGATGTAATGAGGGTGGATGAGAGACGCAGATCTTTTGCAGAACGGAGTTGCCGAGTTGGGAGATATTTTGAGACAAGAGAGGAGATGTATGTTGGTGCAGCTTTGTTGATGGCCTTGTAGGTTAGTAAAAGTATTTTATATTGGATTCGGTAGAAGACAGGCAGCCAGTGTAGAGACATACAGAGTGATTCAACAGAGGAATAGCTATTTGCAAGGAAAATCAGTCTTGCCGAAGCATGCAAAATAGATTTTAGGGGTTTGAGTCTGTTTTTGGGAAGACCAGTAAGGAGGGAATTGCAATAGTCAATGCGGGAGATGATTAGTGCATGAATTAAGGTTTTAGCAGTGTCTTGTGTGAGATATGTGCGGATTCTGGAAATGTTCTTTAGATGTATGTAACATGATTTAGATATAGAGTCAATGTGGGGAACAAAGGATAGGCGTGAATCAAGGATTACACCTAGGCAGCGAGCTTGTGGGGTGGGATTTATGGTCATGTTATCAACAGAGATAGAAATGTCAGGTATGCTCTTGTTGGCGGGTGGGAATATTATTAACTCTGTTTTAGAAAGATTAAGTTTGAGTTGACGAGAGGACATCCAAGATGAAATGGCAGAAAGACAGTCAGTTACACGGGACAACACAGATGTCGAGATATCAGGAGAGGATAGATAGATTTGGGTATCATCCGTATAGAGATGATACTGAAAGCCAAAGGAACTTATTAGATTTCCAAGAGAAGCGGTATAGATAGAGAACAGCAGAGGACCTAGCACCGAGCCTTGTGGTACTCCAACTGATAGGGGAAGCGGAGCAGATGTGGCTCCAGAGAAATTAACAGTGAAAGAGCGATTAGAGAGGTAAGATGAGAACCAGGATAGAACTGTGTCTTGAAGACCTAGGGATTGCAGCGTTTGTATGAGAAGAGAGTGGTCAACTGTGTCAAATGCAGCCGAGAGATCAAGGAGAATTAGGAGAGAGTAATGGCGTTCAGTCTTAGCAGTGATCAGATCATTAACAACCTTGGTCAGCGCAGTCTCTGTGGAGTGTTGAGAACGAAAGCCTGACTGAAGAGGATCCAACAGGTTGTTTGCGGAAAGAAAGCGTGTGAGGCGAGTGTAGGCAAGTCTCTATCTCTATCTCTATCTCCACTTTGCAACACTGCCTACATAGGTGGGCTTGCAAGCGGCAATGCAGAGTAATTGTCACTTTTATTTATACAAGATGAGGGCTGGCATTGAAAAATTATAGAGGTTTGACTTCTGCTATTAGTTCACAAACCAATGTCTACTCACCGTTTATACTTTAGTACCTAGTTTATATGGCTGGATATTTTGCCACAAAACTTCAAGAACATTGAGAATATTGTCATATGCCTGATTATCCTTCTGGAGTCGCTACCCTTGTATACTTTCTCATTATATCCTGTTCAGGCTTTTTTTACCATTTGTGATGAAGAGGAAATAAACATCCCTGGACACTTAACATTTTAAACAGAGCTGCAAGACGCTATTGCCTTGAAAGTTAAGGCAATATCGCTTTTTTGAGAACAATAAAGTATATTGATATAATCAAATAAATAGTCCTACTTCCTAGTAAAGATTTATAATAAAAGGTTCCTGCTTCTTTTATTCATGTTAATTGTATAGTATCTTTTATTTATAACGTGCCAACACACTACTCAGTCCTGAACATTAAGGGGATCATGGGCCTGGTAGCCAAAAGGGCCGGTTGGACTTTCCAATTACATTAAGGGATCATGATCCAAACAAATTGCATACAATAGCATGAAACAGAAGGTAAAGATTACAATGCTCAAGTGAGCTTTTTACTCTGCCCAAACAAGTTAATAATCTAAGAGGTGGAATAGACTATATAAATAAAGTAGTGGAATAACAATTGTTGCTGTTGGTATACATGATCTCGGCTCAGCCACTGTGCTAATGCTTGGCTCCAGGTAGTTGGTGGATACAGGCACTGCGCTAGTTCCTGGCTCTGGGCAGGTGATAACCATAGGCTCAGTGCTAGTTTCTAGCTCCAGGTAGTTGGTGGATACAGGCACTGCGCTAGTTCCTGGCTCTGGGTAGGTGATAACCACAGGCATAGTGCTATTTCCTGGATCTGGACAGCTGGTGATTACAGGTACCGTGCTAGTTTCTAGCTCCAGGTAGTTGGTGGATACAGGCACTGCGCTAGTTCCTGGCTCTGGGCAGGTGATAACCACAGGCACAGTGCTATTTCCTGGATCTGGACAGCTGGTGATTACAGGTACCGTGCTAGTTTCTAGCTCCAGGTAGTTGGTGGATACAGGCACTGCGCTAGTTCCTGGCTCTGGGTAGGTGATAACCACAGGCACAGTGCTATTTCCTGAATCTGGACAGCTGGTGATTACAGGTACCGTGCTAGTTTCTGGCTCCAGGTAGTTGGTACCAGCAGGTACAGCAGTAGTTCCTTGCTCTAGGCAATTGGTAATTACATGCACTGTTCAATTTTCTGGCCCTGGCCAGTTGATAATCACAGGCAGGCTGCCAGTTCCCAGCAGTCGGTAATTACAGATACAGTGCTAGTTCCTGGCTCTGTACAATTGGTGATCACAAGCATTGTATAAGCCTCTTTAGTACCTAATCTGCTGTCTTTCTCCACATAGGACCTGGTTGCCTGGCTCACAGTTGGATTCCTTCATATTCCACACAGTGAGGATCTTCCAAACACTGCCACTCCCGGGAATGGGGTGGGATTTTTACTCAGACCCTACAACTATTTTGAAATAGATCCTTCCGTGTACTCACCAGATGGGGTTTATTTCAAGAGTGAGCAGGACTACAGCTCATGTGAGGTCAACCAAATGGCCTGTTTGTCCAAAACAGCATCCTGTGCCCCCAAGATCCCTCCTTTCACTTATAAAGGCTTTAAGGATATTGTGAATTTATAAGGAAAAATTTCCAGATATGGAGGGGATCAACATCAACTCATTTAAATCTTAGAGTGATCAGTGTTAAAGAGTAAAATACTGTGATCTCATGTCTGGTGTATTCTAGCAATGTCTAATATATCTATATTTCTGAGTTTTTAACGTTGATAGTTTAGCATTTGTTTTCTTTCCGCTAATCCGTTCGATTAAAAACTGTAGAATTCCATTTGTTTAGGGACTGTATTAGCAGTTTAAATAAAGGTTAGAAAATAAAATCTAAGTCATAATCAATACACACAACAGGAAAAGATGTCAATGCACTAGGCTATCACTTCCCCGATTCTTAATGGGATCATATTATTCTGTGTGAATGAAATTGCTGATCGGGTGGTGCACCCACAACATTGGACGATACTGATACAAAAATTACAAAGAGGAAAAAGGATGTTCTGTACGGGGCACTCAGTGACTTGAATTTAGATACCATTAAAATGTAATTCTTTATTAACACTATTAAAACAAATTTCCCTTTAGTCCAGATTCTAAGCACGTAGCGAAATATTAAAAGCATAAAGAGTGAAAAGAATGGAAAGGTGTGAATAAAACGGTAGTGTCACAAAACTTACCTGCTTACACTCCTGCGCTGCTGATTCCCTCTGTCTCTGTGTTAGATCAGCACTTCTTGGTTAGGGCGGTCACATGATTGTGGCTGGGAGGCGGCATATTCCAACCTGCAGAGTATATAAAGCCCACTCTGACACTCTAACAGTGTCAGAGCAACAGGTATACATACTCAGACTGACTCCCTGTTATGCTGTATTGCTGCTGACCTTGGTTTTACTTGTGATTCCCTCTTGTAAAGTGCCTGTTAAACCCTCGTACACCAGTCCATGCTTGTTTTGACCACTCTCTCTCAGATCCTGATTTTGTACTACCGCCAGTGTACCAGTCCTCGGCTAGCTGACCTGATTTCCTTTTCTCTCCGCTGTGTTATGCCTAGTGGCTGATCAGAGGGCCATGACCTGCGTGTTCCCTGCTGCTAAAGTCCATCCAGGCTTGCAGCGGTTCTTGGTGAAGACCGGTGAACCCGTTAGACTCCGCGTCTCTGTTCGACTAGCGCCAAACCAGGCTAACACATGTATTGATCACCCCAGGGCATTCTTCATTCAGCCAACAAGACAATCATTACAGGTAGATACACTATCAAGCCTCACCATATGATCCTAAACCATATATATAATTAATTGATTATTATGATAATAAATTTCAATAAAGATCATAAAACCACCTAAAGGTCTTGTCTCAATGATTTTATGAGCATTAATCAATGAGTGAGTTTTTTTTAACTTGGTAGTGTATCTACCATTTTATTCACACCTTTTTATTCTTTTCACCCTTTATGTTTTTAATATTTCGCTACAAGCTAAGACTCTGGACTAGAGGGAAATTTGTTTCAATAGTGTTAATAGACAGTTATGTTTTAATGATATCTAAATTCAGGTCACTGAGTGCCCTATACAGAAAACACACAGAACATCCTTCTTCCTCTAAGTCATTATCAAGGCAGCTATCTATACCATCAGCTGCCCTTTTCACTGAGAATTCTTCTGGTATTCCAGGCTTGGAGTAACACATTTACCGAGATGAGCCTCCATAACACAGCTGACTAATTTGTCTTGTCATGTGGTATCAAAATGCCAATGGACACTGTGCAAAAATGTTCCCGTTACCTACACACAGCTTAGGCAGCCATTTTGTGCCTTGTGACTGATTATCAGTGGGTCTTGCTAGTGAGCTGATCTATAATCATAAATATGAATTCAGACCCAAAATGTAGGCAATAGGAAGACTTTAACATAGGCAGGAGTATTTACTTTGTTTTGGTTTTGTTTTGGTTTTTTTTTCAAATAGTCTATGATCTGTATATGGTTATATATTATATTTTTGAGGCGTTTTACCTTCAATTGGAAATGTAATAATTCTTTTGGCACAATTGAAGTAATTTTTATAGTAAAAAACAAATAAGTTTGTTGTATAATGTGGCAATGGTTTCTTCATACAAGCATCTTAATTTACAATAAAATATACACATGAAAATAAGAAATTACGCATTTATGTTTCCCCCTGTTTTTGCTGCCCCCAATTCCTTCAGCATTATCAAAACCACCACCGTATAAAATAAACATAATCTCAGTAACTAATAAATGGTGAAACATCTGACGCCTTTGAAATGCTGCTGCTCTAGTCACAGGCCTATGTGATCTTTGCCCCCCAAAAATTCCCTAATTGTTATCCTTTTAGGGATGGCTTTCCATGTGAAGTGCTCTGTATTTGTTCTCCTTGACAGACCTTTATGTTTTGTTTACATTGATAGAATATGATCCTGCTGGTAAATGTATTAACTGGAAAGATAAATATTTCTTGTGAAAACTTTCTTTATTGTATACAAATTAAAGCAACACAATTGCCATACTGGTCATATAAAGGGCAGTAGTCTTGTATAAAGAAATTCCAGTAAAGTAACAAAACTAACTTGTACAACAGAATAGTAGAGGGGTAACTTGAGGAAGTAATGAAGGACTCGGAGGGCTAATGGGATGATGCCTTGGATCCATGTTTCACAAAGGTGAGAGGTTCCAACTAATAGATCCTTTTCATAGGCAAACCGAGGGGGATTTCCTAGTGCTTGGAACCCCCCTCCAAGCCTGGGGCACTGTATAATTGAGGTGGCTGGACCCTGCCCCCGTTTCACACAGCTCTGTTTGAAAAGGAAGAGGAAGGCACCTAACAGTAGCGCACGCAGCATTGCCCATGTATGTTATAGGGATAGGAAGAGTTGGAGAGCAGCCAAGCACTGTCTAATATTATAGCCACGCCCCCATGCATGCTGGTCACGCCCACCGGTGGCGTGGTGTGGAAGCCCCCCTCTACAAATCCTGCGTTTGCCCCTGCTTTTATTCAAATGACTACAACATGGACAGTGATTCACTATGGGTAACTTAGTAGGTATACATTCAGTATGTTGGGCAGATAATTGTGTTGGCTGGTACAGCCTTCCTGTTCCAAATGTCGGATCCAAACTATGCGTTGGGTAAACTGGGATTTATAAATAGTAGTCTGCTTATATTCTAGCCACCAGAACCAAGTCGAAACAAATTCCTCATAATGAGCTGTATTGCCCCGATGCCAATGCCCCTGTATTGCTCTATGAGGGCATTAAATATTTACTGAGGTGGCAACACTTAGTAGTGCACACATGTGGCAATGCAAGGGAAAAAATGCACAGGCACCCAAGTACCATTTGCCAATTGTAGTGCCACAAGCACTTGCACCATATTTTCACAGTATGCTCTGGTACCCCTAGCCATTGGCGCCTAGTACTAGTCAGCATTGGAAGGGTACACTCTAGGTACTGGGGGCCCGGGTCGATGCTAAGTAGGCTGGGCTCTACAGAATTTAAGCGGGGAATACCTGATGTTATAACTGAGGGATGGAATTAAGCCAGAGGGAATTAAAAGGTGAGGTTTGTGTACATAACTAGTTTGGACTTCACTAAGGGTTAACAAACAAGTGAAGGTTTGGGTACACCCAATGTGGGTGTCATTGGGGGAAGGCTTAAGGGACAGACTATAAAGTCTCGTGGAGGAGTAAATTTGGTCTCTTGGATCCAGGATAAGCTGTGAATAAATACACTATGGTCCTCCATTCTGTCCCTGGGTTTGGCTTCATTGGTTCTGCCTTTCTTTGTCTAGACTGATGTTTGGTCCGTTTGCTGCAATTCCTTTGCTGTTTTTCCCCAGCTTTGTGTATTCTTACCTGTTCTTTTGTGTCCGCCCCCTATCTTCTCCGCTCCTGCTCTTGGTCTCCTTCCCTGCCTTTACATTTCTAATCTATTTCCCCCCCTTTTCTCATCCCCCTACTGTGCATGTAGCGCAGACCTGGACAGTGCTCGCTGTGAATAGGGCCATCAGCAACCAGGGACAAAGGATGGCTGGAGGGTCTTGCTGGCTCTTTCCCTATAGGGTTCGGGTGGAGTTTCTCTTTTTGATCGAGCAGATAAGGTCTGTGCCATGAATATGTTTGTGGTAGGAAATGTGCAGCCATTTTTATAACCTATGTTGTAGTATACACAAATGGGTTGGGTTAATACACTTGTACATTTTGACCTCATGCCATTGCATGCAGTGGTGAAAAAGCAATTAGCTTTGATTAGCTGTTCTTGACTAGTTGGAGCCCAGAGTGGACTTGCCACCCAATTTTATCAGTTCCTGTCAATGCCTATGTGTAACAATATGACAGCCAACCCTATCTGGTGCTTTATTTCTCGGGACCTCGCAGATGGAGGGTTATGAAATGGTTTTTAATTTGACAAGGTCACGGTGCGTATCAAATAAAGGGGGAGGACAAAGTGACAGATACGTACTTCACAACATATCTAAATGGAAACAGAAAGTAGTTTTGGCACACTCATGTACACTGTTCCATAGTCTGCTGTCTTATGTGGCCTTAGCAGCTGTCACTCAGGCCTTTTTAAGGGTCACAAACCAGCCCTTGCTAGATGTGGGCCCCTATGCCTGGGTGGTGAGTGCATCTGCTTTTAACAGCGGTTTAATGGTGTTTGTCGACTATAGGTCAGGGGAGGACCTGCATACAAGGAGGCCCTTGACGCTGAGACGAAGGTTACAATTTGATCAAACTGAACCAATCCCTCATGCTTTCCTGTTCACACAGAATGGCAGTATAGAGGATATATGCTGACAATGACTGTTCTTTTGTATTATATACATATAGGGTGTTTATATTGTCGTGGAACTGGTGCCATATACTGTGTAATATGGGACCAACCAAGCCCTGGCTTATTTCTGCTCTGGTTTTGTTTCAAAATATTGCTTGCTAGAGCTTAGAGGGGCTTAAATGAATTCAGCACTGTGCAAGTCATGTTCTGTCTTCATTAAGCCTCACTTCTCTGTGACGACTTGGCAAGCGGTATACTGGAGATGGCATCGCCACAGCTTGGCCTGGCCGGTACCTGATCCCGGCTCAGAAGATGGTTCTATCTGGTGGGGTGAGAAAAATGTGTTTTATGCACATGATGTTTGTCTGCTTCTGTGCTTATTGCTGTTCTGGCACACCTCAGTTAGCTGGTTGAAAGTTAGTGTCAGCAATTTGTCGTGACAGATGGCTTGGGCATGCGACCGGGGGATTTTTGGCAGACAAATTCTAGCATGGGGCATCTTTTGGTGCATGAGCGGCTCTCCAGTGGTCATTTCTTGGGTTGGTTTGCCTTTACTGATAGAGCTCAGTGTGTTGGGTCCAGATATAGGGCTGGTCATATCTAGTGGAGTAGCTTGTTAAGTCTAACCAGAGCCTCATGAGTACATGGCAATGCATGCATATATGCACATGATCCCTGGCATGTGCATGTCCGCTAGGCCTGGGACATGGCTTTATTAGGTAAATAGAAAAATAATAGAAAATAAATAAATAAATATGTATACATATGCCTTACTGGTGTTGATTTTGAGTCCTGCCACAGGTATTAATAGAGGGCCTTAGTGTAATTTCGGTTGCTGGGTGTAAAGATACCGGGTTTCTGGCCCAATTCTACCCACTTCCCCCTGGCTGGCCACCCACAGGTGCATTCCTATGCCAGAGAAGTCTACCCAGTATCTTCTAGGATTCATATAGTCACTCAGGCAAATGCAGTTAGAAAGTAAAGCAATACATTTATTGTAATAAAAAAACAACACTAAAATATTATGTACACACAGTTAATAAATGCAAGGCAGGTTTACCACATCATCTGTCCCTTACCCCACTAACTTAAGGAGTTACAGTCACCTGGCTATCCGGACTTGACGACCCGTGGATCTGCCGATGTATTTCACTGGTAGAGAACGGCAACTCTAAAAACCAGCCACCCTAGTTTCCAGTCCCAGAATGAATATCTCCCCCCCTGGAGTCGCTGCTTATATCTACGGTCTAATTTCCACAGTGCTTTCCCCTCTCTGGACAAACCCCTTGTTAAACATTGGTCAGTGCTGGACTAGGGGGGGTTGGAGAGGGGAGAGAAGATGAGCTGTCCTTCCACAGAACCTCCCCAGATAGATGGCCTTTCTGGACTAGACTTGTGAGAACAATGGACACTAATTAGTTTCCCCCCCTCCAGTATCTTGCAACCTGATCCCTACCCATAACCCCCTGGCTTCACTTTAAGGACAATGAATAACAACCTCACTGCCACATCACCAATATTCAATAAACAATGTACATATTTACAATGAGCTACAATGTCCCCTTATTCACATGTAATTAGGCACTGCAGTTGTAGTCTGTTGATCTGGAAAACAAAAGCAAGGGCTATAAAAAGTACTTGCTATAATCCACATGATGTGAGAAACGAGGAACAGTGTGGTTACAGTGCTATCACACTCGTTTCGTGATAACTGGGAGATCACATGATTCATGTGGAATGATGAAGTACTCCTTAATTTACTCTCTGGGCCATTATGGCTTCTGTAATACCCACTTTAGCAAGTGGGCCAGGGATTTACCTTTTCTTTGGGTACAACAGTGATTTCTTTTATCCTATACACCTCTGATTAATTTGGAAGGTGTGAGCAGGTTTGCATGAAGGAGGAGTGTTTGGCTAATAGTCCTCTGTATATGCACACTTGGCTAGTACTGACATGGTAGCGTCCACACTTTAACTGACAGGCGTATTTTATGTGTTACAGTGTGACTTTCCCCTACCACGATCTACCTGTTGATTACTTTTATGTTTAGCCCCACCTTTTTCATTTAATAAGTTAAAATGAACTCGGACCACAGGGAGGTGGGGTCCTCACGGGGAAATGAAGGCCCCCTTAGCCCAGGGGCCTCCATTCCCTTAATCCGGCCCTGATCACAAGTGTCACTTGTACTGAACAGGCCTCAGAACATAAAATATTCAGCACTATCTGTGTGCTACAAATAGACTCTTGCAGGTGAACATTGTAGCTCTCCTTTAGGGCCCCCTTCTGTGCAGTCTCAGTATCGTAAGTAGTTTGGGAAATGTATGTGTTATTACTAGAAAGTCAGGTGGCCGGTCAGTTTCAACAGTAGCTGAGTGATCTTCAGATGTATTATAACTGAGGTTCAGGGCAGCAATGCTCAGAACTGTCTATCATATTTAAATATTTTGGGGCTGGTTTATCAAAGGGCGGAAAGCCCAATACAACAAAGGTTTCCTGCAGCGATAACACTGCTTAATCATCTTTTTTTATAAGGGGGAAGTCTATTTAACAAGAGTTGTGGCGGTACTTATACCACTACATTACCTTTACTGGTATCTCCATCTCAGGATGGTGATAAGAGATAAAAAAAATCATTTAAAAAAAGTTTTATTATATGAATAAATCATTTTTTTAACGTGGAAAAGTTTTCAAATATTTTTAAATTTTTTAACTTATTTTTAAACTTTTTTCATTATTATTATTATTATTATTATTATTAATTTTTTTTTTTGAGGACTGGAAATGAAAGCCTAAATCTGGCTAGCCAGCTTGCAGATGCTGATTTCATCAGAGACTGACCCGGCGAAGTGGAATGTTAACCCTTACCTCCCCGGGCTTGTGTTACTGGGGTAGCTATCCAGAGGAATAATTTTTGATACATTGTGGCCATAAGACATTTTTTACCACTGCCCCAAAAATCAGGGATTTCTAGGTAAATAGGCCCATAGATCAGTGGATCCCAAACTTTTTCAGTTCAAGGCACCCTTAGGGTTTCCATAACTTTTTCAAGGCACCCCTAAGCCAAAATAATTACCAAGTAGTCGCCCGCCTTGCTTACCTCTAGCTCTGGCCAAGGCACCCCTGTGAGATCACTGAGGCACCCCAGGGAGCCTAGGCACACAGTTTGGGAACCACTGCCTTAGGCCCTTAGTTTGTTTTGATATTTTTCAGAAACATTGGAGCTCCACAAAGTAGACCACCCATCTAGATATTACCCAAAAAAATTGTCCTTGAAATATTACATTTGTAAACTGTAAAACAGTAATAGCTAGCAGCTATTATAAATTGTTTTATTACCAATATTATAGAAGCAATATTTTTTGCAGCGCTGTACATAGCAAGTTACACATATGGAACTTATCCATCATACCAACTGCTGTTTGTTTGAGGTTATTGGAGTTCATTTAAGCTTTCCCAACGCGCTTACTTGCTGTAAGAACAAGAGAATGGAATAGGATGCTTTCAGGAAAACGCAACGATCATGAACGATTGTAAAAATGTCAGTGGGTATGGACTCATTAAAAACAATCAGTTCTATTTTTAGACCCTTTTAATTCAATTACTATCAAGGCCTTATAGGGATGTAAAACTAAATGCAATGCCTCAGCAGTAAGGTGTCCCTGGAAGCGATTTTAAAATGTTGGCATTAGTATGTTTCACAAAACCAGTACTAATGATTCTTAAAATGAATGGGACTGTCCACTTTCACACACCATTGCTATTTTGTCCTCCTCTTGGACTACTACCATAACTGGAATTCAACGTCCTTCTGTAAAGATGACTTAGAAAAGAGACTCAGCACAGCAGATTAAATCCATCTATCTTAAGTTTTTGAGTGGATGAGATGTGTTGAAAACACACGGCTTCTATCCAAACCACTGACACATTTACTACATACATACTGAGCGGGTGTTTCTCTTGCCTAGTTTCCCTGCCTACGCTGTCTACTGGCCCCTCTCCCAGCTGTCAGTACTGTCAGTAATGATGGGGGTTCCTGGGGAGGACCTCACCACAGTGCTATATGGGGGTTGTCCCTAAATAGCAGGTTACATATGAAATACACAGTTTGCACTCATTACTTGCAACATGCATATGAACTTTATCCAGTTTATAAATACATATATCACATGTCCATTTTCTAGGTTTAGTGACCAGATTCATGAGCCTTGTGCATGGTTGCTCTAGAATTAACTCAGACTGTTTTGCTCTCTAAGAAGCAGTTGACTGAATAACAAGTGCGGACATCCTCTGTCAATGTATAACTTGGAATATGCTGTGTACAGAGCAATCAACACTGGCCTTGGGATTTCGGAGAAACAAAGCTCTGGGTGACATCACCTCTGTTTGTCACACGAACAAACAGTTCTCCTGGGACAGAACATAGAGCCGGTATACATTAGTGTAGGGCATTAACTTAAGTGACTATATTGCAAATTAATGGCATTGGCAAATAATGCTCTTTTGCATTATATAGGAAAAATAACCTGTAATATTTTGTATAATATATAATATACAATTTTCTAGTGTAAATAATTGGTAGGTACGATGGTACATTTTACAGGTGACCCTTGTCCCCACAAAGGGACCACACATTTCTTTTGCAGTTTCAGGTTACATTATTAGTTCAGACATTAGCATTAAGGGCCTGATTCAATAAGGAACTTAATTTAAGAAGTTTCTTATTTAAGTTTCCTGGACAAAACCATGTTACAATACAAGGGGTGAAAATTAGTTTTCTGTTTTGCACATAAGTTAAATACTGTCTGTTTTTCATGTAGCACACACATATCAACTTTAAATTTCAGTGTACAAATAAGCTATCAAGTATTTGTGTGCTAAAGTCAGTATTCAACTTATGTGCAAAACAGAAAACTCATTTTTAGAGATTGCGCTAATCCGAGCCCACCCGAACAGATGCGGATTCGACGGGATCCAAGCACTGTTCTGGTATTTCCGAGGGGAAAAAAAACAAAAGAGAGGCTATGACGTCCAAGTCTCGCGTCGGATCTCACGAGACTCGGATGTCATAAATTCCCCGCTTGCGGCCGCCATTTTCATTAGGGGTCAGATCAGGGAAAGTTGTAGTAGTGGTGCTCCTGTGTCCTGTCTGTGTCCTGTCACTCTGTCCTGCTAATCCAGTGGTTACTTTATGGTGTGCTCTGTCCTGCTGATCAGTCCAGTGGTGCTTTGTCCAGTGCTCTGTCCTGCTGAGTCCAGTGGTGCTTTGTCCAGTGCTCTGTCCTGCTGAGTCCAGTGGTACTGTGTCCTGTGCTCTGTCCTGCTGAGTCCAGTGGTGCTGTGTGTGTCCTGTGCTCTGTTCTGCTAAGGCCATTGTTATTTAAAAATTATTAAAAAGTTATAAAAAAATAAAAAAAACTATACTAAAATAATTAAAAACAAATATAAAAAAAAGTATACAGAAATAATAAAAAAAAATATATAAAAAAATTATAAAAAAAGTATATAAAGATTTCTACTGCAATATATAAATACGTTCACTGTTCCTGCAGTCAAGAAATATTAGTACTGCAATATATAAATACGTTCACTGTTCCTGCAGTCAAGAATTATTAGTACTGCAATATATAAATACGTTCACTGTTCCTGCAGTCAAGAAATATTACCACTGCAATATATAAATACGTTCATTGTTCCTGCAGTCAAGAAATATTAGTACTGCAATATATAAATACGTTCACTGTTCCTGCAGTCCAGAAATATTAGTACCAGAGATTAAACTACGTTCACTGTTCCTGCAGTCCAGAAATATTAGTACCAGAGATTAAACTACGTTCACTGTTCCTGATTGGTTTGTTAAAGTGCGAATGTCCTATTTCAACAACATCAGGGTGGGTGGGAGGGCCCAAGGGCAATTCCATCTTGCACCTCTAGCAAACTCTTGCAAACTGCCATCCTGTCTGCCACTGCAGTGCCACTCCTAGATGGCCACGTGTTTGTGCCGCCCACTTGTGTCGCTTAGCTTAGACATCAAGCTACCTCGGTGCAACCTTTTGGACTAAAAACAATATTGTGAGGTGTTCAGAATAGACTGGAAATTAGTGGAAATGAATGTTATTTAGCACTTTTTATGCTTTTTTAAAAAAAAAATCAGAACCCAATACCCAAAATCAGAACCAAAACCTTTCGTGGGGTGTTTTGGCAAAACAAATCAGAACCCAAAACCTCAAGCTAATCAGAACCCAAAATCCAAAACCCAAAACACCAAAAGTGGCCGGTGCACACCCCTACTCATTTTCACCCCTTGCCTTGTAACATGGTTAACAAAAGTTCCCTAATGAATCAGGCCCTACGTGTTCACACAGGTCTAACTGTAGGCTAATTTAGGGTTGTCTGGTCAGACTGGTAAGAAGAGATCTAATCACAGAGTAAAGCTGGGTACACACTACAGAATTTTCCACCAACTTTTTATGCCGAGCGATTTTACATGCGATCGATGGTCCAGTCGCTCGGTCCATGGACTGCATACACACTAGCCTTGTTTAGGACGATAAAGGGAAGAGCGGACGTCCCTTTAGCGACTTTTTACAGCCATGTTGTCGTGAGCAATGATTGCAATTTCGTCGTGGATCGGTTGGAAGTTTATACACACGACACAACGCAAACGACATTGGAACGAAAATATTTAACGGTACGACCAACCAAATGAGGCGACAATTGTACATTTAGGCAGAAGTTCGACCATCTTGTCACTACACACACTGACCCGACTTTTGAACGAGCAGTCGTATGTCGGCTGGTTGAGCCGATTATTGGACAAAAACCCTGTAGTGTGTACCCAGCTTTAGCTATTACACATCATAGACTGTGCCAATCACCATCATCATCAACATTTATTTATATAGCACCAGCATATTCTGTAGCAATTTCAATTGGGAACAAACACAGTAATAAAACGATCCTGGTTAATACATACAGACATGGAGGTGAGAGGACCCTGCTCGCAAGGTTTTGCAAAGGATTTTTTCTTAAGCTGTCCACACCCCAAGCAATGTCAAGATTACTTTCCACAAAACATCTAGATCACTTCTGAAACATAATGATTAATACATTCAGAAGATAACCACATACATAGATGATTGTGGTCATTTTCCATTCACATTCATGGACAGCCCTAGTAATAATCCAATCATAGCTTGTTTTGGAGCCACACACACTGCTCCGAGTCATATTGTACTGTGGCCACGGTTAGAGGTGTAGGAAAAGGATGCAACAGCTTGTATTCTATTGTCATTTTTTAATTGTATGGTGCCACAGATACCACAACACTGACATAAGTAACATATATGAAAACAGTAAACATAATAAAAAGAATGTGGGTACAACTGAGCAGAATAAAAAATACGTGGATGCAATTAATAGAACAAATCGCAAGGTATATAGACAAATTCAGCATCAGACATGACAAAGGACATATAAGGTTGACAGGCAGACACATATGATATAACTTCTCAGAGCTATATGCAGCTGACTCCTTATATGCAATTTGCTTGCACTGCATAGAGGCTACTACAGGACCTTGCGGCTAATTGTATCGGCCCCATAATGTCTGCAATTTGGCACTGGGTAATACTGACCTGAAACATAAATGCAGTATTAGTCTAGTACTGCAGAGTAATAATTATACTTAACTACTTTTCATGATAGAAGGGTGTTGACTGTGTTGATGTAGTATATCTTGTGGTGGTGCTTACTTGCTGCCTTCCAGAGTAGGAAGGGATTCCAACCCTATTTGAGAGTCACATTCAGGTGTGGTTCCTGAGGTAGCCACTGTGTGTTTATGAAAGGTGAGGCACATAAAGCCGAACGGCCTTACACTTATCTGCATGTTCAGGAGTCAAGCACTTACCTATTAAGGGTTAAGTTGCTATATCTCTTCAGCCAATAAACTCATGACGGAGTGGTTGGGTTGTGTCTCCATATATTCCCCGCAAAGGATGCTGGATCTCTCTTCCATCACAGAAATCCCCTCCCACCCTCCCTACATGTGTTTTGCTATGTTAACCATTTATTTTCCCCTGGTTACAGAGGAAGCACAGTTAAGCGGGAGAACTCTTGCAGTCGGCGACTAATGCATACGGTGCTATCGCTGATTGGCCGAATGTTACTGCCCCCTTCCAAGTACCCTGGCTATTGGTCCCTTTGTGTGGGGGACCCTTTGCCTTGCATTGTGTGGTCATGTCATTGTGAGCCCAGAGATTGACTAGTCCCAATGACGCCAGATGTAGCACCGGCCAATAGTAAGGGACCATGTCCTGGTACCAGTGGTAGTGCCAGTGGACGTACACCGTTTGGTTTAGCTGTTAGTTGTTAGCTGACTCGCAAGTTCTTTCGCTGCCACCAAGTTTACATAATCATTAATAAAACTGTGACCTGTTTTCACCAAACTAGAAGTTGTCAGTGTGTTTATTTCATTAGAGGTTAAGAGAATTTTGACTGTTGAGAGGTTTTGCATGTGGAAGAAGTGAATCTGCAGTATGAGGTTTATAGATATTGTGCTTTTCTTTTTGCACTATTTGTGCCTGTCTCTAAAATATGAGTGAAGGTTCTTTATGAGAAAATAAAGGTATAACTTTAATTTTGGGTGTGGTACTTTACATTTCTTATGTGGTACTTTCTCTAATTGTATTATGATCACAGCTGGTAATCAGAATATGTTGGGTAGGTGTAGGTTCTATGTCTCTATACACTGGTCAGCCACAACATTAAAACCACCCACCTAATATTGTGTAGGTCCTCCTTGTGATGCCAAAACAGCTGTGACACATTGGGTCATGGACTCCACAAGACCTCTGAAGGTGTCCTGTGGTATCTGGCACCAATATGTTAGCAGCAGATCCTTTAAGTATTGTAAGTTGCGAGGTGGGGCCTTCATGGCTTGGACTTGTGTTTCCAGCACATCCCACAGATACTCGATCACACTGAGATTTGGGGAATTTGGAGGCCAAGTCAACACCTTGAACTCATATTCCTCAAACCATCCCTGAACAATTTTACAGTGTGGTGAGCTGCAGTATTCTGCTGAAAGAGGCCACTGCCATCAGAAAAATACCTTTGCCATGCAGCGGTGCAGTTGGTCTGCAACAATGTTTAGGTAGGTGGTACGTGTCAAAGTAGCATCCACATTAATGCAAGGACCCAAGGTTTCTCAGCAGAACATTGCCCAGAGCACCACACTGCCTCTGCCGGCTTGTCTTCTTCTCATTGTGCAACATGGTGCCATCTCTTCCCCAGGTAAACGATACACATGTACTTGGCCACCCACTTGATGTAAAAGAAAACATGAATCATCAGACCAGGCCACCCTCTTTCATTGTTCCATGGTTCAGTTCTAGCACTCGCATGCCCAAAGTAGGCACTTTAAGCTGTGATGCACTGTGTGTTCTGAAAACTTTCTATCATAGCCAGCATTAACTTTTTCAGCATTTCATTTGTGCTACAGTAGCTCTTCTGTGGGATTAGACCAGATGTGTGTCAGGCCTGAATAGAGAGGAACACTAACCGGTATTGGCGCTACTGAGCTAATAGGTGCGGAGTCTAACGTACCCCTGGTTTTCACCAGGGAGCCCCACAAGGAGGTATGGACTTTGCTGCACAGGATACGCAGGTCACGGTCCTATTAGTCAGTTACCGGTGTAGTGAGGAGGCGCCAGACGGTCCGGGTCAAGCCAATCGGTATACGAGGTACAGAGGGAGAATCCAGAAGAAGCGTCAAACAAGCCAAGGTCGCAGGAACTCGGTGGGTCAAACAGAATAGAGAATGGTCAGCAAGCCGGGTCACAACAGGAAGGCAGAGACTGGAGAATGGTCGTGGAAGCCTGGTCAAAAACACGGAGCACAAACACAATGGGAGCTAGAGGCAGGAACCTGTTACTCTGGCACCCTAATGGCGCCAGAGCCAGGTTTAAATAGATGCAGGAGGCAGATGATAGGTTCCGTGGACAGGCACAGGAAGTGCCGAAGAAAGCGTCCCGTTGCCTAGCAACGAGACGGGCCACTGCGCATGCGCCCGACAGGGCTGGGGGGCGCGACTATCCCGTTGCCTGGCAACCGTCCGGGCAGAGCAGCGGAGACAGGCGTCCGTCTCCGCCGAGTGGAAGTGCGGCGGAGATGGCGCCTGACAATGTGCTACCCTTCACTTCCCACGTGCATCAATGAGATAATCAATGTTATTGACTTCACTTGTCAGTGATTTTAATGTTGTGGCTGATTGGTCTAGAGAATTATACATTTGTATTATGTATGTAGTCTGGTCAAGTTGGGTGGATGTAGTGTCATTTGTCTGTAGAGTTAAGTCGAAAGAAATGTATTATATAATTCCTGGTGGCCATATCTGCTTTTAAAGTCAAATGATGTGTATTGTAAAATAAACCCAGCAAACTATTCTAGAGAGCATTATGCCCAACCCATTGTGCTATCTGTGGAGAGGAAAGGTAAGGTAAGACTTCTGGCCTGTATCATAATCAAACAGAAGTAAAACACATTGACAAACAGAAAAGCTGACTTGTGGCCTATAAGATACCACAGCCTCATATTGAACTGAATGTATAAATCAGTGTCTCAACAATGGGGGAAGTTACAAAGTTAGAAAGGTCATCTGTCCTGCACTAGAACATACTGTTTAGAATTTGGACTGGCCCAAGCAAACCTAGCATTGTTCATTATAATCCCCACACACCATTGGGCCTTGCTAGTATGCTTCTACAAGGGAAATGCTGCTTCATTTCCCTGTAATATCTCAATATAATTTGAAGCATTTATTTTATGGTATTGTGTATCAATTATGTGTAATATACTTGTCTCAGCTGTGTGCTCCTATTAGATTTCTTCGGGGGCCTTTCCTAAGCCAACATGACCCTGTTTACACAAATAGGTGACAAACAGAAGCTTGGATCCCCTCTGCATATGGAAATCAAGTACAGTAGTGGTTCATGTAACAATTAAGCAAATCACATTTCACCATGCTTCAAATATTGGACAACTGGACAGGCTGGAGTTATTGTAAGGGGCATTGCTGCAAAATCAGACCTTTTGGAGGTTAAATAAATAACAATAATGCAAACATTGTATTTGTAATTTAATTTATCAAAGGACGAAGAGCCCTATTGCAGTGAAAAATTGGCGTTTAGCAAGTGATATCACACAAAGGGCTTACCATGAAGTCTCCCCCATGATTATTTATGAAGTCTAGTTATCATCTGATGATGGCATCACCAGAACATAACTTTTAAAAAATGCTTTATTCGTAGAATAAAGCATCTTTTTACATTTTTTAATGTAGTAATATTTGCCTCGCCTGTACTTTTTGTTGTTGTTATAAATGTTCGCAATATGTAATTTTTTTACCTTTGAACATTACACTTATACCCGCCAATATCTCCATTTTAATAAAAAGCCCCCTTTGTCTGTATACATTCTATACTTGCCATATTTTAGCAAATGAATTGTTTACTCAAAACAAAGCTTGTGAGTGCTGTTTTATCTCATCTCTAGAACATTCTTCTCATGATACGTTCATAGTTCTCAGCTACCCGTATATCTCAGCTACAGCTACCCATAGTGCTCAGCTACCCCTAGTTCTCAGCTACCCCATAGTTCTCAGCTACCCGAACCTGTGTTCTCTGTGCAGAAACAAGGCACAACAAGGTTTGAAATACAATTTGTTAGCCCACCCTAAACACAGTCATGGGTAAAAGTTTTGAGAATGACATAAATATTTTTTTTCACAAAGTCTATTGCCTCAGTTTTTATGATGGCAATTTGCATATACTCCAGAATGTCATGAAGAGTGATCAGATGAATTGCAATTAATTTAAAAGTCCCTCTTTGCCATGACAATGAACTTTATCCCAAAAGCAACATTTCCACTTCATTTCAGCACTGGCACAAAAGTTCCAGCTGACATCAGGTCAGTGATTCTCTCGTTAACACAGGTGAGAGTGTTGACGAGGACAAGGCTGGATATCATTCTGTCATGCTGATTGAGTTAGAATAACAGACTGGAAGCTTTAAAAGGAGGGTGGTGCTTGAAATCAATTCCTCTGTTAACCATGGTTACTTACAAGGAAACACGTGCAGTCTTTATTGCTTTGCACAAAAAGTGCTTCATGGGCATGGATATTACTGTTAGTAAGATTGCACCTAAATCAACCATTTATCAGATCACCAAGAACTTCAAGGAGAGAGGTTCAATAGTTGTGAAGAAGGGTGTGAGTGCATCTGCACGCACCGTAAGGCTAAGACTTTTGGAGGATGGCTTGATGTAAAGAAGGCCAGCAAAGAAGCCACTTCTCTACAGGAAAAACATCAGGGCAGACTCATGCTCTGCAAAAGGTACAGGAATTGGACAGTTCAGGACTGGGTAAAGTCATTTTCTCTGATGAATCCCCTTTCAGATTGTTTGAGGCATCTGGAAAAATGCTTGTCCGGAGAAGGAAAGGTGAGTGCTACCATCAATCCTGTGTCATGCCAACAGTAAAGCATCCTGAGACCATTCATGTGTGGGGTTGCTTCTCAGCCATCAGAGTGGGCTCACTAATAATTTTGCCTAAGAAAACAGCCATGAATAAAGAATGGTACCAAAACATTCTACAAGAGCAACTTCTCCCAACCATCCAAGAACAGTTTTATGACAACCAATGCCTTTTCCAGCATGGCGAAGAACCTTGCCATAAGGCAAAAGTGACAACTAAGTGGCTCGGGAGCAAAATTGCAAAATTTTGGATCCATGGCCAGGAAACTGCCCAGACCTTAATCCCATTGAGAACTTTTGTTCAATCCTCAAGAGACAGGTGGACAAACAAAAGTCCACAAATTTTGACAAACTCCAAGCATTGATTAGGCAAGCATGGGTGGCCATCAGTCAGTATGTGGCCCAGAAGTTGATTGAGCATGCCAGGGTGAATTCAGAGGTGTTCAAAAAGGAGAGATGGCAGAGGTCTTCAAAATGAAGGGTCAACACTGCAAATATTGACTCTTTGCATGAACTTAATGTAATTGTCTATAAATGCCTTTGACACTTATGAAATGCTTGTAATTTTACTTCAGTATACCATAGCAATATCTGACAAAATGGTCTAAAAACATTGAAGCAGCAAACTTTGCGAAAACAATACTTGTGTCATTCTCAAACCTTTTGGCCATGACTGTAAGGCTTAATATTTGTATGGGGGATGGGCAGCAATAAAAACAGATGTTCTTCACAAAGAGGATCCTGACTGTAGTATTTGTGCAGAGTGAGTGAAATTAGCTGCAAGGAGGGAGAGAGGACTGAAAACAGACCCACGGCCTCCATGATATGTAGCTTAACACCAAAGGCATCCGAGAATAAAAGATTAAAGGTTATCACTGAAATATTCCATTAAAGAGATTACACAAGAAAAAAAGACAGATTAAATGGGAGGAAAGGAACATAGTAAAATAAGTCATTGTGTTCTAGATAATACATTCTTCACATTTTTTAAAAGTCTAGTGAGCAAAAAATATTACAAAATAATGGGGTCTGCATATAAATTATTGCTGGGTCGAACAAGAGTTTAATATAAAAGTTGGATTCTGTTAGATACCACCTTGCCCCCTATTATACAGCATGATTGCACATGAAGCAGTTTAACAAAAAATGTTGACCACAACTGTACAAATGTTGTCAACTTTGATCCAACACCAATAGCACTGAAAACCAGGTCTCCACATGGCACACTGTGTGTATGAGGAAACTGCTAACCCAGGAGTGGTATGGGAGTGTCTGCGGCCATTGTAATCAGGTGCTTTAGCTCCGTGTCTGAACAACAATCTCTGTGCAGTTTGATCCTCCATGTGTATGGCCAAATTGATCACTAATTCAATTGCTTTCCATCCAAGCTGCTTGATCAGAAATGTTCTGAGAAGTGTCAATGCCATACCTCCCAACTTTAACAGATTTACAATCAGGATATAGAGTGTGCCGTGTCACAAAATGGCCATGTTAAAATGGGGCTTGGCCACTAACTCTTCTGAAGAGGAGGCAACATCAATCTGGAACTTCTTAAAAGGGAGACAAGAAAAATTTTCCTTATGGACAGTGTGACCCTAAAGGGCCTGAATGACCGTAACAATTTATCGGTATTCTTATAGTAATTTATCACGACCAGGAGATATCTTGAATATCTCTACCTGTTATTAGTCAGAAGTCTAATATAGAGCACTATTACAATTAAAAATTGAATAATATATGGATATAATTACCATATCAACAATAGAGTAAATAGGGTGTCAATAGGGTGTTTAATTCCTATTATAAATTTATTTTAATAGGGTGTCAATAGGGTGTTTAATTCCTAATATAAATTACACTATAACCTTCACGTATAGGAAATGTTAATTTTCATATAAATATCACAGAAAAGAATCGTTTTACAGGTTCAATATGATATTACTTAGATTAGGATAAATTAGTGTTCACAAGTCTGTACACAATACAAATATTTCTTCACATAATTAGGATAATAATCAATATGATTCCACTTATAATAGCTATGGCAGCAGTATAGTGATCACAGTTTCACCTACTATTTATCACTATTATAGCTCCACGTCCTAATGTAATCTATTTACAATGGGCTTATTAAAGAGCTAATAGAAAGAGTCACAAGGGGTTAAATGTCTTTACTAGTGTTACTTGTTACCGGGACAAAACGACATGTCAGTGCCTAAGGTCACTATGCAATTACGGACTCTTTAATCCTCTCAACCCTTATCCCTGAAATCTCTCAACAGGGATCTCCAATAATGTAGATCAAAAGTAACCATAATCATGTCTCAAGAACTTGCTACATAATCATGTTTCTCGCATTACAGCAATACTATACAGATATCCAATGCCATTCATTAGGGAGACTAATGATACGTCATCATAGGGGAGGTTCCCCCACTATAAAGGAGACAACGCCGGAACAGTTCGGGTCAGCCTTGAAAAAGCACAGCGCAGTGAAACGCGCGTCGGCGATTCACGCGCTGTTCCTCTCTCACAATATCATTTACAAATTATACTATATTAGACATCTGAGATCGATAGGGAGTGGGGTGAAATAGAAAGGACGCTATTTACTATATAGACCAGCATCAGACAGTTAATCTACGGACCTTTACTAATAATAGGGTTACGATTCAGCAAGCCGAGATAACGGCGGGGTGTGCCCTAATTGAATGTTTGGCACACTTTTAGCAGGAATTATAACAAATCCTGTTCTAAGCTGTCACAGATATCCAGTACAAAACTATCATGTTCCGATGCTAAGACCATATATAGATCTAGGGTAAAACATACTTACATTGGGAATAGCTACTCCTAAGGAATGTACATACTTATAACAGTAGCATTACAATCCAGTTGTATAATGTATCCTAGATGAAATGAAACTATCAATACTGACAGGGATATCTGACCAACATCTAGTCCTTTACTATCAGTGCTCTCTTATTACGGAGAAAGGGGAGTCTGAATGTGACAGTATCATTGTAATACTGCAGTATTCAGTTCAGTCTCCAACCTAAGCCCCAATACTCAATCCAAATGAGTTTTGCATACAGATAGATCACATGATTAACTAAACTCCAGATTTATATATTGAGAGACAGAACGGCGCGTACTAGCAGAGAGTGCTAGTCTTAACAGTTGTTCATCAACCATACTGGTTTAATTAGTCATCTACATTTTTTAATATTTCACCGCTCTATTATTCAATATTGTTGTTATTTTAATGCATACTAATAAACTATAAAATGTTTTAAATCTTAATATCCTATGAGTGCCCCATTTAAACACTATGGTTCTCTGTTGATTTGTATTTCTATATTAAGTGTGGGAGCACCGCTTCTAGGTTTTCTGGGCATATATACATTTAGAATATTAAAAATATAAATTATATGGATACTAATAATAGAACAACCACTACTTAGAAGTATATAGGATCCTCTTGGTGCGATTTACACAAGTCTTACTGAATACATTGGTCTATGAGTGATTATCACTCAACTAATCTGCACAGGACATACTATATCCTATAACAGGAAATTTATCATAAATCATTCTGAACTGAACCCATGGCGACTTTTAGTATCAGCAATGATCTCCTTAAGAGACAAGAAAAATGGCAGGGGAATGTAGATGAGGAATTCCTCGGTAATACACTTAGTCATAACAGGACGGCAGGGGATTGGACCAGTAGTGGGATTCAGCCGGTTCGCACCGGTTCTATAGAACCGATTCCTAAAATACTTGCTGTTCGGCAGAACCGTTTGCTGGCCTGCTGTGCGGCTGCTTTAAATTTTTACACCTTGTGCACTGCAGCTTGCCCTGCTGGCCTGGACAACGATCCCAAATCAGTTTAATAGCTCACACCGGCCTGGCTCTGCTGTTCTAAGCTGTGCAGGGCTGTCCAGGCTGTCAGTCATCATGTAAGCCCCACCCTGCCTCCCTTGTTCTTTGCAATGATTGGTTGGCTCCCCCTACACGTGTCCTGAATGCACAACAGACTGTGCAGAGGAGAGATGCGAGAAGAAGATCCAGCCCTGGGCGGAGGCCGCGGAGCCACCATCAGCCATCACGCGGCAGCGCAGAAGAGCAGAGCAGACAGGCAGCCCGGGCCGGGAGTACGGACATTACTGGGTCACTCACCGTCGCCGACCGTCGGCATCTGGGGTGAGTAACCGTGATGATGCTGATGTGCTGAGCCTGTCACTGCAGTGTTTAATGTGGCAAGAGAGGGGAAGGGTGGCTGAAGGCTGCTGCTAGCTGCTGCTAGCTTGCTGAGGAGGAGAAGGTTAGCTCAGGGGCTGCCAGGTAGCTGCACAAATTGGGGAGAGACTGAGAGGGAAGCCAGTATGGCTGGGCTGGTTGCTGGGCTGGCTGAGGGCTGGCCAGAGAGGAGAGGAGAGGAGCCATTTTAATTAGCCTGTAGTGGAGGGGGGAATCAAAATGGCGCAGTAGTATGATGAAGATTCTTCATGCTGCCATGGGACCATGACTTCTGTACTTAGAGTGAGGCTGAGGTGTATGCTTCTACTTCCATGTCCATAAATAAATGTTATTATATACAAAAAATTTTATGTTTTTTATGTAGCCCTTGAAACAAGGATGAAAAGACAACATACTTTGAGAGATTTTTTCAATAAGAAAACAAAGTCAGATTCTGCTGTTGTATCAGAATTGCCCTTGGAAGGTTCAACACAGTCACTAGCACAACCAATCCAGTGTGAAGAAAGCAGCACGTCAATTGAAATAGAAAATCACAACAACTCCAATATTGCAGACAGTCTTCCGGAATGCTGGTCAGTGCAACAATATAAAAATTTTAAAGAAAAATATGAAGGCCTGGGCATTTGTAACAAAAAGTTAGGTTGTGAGTATTGTGCGAAATATGATTTCATAAAAGAGAAAAGTGTTCATGTGTCAAAAGAGTGGAAAGGTTTTCAGATTGAGGCATCAGGGAAAAACAGAATGGTACAACAAGCTTCTCTAAGGAAAAAAATGAAAGAACATTTTTCATCAAAGGCTCATAACATTTGTAAAGACAACTTCAAAATACGTGAGCAGGATACTATAACAAACGTAGTAGATACAATGAATAAAAAATATTTCAGTACTACTTGTAGAGTATTTAATACAATTTACAGCCTGACAAAAAGATGTAAACCATTTTCAGACACAGAAGATGAGATCGAACTGCAAATGAAAAATGGATTAGATATGGGAATAGGATTGCATTCACGTAAAACTGCTGTGAAAATAGTAGATTTTATTGCCAAGGAAATTAAAATAGAAATATTTACTAAAATTACTGCAAAAGATAAGAAAATATGTTTGATTATTGATGAAGCTTCAACTATATCTTGCAAACCAGTTATAATACTGTTCTTAAAAGTTGAGGACTCAGTTTCATCTCCAACAATTTTTGATGAGCTAGTTGAATTGGAAAAACAAGATGCAGAGACAATATGTTCTTCAGTTCTGGAAAGCTTACATAAAATTGGGCTTACCAAGAACTACTTACAAAAAAATTTAATCGGATTTTGCTCTGATGGTGCAAGTGTTATGCTTGGGCGAAAATCTGGAGTGAGCACTAGGATCACAAAAGACTTCCCAAACATAATAATATGGCACTGTGTAAACCATCGCCTCCAACTTGTTTTAGATGACTCAATAAAGGAAATAAAGCAAGTAAATCATTTCAAAATATTCCTTGATAAGATATATACTATTTTTCATCAATCCAATAAGAACCAGATTGAACTTACCAAAATATCCGAACAACTTGGAATTGAAATTATTAAGATTGGTAGAATTTTGGGACCAAGATGGACTGCCTGTAGTTTAAGGTCAACCCTAGCTGTGTGGCGCGCTTATCCTGCACTACATCACTATTTTTCTTCAAATGCCAAGTACTTGGGTATGGCTACCCGTCTTAAAAATATATTTTTTTTAACTGATTTGGCATTGATGATTGATATTTTAAACGAAATTTCTCTGCTTTCCAATGCACTGCAAGCAAGAAATACAGACAAAATAAAGGCTGAAAAACTTGTGATTCGATCTATTAAAGCATTTGAAATGCTTGAAAAAGAAAAGGGTCCATATGAAAAAAAGGTTAATGAATTAATTACTTCAGAAAGCTACAAAAAAATCGATTTTTATAGAAAATCATCTGTTTGTTGGCCTTCCTCGGAAAACACTCTTACAAGGCATTGTAACGAATTTAAAAAAAAGATTAATGGATTGTGGCCATTTAAAAGCAAGTTGTAGCCAATTTGATGATAGTAATACATTACAATTTCTCAAGTTTTTGGAGCCAGATTACTGGAATATTGAAGAAGTAATAGTTCCATGGAAAGCAGCTGAAGTGCAATTGCATGTATTTAAAACATTTTTCAATTACCAAATTGAGATTAATGAGTATCGAGATTTTGTGGAAAATGTGTTAAAAAGCAACGAGAACTATTCAATTCCTGAAAGTGTTCAAAGAGCTAGAAATATTGTCAGAACAATTGCTGTAAGTTCAGCAGAAGCAGAAAGTGGTTTTTCAAAGATGAACATTATATGTTCTGAGAAGAGAAGTCGGCTAACTGTTTCTAATATATCAAACATTATGATTATCGGTCTTATCGGCCTACCGCTGAAGGAATGGAATCCTACTCCTACAGTGCAAAGATGGTTAAGGGTAAATCACACAGCTGATGATGCTCGGATAATAGCAAAGAAAATTGCAAGTGAGGACGCCAATCAAACAGCAATATGGAAATATCTTTACTAACTGTTCATGAGGTATTTAATATTACAAATCTTCCGTTACACATAATCTAGTTGTCTTTACCTCTTTTACTGTTCTTATTGCAGTATTTAATGCGTGAATTGTTAGACTACCTTTCGGTATATCTTTTGGTATAGTTAAAATGGTCATTAGGACATAGAACCTGTTGTTAATTTTTTTGAATCCCACCACTGGATTCGACTCAATCACTGAACGATCTAAAGAACACAATGTATAAACAAATGAAAGTATTCTGGAATAAGACCATGTTTAATAGTTATTTAAAGCAACATATGATCCCTAGGGGCCTAAGACCCAAATTATACCCCGGCATTTGAACTATACAATGGAGAACTTAAAAAAAAGTAGGAAGAGCTATTAACGAAATGTTCCAATTATCTGATTTTCATACTGATAGAACATGATAGTTTACTCCTACAATCCTACACAGACGAAATAGCATTATTGGGAGAAAAACTGAAACAATATGAAAATATAGAAATGTTCCAGATAGCTTATGACAAATTTAAAATAGAACTTGACCAATTTGAAGCCATGATAATGGATAAAAAATGTCAAAAATTTGCTAGAGACTCCCAAGATTATGCGAATAACAGGGTTTTTAGGTGGGATATACCCAAACCAAAAAGAATAACATCAGGATACAGTACGTCAGATATTGAGTCATCAGGTAATGAGACCTCTGATCAATCCCCTTTAACCAGAGACAATCCAACCTCAGTAAAAGATTTTTTAGATTCAAATCCGAGACACAGGGAAGGAGGAGGTACCCTAAATACAAGCCGGTACGGAGGGGGGGGAAGGGATACCAGACCAAAGAAAAGGAAAGGTCTGGAAGAACAAGATCCTCTGGGAATACCGTTACCCCCCAGGAGACACAACAGGAGACCACGGTACTAAACGACAAAATGAAAATTATCAATTTGTCAGATTTGACTATCACACCGGACCAGACCTCACTATTGGAAAAGGGCTTATCCTTCTCACCTCAAAAAAGCTTTAATAGATTTGAGTGGGAGAGAGACTTGACCCTTTTTTCAAGAAAACTACTTCTTAAAAAATTCTTCTATACAAAAACGAGGGAACAAGCAACCACTCCAGATCTATATTTTAATCCAGAAAATCTGGGATTGGATTCTACTGAGGAAATTATAGCACTCTGAAAATATTACCCAAAAATAAAAAGAAATCTTATTTCACTCCAGATGTCAGCACTTGTCCACAGGTCAAGACCTATACAGATCTTGTATCAAAGGATCTTGACAGGCTATATCAGCATGAACAACATGAACCCAGACATAAATACAACCTTACAAAAGGAGAATGGAAAGCCCTAAGGGAAATAGAGCAATGGGAGAATATTATAATCAAGCCATCAGATAAAGGTGGAAACATCGTTCTATGGCCAAGAATCCAATATGTGAAGGAAGTGTACCGGCAACTAAATAATACCAACTGTTACAAGCGGCTTAAATTTAACCCGACCGCCAATTTCCAAAATAGATATGACAGGCTAATACAAGATGCCTATGCGAGAGCGGTCATTGTGCGTGCAGACTTGGATTATCTAATGGTACATCATCCAAAAGTGGCCACATTTTACGTGGTCCCTAAAATCCACAAGAATCAATCAAATCCACCAGGCAGACCAATAGTCTCCGGTATCGGTAACATCACGGAAAATGCCAGCAAATTTATAGATACACAACTACGTGAATTTGTCATGGGCTTAGATTCGTATGTAAGGGACACTCTGGATGTCTTAGCCAAGAATAATAACATCATAATCAACAATACTACCAAATTGGCCTCCCTAGATGTAGAGTCCCTGTACTCGAATATCATACATGAACAGGGCATACAAGCAGTAAGATACTTTTTGGAGATGAGAGCAAAAGATGATCTAAATGACTTCATTTTAGATCTTTTGAGGTTTGTTCTGACATGCAATTATTTTGTTTTTGAAGACAAATTTTATCTTCAAACTAGGAGGACTGCGATGGGCAGTGCGTGCGTGCCCACGTATGCCAACCTCTTTTTGGGTTGGTGGGAGGAGGAGAAGGTCTTTGTTGAGCACAATCAACACTATACCACCCACATCATCCTTTGGCTATGATACATAGATGATGTATTGATTTTATGGGATGGGGAAGAAGATCTCTTCCTGGAATTTGTTGAAGAACTTAATCATAATGATCTGAACTTGAAACTCACGTCAGAAATAAATGAAGCAAACATTAGTTTTTTGGACCTCAATATATCCAAATCATCAGATGGACACCTTAATACAGATATCTTTAGAAAGAAAACAGCAACAAATAGCCTTCTCCATTCGTCAAGTTCCCACCATCCTGCTGTCATTAAGGGCATCCCCAAAGGAGAACTACTTAGGGTTAAACAGAATTGCTCTGACGTCCAAGTATGTTCAAATAGAACTAAGGAACTTAAGACTAGACTACAAGTGAGAGGCTATAACAAACGTATCATATGACAGGCAGAGAGGTCGGTTTTGAAGAGAGACAGAGACAGTCTCATTTATTCACCCCCCAAAATTAGAACACAGGATAATAAAGTCCGCCTCATTGGTTCTTTCTGTTCGGAGTGGAGACAGATCACTGAAATCTTCCAGAAACATTGGGATGTACTCAAATCAGATGAAGACCTGAATAAAATCTTAGGGAACAGAATATCAGTGACATGGCGTCGCTCAAAAAATCTCAAGGACACTTTGGTCCATAGCAACCTATCCCCAATCAAGAGGTCCTCCAACAGACCCAAAGGGTTCCACAAATGTGGAAGATGCTTGGCATGTCAATACATGCTAAACATCAAAGAATACCAGGATCGATACCAAAAAATATGGAAGATAAATGAATTCCTCAATTGTGATTCACCAAACGTGATTTACTGCTTAGCATGCCCATGTAACCTCAAATACGTAGGCATGACTAGCAGGCCCTTAAAAAGAAGAATATTAGAACATGTAGGGAACATCAGAAGGGCTGAGAGGGACACACACAACATGAAACAGATCACCACGGTAGCCAGGCATTTTCTTAAATGCCATGGGGCCAAACCACAGGGATTACAAGCGTATGCAATGGAACAAATCCATATGGGCCTGAGAGGAGGCAACATCAATCTGGAACTTCTTAAAAGGGAGACCAGAAAAATTTTCCTTATGGACAGTGTGACCCCAAATGGCCTGAATGACCGTAACAATTTCTCGGTATTCTTATAGTAATTTATCACGACCAGGAGATATCTTGAATATCTTGAATATCTACCTGTTATTAGTCAGAAGTCTAATATAGAGCACTATTACAATTAGAAATTGAATAATATATGGATATAATTACCAGATCAACAATAGAGTAAATAGGGTGTCAATAGGGTGTTTAATTCCTATTATAAATTTATTTTTATAGGGTGTCAATAGGGTGTTTAATTCCTATTATAAATTACACTATAACCTTCACGTATAGGAAATGTTAATTTTCATATAAATATCACAGAAAAGAATCGTTTTACAGGTTCAATATGACATTACTTAGATTAGGATAAATTAGTGTTCACAAGTCTGTACACAATACAAATATTTCTTCACATAATTAGGATAATAATCAATATGATTCCACTTATAATAGCTATGGCAGCAGGATAGTGATCACAGTTTCACCTACTATTTATCACTATTATAGCTCCACGTCCTAATGTAATCTATTTACAATGGGCTTATTAAAGAGCTAATACAAAGAGTCACAAGGGGTTAAATGTCTTTACTAGTGTTACTTGTTACCGGGACAAAACGACATGTCAGTGCCTAAGGTCACTATGCAATTACGGACTCTTTAATCCTCTCAACCCTTATCCCTGAAATCTCTCAACAGGGATCTCCAATAATGTAGATCAAAAGTAACCATAATCATGTCTCAAGAACTTGCTACATAATCGTGTTTCTCGCATTACAGCAATACTATACAGATATCCAATGCCATTCATTAGGGAGACTAATGATACGTCATCATAGGGGAGGTTCCCCCACTATAAAGGAGACAACGCGGAACAGTTCGGGTCAGCCTTGAAAAAGCACAGCGTAGTGAAACGCGCGTCAGCGATTCACGCGCTGTTCCTCTCTCACAATATCACTTACAAAATATACTATGTTAGACATCTTAGATCAATAGGGAGTGGGGTGAAATAGGAAGGACGCTATTTATTATATAGACCAGCATCAGACAGTTAATCTACGGACCTTTACTAATAATAGGGTTACGATTCAGCAAGCCGAGATAATGGCGGGGTGTGCCCTAATTAAATGTTTGGCACACTTGTAGCAGGAATTATAACAAATCCTGTTCTAAGCTGTCACAGATATCCAGTACGAAACTATCATGTTCCGATGCTAAGACTATATATAGATCTAGGGTAAAACATACTTACATTGGGAATAGCTACTCCTAAGGAATGTACATACTTATAACAGTAGCATTACAATCCAGTTGTATAATGTATCCTAGATGAAATGAAACTATCAATACTGACAGGGATATCTGACCAACATCTAGTCCTTTACTATCAGTGCTCTCTTATTACGGAGAAAGGGGAGTCTGAATGTGACAGTATCATTGTAATACTGCAGTATTCAGTTCAGTCTCCAACCTAAGCCCCAATACTCAATCCAAATGAGTTTTGCATACAGATAGATCACATGATTAACTAAACTCCAGATTTATATATTGAGAGACAGAACGGCGCGTACCAGCAGAGAGTGCTAGTCTTAACAGTTGTTCATCAACCATACTGGTTTAATTAGTCATCTACATTTTTTAATATTTCACTGCTCTATTATTCAATATTGTTGTTATTTTAATGCATACTAATAAACTATAAAATGTTTTAAATCTTAATATCCTATGAGTGCCCCATTTAAACACTATGGTTCTCTGTTGATTTGTATTTCTATATTAAGTGTGGGAGCACCGCTTCTAGGTTTTCTGGGCATATATACATTTAGAATATTAAAAATATAAATTATATGGATACTAATAATAGAACAACCACTACTTAGAAGTATATAGGATCCTCTTGGTGCGATTTACACAAGTCTTACAAAATTACTGGTGTGCCTACTCTGTGTTTAGCAAATACCACAATATTTGACCACAGACCCATTAACTTTGGCAGAAATCTAGGTACATTTGTGTGAAGCAAGGTGCTGTGTGGGACCAAAGGTGTTGCAACACCACACCTCAGCCGTTTTGCACTTTGTATATGACCTACATAGTCAGTATTAGTGATAGCTCTAGTAATAATTAAAGTAACAATATCCATCTGTTACAGCATATGCCACAGTAATACATCTGGCCAGTTGCTTCTTCAGGTTGGGTCCACTCTTGTCCATATATTTTATGTGAATTATTGAGCAAAGGTGACATATTTTCCTCAATGCATGAATCCCGAAACAGCTGGAACTGATTGACCTGGGTCGATAGTAAATACTTTTCCCCCAGAGGAGAAGAAAATTCCAGAGGTAGGCATGCTGACATGGGAACGCTGTAGGGCTTCTCTTATATGGAAACAAGAACAACACTCCATGAAACACAGGATAATAAGTGGCAGATTAGCTTTCTTTCCTTGAACCCTTTCACTGCCTGGCATTTATGACAAAATTGGACTTTACATTAAAATAAAGAAACTTAGAATTTGATGGCAGATAAGAACCACTTGGACAATCTAGTCTTCCCATACTTTAACTATGGTAACCTCAAACCCTATTTGATCCTTAGTTCTTTGTAAGGATATGTTTATACCAAGCATGTTTAAATTGCTCTACTGTATTAGCCTCTACCACCTCTGATCAGAGGCTATTCCACTTATCCACTACCATTTTAATTTCAACTCACATTTCCTCTTAACTTACCTTCCTCCAGTTTCAGTGCATGTTCTCGTGTTCCAATACTTCTTAACTTACTGGATTTTAGATATTCTACATCTCTTTAATTTAAGAGAGTTTCCATCAATTTCCTTACTACTGATGTAAGGCTCACTGGTCGGTAGTTGCTCGCCTCTTCCTTGCTTCCTCTTTTGTGCGGAGGGACTACATTTGCTCTTTTCCAGTCCTCTGGAATTACTCCTGTAGCTAGTGACTACATTTTAGCCGTATTTTGAAAACGCTGCATCGGTTTCCCTAAAAGTAACTTTTCTTATTTTTTTCTAATTTTATACTATTTTATATTGTTTTTTGGGATTTTTTGGATCAGCTAAGTCTTTCCTTTTTATCATAGCAGATTAGATAACTTTTCAATTTGTTGGCTTTATACAGGGAAAGAAAAGGAAACATTTTAAATAATGCATGGTGCTTCACTTAGCCACTTTTATGAAAATATTTCAACACTTGAAATTTCTGCGACGTCTAACATTTGCAAGGTACTTTATTGGAGGTTTGGGGTATATTTACTAAACTGTGGGTTTGAAAAAGTGGAGATTTTGCCTATAGCAACCAATCAGATTCTAGCTATCATTTATCTAGTCATTCTACAAAATGACAGCTAGAATCTGATTGGATGCTAAAGGCAACATTTCCACTTTTTCAAACCCGCAGTTTAGTAAATCTAGCTCTTGGTCTATGTTTTAAAGTGCATGTGCTTGTTTTTTATTTGTTTTGTTTTTTTACTTTCAAATAAAATATGTGTTTACCACTTTGTTTGCGTTTTGTTAACCTTGACCGGTGAAAGTATATGTTACCAAAGAAAACTATAGGCTTGGATGTCATAAACATTTCAAACTGTGTCAGAGAATGTAAACATGCTTAACTCTCTCATGCAGGAATCACAGATGGTCACATTACTGGCACTTTCTGTATATCACCAGGGGCATCAATATGACACATGAGCCAGACTGAAACTCAGAATCTGCCCTGACATACAAACCAACAAGCCCATATTTGTGACTGTATGTGGAGAGTCCCCTCTCAGATTTTGCAGGCTTATGCTTCAATTATTGTCAGTCTTCCTTCCTCTGATGAAACCACACAAAGACAGTGGAGAAACACACCAGGGGGTATATTTACTAAATCGTAGTTTTGAAAAAGTGGAGATGTTGCCTAAAGCAACCAATCAGATTCTAGTTATCATTTATTTAGTACATTCTACAAAATGACAGCTGATTGGTTGCTATAAGCAACATCTACACTTTTGCAAACCTGCAGTTAAGTAAATATACCCCCAGGATTTAAGGGCTTGATACACATGAAGGAAGAATCATGATTTTTCTCACACTGTATATCACATAGTGGAGACTTTACCATGTTAAATTAGTTGTTGAAAGTTTCCTTTTTTCATGTATGCCTCTCACATTCTTAAATGTTATTTACTTTACATGAACCCTGTTTTATACTAATTTACTCAGAAGAGCAGAGTGTGGGTCACAACAGGACTGACTGCATTGCCAACCCCTCTACACATTTTGTTATTGGGGCCCAGAGATTTAGTGTTGGGTACACACATTAGGTATATCCTGTGACAGCTACTGAACTCTGTCACATAGCATTCCCATGTAAAACATGATGGCCTATCCCACTGCAGCATTTCCTTCTGACATTACTATGTTGTTTCCAGCAGGGGCGGGCTGGACCGGGGGGCAGGGAGGCTCAGTCTTACGGCTGTTCGGGCCGGGTGTCCATCCCCCTGTGGATGCAGTAATAGGTTAATTTTTACCGGTGGCCGCATCACTTGTCACGCGATGCGGCCGCGTCAGCGCACAGAAGGCTGCATCATGTAACACGCGATGCGGCCGCCTGTGCGCCCCCTGGGCTGAAACCTGCCAGCCCGCACCTGGTTTCCAGGCAGCAGGTGACCATACGAGTGACCTCCATGGCCCCATGATAGTAGAGGGCAAGCTGCTAGCTGCCAACTACCAGCCTACCCTATACAATGATGGGGTCAAAGGGTCACACGTGGTCACTCAGCACGAGCAGTCACTCATGGCACATTAGTTGTCACAGTTCAGAGGTCCGGATCCTATGGTTTGCCTAGATCCGCACTACTAAAGTAAGGCGCGGAGTCAAACGAGGAGACGGTATTCACCAGGGACCAGCCGCAAGGCGGTTTGGCCTTTGCTGCGTCTATCTCGCAGGTCGCGGCCCTTACTAGGAGTTCCAGGCGAAACCTATAAGAGGAACATACAAAGATGGTCAGCAATGGCAGACAACACGTTGATGCGGGTAGGAAAGATTGGCGAGCACCACTGGAATGGCGGAGGTAGAATGAGGGAGAAGACAACTCTGCGGACGACTGGTTACCACTCGGATGGCGGCAGGAGCACTTAGGAAGATTGCCGGGAATCGTGTGCGCAGCCCGATCACCTGGCGTGTGACATTAGTACAGTATAGCTATGCAGAAAATAACGTTTAGGTGCCAGACCAGCCCATTTCATTGACCACAATTGCCAGATGGCCAGTCCATCCTGCACATGAGGACAGTGATCTATGAGATAGCTTTACCCATGTATGAGCCTATAAATTGATTGAGCAACTTCCACTTCTATATTTGTCTGAGAGGCATGTTGGTGTCAGTAGCTGAGGGGGAGTGCTGGCATTGGATTGTAGTTTGGAGGCTTTTGGGGTACCTCCCGTTAAGTTGGCTCTCAATTTAAAAACACATATATATGGCCCAAATATTTGGAACTCTCATTGTTTAGAGTTAGGACCACCCTATTGGCAAAAGCGCCGTGGATTGGCGGGTGGCTTTAACATACATTTACAAATGTGTGCAACTAAGACTTTTGCATTTTTATCTACAGTAGAAATGGCAGATCTTTTGCTGACTATAGCAGTGTGCTGGGGGATCTTTCTGTGTGTTTGTTCCGTTTAGGATAACCCCACCGTTTCAAGCACCTGCTATGAGCCTATAATGTGATTGAGCAACTTCCACTTCTGTACATATATCTACAATGTCAGTTGGATAGTCTGAGCACTGGATTTGTATGGCTATTAGGGAATTCGTTTTTGGTTTTTTTAACTTCAATAGTATTTTTATTATTAATTTTTCAACAATTATGGGGTACAGAAAGAAGAAAAGGGATGGGGGGTAAGGAAAGGACACAAAATTAAAAGGGGAAGGGTTGAGGGGGTACATAGTGGGGGGAACACATTAAACAATTCTGCTGTTAAACCATATTGAACACATGAGGGAGGGAACCTAATAGGATCCCTTCCAATTCGTGAAAGTTACACTGGTCGAATGGTCACCATGGAACTACTAATAGGGACATTGGGGAACTTCTCTAAGTGTAGGAGATGCAGGTAGTAAATCAGAGTCTATTCGGTCTGGACGCGCTCCCTCTCCGTCCGTAAGGGAGTTCGTTTTTAACCCCATAATTCATGGACTGTGATTTAGGAAAACGGAAATCCGCTACCCATGAATTTAGATCTTTAAATGGACTGTCATTAATCAAATTGATCACATCTGCACACCCTATTTGAAATAAAATGGATTCATAAATCCAATATCTGAATTTTGTTGTGAACCACAAAGTAAAACTGATAATGGCAACTGATAATAGGCAGCATGAAACCAATCAGTGCTGCACCAAAACCGTAGGTGCAGCACTGATTACATATTGTTTTATACTTAAGACAGGGGGGTCATTTGAGCTAATATTTAGAGTATGATAGAAAGATAGATAGATAGATAGAAAGATAGATAGATAGATAGATAGATAGATAGATAGATAGATAGATAGATAGATAGATATTTTAATTATATAGTAGTGCTAGTTAGTACAGGCTGCACACAAGCTAAGCATCCCAGGGATCCAATTGTCAAACTGTTTATTATTTATGGACTTGTAGATTGAGGTAATCCAAATCATCAGAACAGGTGGCATCTCTTATACTTTTAAGGAAAGCATTGGTATCATTTTAGACAAACAAATGGGCAATCCTGTGTGCCCTACTGGTGCACTCAGCTTTTCCTTCACGAGCAGAGCAGTGTGAAGCGGGACATACCTCCCATCTGTCCTTGCAGTCAGACCAAATGCTGTCACCCAAATTCGGGACAGCTCCACCGGTTGGCAGGCTGTCCTGCTCTCTACTATCTGTTCTTGCTGCTTTCACAACCTACGACTGCTGGTGTCTTAAGCTCAGTTGTTGCTTGTCTAGATCCTGGAATGTTGGGGGCCGTGTTTGGAAGAATAACATTTAGAAAGCCTCAACCAGCCCCGGTGTTAAAACAATAGCAAATATGTGTAATAATTATGCCTCTCTCCCTACAACCAGTCCTTACTATAAATTTAAATAAAATTAAAAGTATTCTCGGTTAACAAATATAACTATTTCCATCGAGCCAGGCCTGACAATAAATTAATAGCATTCACATTTAATAAACCTATTATCCCTCACCCCAAACAGCCCTGTCAATAAATTAATAGCATTTACATTTAATAAATATACCCATTTACAACATCCCCAACTTGAAATAATTCATATTCACATTTAATAACTAGCCCTCCTTCTCCCCAAGCTTAGCCCCATGTTCAGTTGACACCCCTCAAACCACCACAACATGAAATAAAAGGTCACCTTAAAATAAACAGCCCCACCATCACCACACAAATAACAGCATCCACCATTAAATAATTAGCCCTCACCCACGCTCAGCGTCAGACTGGCCCACCGGGATACCAGGTAAATCCCCAGTAGGCCCCACTGCCTTTTGGCAACACCCCCTTTTCTATGTAGGCGGAGCCAATCCGCTCACCTGGGGGCCCACTGTCCTCACCTGGGGGCCCGCTGTCCTCCCCGGCATCCCCGCTGCTGCCGTTCCTGGCTGTCAGTGACATCCAGGAATCTGTCAAATGCCTTCGTAGCCCTCCAATCATGTGACCCGTCCCCTCCCCCTGTCAGATGATTGTGTGACCTGATGTCACACTGATGTTCCTGCCGCCCCTTTAGAAAGAAGGAACAGAGAGGCTGTAGAAATCAACACATGGGTAAGATTAAGTAGATTTTAACCACTTGTTATATTTTTTGTGGTATCACTATATATATATATATATATATATATATATATATATATATATGGTCTGAGATCTGTTTTAGCTTGGAAAAGAGAGGGGGAGCCACAGTTTGAGTCCTCTCCTCTCTCTTCCTTTTCCACCTTAATCTGTGAAAATTAATACTTTATATTAAAAAAAAAAAGAAAGATATGCACATCTTTACCAAAAGGCAACGTGAAGGAACAAAATGGGTCCCATTAAAAGTAGTGAACTGGAGTCCACTGAATTTGTGCAATGAAAGCACAGCATTGAATGCCCCATAATATGAGCCCTCTCTACCACCCTATCTCATTTCAGTAATCTCTCTCTGCTAAATGAAATTTGTGGCCTGCAAAATTACTGGTGTGCCTACTCTGTGTTTAGCAAACACCACCATCCTTGTCCACAAACCCATGCACTTTGGCAGAAATCTAGGTACATTTGTGTGAAGCGAGGCGCTGTGTGGGACCAAAGGAGTTGTAACACCACACCTCGGACATTTTGCACTTCGTAAATTACCTGCATAGTCAGTATTAGTGCTAGCCCTAGTAATAACAATATTCATCTGTAACAGCATATGCCACAGTAATACATCTGGCCAGTTGCTTCTTCAGTTTGGGTCCACTCTTGTCCATATATTTTATGTGAATTATTAAGCAAAGGTGACATATTTTCCTCAATGCATGAATCCTGAAACAGCTGGAACTGATTGACCTGGGTCGATAGTAAATACTTTCCCCCAGAGGAAAAGAAAATTCCAGAGGTAGGCATGCTGACATAGGAACGCTGTAGGGCTTCTCTTATATGGAAACAAGAACAACACTCCATGAAACACAGGATAACAAGTGGCAGATTAGCTTTCTTTCCTTGAACCCTTTCACTGCCTGGGAATCATGACAAAATTGTACCTTACATTATGATATAGAAACTTAGAATTTGATGGCAGATAAGAACCACTTGTCTTCCCATATTTTAACTATGGTACCCTCAAATCCTATTTGATCCTTAGTTCCTTGGAAGGATATCCTTATATCTATACCAAGCATGTTTAAATTGCTCTACTGTATTAGCCTCTACCACCTCTGATCAGAGGCTATTCCACTTATCCACTACCATTTTAATTTCAACTCACATTTCCTCTTAACTTACCTTCCTCCAGTTTCAGTGCATGTTCTCGTGTTCCAATACTTCTTAACTTACTGGATTTTAGATATTCGACAACTCTTTAATTAAAGAGAGTTTCCATCAATTTCCTTACTACTGATGTAAGGCTCACTGGTCGGTAGTTGCTGCCTCTTCCTTGCTTCCTCTTTTGTGCGGTGGGACTACATTTGCTCTTTTCCAGTCCTCTGGAATTACTCCTGTAGCTAGTGACTACATTTTAGCTGTATTCTGAAACCGCTGCATCGGTTTCCCTAAAAATAACTTTTCTTATTTTTTTTCTCATTTTATACCATTTAATATTGTTTTTTTGGATTTTTTTAGGTCAGATAGGTCTTCCCTTTTTATCATAGTAGATTAGATAACTTTTCAATTTGTTGGCTTTATACGGGGAAAGAAAGGGAAATATTTTAAATAATGCATGGTGCTTCATTTAGCTACTGTTATGAAAATATTTCATCACTTGAACTTTCTGCGGCGTCTCACATTTGCAAGGTACTTTATTGGAGGTTTGGTCTATGTTTTAAAGTGCATGTGCTTGTTTTTTATTTTGTTTTGTTTTTTTACTTTCAAATAAAATGTGTTTACCACTTTGCTTTTTGTTAACCTTGACAGGTGAAAGTATATGTTACCAAAGAAAACTATAGGCTTGGATGTCATAAACATTTCACACTGTGTCAGAGAATGTAAACATGCTTAACTCTCTCATGCAGGAATCACAGATGGTCACATTACTGGCACTTTCTGTATATCACCAGGGGCATCAATATGACACATGAGCCAGACTGAAACTCAGAATCTGCCCTGGCATACAAACCAACAAGCCCATATTTGTGACTGTATGTGGAGAGTCCCCTCTCAGATTTTGCAGGCTTATGCTTCAATTATTGTCAGTCTTCCTTCCTCTGATGAAACCACACAAAGACAGTGGAGAAACACACCAGGGGGTATATTTACTAAATTGTAGGTTTGAAAAGTGGAGATGTTGCCTAAAGCAACCAATCAGATTCTAGTTATCATTTATTTAGTACATTCTACAAAATGACAGGTAGATTCTGATTGGTTGCTATCAGCAACATCTCCACTTTTGCAAACCTGCAGTTAAGTAAATGTATACCCCCAGTATTTAGGGACTTGCATACACATGAAGGAAGAATCATGATTTTTCTCACACTGTATATCACAAAGTGGAGACTTTACCATGTTAAATTAGTTGTTCAAAGTTTCCTTTATTTCATGTATGCCTCTCACATTCTTAAACGTTTTTTACTTTAGATGAATCCTGTTTTATACTAATTTACTCAGAAGAGCAGAGTGTGGACCGCAACAGGACAGACTGCATTGCCAACCCCTCTACACATTTTGCTATTGGGGCCCAGAGATGTAGTGTTGGGTACACACATTAGGTATATCCTGTGACAGCTACTGAACTCTGTCACATAGCAAAGGGTCACATGTGGTCGCTCAGCAGGAGCAGTCACTCATGGCACATTAGTTGTCACGGTTCAGAGTTCCGGATCCTATGGTTTGCCTAGATTTGCACTACTCAAGTAAGGCGCGGAGTCTAACGAGGAGACGGTATTCACCAGGGACCAGCCGCAAGGCGGTTTGGCCTTTGCTGCGTCTATCTCAAAGGGCGGAGGCCCTTATTAGGAGTACCAGGCAAAACCTATAAGAGGAACGTGCAAAGATGGTCAGCAATGGCAGACAACACGTTGAGGTGGGTAGGAAAGATTGGCGAGCGCCACTGGAATGGCGGAGGTAAAATGAGGGAGAAGACAACTCTGCGGACGACTGGTTACCACAGGGATGGCGGCAGGAGCACTTAGGAAATTTCAGTTCAGAAGTCAGCAGGATACAAGGGAATGGAGGTGCAGCACAGGAATAGAGTGTCAGCTCTGCAGATGACTGGTTACTGCTGGAATGGCTGCAGGACAACTAGGAAGCGTCAGTTCAAAAGTCAGCAGGATACACGGGAATCAGGGGCGGATCTAGAAAACTACTGTACCCGGGGCGATTTAGGGGGGGGGAGCGATTTAGGCCCCGCCCCTTTCTAACAGTTTAGGCTGCCGACGGCTGCACAGTATGTGCAGGTCCGTCCAGCCGTGACAGGCAGGGACAGTGTGCTGCCCGGCTGCTCTGATTGTGTCAATCAGAGCAGCCGGGCAGAACACTGTCCCTGCCTGTCACGGCTGGACGCACCTGCAAATACTGTGCAGCCGTCGGCAGCAAGTGACTGCTAGAGGGGGCGATCGCCCCGATCGCCCCCCCCTGGATCCGCCACTGACTGGAATGGAGGTGCAGCACAGGAATAGAGTGTCAGCTCTGCGCACAACTGGTTACCACTGGGATGGCGGCAGGTGCACTTTAGGTAGTGTGAGTTCTGAAGTCTGCAGAATACACTGGAACGAAGGTGCAGCACGGGAATAGAGTGTCAGCTCTGCGGGCAAGGAGAAACAATGATGCCACGTTTAGCACCAAGGAGATAACTAAAAGAACAGGCACCAAACATCCAGAGAAGATGCCTTTGCAAGTTTGGTTCCAAATTGAACAGTCAATGGGAGAAAAGCAGAAGAATTAGATAGGACGCACAGACCCGATTCCAAGATGGCGGTGGGTCGAACGGAGCGGACGGCCAGCGGAGGAAGGCAAGATTGCCGGGGATCAGGTGCGCAGCCAGATCACCCATTGTGTGACATTAGTACAGTATAGCTATGCCTATGGGATAATTTAATGCTTGGGTTGTTTTGGGGTCTAATAAGTTAATGTCTGGCTGAGTCTAGGGAACCTGGGGTGGCTTTTTATTCAGTGTGAATACTTATATTTAGTGTTGGGGCTTTTTAGGGAGGATAACAGGTTTATTTATTACATGCAAATACTAATTATTTAATGTCTCGACTGCTGGTGGGGAGTGTGAATGTGTAGTTATTAAATGTAAATACTATTAATTTAATGTCTTGGGGGGTATGTTATTTAGTAAGTGTGAATGCTATTAATTTAATGTCAGGGCTATTTGCAGGGAGTAAGGGCTAGTTATTAAATGTGAGAGCTATTGCTTTAATATTGTGACTGGTTGGGAAAGGGGGGCTAGAGTGTGCCCTCATTGTTAGGCTTTCCATAGTTAATGTATCTATCCATTTTTCCCAAACAGGACCCCAATAATCCAGGATCCAGACAGCAACTAAACTGAAGACATCAGCAGCAGCAGGTAGTAAACGCTGCAAGAACAGGTAGGAGAGAGCAGGACAATCTGCCAACTGTTTTAAATCTAGTGTGGCAAGTCTCAATCTAAGGGGTGGGGCCCAGACTATGTACTCTTTATTTTCACTGCATTTTTTTATATACTACACTATGCCGCTAGCCATGTCCTTCCTAAGCTGACCACTCCCCCTCTAGTGTCTGATCTTGCCTCTATGGTGGGTGGCCACACCCCCTCTGGTGGGCCCCTACCATTGTATTCCCCTGGTGGGCCCTTCATGCCCCAGTCTGACACTGCCCACACACCACCATTAAATTAATAGCCCACCTCCCACCCACATTACATTAAGACTCCCCCTTCCCTCACACTTACCTTCTTTAATCCATGCTGTGTTAGAGGGGCAGACTCTTCTGTGTGTCTGTCCTGCAGCCTGCAGACATGAGACGGCACTCCTGTCATGTGGTTCGCATCCCATGTGACATGTGTCATGTGTCAGTGAGGGAGATGGATGAAACGGGCACACACATAGGGGAAGGGTGGGAGGAACGGATCATACAATCCATGGCTGCACGAAGTAGGGTGGCTGGTCCAGAAGGAGGCGCCACTACCAGGAATACTGTGACCCACTGACACTGCTTGAGACGGTATGTGGCGGAAATACCATTGGTGCAGCAGATGCTGTGCACCGGGGCCCATAGAGATAATAGGGGAACTAGCGAACTGTTGGCCCTGGTTCCCTCCTCTCCGCTTTCCTGCACCGGGGCCCACAGCTCGCTAGTACCACCTCTGAAGCCAGTACTGACAGGAATACCTGGTCCAGGTGGGCCCCCTAAGAGAGGCACGTGCCTGAGGCGTTCCCGCTGTTTCCTCTCCTTAGTCTGGCTTTGGCCTTTAGGTCACTGAAGTCATAACAGCTGCAGCTTAGAACGCTAATGCAAAGTAAGTAACTATGCTACTAAATGCGGAGCAGAAATCATTGGATATTCTTTGGCAATGGCACTAAAAGGGTAAATAAGTTGGCTGTATGAACCTCATTTCATAAAGAGGAATATACTGAGGATATAAAGCATTTCATAAACATTTAGAAATGCTCGGTGCTTAAAAAGGATGTGTCCATGTGCAATTCAAAAGTGGAGACACATTGTCCTAATTAACCTGAAAATGATTACAAATGACGCTGACACCATAATGTATTGTGCATTAAAAGAACCTGGGTGATAGATGGATGAAAGCTGACTGACAATAAAACACAGCAGCGTAGTGGCTATCTTACTGCTAATGGGCCCTATTGTCTATTGATCTTGCTCAAAATCGGCGGATACGTGCCTTGATGAATCAGGCCCAATATCTCTGCAGCCCCACATGGCTTACACTAGTGTCTTACTCCGCACTCTGCTGAGCAAAACTCTCTCCTTTCTCACCGCTATCACACTTGGGTTAAGCTGGGCACACACTACAGAAATTTCGACCAACTGTTTATGCCGAGCGATTTTACATGCGATCGATGGTCCGATCGCTCAGTCCATGGACTGCATACACACTAGCCTTGTTTAGGACGATAAAGGGAAGAGCGGACGTCCCTTTAGTGACTTTTTACAGCGAAGTTGTCGTGAGCAATGACTGTAATTTCATACTCACTATTGTGGATCGGTCGGAAGTTTATACACACTACACAACGGAAACGAGATTGGAACGAAAATATTAAACGGTACGACCAACCAAATGAGGCGACAATAGTCCATTTGGGCAGACTTTCAACCATCGTGTCACTGCACACACTGACCCGACTTTTGAATGAGAGGTCGTATGTCGGCTGATTTAGCCGATTATTGGATGAAAACTGTGTAGTGTGTACCCAGCATTAGTGATCAGCAGAGCTCCGATCGACTACCAGACAAAGACAGCACTATATCAATGGACTTGAACTCGACCAATGTGTCATACCCAACTGGACTCCCCAAAACCAGCACTAGCCTTGATGTATGAGGTTTTTTCTGGGCTTCAGTGGGATATTTTAAGGCCAATCCAGCTACTCACTCTTAATCCCGTTTTAGGTGCGGTACTCAATCCTACTAACTACGGAGTACGGTCCACTAAACGGTGCTTGGCTAAAAGTGTATTACAACAGGGAATACTAATCAAAGTGCTTCTTGAACTCTAATTACCTCTGTACCCAAAATGATCTGTATGGTAATTGCTCTCTTATCTCATAGTCGAATGCTGTTTACTGCAGTCCAGAAGAAAGGTCAAAGGTTTATTTGTCACATAGGGATTCCAAGAATGGGAGGAAAAACTTAAGCTTAAATTTCCTGTTTGCAGAAATGGACTGATAAGTTTTCTGGCATTATGAGAAATAGTTACAACTTGGTCCCTCTGAATGGGGCATATTCAATTGTGGGCGTTACAGCCTAAAGTAATGTGGCACGCGCACTATTATCGTCATTATGGTACTTTTCACGCTGGATTTCAGCTTGCGGCTCGGGAGGTGCGAGCTGAGATCCGGCTTAGTATTGCCGTAATACGGAAATACTTTTTTTGTGGCGGAAAACGCCAACAATTGAATATGCCCCAATGAGTCTTATTATAGTATTGCTTATAAATATGTACTAGTTAATGATAGCATTAATGCATAGATGACAATTGTTACATATTGCAAGAAACATATTCTGTTTTTATTCATTTCTCTGTGAGAAAGTCCCTCTTTATGATTGGACCTTATAGAATAGATTTTCACGCTACTCCGGTGCGGGTGGCAAGATGACATGCTGGATAGGCCTAGCTATAGACAAAGTACTTTCTAAAGCTAGTTCCATAAAGATAGCCAGAGCTTTAGAAGAGGAATTTATGAAAAGAGTCCCATATAGACGAAAGCACTTAAACGCATATATGGGGAAGTGAAGTTAACCTTACCTGCAGGAGTTAAAATGCCACATCCTAGGCCGACCAATGAAGGAAGGGAAGTGCCTGGAGATCTGTTTATATATGTCCTAGCATTTCACATGCCCTTTCTCATTCACTGCTCGAGATCCCACCCACCCATGCCCTTTATGGACCACCCTGCTCCCGTGCCATGTGAGTTTTAACCTTGTTTTTCCCACGCCACAGAGCAGGCACAGTTGGTAGGAAGTCACTGTGGGCAGCGGCTGATCGTTACAGCATTATCGCTGATTGACCGCAGGTGCTACCCCCTTCGAGGAAAGTGACTCACGGTCCTTTTTGGTGAGGATCCCTTGGCCCGCTTCTGAGGTCGGCCATTGTGTAGTCGGGAGGGGGCATAGTCACTCTGACGTCAGATTTAGCGCTGGCCAGGCATTTAAGGATTCATCCCGTTAAGTGGAGTAGGCCGTTAGCCATCCACGCTTGGTTCCAAATATCAGTTTGATTTAGATGCCTCACAGAGCACTCTTACCGCCACTTGTTCATGTAATTAATTAATAAACTGTGACCTTCTTTAGCCACTTTCAGAAGTCTCAGTGTCTCAGTGTCTTTATTCTTTTGATAAGTTAAGTAAGTGGTATATGTATTAGGAGGTTATGGTTAAGAGAGTGAAACACCTCCAGGTTATGCAGTTTATAAAACAGTTTCGGATAGAATAAGGGTTATATTTGCAAAATAGAACATTGGTGTCAAATTTATACGTTTAAATCGTTAAAAAGGAAAACAAACTACAGAAAAATACAATTCCTAGATTCTCAGCAGTGTTATAAGTGTTTCTAAAATCTTTACATTTTTTTGTTTTAGAAGAGAACCTTCCAGCTCTGGGACATGTCCCAGAAACTGCTCAACAAGCAAAATGTGGGTACCAATGTGCACAATAATATCAGGCTTATCTGATAATCTCTGGAAGAAATTCCAAGACTTTCCTTCTTAGTGAATACTCCAGATCCAAATGCATATGTTTAAATAGAAGAGAGGACACAATAGTGTAATACGTTCTGGATACATTTTAAATAACAAAATACAAGTAACACAAGTACAAGAAACAAAAACATGTCTCGCTTATCTGATGTTATACTGGTACCAATACACAGGATAGTCTTTAATCATCCCAACACAAAGCATTCCAATCCCAGATGGTTACTTGACAAGCCTGAGGCACCAGAAAAGAAATACAGACATGATCCTCACCTCTGAATTCCTCTACATTCCTATTAGGGTAAGAAGCAGGTGGTGGAGGTGTGACGGGCACAACCTCTGAATAGAGAGTCACCACCTTGTGGGTCTACAGAGCTTCTGTCAGCTCTATCAGTGTCTACCATATAAACTCTTATTAAGTATTCATGTACAAGACATCCATAAATACCATTGACAATGATAAGTGAGTAATTTATATTTACATCAATTCTACAGTCTTAGCTTTTACTGACTGGCAGCTTCTACGATGTGTGGTGGTAATGGGAAAATAAATAACAATTGTACTTATCTGAACTGAAATATGTAAATGGATTTTAATTTGTTAGGTGTATCCATCAACATTCCCAATTTTTGGCCCCCGACTCAGTATGATTGTGGTTTGGGTTAGTTGTTATGGGGAACAACCCCTGGGAGATGCCAGTTCCGTTTACCAGATTATTCCCACCACAATTTGTTCAGCCACAAATAACAAATCAGAGCACTGGGTCTATCTGCTAGATGTTAATAATAACTTCTGATGGCGCTTCACCTAGGATAGGACAAACAGCGAAAACCTTGGGAGCTCCAGGGCCACCACCAATCTCTCAAGCTCCCTAAGCAGCTTTCACTAAACCTCCTAGATGGCAGCTCTGCCCAATGGTGAGCTCAAAGACTCCGTCAATGGAAATTTACATCTCAGTAATTTGAGTTTTCCAGCTTGAAACTCGATTTGAATGACATTCCAACACGGTTTTGACCATCTCTATTTATATATAAGTTTCAACCCAAAAAGCAAAGTGAACACAAAAAGTGAAAACAAAAAAGAATGGAAAGATTACTGAATCAGAACAGACAGTGAATGGACTCTTTTTTGGTATGATCATTTCTGTAGCTTGAGTGGCAGGCTAAGAGGGAATAACACTGTGCAATCACATTCAAAGGGGGCAGCCTAAACATCATCATTTATATATATATAGCGCCACTGATTTCACAGCGCTGAACAGAGAATTCACATCATTGGAGCTTACAGTCTAAATTTCCTGACACACAGACTAGGGTAAATTTTTATAGCAGCCAATTAACCTACTAGTGTGTTTTTGGATTGTAGGAGGAAACCGGAGCACCCAGAGGAAACCCACGCAAACACAGGGAGAACATACAAACTCCACACAGATAAGGCCATGGTCGGGAATTGAACTCATGACCGCAGCACTGTGAGGCAGACTTGCTAATCACCATGCTGCCTAAATTGATATTGTGGCATGGGTGGATAAGAGGCCTGTCCTGTTATTTTGTTGGCAAGTATGTATACGTTACCATTATCGAGAGCATGCATGTGACATTCTCCATTAGAAGAATAGTTACAGCTATTTTTAACTGCCAGTTACATACATATTGCTACTGTATAAGAGGAAAAGGGAAAGAGGAAATAGAATTTCCGCACAGATTACTCATCGTTATTATAAGGAGTAGCATGGTATAGTGAATAGACCACTCAAAATGAATCGTATTTTAATCACTTATCATATTGGATTATATAATGTTCATCCATAATTATTCATCAATGAGCATGGGGTGTTGCCCCTAGAGAATGGAAACAATGGATAAATTGTAAAAGAAAAAATAGATTATCATAAATTGGGGGCACTCCTCTATTCTTAATGTGCATAGATAAAAATGTAATCTTTATTAGTAATTATTAAAATTAGTATACACATAAATTATGTTCGGCGAAATATAATTTAAAATTAAAACCAGATAGAAGTGTAAGTGAAAAAAGTAAAGAAAAATAATGAATACTTGCAAAGTTCTATGTAAACAACAAAAAGGATTCCTTGACTGATTTGTACTCGGAATCAATACAATTATTAGTGTGTTGAAGTTAATCAATTATCTCATATGATTATTTAAAAGTACCAAACAAATAATTCATGTTCGTTTGGGTATAGGGATATCTGCTAAACTAATTATTGTCTTGAGACTGTTATTTCTGCCTTTAGATACAATTCAGTTAAATACATTTCTCTAATATTGAATTTAGCAGATTATTGACTGAAAGATTCCTTGTGGAATAATATTATTATTATTATAATAATAGTATAATATTATGCCATTATAATATTATACCATCATAATATTATACCATTATAATATTCTAGGAATCTGTTACATTTATTATGCTTTTGTTAACAAGCATCAGTATGAAAAGATGTATCTATACTGTTGTTTATAATTGATTAGCTACTTATTCAATCTGTGAGTTAGCAACAGTAAAAGATCAGGCTAATTTAGTTTATAGAAGTACAGCTCTATCCTTTTAGATCCCAACATAGTTCCAATAGTGTACTCATTCCGATAGTATGGGAGGTAGAAACAGTTGACATTCACTGAAGTGGGCTGTCAGTTGATATACCTAAGGTTAATGCAGCCTATTAGTGTGCGATTATTCATCATACATTAATCATACTTACCAACTCAACCTGAATGTCAGGGAGACTCCCTGAAATAGGGGTGATCTCCCTCACCCCCTGAAGAGTCTGGCATTCTCCCTGATGCTGAGCCAGTACAAGACATGGTTGGCTTCACCATCTGTGGCATGATGACACTGTTCAGAAATTGTGTCCTATGTCCATGTATTGATGCCTATGGAGGTGGCCATTTTCATGGAGACCAAGATTTAATAAAAGACTGACAGGTAAGACAACATAACTTCAGTAATGGAGACAGAAATGTAAAAGACACTTCAGTCTCTAGAGATTCATTAGCTGCTTTTCTTTAACGCATAGTTGCCTACTCTCCCGGAATGTCTGGGAGACTCCCGCATTTCTGGGAGACCTCCCGGGGTCCCAAGAGAGCAGGGCAACCTCCCGGTTCTCGCCCCTGCAATAGATAAGTGGTGGGGGGGCAGGGCTTAATGACGCAAATATTGCGTCATCTTAGCCCCAAAATGATGCGATTCATCAAGCCCGACCCCTACACACCCACCTCCCTGGGATCTCCCTGAAGCCAATGAGGAAAAGTTGGCAAGTATGACATTAATCATAAAATTAACGTTGTGATCGCTTCATTTGAGAAACAGTAAAGTTACCAACCCCTTAGTTACTGAAAGCAAGAAAAGTCACATGCGATAGTGCCCTCTGGTCACATGCGCCAAATCACAGACTACTATCAGCAGCGGCCTGGCCTAAAATGTTCTTTTCCCTGTACACTTACCTTTTAAACTAGAAAAATACACTAAACATTCCACAATGCAGCACAATGGAACAAACATATTTTTCCCTGTCTGCATAATTTAATATAGACATAGATGTTTCCAAAAATAACAGAGAGACTGAGAAGAAACAACATATTTGAGGTTATTCATTACAGCTTATGTGTCCTGTATGACCCAGAATAAATAGTTATGGCCAGATAGAAGAAAGCCATAATAGAATAATATTTGGTCAACAGGTTAAGTTGTATAAGCAGGATATAAAGTTTGTCCGAGAGGTCAATTTATGTAAGCAGGATTTCTGCAGCCTGTCAGTTCTAAAGAGGCCCAATTCCTGATTGTTTGACCTACTGCTTAAACACAGCTGGAAGTCATCTAAACCTCAGCTAATGATTTTCGTTCATGTTTCAACTTTAGTGTCAGTCTATAATGTGGGAATTTGCAGGATTGTGAATCATGTCTGGCATCGGGTTATCTTTAACTAATGGGATGCACAATTCTCTATTAACCATCTCGCCGCTCAGCCACTAACAATATGCGGTTAGTGAAAGATCATCTAAAGTCAACGTAACTGAAATAAGTCTAGAGAAATGTTAAAATCTGAGTAACACCCTATTAAGTTTGCATTGGACACTAGATTCTCGATGTAGTCCTTTGGATGAAGTTCTCAATATATAATGCTTTCAATTCATAGAGGAGGAAGTGAACTAGGATCAATGTTATTCAGTTTAACAGAGCTTGAAAAATGATATAGTAAATATTTAAATATTTTTGCTTTGCTCTGTGATGAATGTACAGGCAAGATTTTGTTCTATCATAGTATTTAAGAACCACACTGAACTTTTTCCGGGTTATCTGTGTAATTGTACTGACAAATCTGAGTAAATATGAAAATCAATGAGAATATATTTTAAACATAGTCTTAAGTATCTTTGTTTTAATTATATTACCTACCATGTATGTCAATGTTACAAGCTAACTTTTCATATTGGGTCAACTTGTAAATTAGAGTTTTTCAATATGGAACTGATATCCCACCATAAATGGAAACTTCGCATGTTTTTTTGTTTTTTTAAAGGGAAACAAGGACTTCAAAAATATATAAACACATTGTCAAATAATTTAAAAGAAATTCAGAAATTTGCAAGCCATTGAGGAGACCTGCTGGTCACAACAGCATTTCCTACATGAAGTCAGCATTGCCAACTCTAAAATAAACAACTGTGAATTCTAAAACAAGCCCAACCACTTCCCAGAAAAGCCCAAAGCAAGACCAAGCCCAGGGTAGAGCTGGCAAATTTTAGCCCAGGGGTCAAGATGCGACCCCGTAGCCTATTAGGAACATTTTAAAGGGAAACAAATGTAGTGACCCGGCCCGAGGTAGCCCACTATGGGACTAGCCTGGGCAGCCAAACACCCCCCCTCCCTGCGCTAACTAAGTGGCCACCATAGCGGCACTGTCCTATACAGCAGCCGCGGCGCTGTCAAAGAAGCGTCCGCGGCGAAGCTGTATTGTATACAGCACCGTCGCGGATGCTTCTTTGACAGCGCCACGGCTGCTGTATAGGACAGCGCTGCCGAAACGGAGCTGCTGCACATGAGCGGGCGCATGCGCAGCAGCTCTCTCTCGTGTTTTTTTGGGGGTCAGGGGGGAAACCCCCCCCTGACAATCCTGCGTGCGCCCCTGCTGTCCAAGCCGTTGTTTAAAGGGGAAGGTGAAATGTTCTGTCATTTTAGGCTGCCTTTCTTCCTTTACTTGCATAAATGAAAAAAATAAACATTTGACAAGATAAAACTTTGAACTTGCCATGCTACATAAAGGCAACATTTGAAATTGCATTACGGCGAAAGATTTGAATATGTAACAGACAAAGTGCTCCGTGTAATACACAGCAGGAAATTATGGAGGAAATAGTGGGGGTGCAGAAAAATACCCAAATATTTCCTACATATTTGTCTTAGTACATAGACCAGACGCATATTTTTTGGCCCAGAAATAAAAGTTAAATAAAATTAAATTAAAAACATAATTATCATATGCAGCAGCATTCTGCGACCCTCTCCACCTCTTTATTTTTGTTATTTCTTTATAATAATCCATACAAAATTGCATATGAGACTTTTATTTTTTCTTGCTGCCCACACAATCTTAGACTTTGCTTATTTGGCCCTTTTGAGGTTTTGAGTTTGACATGCCTGACATAGACCCTTATATATGAAGTGCACACTTTTGTGTGTTGGCAACAAACCACATCAATTTATGTTGTTTGCTGAGAGTTGGTTAGAATTTTCCTTGTGCTTGACCATGGTTGCATGCTGCAGAAGGTCCATATGATTAACAAACAAAACAAATAACTCCTGAAGCACAATTTGAGAAACGAATTTCCAACTTCGCTAGTGCAGGTCGCAGGAACCGGGATCCTATAAATGCAGCATACAGATGAGGTCTCTTAGTTCTTATTGACTTGACCATTAGCAAAGTGCAGTAAGTGAAAAGGAATGTGCAGTTGTCAGTGTTGATGGAGAACTGCCACCTGTTGTCTGTAGCAGGTATTGCAGTGGATCCTCACACTTTCAAAGTTTTAAAGGCTCCTTGAAAACCCACCAAAATCTGCTTCACTCTTTCCTGACACCTCTCTCACCTTCTTTTATCCAACCCACACGCTGTATCGGACCCCTCTTCTGTTTTAGCAAAGGCCACACCAGATTACCGGCTGTTATAAGACATGTAAATCATATTAGGGGGTTAATAAAAAAAACAATAGGACAATCAAGTCATGTGATGGGTAGTTTAACATGTGTATTTCTGACTACTAGATACAGATATGTGGCTCCAGGGCTACGGGGTAGCAGTGGTAATCTCTGTGCCACCCTCATATATGCAAACAGTTCATATATTCACTGGACATTTCCAATTTCTTTATGAAAGGCTTCTTACAAATGAGAGGCATCTGGTGGGGGTTTTCGGCAGATTAGGGTCTGTCCTAATTTGTCCTACGTTTTCCTTTGGGAATGTAATACACTGGCATTGATTATAGATGACAGCTTGTGGATTCAGAGAAGGTGTCAGGAACGCATTAGCGACCTATCACCACACTCACAGCACATAGCATTCAAAAAAGACAAGGACTATCTTCAGAAAAAGTTACAGAACTATTAAATCTGATTAACAATAAATCCTTCAGTAAACCTATCAAACAAATCAGCATCTCCACAAGTTAAATATAAAAATAATTAACTTCCCTCTGATCACATATACCCCTCTGTTCCCTCCCTGTCCTGCCTTCCCCCCGTACCTCCCCAAAAAAAATAAAAACTCATGACAGCTTGTTATATTTGCTGGATATGTCCAATGGTGCATGACGTACAATTAGAATTAGGTTTAATTTCCTATCTCAACATTCACTTTGTAGATCTGTAACTAATTCCATCTCGGTTTGTACTTAGATGTGAAAAGTATTCGCATATCTTTTATGTTATTCCTATAAGTTTTTTACTTTTCTTACCTGTAAAATTTGTATTTTGTAATCCGAGTACTTGGACACTAAGGGGGGTATTCAATTGTTTCTTTTAACGCGCTAAAACAAAAAAAAACGAGCGCTCGAAAAAAACTTCATATTATACGGTAATTTTGCGCGCGTAAACAGTTAATACGGTACTTACTAGCTGCCAGCGGGCTGAATTTCAGCTCGCTGCTCAGGGAGCTGCGAGATGAAATTTAGCGAGTAATTACCGTATTAACGGTAATATTTTTAGAGCGCTCGTTTTTTTTGGGTTTAGCGCGTTAAAAGAAACAATTGAATACCCCCCTATGTATGACATGTTCTGTTGTGCTTTATACATATCTGCTGTTATAAATAAAAAGTTTAAAAAAAAAATAATAATAATTAACTTCCAGTTTTAACTCAACTACACATATTTGATATTGTTTTTCTCAGAAAAGCCCAGCCAATTATATTTTAGGTAAGTTAATGGGCTTGTGCTAATTGTGTAGAAGTTACAATAACAGATTGGGAAACACATTTTCAGTAAATTTGTTATTTAAAAGGAATCAAAAATATTTTCCTAATGCCCCACAAAAAAATCCATATATTTCCTAAGAAAAACAACATAACATTTGCTTAAACAAAACAAAAAACAGTTATTTCTGCCTAAACTGGCACACCCAAAACTTTAAAATATGTATTTATTCATGAAGGGGATAAAGGAAAAACTCACTGGTTATGAAGTGTTTAATGAACCTGACATTTGAAAACCTTTATATTGTGACATGTGATTCTGACATTAGGATTTTTTGCCATGCAGAAAAATTTCATACCTGACATAAGTAATCTATAAACATTGGTATATTACAAGAATACACTTTATAACAGATGCTGTTTTGCAGCTTGTGGCCAGAAGGTGGTGGTGTCAAACACTTTTGCATAGTTGCTTTGCAAGTTATAGGATTTTGCATAGGTGAGAGGAGAGGAAGATCAGACATCTTATATATAGAATTCATTGGTCTGTTTGTTTCTCCGGTTATGCATTCGGACACCCTTGCATTGGTTGGGATGAAACCAATGCGAGGTGGTCCAGTTGGTTTTAGGGGGGATAGGGTCCCGGTCAGACCTCCTGTCGCTGTACGTTGGGCAGAACTTTGACCCGGGGAGCCTGTTCTGGAACTTCCACTGAATGGATTTGTATGAAAACTTCACAGAGTGGTAATATTGGATCCCAGAAAACATACTAGGGGAGTTGAGGTCCACATTGGACCTCCCGTTGCTGTACGCTGGGCAGAAGTTTGACACAGGGAGCGTGTTTTTGGCCTTTCACTGGATGGATTTAATTTAAAAAACAAAGATTTGAATTAATTTGAAAGATTTATTTTAAAAAAGATTTGATTTGGTAAGTACATATTATTTTTTTATGAGGTACAAAGCAAAACAAAAAAGACACTGCAAACTCCACACAGAAAAGGAACTGTTTGGAATCAAATCCATGGCCTCAACGCTGTATGATAGTAATGCTATGTATATGTACAGGGAACCAGGCCCGGCACTCCCATTAGGCAACCTTAGGCAGTTGCCTAGGGCGCCGGGACCTGCAGGGCGCCGCTGACTAGATTTTCTAATCTAGTCAGCGGCTCAGGAGAGGGTTGCAGCGGCGGCACCCCGCCCCGGGGGCGGCGAAATTTTGCCTAGGGCGCCGTGAACCCTAGCACCGGTGCTGCAGGGAACAGTATGATAATATATCAGGAAAAGACATCCTGTTGGGGAAACCCATTCTAGAAGCAGAAGTGTGTTTCACATTAAGTGCAATTGTGCACCCTGGCAAAATCATGTTGTGCTGCATGGGGGGAGCAAATTTTAAATGTGCTGATCGATTTCTAGTTGGGAGGGGGCATGTCCTAGCACAACTCTAAATTGAAATGTAAAAATAAAGCTGTCCAGTATTAGTGTCCTGCATGCAAAAGCAGCCGGTATTGGTGTCTTGCATATAATAGCAGCCAGTATTAGTGTCCTGCATGTAATAGCAGCCAGTATTAGTGTCCTGCATGTAATAGCAGACAGTATTAGTGTCCTGCATGTAATAGCAGACAGTATTAGTGTCCTGCATGTAATAGCAGCCAGTATTAGTGTCCTGCATGTAATAGCAGCCAGTATTAGTGTCCTGCATGTCAGAGCCGTAACGACGGCGGTGCGGGCGGTGCGACCGCCCAGGGCGCAAGCCCAAGGGGGCGCAGCCGCCCGTTACCTGCCTCTGTGCCCAGAAGAAACCACGCTCTAATTTAAGCAACAATTCATTCAGGGCATCAGAAGCAGTTCAGTGGAACGCATGTGCGTTCCACCGTAAGCAGGAAGTTCGGCATTTGGAACGCATTTGCGTTCCAAATGCCGAACTTCCTGTTTTCGGTGGAACGCACATGCGTTCCACTGCTTCTGATGCCCTGAATGAATTGTAACCTACCGGATACACAACTTACTCACAATTCCCGGATACACAACTTACCAAAGTGTCCCCTGTATATCCCGCACGGTAAGGTTGTGACTTTTGTAGATCTTTGTTACAGATATTACAGTGATAGGAAACGGAGGGTAGTGGAGGGAGCTGTATGTGCCTGGGATCTCCCCTCCAGACAGGATTTAGTGAGCAAAATATGAAGTTGCACTGACTTTCTTATAGAGGATTTGTCTCTAATGCTTGCTACTGATAGTAAATGTAGAATTTAGCAGATTATATACATCCAATATGATTCAGATTGTTTTGGTGAAAGGAAAAGTTGATTTCCACCTCTATAAAAATCATGTATTCTCCCCTATAAAATATCCTGTTTTTGCTTCTGTCAGTACCTTTTTGATTAAGATCTCTCATGAGACAATGTCCTTTGATTTTCCATCTGTCTTCTAATATCAATAATTTGGTTTGTACTTTAATATAGAACCAGTGCCATATATCTATATAGATATAAATGTATATACATGCATTTAGCTTTTCATGCATTTGCAAATATGTGTAACAGAATTTTTTCAGTAAAGTGCCAACTACACCCCCACATTAAGCTGGCCACACCCACTCGGCAAATGTCACGCCCACTTAGATGGGGGGCGCCGGTGCCCTGTCTCGCCCAGGGCACTAAAATGTCTAGTTACGGCACTGCTGCATGTAATAGCAGCCAGTATTAGTGTCCTGCATGAAATAGCAGCCAGTATTAGTGTCCTGCATGTAATAGCAGCAAGTATTAGTGTCCTGCATGTAATAGCAGCCAGTATTAGTGTCCTGCATGTAATAGCAGCCAGTATTAGTGTCCTGCATGTAATAGCAGCCAGTATTAGTGTCCTGCATGTAATAGCAGCCAGTATTAGTGTCCTGCATGTAATAGCAGACAGTATTAGTGTCCTGCATGTAATAGCAGCAAGTATTAGTGTCCTGCATGTAATAGCAGCCAGTATTAGTGTCCTGCATGTAATGGCAGCCAGTATTAGTGTCCTGCATGTAATAGCAGCCAGTATTAGTGTCCTGCATGTAATAGCAGACAGTATTAGTGTCCTGCATGTAATAGCAGCCAGTATTAGTGTCCTGCATGTAATAGCAGCAAGTATTAGTGTCCTGCATGTAATAGCAGCCAGTATTAGTGTCCTGCATGTAATAGCAGCCAGTATTAGTGTCCTGCATGTAATAGCAGCCAGTATTTTTACTGTATGCAGGAAACCAACATAGTTTGTTCTGGTGCAAATTTGCTCACTTTAGCTAGATTTGCTTCTAGTCTGGGCCTCATTGAGACTAATGGCCACAATTAGAGCTGGAGTATATAGATCTGAGGGTATTTTAGACTTGCGCTTTTTATTACTTGAGAAAAGGAACAAAGTTGAGCATTTATAAGTTGCACATACATACCCATTTCTTATATGGAATGACAAGTCCTGAAGTTTTACATTACATTGCATTGTGTGCTTCTCCCATAACGTTCGCATTGTATGCCCATGATAGCAAATGCACATGATTAACAATACACCTATTTAACAATACATGTGCTTATGAAGCATTCTCATGTAGTTGACTCATACTTACCAACTTTATGTTGGCCACGTCCGGGAGTTCCTGGAGGGCAGGAGGGGTGTATGGGCAAAGGGGGCAGGCTTTGCGAATCATGTCATTTTGGCCTCGCCCCCAGTGGCGTAATGTTTGTTTTGGGTCTTTTTCCAGAGGTAAAAAGACACAAAACAGGCATTATGTCACTGGGGGCAGTGCCAAAATGTCACAATTTGTGAAGAAACGCCCCCGCCGCCCATACATGCCGGCTCTAGTCTTAATGCTTGAGAATTTGCAGCTCACCCAGGATTCTGGGAGACCTACCCGGAATTCGGGAGTCTCCCAGACATTCCAGGAGAATTGGCATGTATGAGTTGACTACATTGACTCATATGTGCACATCAATGTAAAATTAAGCTCACTTGTGTGATGTGATGTCAATTAAAGAGCATTTGCACTGTGGTTCTGTATTTTTGCAGTTTACAAATAGAAACCTGATCAGCATCAGATTATTCCTGATGCTGTAAAAGTGGAGTGCTGATAGGTGTAAATATAAAATGAATTCTAAGGAATGTGCGGGCCGCACTGATATAATTATAGTAGCTACGGATGAAGTGGGACTTATTTATAAGTTTTTAGAGTTTTCATGTAATGCACTTAACCATCGGTATTTTTTTTCAGGTGTTATTTGTGTAAAGCAAATAATAGCTGTGTTTTTCTGCTGCAATACCTGGAAGCCTTCAAGGTCAGCAGTATACCATATCAGAGAACACAAGCTGATGGACTGGATTTATGACGGGGCTTTGTCTCAGCTTACATTGAACTGAAAACAACATACTGTAGCCAGAAATGCACTGGAGATGTGTGGAGCTCAGTGATTGGTCGACAGGTTGATGATGCAATATGGTACATTGTGGGAACTTTCTCTTGCAGGGAAGTTGTTACAGTACAGTGACCTGGAAGAAATGCTGGAAAAAGAAATGTCCACATTTTCACAGCCCTAACTTATCTATGTATTTTGGTAGGAATTACATAGTTTTGAATCCAGCTACATGCTATTAGGCCGGATTCTTCTAAAGTTTAGGTCCAGTTAATTTATAAATTGCATTGCAATCATACATATGGACTATATACATTTCTTAGTCACCATCTCCCCCCTTAAAGTTCAGACCAAACCCTAATAAATGTCTCTGATTCCGTTATAAGGATATTTATGCCAGTTCATTTGACAACTTTTTTGTAGGAAAGTCCCTCTAACAACAGGGGGTAAATGTATCAAGCTGAGAGTTTTCCGGCGGGTGTGAAAAACCAATCAGATTCTAGCTATCATTTATTTAGTACATTCTACAAATTGACAGCTAGAATCTGATTGGTTGCTATAGGCAACATCTCCACTTTTCAAACCAGCCGGAAAACTCTCAGCTTGATACATTTACCCCCAGGTGTGTTTTTGGGGATTCTTTTATTTTACTTGCTTTGTACCTCTCACAGGGCTGGACTAATACATTTTAGGCACCTGGGCTACGGGCGGGTACTGTGAGGCCCCCATTAATATCAGAATGGGCATAAGTCGCTAGACAAATGTTCATTTTAATATACCCACTACGTCTTTATATTTTCTCATTTTTTTCTAGATATATAGTTATGTGCAATGCGACTCCATTATGACAAAAAAAACAACCCCCTACTCGGGGAACCGAGCCCGCCCATCTCTAATATAAAAAAAAATATATATATATATATATATATATATATATATCGAGGTTCCCCAGCTGGCCGAGGCCCTTAGGCTGCAGCTCCTAAAGCCCATGCCTTAATCCGGCCCTGACCTCTCAAATAAATACACCTATAAATTCATGTCCTCCCCAGCAATTTAATCTTAGATACTTGGGTCCGATTCAATTAGCCTCCAGATTCCATAGTAAGTAGCCTTGTGGCTATGTTACCACGTGATGTTGCAGGTAAGGATCATTACTCATTTTTGCTCATATCTCATGGACGCACGAGCATAAGCGAACAATGTTTTTCATTACCGTATTTTCTGTTATGTGAACAGAAACATAGCAGCAAGGTTACTCTGGAACCTCACGGCTAATTGAATTGACCCCTAAGTATCCCTTAAAGTTGCGCTCAATTACCAAGATGTCATATGAATGGATTTCTCCACTTCCGCTGAACACATAGAAGTGTTTCATATATGGCAACAATAGGAGATGAAGGCGGTGTGGTGATTACGGGTCATCTCCCAAGGTCCCCGAACCCTGAGGAACTCTTCTGAAATATACATGTACCAGATGGGACATTCTTAGAAGAGGCCCCCTGCTCTGCAAAGTGGGGGCCCGGGGCAAGAACAGCATTGGCCATGGGGCCCAGTGAGGCTCTGTTTCAACCCTGACAGAGGGGTTATTTTACAAGGCAAGCGCTTTTAATGGTAGCAGAGTTTTATGGTCACATAAGTAGAACAAGTAAGAACTTCTAGCCAAACAGGTGGAGCACTTCTTATACCGCAATCTTGTGTCTGTCACTTGTGTCGATAGCACCTATCATCTCAGCATTACACTACCATAGTAACAATATGTACATAGTTTCTGTGGCACAATCTGGCTTATAATCCTCAATTATGGGAGTGCTGTTAAGTGCCTTCAGTAAAAATAAACTGTGCTCTATCTGTACAGTACAAAACACCTATGACGTTATATACTGTGTATTATTGTGTAGTGGGTGTACTACGTATAATAGGCTGTTTAGCACTGGGCTTCCATGTCTGACACGACATAATATATATAATCCTATGAAAATACTTTGTAAGTGTTCTCTTAAAAACACTTGACTAGGGCAACACAGATATTAACTCTGACCTACATGTAGTGCAGTCTTATTTTATTGGATTGTTATTGATATAATTCACAGTTCACAAAGAAGCATAAAAAGTCAAGGACATTCTCCTAGTCTCATAGTATATAACCTCATTGTCAGAAGGATATCGTAAAAATGTATTTTGAAACAAAAATAGTAAAACCTTAACATTAATTTCATTGGTGTGTGTTTATATGAAAAGTACGTTCAACCTGCCTAGAGTACATGTTGTTCTTAAGGTATATTGTTTTCTCTTTATGTGTAATAACATTTTATTATCTCCACATACATGTTATGTTCTACTATACTCTATCTTATTGAGACATGTACATTGTACTTTGATGTCTGCTTAAAATACCATACTTGTTATTCAGTTATAGTATTGTCCCTGGGTTTGCTTATATATACAATATATATATATATATATATATATATATATATATATATATATATACATACATATATATATACATATATATTACTCTTCATAGAATTTTTAGGGCTGTGCACTCTAACATATCTAATTTACTGCCATGTAAATGTCCTAATGCAATGTTTGCAATTCTGCGCTTTTCAGACATTTATTGATATAATCAGGGAGGGTTGTATTTTGTATCACTGGAAATGAGGCAATACTGCTGTGCTCCCTGCATTCAATATAGTTATTATAGTTGTATATAGAGACCAGGGGGTAAATGTATCACGTTGAGAGTTTTCCGGCAGGTTTGAAAAACCAATCAGATTCTAGCTATCATTTGTTTAGTACATTCTACAAAATGATAGCTAGAATCTGATTGGTTGCTATAGGCAACATCTCCACTTTGCAAACCCACCAGAGAAAAACTCTCAACTTGATGCATTTGCCCCCAGGTTTGCTTTGTATCCAAGAATAGCAGAAATAGATAATTTCTCCTGATGAATTAAATGGGCAGCTGAAAAGTACAAAGTAAATGTACAGTGGATACATTATATATATATATATATATATATATTATAGTCACGTGAAGCTGTAAAATCACCTTTAAACACTTTTAAATATATATTTTTTTCGGAAATAAATTTACAAATTTGGTAAGGCATTTAATCTAAAGACGAGATCTTGTTTCCATCCTGCAAGAGCAAGTTCCATCACAGACAGAGGTACGTGGTGAAATCCTGAGAGATCCTGAATTATTCCTCTTTTATTTAAGAATTCGGGTTTCACCCTTCTGTATTGAAAAACAAAATCTATTTGCTTTGGTCATCTTGGGTTCACTAAGATTATAAATAGGAAACCGTTGAGACCAACACAACAGCCTGTTATTTACGCAAAGCCATGTAGGCAAAAACAATTCGTCAGATTTGATCCCTTGTTCAAGGTCTGCAGCTAGGACTCTGAGGATACAGAAGCTGTTTTCAGCAGTGGGTAATTATTAATCCAACTTTGCTGTTTTTTCACCCATTCACCTACATTGGGAAGTGTCATTCAAACAATGAACTTGTTTTCAACAGCAATCTTCATGCCCATTCATGGGGGTGGGGGTGAATTGGTCGTATCTCATCTAAGTAACACAGAAAAGTTAACTATGTCTCTTTGAAGATCACTCAGTAACAGAGCTGGTAACATTCCAGGAGAAGTAAACAGCATGACTGATTCTTTACACTGAAGAGTAACTACTACACATCTGTCAGATTGCATAGTGTCATTTTCAGTTGATAGAGTAAGGGGAGCAGAGTTCACTTTTACAGAAAATAGATTCAACTTGTACAAAAAATAAGTTGTACTTGTACAGAAAAATACATTGTACATTTCTGGAAATGTTCACATAACTGTCCAACATTTTTTTTGAATCTTGAATAAAGAAATTGCGTATGAAGTGGCATACATAGAAAGAGTGATACCATCTCTCCAACGCATTGAATTTTTTTATCAACAAGTTAACAAAATAAATTGTCATCATCATCATCACCATTTATTTATATAGCGCCACTAATTCCGCAGCGCTGTACAGAGAACTCACTCACATCAGTCCCTGCCCCATTGGGGCTTACAGTCTAAATTCCCTAACATACACACAGACAGACTAGGGTCAATTTGTTAGCAGCCAATTAACCTACCAGTATTTTCTTGGAGTGTGGGAGGAAACCGGAGCACCCGGAGGAAACCCACACAAACACGGGGAGAACATACAAACTCCTCACAGATAAGGCCATGGTTGGGAATTGAACTCATGACCCCAGTGCTGTAAGGCAGAAGTGCTAACTACTACGCTGAAGCTTCTTCGCTAAAATGGGACGTAAAAATCATAAATGGACCATTTGTCAGGTTATATGTAAGTCAATTGCAACATGCAGCAAGAATCTCTCTACAAGGTCATATCCGTGTGTTAGATAAACATATAGGGCCTCATTTAGAGGCGGACACAAACTCCATTTTAGGCGCATCGACCAAAAAACCCCTATCACGCATGTGCAGCAAGCACCATATCCGCCTGCATTTGGACGCAATTTACACTTGCGACAGCTTGCGGCTTGCTACGAGGGAAAGGGCGGAACGCAGAATTGTGAAGGTGTGACCCTGTTAGTAAAACCTAGACGCAGTAAGGGGCAGACGCAACACGCGTCAAAAAAGGTCTAAAACTGTGCAGCGGGAATTAGGTGGCGCAAGTAGTTAGCTAGCTGCAGGAACTGCTCGCAGCTCCATAGGGTATTATGAGTGGGACGCAGCTGGTGTTGCTTGCCACTTGTAATACACTACCAAGCTGCGGCACACTCCCACTCCTACATGTCTTAGACGGACTTTGTGTCTGACTCTAAATGAGATCCATATAGTTCAGAAATTTAACTTGGCTACAAAGTTGGTATTTACATTAATAATTTATATGTGGTATTTATAGATGGGGGATTAAAAAAACACTGTTACAAATGACAGCACTATGAAAACATGACAGATATGTGAACTTTGTGCTATAAAGTTTAGAGAACAGAGGGGTGATGAAACAGAACGTGACGTTATTTGAGAAGATAATCATTAATTACATCACCCAAGCAGAGGCTCATCGGTTCATCACCAGTTCAATAGCTACATCTCTCCAGTCTGAGCAGTGAAAATCAATTATTTTGAAAAATACAAATAGAAGTACATTATCTTGTAATTCCTTTGCTAGATAACACCCAACAGTGTGTGTTGGCATTGCTGTCATTGTGCAGAGAAGTAGTACCTTATATCCACAGACCACCCAGCGTTCACAACAAGGGCTTGTGCAGACAGAGTGAGTGTTTACAAAAGGGTACAATGAACCGTCATACCCTAATATTACTAATAATGTATATGACAGCTCTCACTAAGCCATGACAAACATGCCAATGTGTCTCATTAGCATGTTGTAATAAACAACATTTTCTGAGCTAAATTAATAAGAGATCTTTCACAAGATATTCCATTCAATGGAGGATCTGTTACACAATGGTGCAAGATCTATAGCAGGGAATTCTACATTATGGACCTCATTTAGAGTCGGACGCAAAGTCCATCTAAGAAATGTAGGAGTGGGAGTGTGCCGCAGCTTGGTAAAGTATTATAAGTGGCACGCAACCCCAGTTGCGTCCTACTCTTAATACCCTATCGAGCTGCGAGCAGTTCCTGCAGCTAGCTAACGCTTGCGCCACCTAATTCCTGACGCACAACTTTAGCCCTGTTTTGATGTGTGTTGCGTCTGCACCTCGACTAGGATGTTTTTACATGGTCACGCCTTCACAATTCCACGTTCCTCCCATTCGCTCGTAGTGAGTCGCAAGCTGTCGCAAGTGGTAATTGCGTCCAAGATGCAGGAGGATTTGGTGCTTTCTGCACATGCGTGATAGTGTTTTTCTGTTGGATGCGCCTAAAACAAACTTTGCGTCCGACTTTAAATTAGGTCCTCTCTGTTTATTCAAGTACAAATCTGAACACAGTGGGCCTGGGTCATTAAGTAGAGCAAGGCAAAAAAGGAACAAATTTTCTCCTGGACAAACCATGTTACAATGCAAGGGGTGCAAATTAGTTTATTATTTTGCACCCAGTTAAAAACTGGCTTTTTTCATGTAGCACACAAATACTTCATAGCTTTATTTTGGGACTGAAATTTAAAGTGGATCTAGGACATGACCTACCCCAACTATAAATCTGTCCCCACATTTTAAGTATTCCTTCCCCTCCAATGCAAAATGGTTTTGCCCAGGTGCAAAGTTACTCCTTTTTTATGCTTTGCTCTCCTTAATGACTCAGGCCAAGTAACTCTACATTTATATATCACTTTTAATTAGGTAAAGATGAAATACACTTTTCCTTGTTGCCACTACAATTCCCCTATTGCTTTAATTATATTTAATCGTGTTGTTAGGTCATCTGCCTAGTTAAGCTGAATGTGTGGGGGTCCAGTAATTTTTGATATTTGGTTTCCTTGTTTCTAAACTTATCCCTACTTGCAACAGTTTGTTGCAGTGTAAGTTTCATATTGTTATAAACCATTATAAACTCTGGTCCACGTGCTTTTTTTTTGTTTTCTTTGCTCTGGGCTTCAGCACTGATTATTTCTTATAAATTAGTTAGTTTGCTGTCACCAACACTATTTCATGATATTGTGCAGAGCAACAGATGTTGCCTGCAGAATAACCAGACATTCACAAAGAGCTTAAAGGGGAAAAATATAGTTATACATAGAGTTTAATCATCTAAACTGTTCAGAAGTATGTTGCTGATGGTAGCTTCAATGGATTTCAGATTACAGATGTCATAACTATAATGGATAAGACAGTTTATAGATAAAAAAAAGTGCTGAGATGATCAGATAAGATTCTGCTTAATGTTGTACATCATAAATTCGGGTTGAACGCTGTGTCAGATTTGGGCCTGCATCCATTAGGCCATTGGCCAATAATGTGACGAATATCAGCGATTGAAAACCTTGCTATCTCTAACCTTGCTTAATGACTCAATGTGCTGATGCTAAGTACAACTTGTTTCACAACCTCTCTAACTGGCATACAACCGGGATAATGGGTAAAACATTATTTGTAAAAAAAAACAAAAACTAGTTATTAATGTTTAATTACATAATATATTATCATCTACTTAGTGATATTGCAATGTGGCCAAAGCCAGGTTTTCTGCTAAGCAAAAGTGGCACTTGGCTACCAACCAAATTGCTAAATAATAAAATGTTTTAATTGTTCTAAGAAACTGCTAATACCACATTCTATGGAACTAAGAGAGAACAAGGTGTAATAAACAGATTTGATCTTGACACTAGATTTACTAAACTGCGGGTTTGAAAAAGTGGTGATGTTGCCTATAGCAACCAATCAGATTCTAGTTAGCATTTATTTAGTACGCTCTACAAAATGACAACTAGAAAATGATTGGTTGCTATAGGCAACATCTCCACTTTTCAAACCCGCAGTTTAGTACATATACCCCTAAAGCTTCCTCCTCAGCCTGTTGGACAGTAGTGTTATAACTTAGTCTGGGTACACACTACAATGTATTCAGCCGACTATCGGGCCAATCACACGATAAACGACCGTTTGGCCCAATATCATATTAGTGTGTACTCTGCAACGATGAAAAATTATCATTCCAAAGTTCATGGTATCATTTCATTGGATTTTTAAACCATACTAAAAAATCTTGTTCAAGGAAGGAACAATGTCGTTCCAATTCTGCAATGTCCATAGATCTCTATGGAGGGTGCAGAGTCACAATCTTTTTAGATGATGGTTATGACAGATGAAGAGCACAGATCTGATGGTAAATTGTGTAAAATGTGTATGGTGTGTACACATGAATTACCATGCTGATTGGGACTTTTTTTATTTTAATCATTGGTAAAATCATTAAGGATATCGCAACGGGAGAAATTTTGTATAGTGGGTACCAAGCCTTAGCCTTTCTGCAAATATGCACTGTATCTGAAAGTTAATTCCAAGTTGCTTATCACTGCATACATTATCAGTCACTACTGGATTAAAGGTTAATATAATATGCTCTCCAATAACCATAAAAGCAAATAAAATGCAATATAGTCAAAGGTTGATGTCTCACTGGGATACAATCCAAGAATTTAACAAGTGGCAAGGAGGACTTACCTATAATGGCAGTAGAACTCAATTTCTAATAAATATGGTGACATTTTAAAGGTAACACAAGGGAGAAACAACAAGCTCAAAAGCCAAACAAAATAACCCACGTACAGATAACCAAGAGTCACGTTTACAGTTCAGACTGCCGGGGGCTCATAGAACGATATCATTATTACTCTCAAGCGGTTTTCAAGTCAGGGACAAAATGTGCACTTTGCAGCCTTAAACTAATACTGCTTATTCATTGCAAATGGAACTGCTCACTTTTAAAGCACAGAAATGTCTTTTATTTTCTCCCTGAACCGTAATATAATGATTTCCTGCTAAGAGTTACATCATGGTAACAGCTTCCCTCAGCGGAGCAGGCACACAGAAATACTGAGCAGAGGAAGTAGGGGGGCCGGTTATCATTATACTGTTATCATTGTCCTGAGAGACTACAGTCAGCACTGTCAGCTGCCAAGAGTCCACCCAGTGTGAATCCTCAATATATAGGTCATTTGGCTTAGCATAAAACATTAAAAATTGGGAAAGACATTAAATAGCAAGTTAGTATGTTAGAAAAATTAATTTTTGCAAATGGAAAATATTTTTGGGTAGACATCCACTTTAAATCCCATAAATCGTAAGCTTGCGAGCAGGACCCTCTTACCTCTTTTTCTGTATTACCCAGTATTGTTTTATTACTGTGTATGTCCCCAATTGGAAAACGCTACGGAATTTACTGGTGCTATATAAATAAATGTTATTGGTGATGATGATGACGATGATGAAATGTCCCACCTATTAGGATAGGTAATACGCCTTCAGTAGTCATATTATTATTATTCAATGTGGATTAAGCACCAACATTTAGACATACTAAAATAAACTGATAGAAAAGTTTGAAAAAACTTTCAACCGAATTCATAAAAATTGATACATATGGTCTAAGAAGGATCACGACACTTATAAGGCTTAGAAAAATCCTAAATTAATTTGATCTCCATATAACCATGCGGGTTAAGGCTCTTCTTCCCTATAATCTGATGCATAAAACGATGAGTAGAATATTTTCCTGTTCCCCTTCCCATCCCTAAAACCTTTCCTTCCCCCATTGTTTGTCTCCCCCCTCCCTCTGAAAAATAAAAACAAACAACATTTTATTTTTTTATTTTTCATGAATAACATACCGGATTCTAGATAATTTAGCGAAGTCTTTCTTGCTATTATGTGTAAACATTTTGGAATTTCATATGTATACAGTATGTTTATACATTCCTTTGGTATGCTTCAATCTCATTGTTTTGTTTTAAAAAAAACTCTAATAAAAATTACTTTAAAGAAAAAAAAAAAAATTGATACATATAAATTATCTGTTTAAAATGACTTTAATCACCATAGATGCAAAATTCCAAATCATTACAAGGAAAAATATTTATAACATAGTGATGGCTAATAAAACTACCATACATGTTACTAATAATAAAAATGGATGTCTTTATACAGGTTTCAAAGGCTCTAAATTATACGTCCATTGTTTCATTCCAGTTTCATTCATCTGTTTTATGTTTGATGATATTATCACTTGTCCAAAGCTTTGTAAAACATTCCCGACCATGGCCTTATCTGTGCGGAGTTTGTATGTTCTCCCCGTGTTTGCGTGGGTTTCCTCCAGGTACTCCGGTTTCCTCCCACACTCCAAAAACATACTGGTAGGTTAATTGGCTGCTAACAAATTGACACTAGTCTGTGCTTCTGTCTGTCTGCCTGTCTGTGTGTGTATGTTAGGGAATTTAGACTGTAAGACCCAATGGGGCAGGGACTGATGTGAATGAGTTCTCTGTACAGCGCTATATAAATAAATGATGATGGTGATGATGATATGTATGTTGCGCTACATTCATCTTACGAGATGTGCAGCCTCATCAACTAAGAAACGGCACCCTTCTTGTGTAGGCATAGCCTTTACGCATGTTAGAGAACCCAGAGTAGTATGCAGCTCACACTAAAAGGAGCCGCAAGTGTTAAATACATGCAACTTTAAATACATATGCAGGCTGTGTGTGCAACAGATTTTATGCAAGATGCATATTTACACTTGTATCCAACTCTAAATCAGCCCCTTAGGAAGTATACAACGGGCCTAGGGTAATAACTACTGCTACTATAGCCCAGCACCTGCACAGATGAAGCCTACCATGCTGTCTTGTTACATAAAGCAGTCTAGAATGGCAAACAGATTATTCTTTGGTGCAATCATACAATATAATTTTATTGCACCCACTAAAAAGATGTAGTAATATCAAAATGCTCTAAATCTCTGTTGCAACTTCAAATGATATTAAACCTTGACTGTCGGTGTTGAAGTATCAGGTATCACCTAAGCGCCGTAGGGACAGCCGTCGTGTAGTCTGACCTAATGTTCATCAGAATGCAGCCTACCAATCATGTCTGGTGTCTCAGTGATGACTCTAGTGAATAGATGGGATGATATTGGTTTAGCACAGAAAATGTCTGACTCTATCTTGTAGGCAATAAGTACACGTTAAACATTATTTTGAACTATTTCAAATTGAATCCACTAGTATCAAAAATTGGCCAGTTGTGCTATAATTGACCAAATGGAGATATGGGTTTTGGTACAACATGCACCTAAGCAGTCACCAGTTTCTACAGAGTATTCTGTTTGCATTCTTAGTGAATTTGCATGTACAGAATAGATACAATATTGTCATCATCATTTATCATCACCATTTATTTATATAGCGCCAGCAAATTCCGTAGAGCTTTACAATTGGGAACAAACATTAATAAAACAATACTGGGTAATACATACAGACAGAGAGGTAAGAGAACCCTGCTCGCAAGCTTACAATCTATGGGATATATTATGATTTCATATCTCATATCAGGACTATCTGATTTTCACACGAAAATGTTTGTGGCTTAACTGAAATGAGGGCATGATTGGGCTGGGTTTGTGTGGGTCAAATGAACTGGGTTTGGCAAATTGTGTGCGGGATTATTATTTTGTCCTAATTTTGCTTTTTAAAATATTGGTTAGTTATGTGATTTTGCACATAAGCACTTAAAATGTGTCCTATTAAAGACCTGTATATATGTATTATGAGCAACACTATTAGTCAGGCTAATGGGAAAGTAGCATTAATTCCTTCTTACTTTTCTCTTCAAACAGTTGTCTATATGTTTGCAGTATATGACCGTAATTCTATTTTGTAATTCAATTTTCTATGCAGCAAATACTCAATTTGAAAAGTGGAGATGTTGCCTATAGCAACCAATCAGATTCTAGTTGTCATTTTGTAGAATGTACCAAATAAATGATAACTAGAATCTGATTGGTTGCAATAAGCAACATCTCCACTTTTCAAACCCGCTGGAAACTCACAGCTTGATACATTTTCCAAGGACTGTCTCTTTGTCTACACTACTATTGCTGCCCAAAGTATCACCCCATTCTTACCTGCATACCAGAGCCACTAGAAGTAGGCAAGGAATGCCAGACGGCAATAGAGATAGAGAAAAAAACATTAAAAAAATAAAAATAATGTTACAAGTAAGCATTTCTAGTACAAATATCAATCATCAGTTAACTATGTACTATTTAAGCAGAACAGTAATTAATTAAATAGACTCTAAAATATATTGTTATTGTCACCTGCAAGCAGAGAATATGCTTTCTTTGCATTACTGCATATGTACAGGAAGTATGAGGAAGCCAGTATTGCTCGCTCATCAGAATTAAGCAAAAACATTCTTCATAATAGTTATACAAACAACACACTCACTTTTCTAGGCTAAAGATTTTGAGCAGCAGCAACCTTTGAATATACTGCCTTTTTCCTATATGCAGAGTTTGTTCTATTATTCCTTACACTTAGCTCAGTATATGTGTCAGTGCTGAGAGTGCCTGCAATAAAAACAAGTAATTCTACTGCAAAGTGAGTTAAAACAGCTCAGAATTTATAAACAAGATATTATTCCAGAATGTAATAATAAGTTGCCATAATGGTGAATTATCAGAGACATCACAAAAAAAAAAATAGTGAATTGCCCAGTGTGTACCATTGATGCTTAGTTGCCTAAGTTATATCGTAGTGCCACTCCCAATATCCTAAAGGGATCAAAACTGTCAGGGTTGAGCAATGTTCCTCTGTAATACAAAGTTGTCTTATTGACCTGTTTTTCACTCACATTGTTCCAAACATGTTTGTGTCATTACCTTTGATCGACAGCAGTTTTTGACCTAAGTCATTTTTTTCTGTGTGTCCAAAGGTCAAAAAGCAGGTTTTACAGTTGTAAACAGGAGGCCTGGGATGGTATAAATATTGCTGAAGGCATACAGTGAGAGACAGAGCACAGAGCTGCACACAGGTTTAAATAGTCTGGAGATTCAATGAATGCAATGATGGAGAACGCAATGGGTGATCTTCATGACTCAGGAGTCCAAATGGTCCAATACCTCCAGATGAACTACAAGACTTCCCAAGACTGGTTCATGTTCATCTCATTTGCTGCTGATCTCAGAAATACCTTCTTTATCTTCTTCCCCATCTGGTTCCACCTGTGTGAGTCAGTGGGCATCAAACTCATCTGGGTGGCCGTGATCGGGGACTGGCTCAACCTCGTCTTCAAATGGTGAGTACATCTTCCATACAGTGTATTATTGGAGTTCTAATTTGTTATGCTACATTAGCTTTTTTTGTTAGAAGGAGTCATTATATACTATTCGTGACCCACATAACCTGAATTTTAATTTTATTTCATACCAGTGCAAAAATTCTATATATCAAGCTCTGGATAATTATTTTTTAAAGATCAATTATACCATAACCACTTGGTCTTCTTAACTGGTCCATTTTGTCAGGAAACCACATTTGATATTTGGATTTGGATTATATATTTTAGATGTCTTGTATATTTAAAAAGTAGTCATGGTCCTATGATCCCATGGCATAACTAAGACTTTAGGTGTCCCAGAGCATTATAGGTCCCTCGGTGATGCTAGGCTACCTCACTTTGTAGTTATAGCAGCTAAGGGTAGTAATGACTATGTGCAGGACATCTGATACGTGGATTCATGTAAATAACGCTGCAATACATGTCAATAGTATGATAATCACAGTGTTATAAGGTGATGGAGTGGCATGAAAATTCGGGGCCAATGTACAGATGCACCTGGATTAGTTGCATCCCCTGAGCCCCTGGCACTCAGAACACCTACACCCCTAGAACATACAAATCCATGTTCATTTCTTTTATGCTTAATTATTCTACCATAGTTCTATATAGTAAACAGTATTCCAATGTTACCGAACATAAATAAATTATTAAACACTCTCTCTCTAAAACCTACTACAGTTATAGCATTTCTAGGAGATATGTGTATTTCAGGACACAATACTATGAGCACGCATTTAGTAGAGTGTTTAGTAGAGTGTTTACATTATGCAGTAGCATAATGTAAATATTATTATAATCAGTATCTATGCAAGTAACAGGGATTCTCATTTTTAATGCATTTACCTAAAAGTACTTTATTACATTAAATATAATAGATTTGTTACTTGTAAAAGAGCATTTTTACTTTATTAGTACCTCGGTTAGTTAATATTAAATCTATATGAACTTCCCTCAAATTTACTATTCTGTGTTTATGAAATGAGCTGGTGAGCTTACAAACTACAGATACATTATTGTGGTCATGACCTAATTACAGAATATTCTGATGAAGATTTGAATGTAAAATATGATACTTGTTAGCCTACATTAATTATAGTTTTCTAATTAAAATGGAACTTTGTACACAAGTAGATTCAAAATCAAACTGCTTTAAATTGTTTTGGTTATGTGCACGTAATGTTACTTTTTTGCTTTTTCTTTTTTTGGGAGTAAAACAATCTTTAACGTTTAGGTTTATGTTGTCCTCCAAGTTCTCTGCGATGTAGTTTATGTTGCTGGGTATTTCAAACAATCAAAAGCTGCGATATCCTCAACACCCGACTAATAGTTTTACGTATCTGTCATTTCAAGATGACATAAACATGCTCAATAGCTTGTTGCACACAATGCTCTTATAGTAACAACTTGGATCCAGTATGCAAGTCTGTAAAATAACCAAATGATGTATACATAAATGGCACAACACCATTGCCTGCAGTGCAGTATAATTACATTTTTATGATTTATTCTCTTGTAAAAAAAAAATGACCTTTTATAAATATAATACGAACTTCTAAAGTTAACAATATATTGCAAGAACAGTGTCTTGTATAGGACATAAAGGGAATATGTACTGTGTGGTGAATATAGAGATATCTCCAGGGACAAGTCTTTAAAACCTGATAAACTAGGCATAGTGTGCTATACTTTTTCCATAAATGATGTGTAAATCCATCTTAGTGACGTCCTTTCATTCATGTTTTCAGGATCCTCTTTGGACAGAGGCCGTATTGGTGGGTTCATGACACAGATTACTATGGAAATATGTCAGCTCCAATCATTGAACAGTTTCCTGTGACGTGTGAGACTGGACCAGGTAAATATCTGAATATAAGACATATAATGTACTTCTCTATGTGTCCCTTTATATTACAGCTTCATGAATCTCTCCTATTGTGTATTTCTGCTCTCTCCAGTACAATGAACACATATATTTAGGCTTCCATCTCTTCTTCTAATACACTTGTTTATAGAACACGTTTGTGGTATGTTTAACATGATTCAAACAATCAGACGTTAACTAGGAATAGTCAATGAATCAAGGGCACATTACGGCAGCTGTCCAGCTGTCTGATGTTGCATACTGCTCATTGCAGCTTTTAGAGCACATACCCCACGGTGGCTAGGTGGTTAGCACTTCTGCCTCACAGCACTGGGGTCATGAGTTCAATTCCAGACCATGGCCTTATCTGTGTGGAGTTTGTATGTTCTCCCCATGTTTGCGTGGGTTTCCTCCGGGTGCTCCAGTTTCCTCCCACACACCAAAAACATACTGGTAGGTTAATTGGCTGCTAACAAATTGACGCTAGTCTGTATGTGTGTTAGGGAATTTAGACTGTAAGCCCTAATGGGACAGGGATTGATGTGAATGAGTTCTCTGTACAGCGCTGCAGAATTAGTGGCGCTATATAAATAAATGGTGATGATGATGATGATACCCCCTGGTATGTGTTTTGTATCCTTTAGTACGAATCTCAGTAATCGTGGTTTTTTTGTGGTCTTTGCAGGAAGCCCTTCAGGTCACGCTATGGGATCTGCTGGAATTTACTATGTGATGGTGACATCCATCCTCACAATCATATTAAAGAAGAAGGAATCCATCCTTACTAGCTGGTGAGTTAAAAATATATTAAAAGTGTATTTCATAGGAATAAGAAAAGAAACATGAACCGAGAGATAATTATTAACAGATATTTGCTGGTTCATCATTTAAGAACATGTTCGCAATTAGAAATCACCATGTATAAGAAATCTGTTCTCCTTTATAGTGTAGATTATATTGTGGAACATGTACAGTTTAATGGCTGTTTCTGATACATGAGTCCATCTGCACAAATAATACCAACTCTACAATGCAGACTTAATTAAATTACATTAATAAATGAATGGCCAGTCTATCAGTCATGAGTTTATTGATCTATAAAAAACAACCAGAATTGTAAATATAATAGAAAATTACATTTAAATTAGTTTTGATATGTCATTAATCTATAAGGAGGCCACCAATCTTGCACTGAAAAAACAGAAAAATGATAGATATGTTATTGCCTATCCCTGTGACTCTTGTCACTAGAGCTCCGACGTGACTTATAACACAAGCTCTGTGCTCTTGTATTTCAGGTGCCTGCGTGGAGCACTCTGGACTGTATTTTGGGCTGTCCAGGTCTGCGTCTGCTTGTCTAGAATCTTTTTGGCTGCACATTTCCCGCACCAAGTCGTGGCTGGAGTTATATCAGGTGTGTATTGTGTCTATCAGATTGGATTTTGCCTTGATCACTGTGTTACAAATCAGTGGTGGGCCAACATGGTATTTCTCGGGGTCTCACAAATGGACCTTGGGACCACCCTGGGCAAAGGGGGAAAGGGGGACTGGCAAATTTTAGCACGGACTGCAAGACTCGACTCAGCAGCCTATTAGGAATAAAAATGTAGGTGGCCCAGTGATGAAGCCCATTTTAGCCCACTATGGGACCGGCCCAGGGGGCAGATGACCCCTTGTCTCCAGCCCTGCTTGCCCCAGCTTGTGGAGAAGTATCAGACCACGTATTGAGATCAGACAACAAACATAAGTGTTCATGTAGCCTAAGCAGTATGTTAATCTATGGCTGACTAGAGAACCCGCAGGTTATTCCACCCAATCATGAGCTAACCTGCTACATAGACTGTGCCAGTGCGCTATGCTCACTCTGTGACATCACAGTCCTTAGGGAGAGGATCACAGAAGGGAAATGACCCTGGCCAGGATACCTGCAAAAGGCATCTTGCAGCATTCCCTGCTGCTATGTTCAGAAGTGTAACTAAAAAGAAGTCTGATGAGCCTACAAAACATTATCCCCGTGATCAAACTCATTTCTTAAATATCTTCAGTTCCAACACACCTTTGAAACATTTACACATATATTTCTGAATCATTATATTTGTTTTTTTTAATAACTTATTCTATGGGAATGCAAGGATGGAGAACCATGTTATTTCTTTTATAGAACACCCAAGCCAAGAAATCAAAATAAATCCCTTTGAGAACAATTATATAACTTTTGGCATCCATTCTAAGTATACTTAAGCTAAAAATAAATTATTTCCAATTATAAAAGCCTTGGAACAACGTAAGCTATGACAAGAGCAATTCCCATTGGAATAATTAATTTATTGTTACCCTTTTATAGATCATAGCTGAGCCATGATTAATTGTTTCTAAAGATGTAGGAGGAACAATTGTTGTTTTGCAATTTATTGTACACAGTTATTCCAAGTTGTAAGAAATATTATTAGTCTGAGAACATATCCTGTATGTCCAGGGCCAGTGCAAGGTTTCTCGGCACCCTAGGCAAACTACAGCCCACCCACCCCCCCATCCCAAGACACGCCAAATACTCACTTTCCACACCCTCAAACACTTTACTTTGTTAAAAAAAACCAAAGGATAAGCCTTACCTCCCCTCCAGCGGTCTGGATGCAGTGATGTTTCATAGAGAACACTGTCCAGACTCCACTGCTGTCCAGGGACAAACATAGGATCAGTGGCGGATCCAGGGGGGGGGGGGCGATCGGGGCACAACCAGAGCAGCCGGGCAGCACACTGTCCCTGCCTGTCACGGCTGGACGGACCTGCACATAGTGTGCAGCCGTCGGCAGCCTAAGATGCTAGAAAGGGGCGGGGCCTAAATCGCGCTCCCCCCTAAATCGCCCCGGGTACTGCATTTTTCTAGATCCGCCCCTGCATAGGATTGCTAGAGGGGAAGTACCCAAGTGTTAGATATGGGAACAAAACACTTGTGAGAATGACACTGCTCCCCCTGAAGCACACAGCCCCCCCCCCACTTGACCATGTCCCCCCCTGTAGCACACTGCTCCCACCCCCTGCTTGACCATGTTGTCTCTCCGCCCCTGTAGCACCTATGTCATCTCTCTCTCCCCCCATGCAGCACCCATGTCATCTCTCTCTCCCCCTGCAGCACCAATGTCATCTCTCTACCCCCTGCAGCACTCATGTCACCTCTCTCCTCCCCAACACACACACACTTTTCTGTACTTACCATGGAGTTTTCTCCATGCTCTGCTCCTCTCTGGCGGGCGCTTCACTGACTATCAGGACGTGATGATGACATCACTCCCTACAGTCAGTGAGGGGCGGGAGATAGTATGTCCCAGCGTTAGGGGGGAGGGGGCGGCGGTGATCAATCACCCCACCCCGCCATGGATCAGATATAATCGAGCACATCTATAAAGCTGTGCGACGTCCGCAGCTTTACAGATGTGCACGACTTCAGTGGCGCCCCCCAGAGCCCGGTGCCCTAGGCAGCTTTCTAACGCTGCCTAATGGTAGCGCCGGGCCTGTGTATGTCCTTCATAGTGTAAATCTCTAATCAGTGTTCCTGCATGAATAGGGCTACTGAACCTAAACCTAAAGTGTACAAACTGAAAGTATATAACAGAGAAATACATATAATATCAAATATGTCAGCCTGTTGCTAGTTAAGCATTTTATGAAAAGAAAAGTTGATTCATTTGAACTGCTCTTGTCTCACACTGCATTTTCTTTTATTTTTAAACAGGAATGGTGGTGGCTGAAGCATTCCATCACACACAGTCTATCTACAAAGCTAACCTGAAGAAATACATATTGACCACTCTCTTTCTGTTCTCCTTTGCTCTTGGATTCTATCTGATCCTGAAAGCAGTAGGCGTGGACCTCCTGTGGACTCTGGAGAAGGCTAAGAGATGGTGTGCCAGGCCAGAGTGGATCCACATTGATACCACCCCTTTTGCTGGCCTCCTTAGAAACCTGGGCATCTTCTTTGGTTTAGGCCTGGCTCTGAACTCCAAACTTTACCAAGACAGTTGCCGTGGCAAGCATAGTGGTCAATTCAAGTTTCGCATCTGCTGCATAGTGGCTTCTCTTTTTGTCCTACATCTCTTCGACTCCTTCAAGCCACCCACCAAAGTGGAGATGCTTTTCTATGCCCTGTCGTTCTGCAAAAGTGCTGCCGTGCCGCTGGCCGCTGTGGGGATTATCCCTTATTGTGTTTCTCAGCTTCTTCACCAACAGAGCAAAAAGACTCTCTAATGGGATTTTTAGGATCTTTTAGGTTATAGAATTACCATAGGTTTTATTTAACCTTAATATGAATCCTTCATATACATAAATGAGTCTTCCAGACTTCACACTGTCCTTATAAAATGTGAGCGCATGCTGGCCGTCTGGAAAGAAGATGAATGCGCAGCATGCAGAGAGTTTCTTCCCTGTGAAATCTATCTTTATGGAAAGCTATTGAGCCGGTCTTCAACTGGTTGGCATCCGAAGTGGATTTGCAAGAGGTCCGGAAGTGTGAGGGACAAATTGGTCCTTGATGACACTGTAAAGCGTGGAACTGCCCAATTCTATTGGAATCTCTTAGAATTATAACAAGATTTCAAAGGCTTCTACACCATATGGTGCTTCCCATTAGCGTCTAAGTAATACTTTTGCTGAAGGAGCTTCTGAACATCCAATCTACTTAATAATTTGCGTTTATGAACAAAGACTATTAAGTACATTTAGAATTTTTTTTCTCCCAGAATCCTACACAAGAAATACTAGAACAAGCAATGGCACCGTTATCCCAGTCTCAAGTTATGAACGCTGTCTAGCTGTACTCAATCTACAACTCCGTCATTCCCTTACGAGTAGCAGGCCTTGTATGACAGTTTGAGAATCATCTGTGTACTTTTGTACTAAATATCATGCTGACAGACCAACTTGATAAAGACACTGGGTCTGTTGTCTAGTCATGATATGTTAAGTAGAGCTGTTTTTTAACATCTATTTTGTATTATATATTTATTCACACATTAGCACCAAATGTTTTGGGATTATTTTGTCCATGACAGAAATTGTTAATTGTGTAATGTTTCACTAAAGTTATTTTTATTGAAAAAAAATAGTATTTGTAATAAAAGGAAAATACCTAAAATATTTGTTTGATTATTTTGTTATATTTATGGTAAAAATTTAATTTTTTTCATGTCTAAAGCTAAGTGTGACTAAGTATTAATCTGTATACTCCTAGTGCATGAGAATGTTAGTACAGACCACAACATGGCTGCCTCCATTAGGGAAGACGTGATTTTCTTCCTCCCACAGCATACACATGAATGCTACTAGCTGAGTGCCAACAAGCTTCGGGATTGGAAATTGTCACATGAAGCAGTAGTTAATATATGACAAAAGCAGTAGTGGGTGGGCATTCCTTAAAAAATATAACAAAAAACGTTAATGCCTTTTACTAGCTACTGAATACAGTTAAATTGCAAACTTTCAAGAGTACTTAAATATAAGTAAGTGAAATGTTACATATAACACATGTGTGATAGAAAACTACTATCTACAAGTTCATGCATGCTGCATGTAGGCGTAAGGTGAAGAACATTTGATGATGACAAAATCTTTTGAATTGTTAATCAATCTGTGATCAGATGTTTAGAGGGAAGCAGATCACCAAGGCAAATTGAGATAACACTACACAATAATTAAATCTGTACTAGTGCATCAAAATTATGCTGAGTGGAAATGGAAATGAGGAGGCAAGGACCGCCGCTAGAAATTTGTTATGCACCGTTATCTGACTGAAGTCTTGTTTCCATATTGCTCTACAAATCGCCTGATGAAAAGATGAACAGAATTGGCGCTGCTATATAAATAAATAGTGATGACAATGATGATATAAATTAAATAAAATACCTGTAGGGTCTACCTAACCTCTTCATGTGCTGTGTAAGGATCAGAAGTGTTTCCTCCATAATCCTGACTTTCTCAAAGACGTTTATTCTGAGATTTCTTAGACATTCAGAACCTGAGTCATTAAGGAGAGCAAGGCAAAAATTTGTAAATTTGATCCTGGACCATCCATGTTACAATGCAAGGAGTGTAAATTAGTTTATTATTTTGCACATAACTTAAATACTGGCTGCATTTTCATGCAGCACACAAATACTTGATAGCTTTATTTTTACACTGGAATTTAAAGTTGATCTAGGACATGCCCTACCCCAAATATACATCTGTCCCCACATTTTAAATTTACCTCCCCCTCCAATGCAACATGGTTTTGCCCAGATGCAAAGTTACTCCTTTTTTGGCTTTGCTCTCCTTAATGACTCAGGACCTTAAACCTTAGCCACCAATCAGTTTCTTACCCAGTTAGGAAACAGCTGTGTTATCACGCCCATTTTTAATTCACTTTTTGATTGCAGATTACACACAAATAAAACATAAGTTATTTATATCCAACAGAGCAAAAAAGAGCAATTTCTTTATTTTTAGCTGCATTGTAAACTTGATTAGAAGATATGTTAACTATATAAATGATAGCTGTTTAACAACAAAAAGACTATTTTTTTTCTGTAGCTTATCTCCAGGCTCTGTGTGTATCCATCATATAGATATACAGTACATTTATAGTAAATTCATTCATCATCACCATTTATTTATATAGCGCCACTAATTCCGCAGCGCTGTACAGAGAACTCATTCACATCAGTCCCTGCCCCATTGGGACTTACAGTCTAAATTCCCTAATATAGACACACACACTCACAAACACAGCCAGAGACAGCCAGACTAGGGTAAATATGTTAGCAGCCAATTAACCTACCAGTATGTTTTTGGAGTGTGGGAAGAAACCGGAGCACCCGGAGGAAACCCATGCAAACACGGGGAGAACATACAAACTCCTCACAGATAAGGCCATGGTTGGGAATTGAACTCATGACCCCACTGCTGTAAGGCAGAAGTGCTAACCACTATGCTAGTATCTATTCCAGTCTTTTATTTGAAATCTATAGAAATGAGGCTCCCTTAAAACCCATACCCTTCATATGTTATTGCAGAACCTTAAAAATCAATGGTAACAGATCTAGAGGTCGCTCTAACTACACAATTTTGTTAGCATATAGATAAAAATATCAGTTTTTCCCAAATGTAGGGTAAGCGAAGAAAGGAACATTAAAATGTTACATAGTATAATGGAAAAATAAAGAGAATAATAATTAAAAATATTAAGAATATAGATTATTTTGCAAAACCGCTAAACTCAAAAGCCTTCTGGATACAGCGTATGCAGATTTAAAATGCAGAAGGCCACCTTAAGACAGATTTCGCAGAATCTGTCACCCCCATGTAAAGTGTGTTTGACATATTCTATTGATGTGATTCTGAGACTAAGTGGAGAAGCATTATGGAGAATATGAAAGTGCTTTGGGCCTCATTCAAAAGAGCACTGACCTTGAGCATAGTTCCGACCGTATTGAATTCCAAGCAGACATCAAGGTGCATTTTGCTTTGAATCTGGGTATAAGTACACTCTGTCTAAATAGTACCTGCCGTATGTTAACAGAAAGAACAGAGTGCAGTATATGCACAAGCATAAGTGCAATATAAGGTCACAGCAGAACGCATACAAAAACTGTATATTATAAAACAAATGAACAACTCTAAGCAGTATAATCGTTAATAAAAATAAGGTTGGTTTAAAAACAAGATATATTTTTAAAGTTGAATACATGAATCAAGATGTTCTTAATGTTTACTGCCTTGTTATGGTCTACCTTACTGGAATACACAAGTTCTGTGCTAGCTAGTGGCACACATACGTGTACTTCTCCAAAGACTATGCCATGTCAGTCATCACTAGCAGTCAGGACTTACACTTACACCTGCCCTGTAGCTGGTGCAAATAACACAGCTGAAACAAGTGTACTTTAGAGAAACCCAGGCACGCCCTTACAGGACATTGTCTATGTCTGTCCGACTCCCGTCTCCCATTCCGCCCATCAAGGTGTAGACAGTCGTAAGTGTCCTTTGCGTTCGGACATGAATTCATTGGTATAAGATGCATTTATGAGCATGTGCAGAGCAAACGCACTTACGTCCGAACATGAATAAAGCCCATTATGTGTAGTTACCATGTTCTGGATATTTCTCCTGTGTTCCATAAATCTAGTCTTAAGAGATCTGGTTGCCCCCACTACTATAGATGGCTATTGCATTGTAGGAGTTAATTACATATGCACATCGCAGTTTTATAAAATTGGAGGTGGTAAAGCTCTCCTGAGACATCCCAGAACTTCTTTTGCTTTTTTTAATCATACGTGTACAAGCTGATCACCGTGTTTTATTGCTTCCAAAATTTCCGTATGGTTTATCTGGTAGCCATCTATAAGCCTTTGTGGTTAAACCCTTTTCTATTGGTTTTAGAAAGCTGGCCACTAAGATATTTTTTACATTTTTGTTGCAGAACTGAATATAGGGTCTCGCTTCAACAAATGTTCATTTTTTATTCAATATTATCTTAATCTGATAGCCTTTAGTATTGTATTTGGAAACAAGAGAAACTCCCTTTTTAGCACCAGATTGTAAAGAATATATATATATATATATATATATATATATATATATATATATATATATATATATATATATATATATTACAAATAAAGGATCTCTGTTAAGGTTTTGTGCACAATTTTAGGTTTCCTGCACTCGGTTAGGAGTGTCTCTATTTTTATCATTTCAGTTGCTTGATGATGAAACTTAGAATCCAGGGTATAGTTTCTCTGTATAGAGTTCATGTGTACCTTAGGGATATTATTTAGTCAAGGTTTGGAATGGCTACAGGGAAATTGTACATACTTATTTGTGTCACAGGTGTTTGGCAGTAAAATGGGATCAATCAATATAGAAAGGAGACTGCATATAAAATGGTATCAATTAACATAGAGAGGAGACTGCATATAAATGGTACCAATCAATATAGACAGGAGTCTGCATATAAAATGGGATCAATCAATATAGAATGGAGAATGCATATAAAATGATATTAATTAATATAGAAAGGAGACTACATATAAATTGGTATCAATCAATATAGACAGAAGACTGCATATAAAATGGTATCAATCAATATAGACAGGAAACTACATATAAAATGGTATCAATCAATATAGACAGGAGACTGTATATAAAATGGTATCAATCAATATAGACAGGAGACTGCATATAAATGGTACCAATCAATATAGACAGAAGACTGCATATAAATGGTATCAATCAATATAGATAGGAGACTGCATGTAAAATGGTATTAATCAATATAGATAGGAGACTGCATATAAAATGGTATCAATCAATATAGACAGGAAACTACATATAAAATTATATCAATCAATATAGACAGGAGACTACATATAAAATGGTATCAATCAATATAGATTGGAGACTGCATATAAAATGGTACCAATCAATATAGACCGAAGACTGCATATAAAATGGTATCAATCAATATAGGCAGGAAACAACATATAAAATGGTATCAATCAAAATAGGAGACTGCTTTATTTTTAAATACAGTCATCATCATCAATTTATTTATATAGCGCCACTAATTCCGCATGTCTATGTCTTAAACAGGAGACTGCATATTAATGGTATCAATCAATATAGACAGGAGACTGCATATAAATGGTATCAAATAAGTGAGGAGTAATATCAATATAGACAAAAGACTGCACAATGCATCATCAAGGGGAAATATCAGGAATGAGGTTGAGATGGAATTGATATTATAAGTACAAAAAAACTACGTTTGCATACAGATATATATTGAGATGTGATTCAGCCTGCCTGAGTCTGGTATGTTTACACAGGGAGAGTGCGGAAGGTGGGACAACACATGCAGATGGAGCTGCACTTTAGTGCAGCAAGCCCCCGGAGAGAGCTGGTGAAGCCATTGTTTACTGCGCACTGACAGTACTATCGGTATCCGGTGAGGTCCAGGGTGGACAAGTTCTGCAAGACCCAGCAGGGATCATTCATTATAGCCTCTAAGTTAAACAAAAAAAAAGTTTGACTGCTCATGGGACTATTTGTGAGAGGCGGCCTAGAGTTATAGCTGAGTCAGCTGAATTGTTAATCCGACCTGGTATCAGAAACTAAACTTTGTCAAAGAACAAGATTAGATATAGTATTTTCCTTCCTGTATAATCTCAAAATCCCAGCATTGAATGGTTCAGCAGATAAAACTCAAGGATATCATAGCACATAAACAGGACTTCAATAAACAATCTGAGTAGTAAGGAACAGCATGGTAATCATTGCTCTTATCTGATCAACCTGATCAATAAATGGTAAAAAAAAAAAGGCAAAAATCAAAATGAGAAGTTATGCTGGAAAACTCCAATGGTGAAATATTTGTTTGATGTCTCTTGTTTGAACAGTAGGGGTGGTGTTTATGAAATGGTATTTAAGCTGGGGGTCGATGTACTTTCATTTACTGATAGGAAACACTTAGAGCTAGGGATAGATATGCAGGATGGAGGTGGGTATGGATGCCCTTCATGCTATGGGAATCTATATAGTCAAATATCTTCAGGAGAACTTGATGAATTTCCAAGACTGGTTTATCTTTGTCTCACATGCGGCTGACCTCAGGAGCACGTTCTACATCTTCTTCCCCATATGGTTCCACTTGTGTGAGTCTGTGGGAATCAAACTTATATGGGTGTCTGTGGTGGGTGATTGGCTCAACCTTGTCCTTAAGTGGTGAGTACTCAAAATAACCAGGCAATGACATATCATTAATAAATGTCAGAAATAGGGAGAGTCAGTTTTTATAATTATTCATTAGTTATATAGCACAACACGGGCTGTAATGATTTACTACATTTGTTATGTGAGCTTACAATCTACAGGAAAAAGCAACATGCAAAACTTCAGTAAGTAAACACGTATACTATTAGAGGGTCGTTTCCTGCCCAGAAATCCTGGAGGAGAGATGAGTATTAACGTTTTTGGTATAGTGCTGGTTATATATTTAATCCTGTTTGACAAAAATTAAAAAATAAAAATATAAAGTTCAGTATAAAGGGTTAGCATTCTAACCTAGTACTGTGTAAAGGGTTAACATTCTATCCTACCACTGTATAAAGGGTTAACATTCTATCCTACCACTGTATAAAGGGTTAACATTCTATCCTAGCACTGTTTAAAGGGTTACATGTCTATCCTAGCTGTATATAAAGGTTTACCATTCTATCCTAGTACTTTATAAAGCTTTAACATTCTATCCTAACACTATATAAAGGGTTAACATTCTATCCTAGCACTGTTTAAAGGGTTACATGTCTATCCTAGCTCTATATAAAGGGTTACCATTGTATCCTTACACTATATAAAGGGTTAAGATTCTAAACTAGCACTATATAAAGGGTTAACGTTCTAACCTAGCACTATATAAAGGGTTAACGTTCTAACCTAGCACTATATTAAGGGTTAACGTTCTAACCTAGCACTATATAAAGGGTTAACGTTCTAACCTAGCACTATATAAAGGGTTAACATTCTGACCTAGCACTATATAAAGGGTTAACGTTCTAACCTAGCACTGGATAAAGGGTTAACATTCTATCCCAGCACTGTCCATAATAACGTGTTTACATTTGCTGTCCACACATTCACTGTCCTCACTGTCTAAGTGCCAATATTAACACTACCTCATATTACAGATCTCACTAGGTAAAACAAAAAGACAATTAAATGAAAGGTATATGCAAGGTTTAAATATAAAGTACATACAACATTTTAGAAATTCTAAATCCTACGGGTGATGTCCCACAGAAGCAGATGAACATGGCACTTTTACAGCTAAAGAAGCGTAGCGTTCATCAGCTGCATCTCTCCTGTATTAACACCGTGGAGAGAGAAGTGGAAACTCTCCTAGCCGGTCACATGAGAGCTCTTCAGTTCTGATAATACTGCATGACTTCTCATGTAACAGGGGAACAGATCCATAACTGGTCATTTTAGTGCCCTGGGTGAGATAGAACTTCATCTTGGTGAAAGCAGTAGTCTGGAGCGGCATGACCAGCCCTATACCTACGCCTGTGACAGTGCACACTGTGAGTCACTCTGAGCTGAGGCTGGACTAGAAGTATAAACATAACATAATCATGCAAATTAAAAATGTAAGCAACGAATCCCTCATCAGCACCCCCATCCGCTATGTGTCCTCGGTGGGGGCACACGTCATACCTACTGTTCTTTCTCAATTTATCAAAAGGCGATGACATAGCAGAGAAAGCTGGCAAATCTTACTGCTGACCGGGCTTATCATCGGCGATAAAAAACAATACGGGAATTTTATAGGGTAGACAAGAGCAGGGGCGGGCTGGGGCAGGAGGCAGGGGGGCAACGGGCCCCCGGGCCACTCAGTCTGACAGCTATTTTTTTTGCTACAGGGAAGCAACAGGTAGGTGAAAATGTATCTATTAACGGAGAATGCTGCTTCATGGGTTCATTCATTGCGCAGGGGGCAGGCTTAGGGTTTACTCGCTGCCTATTGGTTGGAGATAGTTGTCCTGGTGACATAGGGAAACCATACTGAATATTACCATTTTCAGCTTAAGGCTCTGAGCACGGCACTGGATAAGTGTTCTATGCAGAGGACACATGTGGTATAACAAGTTCATATACTTAGGGACCATTATGCTAAGTGCTCCATCAAAGACTGCTGACAGAAAGGTTCCATAAATAGATACTGAACAGAGCTAATGGGGCAAACAGAATATTGTTATCCATTTCCAGGGATAGACATGAGCAGTCAGCAAGATTTACCTAATTTTCCACATCATCCACATAATCTCTCAGTGTGACAAAATGGCAAAAATAAAAATGTCAAGAGAAAGCCACGTTTCAATGTATTATATTCATTCACAGGACATAAATGCAGGTTTATAGATTTTGATAGATTTCAGACTGATTCCAGTTATGCCAAGAAGGTGGTCACTGAGTACATCTAACTGTTTGCATTTTGTATGACTGCTGTGGAAGAGAAATCTGTAAATCCTGGCATAGTTTCTGGATTGGTTTGTCTCAGAATATGACAACAGTGGACTATATTACTTATTCTCCTTTGTCATTTTACAAGGTCATCCAGCAGTTCATTTTATGTTGCCCATCATTCAGTAAGTTCAGGCCTAGTGGTCTGTGACAGAGCTTCCATATTCCATTGTCACCATTAGACATTGCTTCCTATATACATGCGATCATATCCTCCCCTGAAATTTACTTACATAATTGTTGGCCTACTTTAAATTGGCCACTGAGATAGGTGTGAGTGGGAGGATCAATAAAATACAATCTCCGAGATTATGTTTTTTAATTGGTCCTCGCAACCTCACTCAAAACATCTCCTGATCCTTACCTTAACGATATTACTAGAAAATAGACACAAGCTCTCATCATTACATTGTAAGCCTCTACTAATCAGCTTTGTGTTATACAATCTGGTACTGCATCAAAGTGTGTGTATTATTGATACCTGGGAGTAAATGTATCAAAGTCCGTTTTTTTCATCTCGCGGGAGATCGCCGTCTTTGCAGCTAAAATTTAAAGTGGCGATGGCTTGTAAAGGCACATTTGCCTTTACAAGCCATCGCCCCTTTAAATTTTAGCTGCAAAGACGCCGATCTCCCGCGAGATGAAAAAAACAGACTTTGATACATTTACCCCCTGGTCTTTTTGCCAGTTAATACACTGGTTGTTTCCGTGTAAAATTTGAAATCCTCATTCTAACTTACAAAGATCTCAGTGATCACCATCATCATCAGCAGCAGCTATTTATATAGCTAAATCCGCAGCGCTCTGGGCCGTCTTTCCCATTGGGCACAATGGGCAGGTGCCCGGGGGCCCTGCAGCCCAGGGGGGCCCGTCGGAGGCAGCAAAAAAACAAAAAACCTGGAAAAAAAAGACAATACTTACCTTGCAGTCAGCTGGCGATCCGGCTCCCTCCATGGTCTCCTCCTCCATGCGGCGCTCGCAGTGCATGTCGGGAGTGACGTCATCACGCCCGCCCGACATCCATTGCAGAGCGCAACGGAGGAGGAGACCAAAGAGGGAGCCTGATCACCAGCTGACCGCAAGGTAAGTACTGTTTTTTTTTTTCCAGGTTTTTTTTTTTTTGCTGCCTCCGACGGGCCCCCCTGGGCTGCAGGGCCCATATATATATAATCATTTTTTAAATTTTTTTGTATATATAGGGGCCCCGGTGCACTGCTGTGCCCGGGGGCCCAAGATGTTCTTAAGAGGGCCCTGGCAGCGCTGTACAGAGAACTCACATCAGTCTGATGGTTTATCTCTTAAATACTCTGTTATCTGCCAGTGACCTTTGTCTATCGACCTTACCTATTATTGCTCTCGCCAGTGTCAGACTGGTCCCACCAAGGAAACTTATGATTGGAGCCACCCAGTGCAAATCTCCCATTAGTTGGCCAAGATCACAGACAGGAGTTCACAATAATGCTGTAGCCAAAGCCAAAGCTGGATGATTTGGCTTTGGCTTTGGAGGCTTAAATAGATTATAACTGTGGCAGTCGGCAGAAGGGAGCTGCGACCAAAGGCAGTGCAGCCATCAGGGATTTCCCTGGTATCCTGTTAAGCCAATCCGATACTGGAACCCAATCCTGTGTCCAAGATGCTTCTTTATTCATCTAACAGATAACCTTCAATGATTTAAGCCACAACCCTTAACACTGCATCTGTTCCTTTACGCACTTCATTTCTGTTCATGCACGAAAATTAGTCGTGCGTCTGGTTCATACAGCACAATTGACAATTCTTATAGGTGTATTGGTGGCTGGTCCATTGAACAACTGAAGCACATGTGTTTTGTATCATTTACAATGGAGGCTGTGAATAAAAGCCAGCTGGGCAATCCACCAATCAGCAGCCAGCGTTCATTCACAGCTGCTGTGTTGGATATATTCTGGTCTGGAGAGAGAGCCATACCTCCGATGAATATAATGAATGCTGAGGGTCTAAGTGGAGTGATTCCCACATAAGTACTAATATAGGGAAAAGGATTAGGGCAAAACAAGTTACTCAAGAGAAAATTCGGATTCCTCCTAGTTATATTCACATCGATGGGCCCTACACATTATAAACACATGAAATCATCAAAAAGAATTAAACATTTTTCTGTTATCCTCCTATATCTATGTTGTGCTTTGTTGGGTTTGTGCATGATCTACTTAATATAATTATTGTTTGCTTCTTACAGGATTCTTTTTGGACAAAGGCCTTACTGGTGGGTACATGAGACATCCTATTATGCTAATGTCTCAGCTCCAGAGATTAAGCAGTTCCCTGTAACCTGTGAGACTGGACCAGGTAGGGGACCTCTAGCATCTACACTATGTTGTCCTATGGACTGTCTTGCAACCCTGTGAATTGTTGCACTGTTTGTTTATAGTACAATACCAATCTAGCAACAATGATTTGGTTATGAAAATAGTCATGGAAAGAGTAAAAAGTGTAATATAAAGAACTTTCTGCCCTTGTGTTTTGTAAAATTGTGTGCTTTATTTATATTGTATGTATAGGATTGTAGAAGTGTGTGTATGTGCATGCAAGTACAGTCTAACCTGCACTAGTGTATGTGTGGCTATAGTTGTGTAAATATGTGTATCTCTGTGTATTTATGTGATACAATAACTGTGTATGTATGTAAGTATGTATGTATTTATGTATGGTCCTCTATGTGTTCTGCAATCACATCTCTCACCAGGGGCAGATCTAGACTGTATTTTTTTGGGGGGTGGGGGGGGGGGATTTAGGCCCTGCCGCCACTTTTTTAGCTTATAACAGTGGGCTCCCTGGGGCTGCACAGTATATAGAGGTCAGTGACGATGTCAGCACAGACAGGCAGTCAGAGTATACTGCCTGGCCGCTCTGAATGTGTTTAAAACACAATCAGAGGGGCCAGGCAGGGCAACCAACTGTGGGGAGCCCTTTATTGACCTCCAACCCTATGCTGCTCTCTCCTACCTGTTCCTGCAGCTTTAACTACTGAGTGCTGCTGGTGTCTTGCTGCTTGGCCGGATTCTGGACATTGGGTCCCTGTTTGGATAAGTGGTAGGCACTATTCTGGAAAGCAGAGCAATGAGTACTGTAGGCCTCTCTCTCCCCAACTAGACCGACATTAAATCAATAGCATCCACTTTTAATAATTAATCTCCCATCCAGCCCCAAAATTAAATAGCATTAATTTTTAATAAATATGCCTATGTATCCACAACCAACCTTGACACTAAATTAATAGCACCCATGTTTAACAATTAAACAACAGTGTCCTGACTCTTCATTGTAGGTTACCTCTAATATCTTTACTTTTCTTCATATATCTTTCTAAAGAAGGGTTTGCACTGATCATTTATCAGAAATGAAGCTAATAGGAATATATAGATATGAATAATAGCTCAGTCTACAGAATTGCTGCCCTCATGTGTGAGCTGACAGGTACACTCAAGAAAAAAGATAAATTTGTGCGCATCTCAATCTGGTCAGTGAACTAATGATTTATTGGTCCAAAGGTTTTGATCTATGCAAAACAATGTTCTCAGTGTACTTTTAAAGTACCGTATCAGCAAAATGAGATAAACGACCCTTTTCTTTAAAAATATCACATTCCCTCCCATCCTGCACAGAATGCTGATGTTTCCTGCTTTCTTTGTAATAACAGGAAGTCCATCAGGCCATGCTATGGGCTCCTCGTCGGTGTACTATGTGATGGTGTGTGCTGTACTTACCCTTCTGCACAATAACACCTCTTTCAAGAGCCGGTGAGTGATGTTGAATCTTTAGCCTTACATGCTAAATAATAACTTTGGGCCTGATTCATTAAGGATCTTAACTGAAGAAACTTCTTATTTCAGTCTCCAGGACAAAACCATGTTACATTGCAAGGGGTGCAAATTAGCATTCTGTTTTGCACATAAGTTAAATACTGCCTGTTTTTTCATGTAGCACACAAATATAAACTTTAAATTTCAGTGTACAAATAAGCTATCAAGTATTTGTGTGCTACATGAAAAAAAACAGGCAGTATTTAACTTATGTGCAAAACAGAATACTAATTTGCAGCCCTTGCATTGTAACATGGTTTTGTCCAGGAGACTGAAATAAGAAGTTTCTCAAGTTAAGATCCTTAATGAATCAGGCCCCTTATTATGAAATGACAATAGTTCAAGTTGCAGGGAATGACTGACAAAATAGAAACAAGGCGGATGTGAAGCAAGTCCCTAGTGTGTTTTGTGTTTGTAAACCTGGCTCTGCTGTTAATGTTACCACAATACAAAAGATAATGGAAGTTAACTGGCCCAAAAAAACTGAAGGTGGGTTTAATTTTACTTAGTTTTCAAATCGTTATTGCCTATAAAAAGAATCAATATCAATCAATATTTTCTCTATTATTGGCGTTTTCCAATATTTATTATTTTTTTTATTAGTTGAAAACGACTGTCCCAGTAAAGTACTCTCCCCCCCAGTGATGTTTTTAGCCGCAGCTGCAAAAAAACATTAGTTCTATGTTTGGCCGACTTGTACATACTGTGCTGATTCAAGCTACGGAGAAATTGCAGTCTCCAGCGGCCGTAGACCAAAGCAAGTTATGCTTAACGCCATCTGAAGAGGATGTTAGCATAGCTTCTAGCAGTTAGTTAAATAGATGTCCCCATAGAGATCTATGTGGACAGCGGTACTAAGCACTAAGTTAATGAATGCCAGAGAAATCTATGTTTCCGCATGATTTTGGGTAAATATTTGCTTAATAAATTGCCCCCTAAAGGAGAACTCCATAGAAAAAGTGGTTAATAAGCAGGAGATGTGGAAGCAAGACGTCTACTTTGAAAGATTTGATGCATTTGATGCCACTATAGCTGTCCAATCAGCTGTATTGACAACCTTTAAATAATGTTGTTTACTTTCCAACGTCTCCCGGCTGTGAGCCTGGAAGATAATTAAAGTACAGCCGAGGTTCTACTTGTTGGGGAAAGGAAGGTTTATTGGCAAATAAATCATCATCATCATCATCAACATCATCATTTATTTATATAGCGCCACTAATAAATATTCTCTCTTTAAAACTTATGACAGTAGCCACTGTTGGATGCCCAGTCTTGCCTATATTTTACAAGGGAAGCAGTCAAAAAGTTGACTTTATTTTACTTAAAAACCAAAACACTAATAACCTATATATGATATTTTTATATAGGTTAGATTTCCTGGTTGGTCCTCATGTTCCAGTACTAATGGAACTAGATTTTATTACCAAACACTTTGGTCTCTAGGAAAGTACACTGACTATTTTACTTTAACCTAAACTTAGGTGTCAGCGTTGGGCCCTGTGGACTTTCTTCTGGGGAGTCCAGATCAATGTCTGCCTGTCAAGAGTATTTGTGGCCGCCCATTTCCCTCACCAGGTCGTTGCGGGTGTCATTTCAGGTACGCAGAGATCATTGTGTGAGTGACAACATCATCTTCAACATCATCAACATTTATTTGTATAGCACCAGCAGATTCCGTAGCGCTTTACAATTGGGAACAAACAGTACTGGGTAATACATGCAGAGAGGTAAGAGGGCCCTGCTCGCAGGCTTACAATCTATGGGATTTAAAATGGATGTCTACACATAGATATGGCTTGATTTTTTGGAAAGATACATGTCTTATCCATAACTATCATGGTCATGACCCTTTACATGAGACATATGTAACTGTTACTGGTATTCATTGATGGGAAGTCATTGTGGTGACAGAGCACAGATCCATCTGTTTTTGAAGGACGTGAAAAACATTTTATAGCAATCCAATCTAGTCTTCCATTGTGTATGGTAACACATATTTTATATTCCTTTATTTCCAGGGATGGGAGTGGCTGAAATGTTTAACCACATACCAGCTATCTACAGCGTCAGCATGAAGAAATACATCTACACCACTATTTTCTTCTTTTCCTCTGCTGTGGGCTTCTACTTATTACTCAAAGAGTTTGACGTGGATCTTTTGTGGACCCTAGACAAGGCAAAACAATGGTGTGCCAGGCCAGAATGGATCCACATTGACTCCACCCCTTTTGCCAGCCTTATCAGAAATTTAGGTGTATTCGCTGGCCTAGGACTCGCTTTAGATACCCAGATGTACAAATACAAGGGCAAGCAGCCAACAGAATTCATATTCCACCTCAGCTGTATCATAGCATCTCTACTCATTCTCCATGTCTTGGACTCCTTTGAACTTCCCACCAAAGTTGAGATGGTCTTCTATGTCCTCTCTTTCTGCAAGAGCATTGCTGTTCCTTTGATTGCTGTGGCAATTGTCCCTTACTGTCTATCTCATGTTTTAAGAGGACAAGATAAGAAAGTCTTGTGAACAATACCCATTGTGATGACCTGTTAATACCGAAGAACTGTGCTAAGGTGTATTTTACAGCAAGGAATTTCTTTATATGTACTGTGTGAATGCTTCAGAACGTGTTTTTAAATTTTTGCTTTGAGGGTAGAGTTTAAGTGTTTAAAAGTCAAAGCAAAATATCCCTATTGTCAGTGTAGTCTAGACAACACAATCTGATCTTTTCATCTTTTTGTTTCAGTATGTAGACATTGCTGTTATAGAAAAGTGCATCACAATAATGGTTTTTAATATTCCAATATAAGTTCAGCGGCAATATCCAGTGTGTTGTCAAATGTCGAACTGTGTCATCATTCCTTCTGGAGCTGGAACCAGGCTGTCAGTCTCATTGTTGTTCCTGAGAACTGATTACATTTCCAATCCCAGGCATTCCAATGAGCAGCACACAGCTTACATTTTAGTTCCTGCAGTCGCCGGTAACGCCATACGTAACCCAATCCAGCTTTTCTTTCCACTGCAGCAGCAATAGTGAACTCGTCCTAGTGATCAATTGCCAACTGGCTTGCCACTTTAGAACCAAAATAAAACTATTTGAGTTATTATGAATTAAAATGTTTACATTTTCCTCCTACATAACTAACATACTTCAGTTTATGAAAGTGAAATTATATTGAGGCTGTCCTGTATGTTTAAATGTCCACATTACATTGGTTGAAAAGCACTTTTCCACAAAAGCACAACTGGAAGGTGAAGGATGCATAATATATATATATATATATATATGTGTGTATGTATATATATATATATATATATATATATATACCAATGATAAATACCAATGATACCAAAAGAGTATAAACATGTCTCTGTGCAACATGTGTTTATCTTGGATCTGAGAAGGAGTGCACAAGACGTCTTTGTTTCATTTCACACACTATCACATTGTATTGAGTGTCCTGCACTTATATATATGTTTTGGAGTTTCTGCTGTTTTTGTCCACAGAATTGTTGTGAGCAGCAGGAAATGCCACTAGAAGAAGCGCAGATACCACACTACTATGACATTGTGTGTGTATGTATATATATGTGTGTGTGTGTGTGTGTGTGTGTATATATATATGTGTGTATATATATATATATATATATATATATATATATATCTTGTGGCAAGAGCCCGCTACTGCTGAAGCACACGCAAACAACTTCTTCCTTTTTACGTAGTTTTATTGTCAAGATGGTAAATGTTTGGACACCGTACAGATTTCACAGCAATACTTGGAGACCTTAAACGCTAGCTAGACATAGCTCAGCTCTCTCAAGACCAGCCAGCTTACCCAGCGTTGATCTCCCTGAACAAATGGCACAAACAAGCTTTTATACATGTTACTCCTCCCCCAGCCTTAGCTTGATGGACAGGTGACACACCCACCTTCTCTTTAAAAGAAAACACCCATCAGTGGCTCTGTTTGCACAGCCACACCCTGTCTGTTTGCTGAGAGGAAATCATGTAAGTTAACAAACTTTAAACTACACATACGTTTTTACCTGGTTTAATCTCCACCTAGGTGCATAACTATGCCAATGTTTTATTCTGTTTGTATACTTTCTCTGCCTCTTGTCAGAAAAATGCCTCCCTTTGTTACAATATATACACACACACACACACATACAGGCCACATGCTTCTTAGGAGCATTATGGACATTTGGACATTGAGGAGACCTTTAATATATATATCCTCAATGTCCAAATGTCCATGATTCTCCTAAGAAAGTGGTGTGAACATGTCAAATGTGCTTCGGTGTTGCAGGCCCACCTCCTTCTCCTCCCCTGTAATGACTATTTCTATTCATACGTCTGTCCTATAATTGGAGCAAAAGTCCTGCTCAGTGAGACAGTCCCCTCAAATTAGGACTGTCCTGCCTAAACTGGCACAGTTTTGAGCTATGGATAAGGTAAATAAATAATAATTTCTTACATGAATGGCTAGAAGGTAGTTTTTGATGTATGATGAAACACTAATTCATGGTTACAAGTGTACTTTAAGAAAGAGAGTGTTTACAATTCTTTGATAAGCAATATACACATATTCTATAGTTGTATAACAAATGATGCAATGTGTTTTTAATATTGTCTTTTGCACTTTTTCACATGTTTCTGTCCGCGTGATTAGAAAGCCATTAAATAAATATTTCAACAGGTGTTTTAAATTACTAATTGCAACATTCTTTAAAAGCTTATGATACATAAATTCTAAATTTTAAAGCATAATTAAGTCTGAAACATGATATTTTGGTATGTGAAGTATGACGTTACAATGAAATGGGAAGAACATTTTTTTCCCACTGAAAAGTATCACATCTCAAAGTTTCCACTGTCTATAACTAAAAGGCTGCTGAGACAAATAAGGCACATTACCCACTGTGTATGAGTGTCTGATTTGTACTTGAGGTCAGAAGCATTGGTATTGTAGTACCATTTTTTGGATGGTACTTGTTCCATTTACTTGCGCCCGTCGTAAGCTAAAGCATTGGTATTGATTTTAGCATTTAAAGTAACACTAGAGCACGTGTAGTCCTTTTTTTTGTTTCAATTATTTAGACTTTTAGACCTCTGATCATGCCACTAGGGACTCAGCACCCTGTGCAATTATACCTCTGGAGAAGTAAGATTAAAGCTGGGTACACATCTATGCAATTATCGTGGAGCTCATACGATTCTCAACCGTTTGTTCAGATATTGTACTGGAGTGTATTTTTCTAGCACATTCCACAGATTCTCGATCACATTAAGATCTGAGGAATTTAGAGGCCAAGTCAACACCTTGAACTCTTTGTCAAGTTCCTCAACCTGTCACAAATTCAAGGGCTTTGACGCATCCTTGCAGTCTGCTCGGCTTAGCACTACCCTACTATGAGGCGCAGAGTCTAACGAGGCAGAAGGTGCTTGCCAGAGACCCCCACAAGGAGGTATGGGCTTTACAGTACCTTTGAGGAGCTGCTGGATACAGGTGGAGTAATAGTCTGCAGACACAGAACCAGAGGACCAGGTAAGCTGAGAAGCTGCTGGATACAGATGGAGTAATAGTCTGCAGGCACGTAACCACACAGACAACCAGGTAAGCTGAGGAGCTGCTGGATACAGATGGAGAATTAGTCTGCAGACATGAGATAAAAGCCATCTCTGAACTAACAGTGAGACTCCAAAATATGGCACAATAGCATAGGGTCAGGTGTCTTAAATGGTCTGAGAGCACTTTGGTAGGTACTAACCACTGCATACTGGGAAGACCACACAAGACGTGCCATTTTGGATATGCTCTGACCCAGTTGTCTAGCCATCCCAATTTGGCCCTTGTCAAAGTCCAACATATCAACTTCAAGTGTTGACTGTTCTCTTGCTGCCTAAAATATCCACCCCAGGTAACATGTGCCATTGTAGCAAAATAATCAATATTATTCACTCACATGTTTTAATGTTGTGATTGACCTGTGTATGTTATCTTTTTTTTTTTAATTCTTAAAAATAAAAACAATACACTTACCTAGAACAATGAGAATGTAATCTCTTCTTTCTTTTTCTTTCTCTCTCTCTTGTCTTCTCTCTTCTATCATCCCTCTTCTCCAGTACTGCTATGAAGGGATTCCAGCCAAGAGTAGGGGAGAATGGTGGCAGGTGAGGTACAACAGCAGGAGATGTTAGCCAGAAGCAAGCAGAAATGTTTTGGTGGGGCCAGTGGCAGAATTGGGTGTTTGGCAGCAAAGAGGGGGGAGTGTGACAGATGGGGTGTCTGGATAACAATAATAATATTAATATGCCCTTACTAGATTCAGTGATTTCCTTGTTAAGTTTTAAATTATATTTTTGTAGCAATAGTAAGGGAAAAAAGATGAGCATGAGCTAATAAAAATATATGACAAAATACATAAATAATTAAGTAAAAATGAATGAACAGAAGAGGATTGAGAACTTTAAGTGGCCATGAAAAATATTCTGAAAGTGGCCTCATGTAGGCAGGATGAAATCATTGTTAGGCAGGGCCAATACAAGTAGGCAGAGTGAGTACACCAGTTTTAAATGAGGTCTATGCAATATGCAATGTTAGGCAAAGTGACAGCAACAGCAGGTAGAGTCTGTAACGTAAATTATGGGATACTTGCCCCACTCTAGATTTGCGCTGGCTGGCCGGTGGTGCGGAGTCTAACGAACCCCCTGGTGTTCACCAAGAACCACCGCAAGGCGGGATGGGCTTAGCTACTGAGGCTCGCAGGTCGCAGTCCACCGGTCTGCCCCTAGAGGTAAGGCTGAGGGAGATATCCATGGGCAAATACTGAAGCAGGCACACAGAAGATAGGCAGATATCGTGGTCTGGGTAGCCGGTACTGGTGCACAGGTAGTCAGCAGAACGTGGTCAGGCAAGCCAGGTTCGGTACACAGGTAGACAGCAGAGCGTGGTCAGGTAAGCCGGGTTCGGTACACAGGTAGATAGCAGAGCGGGGTCAGGTAAGCCAGGTTCGGTACACAGGTAGACAGCAGAGCGTGGTCAGGTAACCCGGGTTCGGTACACAGGGATTGGAGAGCAGAATCTTAGTAAGGAAGCCGGGTCTAGTACACTGGGGTTGGAGAGCAGGGAAAGTCACAAGCAGGTCTGGTACACAGGAGAAGCTAACACAGGAACACAGAACTGGAGTCAGGAATGGAGGAAGTTGCTCTGACGCTGCCCAGGCATCAAAGCGAAGTTTACATAGAGGCAAGTTTGAATTCCCCGCCCCACCGCGATCATGTGACACAGCCAACACCCGGAAGAGAGACCTGGAGCTACGGCGATCACGGCGCAGTAACAGGGAAAGTTGAGTGCAACAGTACCCCCCACCAAAAAGTTGGACTCCGGACACCTAAAAGGGTTTGGTGGGGAATTTCCTATGGAAAGTTCGCAGGAGACGTGGGGCCTGTAGATCAGAGGCAGAAACCCATGAACGCTCCTCGGGACCGTAACCTTTCCAGTCCACCAGGAACTGCAGAACTCCTCTGGAACGACGGGAATCCAGAATTTGCTTGACTTCAAACTGTTCTTGAACCACCACAGGAGGCGGAGATCTCTCAGTAGTTGAGAATTTATTGGTGACCACGGGTTTATGCAGAGAAACATGAAAAACACTGGGGATGCGTAAAGAGGAAGGAAGCTTTAATCTGAAAGCCACAGGGTTGATGACCACGGAGATCTCAAAGGGACCGATAAATCTAGGAGCCAACTTCTTGCTAGGAACTCTCAAACGAATGTTCTGGGTGGACAGCCACACCTTATCCCCTAGGGTGAGATGAGGAACTGCCCTCCTCTTCTTGTCATACACCTTCTTGGCGCGGATAGCTGATCTCCTCAGGTTGGTCTTCACTAACTCCCAGATGGTAGAAAACCTGTGAAAGAGAGAATCCACCGCTGGTACCTCTGACTGAGGAAGAGAAGAGAAGGCTGGTAGTCTGGGATGGCAACCTTACAAGATAAAGAAGGGGGAGTTGGAGGCTGCTTCATGGTAATGATAGTTGTGAGCAAACTCTGCCCAGGGAAGAAGATCGACCCAATTATCTTGATTGGCAGAGACATAAAACCTTAGAAACTTTTCCAACTCTTGATTAGTTCTCTCGATCAACCCATTTGTTTGGGAATGATATGCAGAAGAAAGGTTAAGTTCGGTTCCTAGTTTGTGGCAAAAGGCTCTCCAGAATTTAGATACAAATTGAGGTCCTCGATCAGAAACTATGTGCATAGGACAGCCATGGAGCCGAAAAATCTCTCTAATAAAGAGGTCAGCTAAGAGGGGTGATGAAGGACGATTCTTGAGAGGAACAAAATGTGCTACTTTAAAAAAACAGTAAGTGACAACCCAAATAACGGTACATACTTTGGAAACCGGGAGATCTGTGATGAAATCCATTGATATATGGGAACACGGAATATCAGGAATAGGTAGCGGAATGAGAGGGCCAACCGGCTTTTCCCTGGGAATCTTGTGCTGGGCACATTTTGAACATGCTGAGACGAAGGCTTTAACATCCCTACGCATGGTGGGCCTCCAGTACTTTTGGGAAATTAGTTCCCAGGTCTTCCGAATACCCGCATGTCCAAAGAAGAGGGAAGAATGGGCCCAACGTAACAGTTTGACACGTAGATGTGTTCCCACAAAGGTTTTACCAGGATGACAACTTCTTTTAGTTAGAGGAGAAAGTGCCAATACACAGCTGGAATCCAAGATCAGCTTGCTTTTCTCTGAGGATTTCAGCATCTGAAGAATCAAATGAACGAGAAAGGGCATCCGCTTTGGAGTTTTTAGAGCCTGGACGAAAGGTAATGTTAATATTAAAGCAGGAAAAGAAAATAGCCCATCTAGCCTGACGAGGGTTCAAGCAATGTGCTGAACGCAAATAGAACAGGTTCATGTGGTCGGTGTATACTGTTACCAGAAATTGAGCACCCTCAAGCAAATGTCTCCACTCCGAAAGGGCCAGCTTGATCGCTAACAGCTCCTTATCGGCAATTCCATAATTCTCTTCCACAGGAAGAAAACGACAAGAAAAAACCCACAAGGGTGGACTTTACCATCCGAGTCTTTTTGGATAGTACCACTCCAACCCCCACAGAGGATGCGCCTACCTCCACGAAAAACGGCCGTTGACAGTCAGGTTGATGAAGGATTGGAGCTGAGGAGAATAAGGTCTTGAGTTCCTTAAAGGCTTTGATTGCCTCAGTAGTCCAGAGTTTAGGATTGGCGGACTTGCGGATGAGGGCTATGATGGGAGCTACTTATGAGGAGTAACCCTTGATGAATTGCCAATAATAATTAGAGAAGCCTAAAAATCGTTGAATGGCCTTAAGACCGGATGGTTGCGGCCAATCCAAGATGGCCTTAAGCTTGGATGGATCCATTTGAAGTCCGGTCTCTGAAATAATATAACCTAGAAAAGGTAATCTCTTCTGCTCAAAAACACACTTCTCGAGCTTACAGAATAGTTGATACTTCCTCAACCTACTCAGGACCTCCCTTACATGTCTACGATGAGATAGTAAATCTGGAGAAAATATAAGGATGTCATCTAAGTAGACAACTATGAACTGATAGAGAAGGTCTTGGAAGATTTCACTCATGAAATTCTGGACTACTGCAGGGGCATTATATAACCCAAAGGGCATGACAAGATACTCGAAGTGTCCATTACGGGTGTTGAATGCTGTCTTCCACTCGCTCCCATCTTTTATTCTAATTAGGTTATAAGGTACAATTTGGAAAAAATGGTAGCCCCCTTGATTCGGTCGAAAAGTTCAGAGATTAAGTGCAGAGGATACCTGTTCTTTACAGTAATAGAATTGATAGCACAGTAATCAATACAAGGGCGGAGAACCCCGTCCTTCTTCTTCACGAAGAAGAGCCCTGCGCCTGCCAGAGAAGATGATTTTCGTATAAATCCTCTCTTGAGGTTTTCTTGGACATATTCAGATACTGCATTAGTCTCTGGAATTGATAAGGGAAGGCTGCCATGGGTATGCTGCATGCTCAGACTGTAAAAGGGGGCCCAGGCTGGTTGGAATTTGTAGTTCCACAGACTAAAATGGTGTTTTCTTTATTATTTTTACTTATTCGTACCGATATTACCCTACACCCACGGCTCCAGGAGTGTAGGAAGAGCTCTAGTGTTTTCAGCACTGGGCTGTGTATTTCTAGAGGGGGGTCCTGCACTTTTTTTGCGGACCTCACTCCCTAGGGAATCCAGGCCAGTGATGAACAGCCTGGGGTTGAGTGTGATTATAGCAGTAGGACCCCCTCTCTTGTGTCCCCCTGCTATAATGCTACCCACCCCGGCTGGTTGTCCTAGTGCTGGTTGCGTTGAAATCGACGGGACCCCATGCATTTTTTTCCCGATTTCGGTGCAACCAGCAGTTGGCTGGCAGCGCTAGGGTTAATAGTGTTTAGAGGGGGAGACCCCACTCTTTTTTTTTTTTTTTTTTTTTTTAAATCATCTGATTGTTACGTTAGACAGGCAATGGGTCCTGCAGCTGTGTAGCCACAGGACCCGCTCGCTTGGCCCCCTTAATGCCGGCAGTGTGAATGCCAGCAATTTCAGTGTCAACAATCAAACTGTCGGCATTGTTACATATACATGTCACAGTTTGTAAACTTCGATGTATCCTACACGTCAGCCATGTTAGGTTTCGGTATTTTTTGTCTATCTCAATGCTGTCAGCGTTTTCGTCAGCGAAGTTCCGTACCCCACCCGCTGAAGGGAGGATGGTTAATCTAAGAGAAAAAATGAGCTAGACTTCTTTACATAAATAATGGGTCTGTAATCTAAATATATCCTTGATTATATATTTTACAAATATATGGAAGATATTAAAAATGATCACCAGCTACTGCAAATGTGTATAAAAGCCCAATTCTGATATTATTATTATTATTATTATTATTACTATTATTATTATTATTATTATTATTTCTAAGTTAGATAAATAGATGTGTAATGTATAGAGAGCAGGTTGAACTAAAGGAATACATAGCTTTGCAAATACTGTGGAATGGTCACATGTAAGATCAAAGTAATAAAACTTCACACTCATTGGCCTTAAAAGGTCAGTCTCATATAGAGACTAAATTGACCCATTGACATTGTCAGTACCACAAAGGGACAAAAGTAATTTAGTGTGGAAGAAAGAACTATATATTATCAGTAAGAGAAATGTAGAGTTAATAAAAGGATAATTGATAAAGAATATGTTTCATGGAAGTGACTTATGTCTTCAAGTTAAATAAACACAGTATTTTAAGTAAACCCTTATCATGCTAAGAAAATTGTAGCACACGGAACTCAAATGTTGAGGCCTCTTTGCTAAAGTAATTTACAAGCGGGTGATTAGACACAAGTTGGTGTGATAGCAAATAGCCAGAATAGAATTTGGTGGTTGATTACAGGGCTTTACACGCTGTTAAATGTTTCAGTTTTTATGTAAATTAGCTTGGATAATGAACTTGGCAGGATACTAATGCTACTTTGTGCTTCAGCTCTAACATGCGTTCCAGAACAGAATATTTCCTCTAGAATGTAAGCTCACTGGCAGGGTCCCCCTTATGTCTCATGTCTGCCTGCCTCATACCACCTTATTGTCATGTCTAAAGCTGAATTCTCCGCTACCTAATGCTATTATTGATAGCTCGTGACCATCCTTGTCACTGTTATTATCTGTATCTGTCATTTTATCTATAGTACTCATGTTCGTCGTATCTGTAACATGATGTTCTGGCACCCTACAAATAAAAAATGATGGTGATGAGTACTTATGTCAGAAAATCTCTGTTTATCTGTCATCTCCCAGAGCAACCTCTTCATTTCCAATATCTGGTACAAATTCATTATTTTCTCTAATACTGATGCACGATTGACTCTTATATTTCTGCAGTACTTCTAGGAGTACATTTATCAAGCTATGGGTTTGAAAAAGTGGAGATGTTGCCTATAGCAACCAATCAGATTCCAGTTATCATTTATTTAGTACATTCTACTGAATGGCAGCTAGAATCTGATTGGTTGCTATAGGTAACATCTCTACTTTTTCAAACCCACAGCTTGATAAATTTACCCCCTAGAGTCCTTTGGTAGATCATTTACTTTTCTGACTTTGGTTAAATCCTCTATATTTTGTGCAGTTGTTTTGTGGACTCTGCTCCCTGTTTATTTGCTTTATGTTTGGCAGCTCAACTTCAATGTTTTCTGAAAACATTTCTACATCAAATATTTTATTGTTGCCATGTTCTGTAGTATAATGTCGTCAAAGGCAAACTTGTGGATGATTAGCACAGTATTGCAAGTTCTGAAATAAAAAAAACAGACAACTCTGACTTTCCACTCTGAAAACAGACCTAAATGCCGAATTTATCTTCTGGGAGTAGGAGAGGTAAGGCTGGGCTGAGGCAGCTAAAGTGATTGTGGAACTCAAATAAAAAACTGTTTCTAAGTCATCAGTATTATGCCTTCGTCCCTCTGAGTGCATTGGACCCACAAGATATATGGAAGCACAGGACCCCTTGACTGATGCCCCCATGTGCACTGCATACCATACAACCATGGTAGATAAGGCCTGTGGGTTATGCTTCAATGGCAAGGGTATGCATTGATGTGTTGCATTAGTTGCCATGCTGCATCTTATTCGAGAACTAATAACTGTCACTATAAATCAAAATACCCCAGGATAATGGAAGAAATATATATAAATGGGGCATTGTTTTGGTAATCTTATGGAGTTTGCCACTTTTAAGACTATGTAACTATAAAGAACATAATAACAGAATTAAAGTTATGACAGCACCTATTGACTTTGCCAGAGCATATCTCCCAGCTGTGCTGATTTTTGCAGGATAGTCCTGATTGAGGGGACTGTACTGTTGTCCCACTTTGGAGAAGAAGAGAGGTTATTTCTATGCTCACCATAGTAAGTGGGCACATCAATACAAGGGTTGTTTTAAGAAGAAGTGCAGGGGGATTTGAGCGGACTAGCACTAGTTACACCTTCACAAAGTGTGACCCCGCCCATACTTGGGTATGCTGACGCTTGTAGCATACAAGTGCCAGCATACCCGTGGCTGCCAGAGCATGCTGGTGCCTGTAGAACTACAAGCACCAGCATGCCCTGCTGGGACCTCTAATGCCACATAAAAAAATACTAGGAATAAAAAACACACATACCATGATAAATAAAGTACCACTTACTTAAACATTGTTGCAGACCAAGTTCACCACTTCATGACAATGGTATTCCCTGATGACAATGGCCTCTATCAGCAGGGTAATGCGCACTGCCACACTGCAAAAATTGTTCAGCAATGGTTTAAGGAACATGACAAAGAGTTCAAGGTGTTGACTTGGCCTCCAAATTCCCCAGATCTCAATTCCATCAAGCATTTGTGGGATGTGCTAGAGAAACAAGTCGGAGCCATGGAAGACACAACTTGCAACTTACAGGATCTGCTGCTAATGTCTTGGTGAAAAAGAGAAATTAATTCCACACTAGGAAAGGGACTAACCTCATTATTACATATCAGGGTATGCTCCCACCAATCATATTGAGGGGGTGCTCTTCCAAAATATCTAAACTATTACTTTACAAAGACCAGAATTGGAAACACAAAAATAAAATTGCACTCTAGTCCACTAATTCACAAATACATATTGTTAAAAATTCACTTTTACTTCATGGTGAAATATTGCAACCAATTGTAAGAAAAAAAGAAAGAAATAAGATATGTAAAGTGAGAAATCAAAGAGAAATATTTGTAAAGTGTCTATATAAAACAAATGAACCTGTTGTAAGAGCCGCAGGAGAGGGAACAATTATATTCCTATACAATGTTCTGCTTGTATACATTCATCATCATCATCATCATCATCATCATTTAATCATCATTTATTTACATAGCGCCACTAATTCCGCAGCGCTGTACAGAGAACTCACTCACATCAGTCCCTGCCCCATTGGGGCTTACAGTCTAAATTCCCTAACACACACAGACAGAGACTAGGGTCAATTTCTTAGCAGTCAATTAACTTACCAGTATGTTTTTGGGAGTGTGGGAGGAAACCAGAGCACCCAGAGGAAACCCATGCAAACACGGGGAGAACATACAAACTCCTCACAGATAAGACCATGGTCGGGAATTGAACTCAACCCCAGTGCTGTGAGGCAGAAGTGCTAACCACTTAGCCACCGTGCTGCCCAAGGTATAGCGTTTTAGATTGAATAGTAGGAATTATTTTATGTCTCATTCATAGTTTAAAATCTGGATGTTCTACATTTCACATCACACATTTCCCTTACAGCTCTCCTATATTACTTATGTTGTTCTTACTTAAGCTAGGTATACACTGGAGAATTTTCCGACCAATCTGTTATCTACAACTATTGTACTTACGACTGAATGTCTGACGGGCTATTCATGCACACACACTACACACAATTTATCTTCAGATCTGTGCTCTTCATCTGGTCCTATAGTTGTTTAGAGAATGACAGCACAATAGTCACTGTCATGAACGCCCAGCCTGTCCCAGATACAGCAATCTGAACAGCTGACCGTGACTGGCGTCACCTTAGTCACTAACCAATGAATATACCTTTTCTGCCACCACAAATGATTTATTATGGCGTTCTTGTGTTCGCCAAAACCACTTATTAATGTTTCACACTTAAATCACATACACATGTAGCATGAGCCTCCCTGGGCTTCGTAAGTTCACAAAGAATCATAGAGAATACGCTACATTAAATGTATTTAATCTGAACGTAAGGACACCATAATAATTCCTTTGTGGTGGCAGAAAAGGTGTATTCATCGCTAAGGGACTAAGGTGACGCCAGTCACGGCCATCTGTTCAGATTGCTGTATCTGGGACAGGCTGGGCATTCGTGACAGTGTCTATTATAATCCTCACGAGACATAAATGTTTTGCTGGCATTTTGAAGAAATTGTGATGGCAGCCTAAATCCCCCGTTCTCATTTTTTTTTTTTAGAAGGCCCAGCCCAGGGATCCAGATCATGTTATTTTACTACTGCCTAAGCCAGTAAGTGCAAGGCTGTAATCAAAGAGCGCTGAGCTGACCTCTGACCTTCTAAGTATGGTTGAGCTCTCCTTCAATTTAACACTAAACCATGCTTAGCAAAGTCAGAGGTCAGCTCAGTAAGTAATTTCCACCCAATACTTCACCATCTGGCCGGCAGCACAACAACATTAAAAATGTTTGATGTTTGCTTGTTTATAATACCATGCTGGGGGTAATATTTCCAGAATGGCTGGATGCATTAAGACTACAAATACTTGATATCTATACCTCTGTCTTTCCTACCTGTTCCTGACACCTGTACTTGGATACACTGCTTTTAAGAATTAGTCTATTTTTAAATAATATCTGTAATAAAGTTAATATTTGTATAACAAAAAGTGTCTGGGGCATATTCAAGTGTCCGCGTTACTCGGAAAAGAAATGCGACGTGCGCACTATTACCGTTATTACGGTAATAGTGCGCATAATTACCAGTATTACGGTACCTTTAACGGCGGCTTTCAGGGAGCTGCGAGCTGAAATCCGGCTTAGAATTACCGTAATAACGGTAATAGTTTTAACGACAATTGAATATGCCCCTCTGTGTTTTATTTTATTGTTGTGATCCCAGAAACACCTTTTGAAAGAGCGTCTATGAATCCTAGTAGCAATTTTCTGGCTGTGATTTTTTTCATAATGCAGTTTCAGTGGGGGGAAGACTATGATATGACCTCATTGGGTCTATTTATTATTAGAACCTGAACAGTCATCATCACAATTTAACAAACATATATTAGAAACTGCACAACTCAGTCAAGTAACAGTTCAACTGATTCAAAGTAATTCTCAAACCAGTTCAAAAGTGTGAAAGTTTGAGCTAACTTCTCAAAGCAAGGAAAACATATCAGTCTAAACAACCTTGAGCTTGGCCAGTACTAAAAAAACACCATTGCATTGTTTTTTTTAACATTTTTCCATGCAAAAAGTCAATTTAAACTCGAACTGAAATGCAGTCATTTTCACTGTTCAAATTAAGATAAATACAATGACTATAAAGCCCACCTCGTAGACCTGAGTTAGCAGTTCAGGTCAATGGCAAGATGTGAAACAGCTGTATAAGTGGAAGAAATGCGTTTTATAGTTGTGCCTGTATAATTAACAAGTGCCTATGCTAACACTAATATATATATAAATCCAGCCATCAATACTTTGCACCTCCGTGGATCTGAAGACTTGGGGGTAAATGTATCAAGCTGAGAGTTTTCCGGTGGGTTTCAAAAACCAATCAGATTCTAGCTATCATTTATTTAGTACATTCTACAAAATGACAGCTAGAATCTGGTTGGTTGTTATAGGCAACATTTCCACTTTTTAAACTCACTGGAAAACTCTCAGTTTGATACATTTACCCCCTGGACTCAGAGAACCAGTTGTCCAGAAGGAGATCACTGGATATTTTTTCTGCTCCAAATTAACTCTCTGTTAGTCATAGTATCACTATATACACAGTATCATTCAAACACATACCATAGTAGACATAATAGATGTGGAACTTACAATCATAGACATATGGTAGCACAGTGGCCTAGTGGTTAGCACTTTCGCCTCACAGCACTAGGGTCATGAGTTCAATTCCCGACCATGGCCTCATCTGTGTGGAGTTTGTATGTTCTCCCTGTGTTTGCGTGGGTTTCCTCCAGGTGCTCCGGTTTCCTCCCACACTCCAAAAACATACCAGTAGGTTAATTGGCTGCTATCAAAAATTGACCCTAGTCTCTCCCTATCTGTCTGTGAGTGTGCGTGTGTGCATGTGTCTATATTAGGGAATTTAGACTGTAAGCTCCAATGGGGCAGGGACTGATGTGAATGAGTTCTCTGTACAGCGCTGCGGAATTAGTGGCGCTATATAAATAAATGATGATGATGATGATATGGTACATATTTCTTTCCAGGCAATATACTGCAGGATACGCACAAGCATAAAGTCCCATCAGAATACATGCAAAAATATTTTTTATAAAATAAATTTACCACTCTTACTACTATAATCATTATTAAAAGTTAAGTTGTTTTTTTTTATTTTTTCCTTTACATAAAATACATAAATCAGGATATCCTCAATGCGTACTGTACATAAAATGCATTTTTATAGTTTATGTTACTTGCAAACACATGTTCTGGCTGTATGCATGTGGTTATCATTATCAGTCACACTTACACCTGCCCTGTATCTGGTGCCAGCCCTTACTGTATACTGCCTATGTCTGTCCACCCCTTCAATCACCCATTCTGCCCTTCAAGTTATAGGCAGTTGTATCAGTTGCGTTTGGACATGAATCACATGCAATTGCAATCATTGGTATAAAGTCTGTTTCTTAGCATGTGCAGAGTAATTTCACGCAAGACATGACAAGCAAAGGGACTTGCGTCCAAATTTGAACCATCCCCTTGGCTCCGCCACTGGTATCACCTATTGGACGTGGTTGCTGGGTAACATATGTCAGAGAAGGCTGCTGGGCATTGCCTGACAATGGATAAGTATCGGGTATCACATGACAAAGAAAAGGATGCTGGGTATTACCTGTTAAATAGAAGGGTGTTGGATATGAACAGTTCTGGGATCACCTAAAAGAGTGCAGGGTATCACATGACAAAGTGATGACTGCTTATTATAACATGACAAAGAGAGGGATCATGGGTATCAGATTACAAAAACTATCCATGCTAATTACCGCCTGACAATTGCATTGGTTTTGTGCATTATAATACTTATAATGGGTGCTTAATATCATTAAGTATCTCAATATCAATGTGCTTAAAACGTTCCTGCTTTGATATAATTTTGAGATTAAATAACCATTCTGAATTCAAATACATCAACAGCTGCGTGTCAGCAGACCTCAAAGGCCATTAAATTATTATTTTTGTAACTACAATTCCCAGAGGTTTCTATGCAAGACAGTAGTGGATATATGCAAGCTGATGAAAAGCAAGATATGAATGTATATGAAAGATATCGGCAAGACATGAACAAAGGTTCAGCTAACACTATCATAAAGTAGTATTTTGTTATTAATATTTGGGGAGAGCTGCATGACTAGTAGCACGTATACACTAACTTAGAGGCATGTGTTTTTGTCCGACATCCCCTGGGGTTAATGCTTTTCCTTTGTTATAACCTCAGACCGGGTTACCAGGTCATATTATCTTCAATACAATATTATTTCCTGACCTCTATACCTGGCAGGACAATTGCTTCTTATAGCCTGGAGACTTTAATCTATGTAACACACTCACTGCTACAGAACTCACCAACATAGCAAGCATTTATGTATAGATACACAGCAGTATTACTAGGTAATGTTCTTTTTGTGCTTTTCTACCATTTTTTTTTTTACGTTTACATTTGTTGTATCTAAAACTATCTCACAAAAAGATATATGTTGTAGAAGTATATGTCGTAAGTTGTCTTATACAGTGATTTACAGCAGCAAGAGAAAAAATATTTTTTTCCATGTTCTTTAAACTATAACCCAAAGTTTTTAAAAACTTGTTGAGACAGATGTTTTCTGATCTCTCTTTCAGATTTCCGTGCATTGTGCTCTGATTACATCAGAAAAGTGCATGGAAAATCAGTTCAATTTCATTTTAAAGAATTACATTAAAATCATGGGGCTGTTCTCACTTTAGTGCTGAGCTTATTTTGGCACTTTTTGGGCTGGTCACGTTCCAACAACAACGTCGGTAATACGATTATGCAGTACACACAAATGATACCTTGCTTTTTCAGACCTTGAATTTTTAGAAAATAACTAATTTTCATTGGTTTGCTTATAACTGCTGACACGGCAAAGAAAATCTGCCCAAAATGGCCAAAATAGTAAGTTTCTTTCATTGAAATTGCAAGAAAGAAAACTAAAAGTTTTTGTATATTTTCTAAACACTGACAAGAAATACTAGTTCTTTGTTTTGGCATCAATCCACCTTTCCAATACAGCACATAACAAAATCCGTACTTGAAAATGATAATTGAATTTGTACTGTCGTGAAATAAATGCGTTAATTTTGAGTCAAGAAATGGGTAGCCGAATAAGTTATACCATTTTGGAAACTACAGTAGACAACTTACAGTATTAAATGAGCTTTCACTTACATTTCTAACCCAAGACTGGAAAGCACAGTAGTTATCAAAGAGTTGTGCAACTGTAAAGCGCCTGCGGGGAACAGGACAGACGCACATAGAAGAACTTACTTTGTAAACGATGGTCACCTCCTGTCCGCTTCCGATGCCTCAGCCGCTGTCCTATCCCAGCAGATCAGCAACTGCAACCCTTGTCACCTCCAACCACGTCTCTCTAAGAAAGAGCCAGAGACTACCAGAAAGGGCTGTCCGAGATCACGGTAATGAGCAAAAAGACACTCTTAGTCAAGCTCACTTGCCGCCTCCTCGCTTTGCTCTTGCCAAGGCGCGGGGGACTACAGGCACTTGAGACCAGGAACAGTCCCACCTCAAGTACCTCGCACACCTCTCGGTGAGGGCCTAACCAAAATAGGGAATTGAGCGTTATACTCACCGGGACACTCCCACTTCTGGTCCTGTTCTCCTGCTCCTCCCCGACACCTGCGGATGACAAGGAACACACAGCCTCCCTCTGCGCTATCAGTGAGACGAAAGTGTACACCCACAGCACTAAACTTACTACAACAAGTAACCCGACCCTAACAACTCTCTAATGGCCGGCAACGCAACTAGAATACACAACTATAACACTAACTGGGTGTGGTGTACTAACGAGAACTACTCACTATACACTACGGGGAACACCAGCCGGTGTTCACGGACTACTTTGGAGGGTTCCTAACCCCCTCACCCAAGTCATACCAAGAAGACTGTCTTCTTACTAAGGGGTCACCCACGGATCCTAAGGACCGGCTGCACAAGGCCCAACTGAAGCTCACTGGAACAGCACACGAACCTGGGAGTCGACTGCCGCACGGAACAGCCGATCATAACTGAACCACCCAACTGCCTCCACCCACGTATCGGAACACGTGCCCCACTCCGGGGCTCCAACCAGAACTAGGGCCCCAACCAGAACCACGGGCCGCCCCTGGAACTGAATCGAGTTGTGCTGCACTGCCGCTGACTCACTTAATCACCCCCTCTGGAAACCAGCGTAACCCCAGGGACCTACGGGACGGGAAGACTACGTGTGTTCTTCCCTGGCTATGTGTACAAGCTGGTAACTACACTTATCCCCACAGTGCAGGTTAGTACAGGACAACAACAAGAAACAAGAGCCTACCTTTAATGGGGGCCTGACGTCTTGCACCTGGAAACAAATATGTAGCACGCCAAAAATACAGTATACAAAGCAATACTCGCCGCACAGACAGAATAAAAGAATATACAGTATATGGCAAGCTAATCACAAGAGTACACAGCTGCTAGGCAACCAGCCGGTTGCTACAGCACCAACAGGAGCCTTCTGCTCTACTGTTACCTTACTCCTCTCAGTGTACTCACCTCACTCTCACGGGACCGTGCCGTACACTACTCAGGGCTCTCACGCCTCTGACTTCACCAGGGCCTTATGCCCTACACCATGGACCTCTCTGCCCAGCTGCCTACAGAGCCTTGCGCTCTGGCTATGGGCCGTATCCCCCTCTCTACCTCAGGGCTCTGAGCCCACTGACTAGGGCCTTGAGCCCTTCTACCTTGGCCTCTAGGCCTCTAACTAGGGCCTTGTGCCCTGTCTCCCAGGGGGCACTAGCCCCTGCCTAACTAGGCCTTGTGGCCTTCCTCACTATGGCCTCTGGGCCACTAACTAACTATAAGGGCCTTGTGCCTTGTGCCCTTAATACACTATGGGCTATCAGCCCACTACCTAACTAACTAAACTAGGGCCTTGTGCCCTTTTAACAGTATTGGCCTACAGTCCCTAACTTCTTACTAGGGCCTTGTGCCTGACCTAACGCTGAGTATACTTATCTGCTCCGTGCAGGATACTCAACTTGCCACGCCGTCTTCTTTTCCGGGTCTTCCAGACCCTCCAGCCGGCGGCGCCTCTTCTCCTGTTCGGCGCGGCGTCTCTGGCAGCTCTCTGGGCGGGGGCGCTCTTAGCCCTTACAAGGGCTCCCTGCCACTTCCGGCGTTTTGTTGATTGAAGATCTCTTCTTCCGCCACTCCGGACGTCCCACGACGTCCTCACTGTTCTCCGCCGACGGACTTCTGAGTGCCAACCGGTGGTTTATATACTCGCCGGCGCGGCGTCATCCCTGGCCGCCGCCGCGAGCTCTGATTGGCTCGCCGTGACGCCAATCTTTCAAACGGCCAGAGGTGAGCCGCGATTGGCTCACCTAGCCGGCCGCTGATTGGCCAGCGGAGAAAGGTGAGCCCTGATTGGCTCATCTTTCCTCCGCTGCCCGGACCTCGAAGAACGAAGGCTGGATCGCTGGAACGGTGAGTACTTCTCCTCTTCCCTCTTCGCCCTCTTGTAGGGCACAGCATCCAGGGTAGTCTTCAGCCCCTCCAGGGGCACAGCAACAGCCTCCGGATCCGTCTTCGCCCTCTTCACGGGCACCGGATCCGGAGACAGGGGGGGCAGCTCTCTACACAACAGCGGAAAACAACAATCTTTTCCTACATTCACCAAAACAAATTTGAAAAACTTTTCCATACCATGAATTATCATACATTTCTGAATAGCTGCAGGTCTTCTCAAAATAATGGTATGGGTAGATGTTCTAGGAGAACAAATATATATCAACTACTTTTGGTAAGATTTTTTTTTTTTTTTTAAATATCAGAAGAATGCATTGTGAAGGATGGGCTAGGGGGCAGGTGGGCATCTGCCCCCCGGGCCGATCCCATAGTGGGCTACCTTGGGCTGGGCCTCTGGGCCACCTGCATTTTTATTCCATTAAAATGTTCCTGCTGAGTCAAGTCTTGCCCCCTGGGCTAAAATTTGCCAGCCCTTGCTTTGTGAAGGGACATATCACGTGAAAGAGGGGCCTAAGCTCTTTCAAATGAGGGGTCCCCATTGTTTCTTTGAGTTAGGATGGGATAGATTTTGGTATTAAAACACCCCTACCATATCCTTGATCTGCTTAATGTTTTCTGTAGTGTAGTGTTTTTTTATTGGTGACCACATGTGATCAGCAAATGATAACTACTAATAGGCCAGATCATATGATAGAGGGGACTCCCCCCTTTGAAATACATCCAGAAAAACTCACACGTAAAACCTGTCCTAAAAAAATGGAGATTTACATCTGTGTGCAGAGCTGCACGTATCTTAATATATGGGGGTGATATTATTATTTTTTAAAAAGAACCTTTTCAACAGTGTTTGGTGTGTTTATTTTCCTGTATTTATAGGGACACATCTCCCAGTGGTCCCGGGATGCCACGGTATGCTGGCACTTGTAGTTCTACAAGCACCAGCATACCCAGGCATGCCAGGGCTTGCTGGGACATCTTATGTGCCAGCAAAAAATACACATTTAACTATTGCAATTTTATTACCTCAAACCCACAGCGCCGGGGGTATGACAAGAGCCCTAATGCTTTCAGCACAGGGCTGTTATTCCCAGGTGGGTGGGCACATTTGTTTGTGGGTCTGATTGCCCTGGGGAACTCAGCCCCATGCTGAACGAGCTGGGGATGATTAACATTAAGAACGAGGTTTCCCAGTTATAGTGTTACCAGCCCAGCCTGGTATACTGTAGTGCTGACAGTAGATATATATATATATATATATATATATATATATATACACAGTATATGTGTGTGTGTGTGTGTGTGTGTATATATATATATATATATATATATATATATATATATAAATAAAACCTCCTCTAGCCTTCCCCTGCGCTCCTCATCCCCTCTTCATAATACCTTCTTTACTATCGTAGTATACCTCATCCACTGTCTCTCTCCGCTCATCATACTACCCACTCTGTGTCCCCTCTGTGTGTCTCCAGTCTGCCCCTTTACTTTAGATTACAAGTTCCTGCAAAAAGGACACTCTAATCCCCTGACTTTCTCCATTACTGCTCTGTTCCTGTTAGTCTGCCCACTGGTTCAGCTTGCTGTAGTTCACTTCTCACCTCTTCTCCTTCCATTTCCTAGCTTCTAAATGCTTGTGAATTCACTTATACATCTTTGTCTTGTGCACCTGTTCTCACCTCAGTTCTCAGTTGGTTTAATTTAGAGATGGGCGGGCTCGGTTCCCCGAGAACCGAACCCACCCGAACTTTGGGTATCCGAGTACTCTCCCGTCCGTTCGGAATCCAAATCGAGGCCGAACGTCATTGTGACATCGTCGGATCTCGGGGCTCGGTTCTCGCGATACTTGAAGATTATAAATACACGCCTCCACAGCAATCCATCGCCATTTGACAGAGGGAGAGAGCAGGGTGTAGTCACAGGCTGATTAGAGCAGGGACAGAGAATACAATATTCTGATTTCAATTGTGCTAACAAAAATCGCTAGAGAAGAGAGGAGGATAGAGGAGTTTTGGTTTTTTTTCAATATTTGGCACTCAAAGTGCTTTTTGGGTGTCCCCCATTATTTTGCCTAAATATTTCTGGCTGTCAAAATTACTATCTGTCAGCTGTATCTTACCAAATAATTTTTAGCACTCCACAGTGCTTTTGGGGTGTCCCCCATAATTGTGCATACATATTTCTGGCTGTCAAAATTACTATCTGTCAGCAGTATCTACCAAATAATTTTTAGCACTCCCCAGTGCTTTTGGGGTGTCCCCCATAATTGTGCAGAAATATTTCTGGCTGTCAAAATTACTATCTGTCAGCAGTATCTACCAAATAATTTTTAGCACTCCCCAGTGCTTTTAGGGTGTCCCCCATAATTGTGCATAAATATTTCTGGCTGTCAAAATTACTATCTGTCAGCAGTATCTACCAAATAATTTTAAGCACTCCCCAGTGCTTTTGGGATGTCCCCCATAATTGTGCATAAATATTTCTGGCTGTCAAAATTACTATCTGTCAGCAGTATCTACCAAATTATTTTTAGCACTCCCCAGTGCTTTTGGGGTTTCCCCCATAATTGTGCATAAATATTACTGGCTGTCAAAATTACTATCTGTCAGCAGTATCTACCAAATAATTTTTAGCACTCCCCAGTGCTTTTGGGGTGTCCCCCATAATTGTGCATAAATATTTCTGGCTGTCAAAATTACTATCTGTCAGCAGTATCTTACCAAATAATTTTTAGCACTACAAGTGCTTTGGGCTCAGAATGGATTCAAAGCAGTCCACATATGATCAGAATGAGCAACCAGGTTCTGTCACCAGTCCTGGGGGTAAATGTATGAAGCTCCGTGTTCTTCAACCCCCGCTAGTTCGGCGTCTTCAGCGCTTAAATTTAAAGCAGCGCTGCCTTGTAAAGGGAAACTTCCCTTTACAAGGCAGCGCCGCTTTAAATTTAAGCGCTGAAGACGCCGAACTCGCGGGGGTTGAAGAACCCGGAGCTTCATACATTTACCCCCTGATGTTATCTGGGCAAGGCGATGTCAAACTACACAGTGTTTCGAAATCAGTCCAAAAAGCAAAAACAAAAAAAAATATTACTGTGTTGAAGCGAAAAAGAAGTGTTACTGAGCAAAAGTTGAGTGCCGATAAAAAAAAATTGCCAACATGCAATTCTATACAAACAGTGGCAAAGAGAGAATGAGGCCTTCACCTTTGTCTATTAGTGGCAGATCCAAAAATGTTACCGAGCCTACAAGTGGTGCAAAACTACTGTTACGGGTCAAAGCCACGCTGCAAGATAACAGTAAGGCATTAGAGGATAATGTTTGCTCTGAATCACAAATGACACCAATCCCTGTGGAGAGTCCATCCAACAATGGGATGTCTAATCGTGAGCATTCTGTTAGTGTACCCAAAGAGGGACCCTTTCAGCAGTTCTGCTGATGTGTACCTGAACAGCCCGAGTGTAGCCGGTGATACACCAAGTGAGGATGACACTTTGGAATTAGAAGAGATTTGGGTAGTCGACGAGGGCGCTGATGAGGATGCGGTTGATTGTGTAAGTCCTGCGCCAGTGGCAGCAGGGTGGCACCAGTGGCAGCAGTTCTGGCACGTGAGGTTCTGGCACCAATTTGCACTTTCCAAACACAAGCAGAGATGACGCAGATGGCAGACCACAAGAGTTTGACATCTCGGCTGGTTTGAATTATTTGGTATTTTATACAAGTGGAGGGGGGCCTAGAGAGACAGAAACCAAACTGGCTTTCTCCATTTCAATTAATATTGTACAGTCTATAACGGCTGAATTTTTTAGTATTTTCTACACCTGCAACAGATTTACCTCCTGACAGGAGTATCTACGGATGTCACAACTTCTACATAGGTATCAGGTACATAAACAAGCCACCTCCGCTTCTCTAAAACAGTAGTAAGTCTAAGATGTGTCTGAGGTTTCATAGGTACTTACGCTTACGTATTTTTCATGCACACGAGCAAAAAAAAATTAAAAGTCCACCATGGTGTGCGGAGAGTCGAGGAAATCTAAAGAGGCGCATTGTGCAAAAGCATAGGTGTAACATTAATGTCCTGTGTCCTACTACTTTACAACCATTCTTTTCACAATATAGAAATGTTCCCTCTTTCTCCTAAAATATTGCTCAGTTTAGCCTCATTTAGGGGTCTGTTTATCAAACAGAGATAAATCCTAAATCCTGGAAAAATGGGAGTTCCACTCCAGGGGCCTGATTCATTAAGGATCTCAAATGAAGAGGATACTCATTTCAGTCTCCTGGACAAAACCATGTTACAATGGAAGGGGTGCAAATAAGTGTTCTGTTTTACACATAAGTTAACTACTGACTGTTTTTTCATGTAACACACAAATATTTGATAGCTTATTTGTACACTGAAATTTAAAGTTGATATTTGTGTGTTACATGAAAAAACAGTCAGTAGTTAACTTATGTGTAAAACAGAACACTTATTTGCACCCCTTCCATTGTAACATGGTTTTGTCCAGGAGACTGAAATGAGAATCCTCTTCATTTAAGAACCTTAATGAATCAGGCCCCTGGTGATGACTATCTCGTCTATTGCTGGTGTTAACAATCGTGGAGGGCTTCCTTAGCCTAATTATCAAAGAGAGCAACAGTACAAGTACTGCCGCTATATTCCTATTATTAAGGCCATCTCAGGATGAAGTTAGCCGGGAGTGCCCACAGGAAAATATATTTTGCTGTCAAAACAAAACATTTTTTCCTAAATATTTTCCTATATATTGCCTAAATATTTCAGTTTGTGCGGTTTCTATCTAAATTTGTGGTGAGTTTGTAGTAGTTGTGACTCATGTTGAGAGACATTAAGGTACAGGGCTTTCACTTTTGTCTGTGTTGATTTTAAAATTTGACATCTGTCCGTATTACGCAATTTCATCTAAGACGACAGGCAGAGAGATATTGGTTCCTTAGAATAAGGAGTGATTCTGCGACCTGTGATTTCTGACACATTGAGGTTGTTCCAAAGATGAAATGTAGAGGCTCCATGGACAGGGAGTATAGGAGGAGAGACAATGGGCAGTCCTGGCTATCAGGGTTCTTGAGTTGGATTGGGGACGAAGAGTTGGCAAGGATTGAGGACATTTGGGTTATAATATAGCACAGAGATTCCTCTGAGGAAAGGGCTGTAAAATCCCATTTCTTATCATGTGCAGTGCATAAATGGCCAGGCAGCTTGGTCTTGTAGCCTTTTTGACATTAGGGCCCAACATCAGAGTGGGGGTTGTGGTCTTGTTGCCAGCTTGAATCATATCTAGGACCTTTCTGATATTGTCTGCTGCTTGGTGGCTGGAGATGAGACCTACGTGGTCGAGCATAGGCTGGGATCACAGCCTACTTTAGTTATGACTACAATGTCCATTCTGTTGGTGACCCTATCAAAATTCTTGCCTTGAAGAATGGACATGAAAAAATTTAAAAGAAGGGACATGAGGGCTGGAGCAAATTTCTTGAAATATGCAGCTTTGAAGCTATTGGGGCCTGGGGTGGATGAGTTCTTGAGAGATTGTGTGTGTTTAAGTTCTTCTGTGGTTATTTATACATTAATGGTACCATGTTGAGTGCAAGACAGACGAAGTTGCTATCATTGATGGAGTTTATTCTATTTAGAGGTTTTTTAGATTTAAGTTTTTGAGCTAAGATTGAAACTGCCGTGTCTCCCCCGTTCATAGTATCGTTGGCAAAACCACTGCAAGGTTTCGGCTGCTTTGGCCGATAACATTTGATTGAGTTGACCATGGAGCACTAGAATCTAAAGGTAAGTTTTTTTGCTTAGGATAACATTAATGCTTTGCTGTAAGTGTGCACAACCTGAAGTTCAACTATGCATGTTTTTTCTTTTCACTAGAGATCAAACTTATGAGAGTACCCCTTACAGTGGCTTTGTGAGTTTCCAAGACTATGGGAGGTAGACTTTTGTAGAGGAGTTGTGTTCTCTGAACTCTACGATCTTTTGGGTAATCTGATCTCTATTTTTCTTCTTATACAGAAGGTACTCTTGTAATCTCCAAGGGAATTGTGTGGGGTTGGGAACTAGGAAGTCCAGCTCCAGAGAGACTGCTGAGTGAACCGACCAAGGAACTGGGAGAATGTCCACTGCACTGAGTTGCTGCATAGAGGATCATTCTACTAGAATCATATCTATTCTTGAGTAAAGATGGTGAGGAGTGAGTAATGAGTGAAAGCTTTAGTTGAGGAGTAAAGGATGTGCCACGAGTCATAAAAGTTATGAAGCATAATTAAGGAGACAAACTTGTGTGAATCCCTAGGCAAGATCGCGCTGGGTGAAGAGAGAGGAGACCAATCCTGTTATGGATTAAGAGCGGCGTTGAAGTTGTCTCCTATTATAACTTGACCTTTAGAGATTTTCATGAGATTCATAAAGAATTTGTCGAAGAAGGTACCCTGGCACATGTTAGGGGCGTAAAATGAGGCTATGGTAAATGACATTCGATGAATCGTCCCTGTGAGAATTACGTATCTACCCTGGTCATCTGAAACCATTGTATCTATGGCGAGTGGGGCTGTATTAGGTAGGAGAATACCTGTACCTTTGATTTTCTGATCCAAGGTCAGATAAAAGGTGTGAGGGTAGTGGATGTTAGTGAAATTAGGGTGGGAATAAGTGAAGTATGTTTCCTGAAGAAGTACTATTTAGGCCTTGATGTGCAAGTATTGAATCGCCTTGGTACGCTTTTGTGGATGGTTCTGCCCATTAACATTTAGCACGATTATCTTAAGAGCCTTAGAAAGGGAGTAGATGGAGAAAAATCTGTCTAAGAACCTGAGTTAAGTAGAGTTGGGTTCAGTCTGAAGGTGAAGCGGAGGGAGGTGAGCCCCTGACTGGCAGGAATCAGTTTTTTATCGCACTAGGTGGCACATCCTGTGTCCCGGGGAAATGTTGTGGGGCAGTGGGTTCACTACCCAAGTGAGTACAAGCGTGTGGGGAGGGGGGGTAAAGTGTGAAAGAGGGGGTTGGGGCCTGGGGGCCAGAAGCATTGACTGGGGAACTAGCGAAGTAATTAACAGAAGAAGTGGGCGGGTGGTCAAGGCGAGTATAAGAGTGAAACCAAACTTAGGAGCAGCCCTATAAGCAATACAAAAAAACATAGAGTTGTTGCATAATCACTAACTGTAAAATGAGTTAAAATTAATTATATCAAACGAGAACAGAAAACAGAGGAGTTGAAACATCGAGTACATCAAATGGCTGTAAAAACAGTACAGTATTTGTGAATCATAGTTGTATTTAGGCAGTGCCTTTTTTGTGAGAAAAAAGGTGCCGGAACTCACATCTTGTTAATCTTTTATTAAAATAATTATATATTCAGTTCTTAACATAAATTTAATTTATTGTATTTAAGGCAAATGTTCATAGTAAATTCGTTTTTTTTGTAGCCATCTTTTTCTGCCCCCCTCATTTTTTGTAGCCCTCTCTTTCTGACCCATTTTTCTGTAGCCCTCTCTTTCTGCCCCATTCATTTTTTTTGTATCCCTCTCTTTCTGCCCCCCTCATTTTTTTTAGCCCTCTTTTTCTGCGTCCCCTCCCCTGCTTTCTGTAGTCTGTACTTACTTACCTTCTATGCTTCTTTTCTCGCTTCACTGCATGTTTGCTTGATCGCGGCTCCTCTCACTGGCAGCGTCATGACGACACAACGCTGCCGGAACCGGAAGCAGGACACACACTAAGATAAAAAAAAAATGAAAGAAGATGTGGTCCAAATGTTCAAAAGTTTGAAAATATGTAGAAAAATAGGTGCCGGAATGCTGTTCCGGTGCCTTCTATGTCAAAAAAGCACTGCATTTAGTGAAACTAACATCAACAGGATAAATTGCCATTATAAGCACTTAAGCTAAGTGGTACAATTGGGGTAGGGGAAGAGCCTGACCCTGAGGGATAGCCATGGGGAAAAATCAATAAAATCCCCCACAAGGGGAGAATATAGAGGTGTGCAAAGTGGGAGTTCCCAGCACTTCTCCTTCACCTCATCTATGATAAAGTTAAAGTGAAGTGACTAGTTACAGAAACAAAGGTGGGGGAGAGGCATGGTGGGAAATCCATTTATAGTAAATTACATAAACAGTGGTAAACCTGAGAGATGAGTTGCAGCATACATAATCATGACTGTAAGAGGCAGCCTGCGGGAGGATTCCTTAGGGGTTATCAATACGGGAAAAGTCATGTAGGGTCATCCATGTGGGTAGTGTTTAAAGTTGACTTAGCTGGGAAATCTTGGTGTTCCTGATACCCTTTCCCACCTTCAGTAAAATGAATGCATTACAGTGAGCTAAGTACGTGTGGAAAGAATGGGGGTGGTGTTTAGGAGAAACCATTATTAACAATTTCCAGACACAAGAAAAAGTTGAAGAGATGCACTTCTGTAGTTCAAATTCTGGAGATGCTTAAGTCTGCATGAGATCTTGTGATACCGGCATTGGAAAATAAAGAGGAAGAGAGAAAGGGTTAAACTTCCACTTACAGATGAGTGAGGAAACTAATGTGGAGATCTTATTCAATTTTCCAGTTATTTTAATAAAGTTATTTTACTTCTTTTTCTTTCTTTTTTTTTACATTTTGTTCTTTTTAAAAAACAAAAAAAGTTACTATTTCTTGTTCTATTCAGGACTGGGCTTCCAGTTCCAGTGTGCAAGGTCATACTTGCGATGAAGGACCCTCCACTGGCCTGACAAGCAGTAACAGTCTTAACGATACTGGAAAGTGCCAGTGAGGAGCCGAGTATTGCTCAGTTGTCTAGGAGACAATTTTTTTTTTTGCTAAGTTGCCTGATTAAAGATTTTCTATCACTGTGATAAGCAGCAATAGCAAATCTTGCTATCAGTCGTGGAAAATTGACTCCTTATGATTTAAGTTAGTCTTGAGCATGAGGGGAATTCAGTATATTACATAGAGGTGAGCGGTTCGAATTCAGGGAATGTCACAAACAGACTTGCCGGTATTGGCGCTGCTAAGCTAGGAGGCGCGGAGTCTAAACACGCCTCAGGTCCTCACCAGGGAAACAACCCCCCCACAAGGGGGTTTGAGGTTCTCTGCAGAGACGTGCAGGTCGCTGCCCTCCCAGTTAGCTACCAGCGCAATATTGGTGAACTAGCGTAGTCGTACAGTCCAAAGGTCAAACCGAGCGGGCAAATCAGGTACCGAAGGAGAAGGCAGGAGAAGAGTCAGGAAGCCAAAAGGTCAAACCAGGGAATCAGAATGGTCCAGAGAGAGATTCAAAAGAGTAGTCAGGCAGAACCAGGTCAGAGAATCCAAGGAATCAAGTATGCTCAGGAAACAAAGTGCTGGAGTCTAGGGACCTAGATACTCTGGCACCCTAGTGGTGGTAGGTTTAAATACATAATAGCTGCCTGTCATTGGTGGATGTGGAGTCATTGGTCAGCTGTTCTGACCACCGATAGGAAGTGTAGCTGGCGTCTCCGTTGCCTAGCAATGGAGACGCGAAGTTCAGGCGCATGCGCCTGAACTTCCGGCCAGGAACCGGAAGTAGCGTCCCGTTGCTTGGCAATGGAACGTCCAGGCACCAGAAAAGGCGGCCGTCCCCGCGTGTGTGCGAGGACAGCGCCTGACAGGGAAATTCGACAGATCTGAATTTTGGGGTACCAAGTCAAACTGAATCATGTCTGAAATCAAGGCTAAACGTAATTTTCAGTAAAATGTCAGCTTAGTTTTAGATCTGTATTTTGGCCCTTTTTAGAAGTGATAGCATATGTATAGGAATATGGCTGCAATTCTATACTATGAAAGTCGCTTGTAAAGGGTTGGATAGAGTGAAAGAGGAAATTTATATAGCAATAACTTTGATATTTATGGAGTTTATTTAGAGATCAGTCTGCTAGAATTGTGTGGTGATCAACTGGGTGTGAGGGAGTGAAGAGTAGACAAGCAGTGACTACTGGTGGTTGTAACGGTATATTATAGTGTATATAGTATAGACATCTGAACTATTTAGTGGAGAAAGCATGGTGCTGTATGACTGCGAGCAGCACACCACAAAAACAAATATATTTTTTGCTTTTGAAAGCACAAGTGTTTCAATCTGAAAACAATGTGAGGGGCAGTATTAGTGACATCTGTACTACTTAGTGGACAAAAAAACAGGGTGCTCTACAATGCTGAAGGGATGAAAAGGATGATAATGATTCTACAGTGGGCTGTCACGGTCATGTAGTCTTTTGTTTGACCAATACAGCTTGTCCACATACACGTAGCTAAGTGGCTAGTCAGTACAATGCTCTTTTCCTGGTACAGCTGAGGAATTTCTGTTCGAGAGAACCGCAATTCAGATGGAAGTTGGTAGTGTGTTCACGTGATCTCAACTAATCTACTAAAACCTAATGAATTGATGGTGGAAATTGGACACACATCCATTGCTAACATAGCTGTCAGTGAACTGCTGTGCACCATGATGCTGACTGTCATACTTGCAAACACTTCTTCACAGACAATTGTTGTTTAAAACTATTCTTACTCTTCTTGATAAACTACTTGAATGAACTTTCTGTAGATAACGTAACAGGGAGATTGTACTTAGTATCAGGAAAGGGATACCTGCCCATTACTCCGCTCCTTTACCAACACATTTCAACCCAACCTCTGGGGTCTTTGTCAAGGTATGCACGGAGTACCAGCTGATTGTAATTTATACGCCGGTCAGCCAATCGGGTTACAGATAGCATTGTTGAAGTCATAGATTCATAAATATATTATCTATAAACAAATAAATACATTCCTTCCCATACTATAAGATTCTCTCCATATTAACATAATATGTTAACCTGATTGGCTGACAAGCATATAAATTACAATCAGCTGGTACTCCATGCACACCTTGACAAAGACCCTCTAATCCAGGCCTGTCCAACCTGCGGCCCTCCAGGTGTTGTGAAACTACAAACCCCAGCATGCTTTGCCAGTAGACAACCAGTTGATAGCTGGAAGGGCATGCTGGGACTTGTAGTTTCACAACAGCTGGAGGGCCGCAGGTTGGACAGACCTGCTCTAATCTATGATCCTCTAATTTATTAAAACCTATACATATAGGTCAAATTATGTGGTGCAATTAGGCTTGATAAATATTGAGCACTTTTAACATAGGTTGAATTGAAGTTTGGTTAATATTTTCTTGGGGATTAGATGTTGTCTGGTATGGTTTGACATATCATACAATAAAATTATTTATGTCTTTTGTCTTCTATATTTTCATCAATTTGGAGACATTTCATGGAATAATGAATTAGCTGGTTGGATATGAATAAGAAAGAAGATTTCTTTTATTGAGAGTTGCCATCTGATTTTTTAAGCAAAGACTTTTATGTAAAAAAAAACAAATCAAGAGATTTTGAACTCATTCGGTGCACATTGTCATCCAAAGTTATTTGTGATATATGTTCTTTGACCCAGCCAATTGACCATCGTCTTTTGTGTCCTATTTCTCTTGTTTTGTCTATGCGTTGCTCCATTACAGCGAGTCTCTCTGCCTCTACCTCACTTACAGTTGTTAACAACTATACACTACTGGGATCAAGTCCAGGGAGCATCTGAGTAGCAGTGAACAGTGTGGTATCGGGATAGGCGGCTGCTAATGGTGGAAAACAACCCGTGTCATAGGCTCTGTATAGGGGTTATGAGTTGCTGATTGTGGGATTCACAACGGGTACATGGGACGCTACAGAAGATGCATGATGTTGGGCACTGTATTTTTCAATGGGCATTCTAATACGTGTAACAGAACCACTATAGCAGAAAGTGGGCAGTCTGAGCCTTTTCTTGACACTGTATGTGATGTATGGAATGACAGCTATTTTCATTTTGTTTAGACAAATCACTGCATTCAACAATAACCATTCACTCTCTTTTTCGCTATCTTCACTCATTCACATTCAAATTGTCGACCTAATAATACTGTCTACATTTCAATTGTCCACCTAATATTACTGTCTACATTTCAATTGTCCACCTAATATTACTGTCTACATTTCAATTGTCCACCTAATATTACTGTCTACATTTCAATTGTCCACCTAATAATACTGTCTACATTTCAATTGTCCACCTAATATTACTGTCTACATTTCAATTTTCCAACTAATAATACTGTCCACATTTCAATTGTCCACCTAAAAATACTGTCTACATTTCAATTGTCCACCTAATATTACTGTCTACATTTCAATTGTCTACCTAGTAATATCCTTGATGTCATAATTGTCGACTTTCCAACCCTGTCTATATAATGGTGGTGACCATATAAATGTCGATCATGTAACTGTTGAACATATGTATCACACACCATATAAAATGATGAATAAGGCATATTTTATTGGCATTTCTTGCTATATAGCCATTTACACTCTTCAAAAACATTTGAATTGTGCCCCAGCTCTGTGCTGATCTGGTCTCATTCTGTATATTTGATGGGATGTACAGTATTTTTCACCTTCAGGTGGCACTTGGGCGAATAAACACATTTTCAGGTGTCAGCTCACTATTGTTACCATTGACAGCTCTGAACAGCTATAGGGAACTATTTATTATTATACACATTTTTGCTGCGTGGATTAGCATTCCTTATTGCTGTTTTCCATATAGATAAAAGATGCTATTTACCATAAAAATTTTGCAGGAAAGACCATCCAATAAGAGGCTGCCCAGCGATGACTGCATGCCTAGAGACTTGTTTTGCCACTTCTTGAATAAGCTTCCTGGTTCAGATCCAGTTACTTTTACTGCGCCATAGGTCAATGCATGTTCAGAGATGCATTAAAATTCAAAAAGAGTACGGACATTCAAACTAAAATTGACCTGCCCACACGGATATTTTATCAATTCCTGCAAATTCACAATTTTCACTCCTTCCCAAAACTACGTCTTATTTCTCGACATCTCACAACAATTGAAACACTATGTCTGCGCCAGGTATCGACATCAGGTCTTATTTCTAATATCTACTCCGAACTAATTGCTCCTTCTACTCCTCCTCGAGACCCTCATGAGATGTCATGGGAACATGACCTGGTCTCTCCTCTTCATGATGAGGAGTGGTCGGAAATTCGGGACAATGCTGCCTCCAGCTCAATCTGCGTCCGAATAAAAGAAAAGGTTTACAAACTCCTCTTTCGATGGTACTATGTTCCTACTCGACTACTAAAGATACTGCCTGATTCCTCTGACAGATGTTGGCGTCTATGCTCTGGCGCGGGCTCTTTCTTACATATATGGTGGGAATGCCCGAAACTGATTCCCTTCTGGCGCGATATTAAAGCTTTGATAGAAATGTTAATTCAAACCCCCTTACCCTTCGACCCTAAATTTTTCATTCTACCCCTCGGGTTTCCCACGGCCACTAGACACCAAAACAAACTTGCTCGTAATATTATTTCTGCGGCCACATGTCAAATCGCTACAGATTGGAGGCAGACTTCCCCCCCTTCATTCTCCGCTGTAACTAATAGGATTTGGCACACGTACAAGATGGAATACATGACTAGCATTATACGAAACACGGCCAAATCTTTTAACAAGGTCTGGGACCCCTGGATGTCTCACTTCCAATACCGCTCCCCCTTTACCTAATCATACCCCCTACACTTACGTAACCCTTTCCCCTCCCATCTCATTGCCTCTGATTCAAGAGGGATTTCCCACGCACCACCCCTTCTCCCCCTCTTCCTCTCATCTTCTCTTTTATCTTCCTCCTTCTCTTCCTCCCCCTTTTCTTTTCTTTCTTCTCTTTTAAATATATAAAAATACCGGTCTTTATTTCATAGAATCTGTGCTATTTTATTTCTGAAGTACGGAGACTTCTGCTTCACTGTACAATGCACTGAATATATTTTGTTTGATATAACATGTATCCTTTTGCACTGTCAATTCTATTTTGACCGCTAATAAACACTTGTTTAAAAAAAAAAAAAAAAATTCAAAAAGAGGGGGAAGCCAGGGCTAATAGACTTAATGAGCAAGATTTACTAAGCTGCGGGTTTGAAAAAGTGGGGATGATGCCTATAGCAACCAATCAGATCCTAGCTGTCATTTTGTAGAAAGTACTAAATAAATGAAAGCTAGAATTTGATTGGTTGCTATAGGCAACATCCCCCCTTTTTCAAACCCGCAGCTTAGTAAATATACCCCAATGAGTCTTCTATTCCCAGCTCATACTTTTAAATTGTGACTATTTCTGATACAAAAGTGTGATCTGGAAATAGTAGCTCCACGAAAATCTAGATATATACAAAGCTAATTACCACAGCCGAACAGTCTGCTACAAACCTGTGGAAACATGAGACTGCTTTATTAGTATTCTAAGGGACATTAGGCTTTGTTATTTTCTGAAATAATCTTGCATGTGGTTTTCGCCTTTAGCGCTTCTAGTAGTTACTATTGGTTGTTTTTATTAACGGCACTTGTCTAGACATAGCTTTTTAATATATCTTTATAAATCTGCACTGCAGTGTGGGGGTTGAAGGTGATTGTATATGTTTTGTGATTTTTATAAACATTCTTCTTATATTTTCATCACAGAACTAGATTTTGTATATACTTTTAGATGCAATTAGTCTTTTGCTCTTTAGATACTATAATTAAGTGCCTGAGTAGGGTTTTTATCTGTTTTTTCCTAGTCTCAGAGATATATTAGTTAGAGAACGGAGAGTCCAAACTCCTTCACCATCCGTGCTCTAGCTATAGGCTAGACCTGCTAATGCCAGCAACCAATGAAAAGTTAAGCTTTTCAGTGCTTGATAAATATCTTCTCTTCACAGTCCCCATTGAGAATGATAGGAACTGCAGTGTTCAACAGTAGTTTGCCTAATGCAGGAGATATCTCTGATATCTCCTGTGCTAGGCTGTTGTTAAAAAGCCCTAAAACTAATATTTGACTAAACCATGTGTAAATCGCTGCTTCCGAATTATTTAAGGCTTCATAAATGGACCCTAAATCTGAAATCAAGTTATAGCATACTTGCCAACTCTCCCTGAATGTCAGGGAGACTCCCTGAAATAGGGGTGATCTCCCTCACCCCCTGAAGAGACTGGCATTCTCCCTGATGCTGAGCCAGTACAAGACATGGTTGGCTTCACCATCTGTGGCATGATGACACTGTTCAGAAATTGTGTCCTATGTCCATGTATTTATGCCTATGGAGCTGGTCATTTGCATGGAGACCAAGATGTAATCAAAGACTGACAGGTAAGACAACATGACTTCAGTACTGGAGACAGAAATGTAAAAGACACTTCAGTCTCTAGAGATTCATTAGCTGCTTTTCTTTAACACATAGTTGCCTACTCTCCCGGAATGTCTGGGAGACTCCCGCATTTCTGGGAGACCTCCCAGGCTCCCAGGAGAGCAGGGCAACCTCCCGGTTCTCATCCCCACAAAAGATAAGTGGCAGGGGGTTTGGGCTTAATGACACAAATATCGTGTCATCTTAGCCCCACCCCCTGCTGTAATTTGCCAAAATTGTGACAACCGTTTAGGGGGCGTTGCCAAAATGATGTGATTCGTCATGACCCGCCCATATACACCCACCTCCTCCAGGATCTCCCTGAAGCCAGCGAGGAAAAGTTGGCAGGTAGGAGTTATAGGTTGGCTTTGATATTGTGTTTTACAGCAGCGCTGTTCCCGAGAACTAGAGAATTAAAATGTGGGCAGGGATATAAGCAACTGTGACGAAACGGGGTCCCACTGGACTGAGGACTATTTAATTCACAGTTTATTGTACTTTTTAATCCTTGGCACAGTCTAAATACACCAGAGCTTCCGTGTATTATTATTTCTTGTTATTATGTACATTTTGTCCTTGCTATCACCTGCAATATTGTATGTATTAGAAATATAAAGACTGTTGCCATATGGTGTGAAAATCGCTGGACAGCAGAAGTCCTACTGCATGACACTGTCAGGGTTCCCAAGGTAAGACCACGGAGAGAGGGTAAGTGAATGAAGTGGTTTATTAGAAACACAGGTAATACCGGTTCAAGATGCAAAACTGGTAAGGCAATAATATAATTACAGTTCTTAACAGTGGAATAGGCAATGCTGTAATGCGATAGAGAGATGCAGTAGCCTGCGGGTTGCAGGGTTGGATACCTCTGGAGAGGTGGTGAGAGGAGTAGCCTGCGGGTTGCAGGCAGGGCCGGATTAACCATAGGGCTAACTGGGCTACAGCCCAGGGGCCTATGGCATCCAGGGGGCCCTTGAAAGTGCTCAGCAGCAGTATTGATCAGTAGGGGACGGGAGCGCCCCCGGCGCAATCGGTGCTGCTGAGCACTTTTACTGCGGTCCTTCTCCGGCGCGCTGTAGTCTCCTTACTGAGATCTCGTGAGTCTCACTCTCACGAGATCGCCTCATTAAAGAGCGTACAGCGCGCCGGAGAAGGAGGTAAGTGCCGGGGGGGGGGGGCAGCTCAGATCACAGGGGGGGGGCCCTCACGGGGGAATGGGGGCCCCCTTAGCCCAGGGGCCTCCATTCCCTTAATCCAGCCCTGCAGGGTTGGATACCTCTGGAAAGGTGGTGAGAGGAGTAGCCTGCAGGTTGCAGGGTTCGATACCTCTATGAAGATGGTGAGTGGAGTAGCCTGCGGGTTGCAGGGTTGGATACCTCTGGAGAGGTGGTGAGAGGAGTAGCCTGTGGGTTGCAGGGTTGGATACCTCTGGAGAGGTGGTGAGAGGAGTAGCCTGTGGGTTGCAGGGTTGGATACCTCTGGAGAGGTGGTGAGAGGAGTAGCCTGTGGGTTGCAGGGTTGGATACCTCTGGAGAGGTGGTGAGATAAGTAGCCTGCAGGTTGCAGGGTTGGATACCTCTGGAGAGGTGGTGAGATAAGTAGCCTGCGGGTTGCAGGGTTGGATACCTCTGGAAAGGTAGTGAGACGAGTAGCCTGCGGGTTGCAGGGTTGGATACCTTTGGAGAGGTGGTGAGACAAGTAGTCTGCAGGTTGCAGGGTTGGATACCTCTGGAAAGGTGGTGAGATAAGAAGCCTGTGGGTTGCAGGGTTGGATACCTCTGGAAGAGGTGGTGAGACTCAGAAGCCAGGTAATGCTGAAACACTTAAGAACAGACAGCAGGTAACAGTGGAAGTAAGCTGTACAGGTTACACTGAGAAGCACAGAGTTTCAAACAGGTGTATAACTCAGGAACCAGATAGATGATGAGCTGTGTCAGCAGCAGTGGAATGAACAGCAAAACCACAAGGTCAGGCACACAGGTAAGAATAACCAGGAGTCAAAGTATTGCTTTCAATCAGATTGAGTGACCTGATGATCTGGCAAAGGTTGCTTGGGACAGGCAGGCTTATATAGGATAGGCCAGAAGCAGGTGTTTAAGCTTCCAGCTATAATGAGGCATGTAAGAGCAGTCTAAGTACAACAGTGGCCCCTTTGGTGGACAGTGGTACTACAGGCAGGATACAATATATACAAAAGGTCAAACAATGTACCTGCAGACAGGAGCTGCAGGATGCAGGTCCTGACAGACACGATGGAAAGTTGTGTTAACGAAGTTATTTGATTTAACTAAGGTGATTACAATTGTCTCAAATGTCCATTGTTATGAGGTGTGGCATATATCTGGGCTGTTACTAATCGGAAGGATATGTAACACCAGTACACAGGACTCTGAGCCAGGCATTTTGGTGCCGCCTCACGAAACCCTACCAGGACAGGGTCTGTGTGAGCCAGTATCCCAGGCTGGGCGACATAGAAACTGTCTAGCGAAACGATATTGTTAATACTGCAGGAGGATAAGACTCTAAAGGATACTGAGATTGTTTTTTTGAAGAGCTGACTGCAAGAGGCTGCTGGAGGTTACATGTTACCATTTACCCTGTAGCTTGTGAGCGTCTTATGGTGTTGTGCTGTCATAATAAAGCATTATTTTGGATATATTCTGGTCTGCCTAAGTGATATGAATCCAATGGGGGGGTAACCATCATCCCAGCTAAGGGTGGTTTCCTTACAGCAACCATAACCAGCTATCACATCTATACCAGTGATGGACCTCCTGATATACTACAAGAGCCTCCAACCATCAAAAGGGCTGCACATTATTTCACATAATTCCAATAATGAAAGAAAAACCCCAGAAAGAACATGGGCACACACATATCACTTCTCCCAAAATGCATCCTCATGACCCTTACTTGCTCCAAATTTCCACCACATGCCATCAGACCCGCACTTACCACATAATGCACCCACATGCACTCAGAGTTTCAGAAGCCTTCAAATCCCACATATATACCAAAACTACCACACGTTACTCAAACCTCCTCCCATGACCACACATGCTCCTCAAACATCCACACATGCTCTTAAACCTTGCCACATGCCCCACAGACCTTCCTACATGCCCATCGGTCCTCCCCACGTACCTGCTCACACGTCTCCCACTTTAACAGCTGGAGCCCCCAGTGGATGGAGGGACAACATCAGTGTCGGACTGGCCCACAGGACTACCGGAGAAATCACCGGTAGGCCCCTCTGCCTTAAGGCCACACCCCCTTCTAGAAGTGGGCGGAGCCCATTCAGCTCACATGTTTGGTATCCCTGCTGCCCTCCCCGGCGTCCCTGCTGCTGTGTGTACAGAGTTCCTCTCGTCTGCTTGTTATAAACCTTTGTAATCATTCTCACTGCCGGCCTGGTGTGGAGAGTTCCCCAATCACCATCCTGATATCACCCGTGTTACACGCAGTACGTGTGCCCAGATCCTGCCAGCGTGTTAGACAGAGGAGCGTGTGCCTGCTGGGAGACCAGGTCCAGGGATTCTTGTCAGATATTTCCAGATAAGGTTTGATCACAGGGAACAGTTCCCCCTGTGCACATCAGACTTCTTGTCAGTAAGTGTGTTACACACAAACTGTCTGAGCGTGAGCGGAATAATAAAGGGAATACTCATAGAATATTTAACTTAAACCAGGAGTTAATGAGTGGCTGCTGAACATACGTATCCTGTCATCCAGCCGGCAGCCACGTTCTGGATCAAAGAGGGGGGTCAGCTCAACTGGTGATCGGCGTCCCTGCTGCTACAGATGACTGGCTGCAGTCATCTTTCAAATGCGATCGCAGCTGCGATCATGTGACCTGCCCACTCCTCCTCCTGTCAGCTGACTGTCTTATGCTCCCGCCGCCGCTGAAGGACTAAGGAGCAGAGGCTGCATCAATCAAAATATGGGTAAGTAGATTTTCTTATTTTTATTTAATATTTTTGGATATGTCTTTTAATTTCCTTCAAATTCCAGGACTTTCACTTGACACAGAATTATCTTATATATATATATATTCTCCATCTGTTCTCTAGCTACTGGGTAAGCAGAGGCTTACTGCAGAGAATATATATATATATATATATATATATATATATTAGTGTGTGCGCGAATTGAGAGAGCACTATTCCATGGCATATGTGAATTGGGGGGCACTATTGAGGGTATAATTTGAATTGGGGACACTATTGTGGGCATAATATGAATTGGGGACAGTATTACGTGGCATATGTGAATTTCGGGTACTACTGTGTGGCATAATATTGTTTTGGGGGCACTACTATGTGGCATAGGGGGGCTGCCTATCTATACTAAACTATAGTGAGGGGGGGGGCTGCCTATGCTAAACTATAATTAGAGGGGGCTGCCTTTGCTAAACTATAGGGAGGGGGGCTGTACAGAGAACACTATAGGGAGGGGGTGATGGGACCTTTAATTTAATGCTGGGGTGGTTTGGGTCTATAATTGATTGTAGGGCTGAGTGTGGGGAGGAGGGCTATCTATTAAATGTGAATATTAATATTTAATGTGGGAAATGGATGTATTAAATGTAAATGCTATTAATTTCTTGCTGGGGCTGTTTGGAGGGAGGGTAATAGGTTTATTTATTGAATGGGAATAGTATTAATTTAATGTTGGGGTCGGTTGGAGGGAAATAGATCTATTTATCAAATGTGAGTACTAATACTATAATGTTGGGGCTGGAGAGAGGCCTATTTATTAAATGTGGGTGCTGTTGATTTAATAGCGTGGATGGTTGGTGTTTTCTAAATGTATCCATTATTTTTTCCAAATAGGACCCTCAACATTCCAGGATACAGACAACCGCAACTAAAGAAACCAGAAGCCACAGGTGGTAAAAGTGACAACAACAGGTAGGACAGTCTGTCAAATGTTCTGAGTCCAGTGCAAGCTTAGCTAACCTGTGGCACTCCAAGTATTGTGAAACTACAAGTTCCAGCATACCCTTCCAGCAATAAGCTGCTATATATTGGCAAAGCATGCTGGGGCTTGTAGTTTCACAATACCTGGAGTGCCACAGGTTAGTCAAGCCTGGTTTACTGGAACAATCCCAATTTTTGGAGACTGTTCTACCCAATCTAAGGGGCAGGTCAAGACTGTGTACTCTATATACACACTGCATTCTTTATATACTACACTATGGTACTAGCTGTCCTTCGTGGGCTGACCACTCCCCCTCTAGTGTCTGGTCCCGCCTCTATGATGGCCGGCCACACCCCCACTTGTGGGCCCCTAGCGTTGCAGTCCCCCGGTGGGCCCTTCATGCCCCAGTCCGACACTGGACAACATGCAGTGAAGGACAAACTGCACCCGCCTCCTCCTCTTTTGATATGCTGTGTGACCTCCCTGCACAGTGCAGTAGAGGTCATGTGATGGGAAGTCAGCTCCTCCTGTTCAGTACTAAGCTCTGCATTATAACAAAGCAGAAATAAGTTTGATCAGGAGCAGCTACCTGGGGGTTCACTGGATTGCTGTCGGCCCGCAGGCCATCTGTTGCCCACCACTGATCTATACAATAAATACCGGAATTATTATTCAAAGAGGCCTGCAAATATAGAAAAGTAACAGTTAGTGCTCTGTCAGCAAAATGATTTTTGATTATTTTTTGGTGACTGCATCCCCTTGAATACATTTGTTTATTCCTTGTAACCTACTCATGTATTTGTATCGACTCCTAACGGTTACTGGAGAAGATTGTAAATATAACATAGTAACGCTTACTCTAAATGTGATCTGTTCACATAATCAGATTAGTAATGTAGGCAGTTGCTCCACCATCTGCCCTTTGCTGCTGCTCACAAGTGAATGGTGACTGTATCATGCTGCAGGTAATAACATGCATTTACAACAGGCATGATTAACACGACCTCTGATCATGCTGTTCATGCTTCTCTCACGCCTAACATTTGTGACATGTGCTGGAGGGCAGATAAGTTGTTCCTGTAACAGCAGCTTGGACTGTTCCACTGGCATACATATTTGTACTGTGCAATATATTTTATTACTTTATATTTACCGCAGTATAGTGCATAAAGGTCTGAACAAACAGCAAAATTACAGATAAAAAAAAAACAAAATTACAGAATTACAAACTAACTACAAAATATACATAACTACAGAAAGAGGTCCCTGCTCATAAGAGTATTTATATATATATATATATATATATATATATTCAGTACCTAGAAAACACAACACAAGTATAGACGGGACTAAGGGGTATATTTACTAAACTGCGGATTTGAAAAAGTGGAGATGTTGCCTATAGCAACCAATCAGATTCTAGCTGTCATTTATTTAGTACATTCCACAAAATGATAGCTGGAATCTGATTGGTTGCTATAGGCAGCATCTCCACTTTTTCAAACCCGAAGTTTAGTAAATCTAGCCCTAAATGTTTAATTAATGATATAAAATAGCACCACATGATCATGCCCACTGACCGTTTCAATCAGTGTCTCTGACTTATTTTTATTTCAGGGGCACTGTAGAAACAAACTGCAGATGTTTAGATACACTAAATGGCACAGACATCAAGCAATCAAAGATACTAGTCTGTGCAGCGGACACAGCTGAGCTCAAGAGCGCCTCAGCCCATAGCTAGGTAACCGCAAACGCTAAGCATACGAGAAAAAGCTGTAGGGAGCAGCGTAAACATAGAAATCTAGTAACTAAAATAAACCTTCGCTGTCTATGTTTATTGTTACTAAGTTACACCTAAGTGGTTACCTATGCATTTGCACCTGCATACGATATGTGGTTCAAATGCAGTATACCCACGGTTTATATGTGCCGGATGCATTCGCATACATTTGGAAATATGTCCAGGACCGTTCAGGGCACTTTGTCCCATTCATTTCAAAAGCTTATTTATTTTTATTGGAATGAATGGGTTATTGAAATGAATAGGAGAAGGTATCCTAATAAAGAAATACAAAAAACATGCCAGCAAGAGTGCTATACAGTGTGGGGTAGTGTCCACCAAAAAATAGTGGAACCTGGGCTGGTCACACTATAACCTGTCACTACTTTAAATCTGGCAATGATGATTTTTATTTTAAATGTATTTTATGTCTTACATTACAGATTTTGTTCTCTTTTTTTTGTTTTTAACACTTTACTTTAACTTTGTTAAAAAAATTATTAAGTCACTTTAGTTCCCTTGGTCATTATTATAACATAGGTATTTGTGCCCTTATAAAGGTGGTTACTTACATCAAATGCGACTGGATGATAAATAAGTATCGCAGAACTCCTGAATCCTCTAAGCACACAGAAATAAAAAAGATGTTTGACTGGTAGCCTTTGCAGTGATCTACCATTCCGGAAACGGCCAAGGAAACGCACGCTCCTATCTCTTTCAATCTCATCTAAGTATTTCTCTTTTAAATCAAAATGCCTAATTTCCAAGAATTCTGACTTCCAATGCAGCTAGCTAGACTGGCAGGATTGCTGAGATCTCAAAGATATGATAGTGGTTTTACTACATGTGACGAGGAGGAAGATTGAGAGGGGCCCAGACAAATTTGTTGTTTAATCTTGCTTAATACTGTTTAGTTGCGTACTATAACATTTTTAAACTGAATTCACATGCGACTGCCAAACTGCCATACGCAGAATAAATACACTCTGCTCTTAATAATATGTTTCTGGAAACTGCTTGTGTGAGGTGTTTATTGTTGTGCCAGCAGAAAGACTTTGAACTGACTGAGTTCAGGACAGGCCCCAGGCACTCCCCTTAAAAAACATATAAAAAAACAGGCCTTGCGCCCTGTGAAAATGAGAAAACACATATTGATTTTCTTACTTCTGAACCATGGACGTAATGTTTTTTTGTCACAATCCTGTTCAAACAGGATTTTTTTTCCGAGAAAACATAGCAAGGGCCAAGTACCAAAAACAGGACAAAAAGCAGATAATAGTGCCCCCTAATTCCCCTGGTCAGGTGTCAGGGGGTGGGAATACTTTATATATACAGATAGATGTAAATATATACATATTCATATGTATATATATAAAAATATATATATATCTATACATTAAATATATATATATATATATATATATATATATATATATATATATATATATATATAAAATCTTCTTTAAAATAACCCCATCTGAACAAAGGCTTTATTTAAGCAATAAAGCATTTTTTTGATTGAATTTCTCCTACTATTGGGAAAAATCCGTAGGGATTGATGTGCTAAGTGTGCTTCGAGCAATTGCCAGTGGGTACCTCCACATTTAACCCCTTGGTAGAAAGTAGACCTATGTCCGGCGAAAACACCCATTGCTGTCGGAGACAAATAAATGCCTAAATGACAACATTGTTTTAAAATATGCTTATATAACTGTTATCTATAAATGCACATCCTTGACACTGTAACTTACCCCTTCTTCCTTCCCTCTTGCCATCCTCTTGATTGCACTTCATACTCAATAAAACATTTAATTAAAAAATATTTTATCTGACATTTTATGTTGTAGTTTAATTAGTGAAATATGAACATAAATGAAATACATTGTGTAGCCCTCCAGCGTTCAAAGGGACCACACAGGGTAAGGAGGGAGAGCACAGAGCATATGGGTATGTCCTGTGCAGAGGAAGTCACGTGATGCCCCCAGTCTGATAAGATTAGGAGCAGCCAGCTGGGGGCCACAGGTGAGGCTGGATGGTTGTTGCCTACCCCTGATCTAGTGCAAGTTAGATAATGAAAGCAAAATGTTTGATTGCCATAGGTTGTTGCATATTTTAACTTTGTTTGATCTGTGGATTCTTTGGCTATTTAGTTATTCTGTAAGCATCTATATGGCCCAGAGAACAAATCATATTAGTCTAGATTAGACCAAATGTTGGAGCCAGAGACTGTAGGAGTTTCAGTGTAGGAGAGTCAGCTAGAAACATTGCTCTGACAGCTTGCGCGTCTCAGAACAGAATGGAAGATTTCCATGATGCAAGCCCTGAGTATTGATAAACCCAGCATTCGCTCCATCAAGATGTCCACTTCAATCACCAGATGGGCCACTTGAAGAACAAAGTTTCAGGAGCGTGCTCTGGAGTAGTATCACTAAAATGTGCCAGATTAATACTTCATTTACCTCCAGAAGTTAGTATGAGAATAGCCAATCAAAGCGTTTTTCCCATGTTCCAGTCAGTGGCAAGCCACTCTGATTGGCTATACACGTACTGACCCCCTTTATTCATTTGTTTATCCCATTATGGGTTTTTTCTATTTTTTACCTATCAGATTACTTCATGACTCAAAAAAAAGGTTCCCTATAGATTTAGGAGAATAATAAAGTGAACAAAATAAGGTCTTGGTAATTATGTATTTCAAACAACATATTACAACATGTAGTGTCTGTGTGCTTTTCCCACTAGGTATGTTTGTGGAGCCATATCTCCCAACTGTCCCGCTGAAATTTTCAGCTGGACAGTCACAATTTTAGGGTGCTCATTCCGCAGGTGGAAATGGGGAAGGGAGGGATCTATGGGGCAGCCTAGAGGTTTGCAGTGCTAAGCAGCCCTCTTGGGACATGACCATGCCCCATTGTAAATGGCCACACCCCCATTGTGACATACCCGCGCCCACTGTTCTGCTGCCAGGGACAGTCATGTTGTGAGGTATGATGGAGCTACATGTTCCATCTTGTGCTTCCACAGGCACCAACATGCTCTGAATCCACTGGCAGCCATGGCCAATCTGACGCTTGTATTTCTACATGTGTCAACATGTCCAAGCAGTAAATAGCAACCTGGACTTGCTGGCACCTATAGCTCCCCAAACATTCTTAATGGTGTAAACATGTTAAACCGTTACTCTGACCTCCACTGCCCTGGGTGCCTAGAGGAGCCCCAGTGCTGTTCTGCATGAGTTGCTTTGTCCTAGGAAGAGGAGGCCACACATCATTTGCAGGTCTGATTCTCCGATGGAATTCTGCCTCATGTTGACCAGACTGGTGCTGGTTGTAGCAATTGAAGGACACTACACTCATTGTCCCCCTTTTTCTGCAGTAACCAGCCCCTATAGCACTGGTGCTGGTCAGTTATTTTGAAAGCCGGGGGCTTCACGGTGGCTTAGTGGTTAGCACTTCTACCTCACAGAACTGGGGTCATGAGTTGGATTCCCAACCATGGCCTTATCTATGTGGAGTTTGTATGTTCTCCCCGTGTTTGCGTGGGTTTCCTCCGGGTCCTCCGGTTTTCCTCCCACACTCCAAAAAATATACTGGTAAGTTAATTAGCTGCTATTAAATTGCCCTTAGTCTCTCTCGATCTGTGTGTGTGTGTGTGTGTGTGTTTGTATGTATGTATATTAGGGGATTTAGACTGTAAGCTCCAATGGGGCAGGGACTGATGTGAATGAGTTCTCTGTACAGCGCTGCGGAATTAGTGGCGCTATATAAATAAATAGATGATGATGATGATGACTTTGTTATACATTGTAATGATACTTGCCGATGATTTTCAATCATAGCATCTATCTGTACAGTAGCCATTTGGAACCACAAGAGACATGGCATTTCTGGAGATCTGCCACTACTGTAAGTTGCACTTACATGTCACAATGCCCCTTTCCACACTTTGCAGTTAAAGTTATGTGGATCTCAAAATTCTACTTTGTTTTGTTGTGCACCCAAAGTGCATTTTTGTATTCCACAGTTTAACTTACGTCCAACACCAAGTCAACCACTAAGGGGTAAATTTATCAAGCTGCGGGTTTGAAAAAGTGGCGATGTTGTCTATAGCAACCAATCAGATTCTAGCTGTCATTTATTTAGTACATTCTACAAAATGACAGCTAGAATCTGCTATAGGCAACATCTCCACTTTTTCAAACCAGTAGCTTGATAAATGTACCCCTAATTGTGCAACATCTTATTGTGCCTGAAATAAGCATTGATTCGATTGTGATAAGTAGTATTGCGCTGTAACACATGAATACCAATAATCTAGCCAATAATTGGGGATTTTTTATTAAAAGACTTATATTAAGGCAAATAGTCTACCACAACTTATCTGTAATAGGGAGATCTCTGATGTAAACTTGCCCCTCAATATAGCTGCTCCATCTTTAAATGAAGCTTACATGAACTTTTCAAATGTCTTGCTGATATTGTTAATGCAATTACATGGTGAGAATAACACCACAAATCACTGCTGTCACATATAGAGTACAATCATAACAGAGATATTTTACTAATTGTAACATACAATAAGAATAGAGACATACAAGTTCTAGTTAAATTGTTTAGGTTGCTAGTGATCATACAACAAATAAGTGTGTCTAATGTGGAAGACGGTTTATTAATCTTTTGAGGGGACTTCATGGTACGTACATTTTAGGACCACAATGCCACTCTGTCTAATCTGTATTATGGCTTATGTTATCAGAAGATTTAACATGACTCATTCCCACATGACTCAATGCTTTACTACTGAACTTCCAACTTATATTCCTATAGCAAGTATTCTGGTTTTAAATCATCTGTTACTTAATTCTACCCATGTTACATCAATAGTAACATTCGTGGAAATGTTCAGGAGCTGAAGATTTTGTATTGTTATATTGGTATTTTACATGACGGATTTTCTGTTCTACAAGAGCAGGGGATAAATGTATCAAAGTCCATTTTTATCATCTCGCGGGAGATCGGCATCTTTGCAGCTAAAATTTAAAGTGGCGATGGCTTGTAAGGGCAAGTTTGCCTTTACAAGCCATCGCCCCTTTAAATTTTAGCTGCAAAGACGCCGATCTCCCGCGAGATGAAAAAACCGGACTTTGATACATTTACCCCCAGATGTGATTTAATCCATAATGTGTTTCAGAGCTTTACAGAACATAGTGATTTCTGGCTCGGTTGTATGGAAATATGTAACAAAACGGTGGCGCAGTGGTCAGCATTGCTGTCTCATAGCGCTGGGATCATGGGTGCTATTTCAACCAGGGCAATATCTGAGTGGAGTTTGTACGTTTTTCTTGTGTTCACGTGGGACAGCAGCTGAGTCCAAGATGCCTCACCTTCTGTAAAATATGTAAAGTGTTTTGAGTCCGATTTGGAGAAAAGTGCTATATATATATATATATATATATATATATATATATATATATATAAGAAAATTATTATCAATGAGAACTGGTCAATTAGCATATATTGACGGAGCACATTTTATTGCAGTGTAGTATGCACCATGGTTTAAGACTAAGTAGGGGATCAACACTGTCTTGTGACAGATCTCTGATTAGGTTAGCTGTGAAGAACTTGGGATGTTAGTTCATTGCAAAAACATCCTGTGCACTTAACAGACATGTCTATTATTGGCAGGTACATAAACTTTTAATTTAATGAGCAACCCATTAGAACGCAGGTATCCCACAGAGTGCTTGGCTAAGCATTTTCTATGTTCCCTACAACCTTGCATTCTGACGTTCTTTTCATAGAAAGGACTCTGCCCTTTGTATTGTCAACAGGTTATTTTCACCGTTTCTCCATCATTTCACTGTAACATGATTCTGGTCAACACTTTTCCCCCCCCCCCTGCCCCTAGCTGCGTCATCCATGCAAATTTGTCAACAATGTGTTGCTACAGGGATGTTCATGGGGTCAAAGATCAGTGGGACTGACTTGAGCTGTAGACAATATAATAGGCAGTTGTAGAGAACTAGACACCAGATCAAGAGACTCAAAGCAAGTAAACAACTCTCAAAGAGCACAAGAGACAAAGAGATGGAGAACGGAATGGATGCTCTTCATGACTCAGGAGTCCAAATGGTCCAATACCTCCAGATGAACTACAAGACTTCCCAAGACTGGTTCATGTTCATCTCATTTGCTGCTGATCTCAGAAATACCTTCTTCATCTTCTTCCCCATCTGGTTCCACCTGTGTGAGGCAGTGGGCATCAAACTCATCTGGGTGGCCGTGATCGGGGACTGGCTCAACCTCGTCTTCAAGTGGTGAGTATGTCCTATAACTCTTGGCTAGTATTGTACTCTATTTTGCTTCATCCAACATTAGGTAGAAGGCTTGAGTTGTTGGTGATATAGCCATACATATAGAATATAAAAACTAAACATATTTTATACATTTATTACATAGACATACATACATACATTGTCTTCTGACAAAACACATCCTAGTGTGTGTGTGTCCGTGTGTTAGGGAAAATGGATTGTAAGCTCCACTGGGGCAGGGACTGAAGTGAATAATGAAATATTCTCTGTAAAATGCTGTGTAATATGTAGGGGTTCTAAAATACTGTTGATCAATAAATACATACATATAAAAACTAAACAAGTTGTCAGCTCAATCATAATAAACCATAATAAATAATGCAAACAAGGTTTAATAAATCATATCATTCTGAACAGGAGCAAAGAGAGCAGTAAATATTACTACTTTCTAAGTTAGTGTTCACAATGAGGTGTTATGAAACTGATGTATAAAACATCCATTTTGCTTTTATTAATTATTATTATTTGTGCTGGCATCTTGTATATCAAGCTGTTGTGTGTAGTTAACAGATATATATATATATATATATATATATATATATATATATATATATATATATATATATATATACACACACACACATATATATATATATATATATATATATATATATATATATATATATATATATAATGATTTTTTTTATATAAGTTAGACATATATGCTTCTTAATGCTTATGTCTAGTTTAATATTTTTCCCTAAGTCAGCACGTTACACCAGTTATGAGCCCAAAAGAAATCCATTGTCATTATAATACAATTTTTTTTTTTTTATAGCACATCATATAAAACATTAGCATGTATAGTACACAAGTAACTGTACAGATAGCTGCTAATCTATAGCAAACACAAAATACAATTAGAATTTGGTTACGGTATATTTTTCCTTTGAACCATATCTATCCTGTAGAGTTACAGGTTAATGTTAAGGTTGAGTCTTAATACAACAGTATTTCTTTGCATCTCATAGACCATTTTCTTCTCCTTCAGGATACTATTTGGTCAGAGGCCATATTGGTGGGTCCACGACACAGATTATTATAACAACATGTCTGCCCCCATTATACAGCAGTATCCTGTTACCTGCGAGACCGGTCCAGGTGAGAAAATATTTCTTATCTCTCTACCACAGCTTCAATGTGTTCTTTGTATCTTAGTTAGTACAAAATATTCTAATCAGTTAAAGTTATCCATAGTATCTGTCATCATGCTGAGGATCAAATTACCTCAGAGAAAATGACATGTGACCTAGGAGTTAGAAAATATAGATCAAAATAAACTTTTCTACTTCTGTAATATAGCTGTGCTCTGTATCAATGTTAATTACATGTGCAAAGCAAACTGATACCTAAAGCCATATTATAGTGAGATAATTAAGTATCAAATGTTTTAAATATTTAAAAATATTTTAAAAAAACAACTTTTTGAACCCTATTACCGATCTATTATTTCAGGACAGCCCAAAAAAAACACTTTTTGGTTAGTGGGTGTGTGTAGTTTACATCCCCGTAAATATTTTTAAAATTGTCTCTTAAAAAACATTGTGAACAATGTGACAGTATTCATTTGAAATCAAATATACAGTTTATTTCAGTGGATTCCAAACTTTTTCAGCTCAAGGCACCCTTAGGGTCTCCAAAAATTTTTCACTGCACCCCTAAGCCAAAATAATTACCAAGTTTTTCCTTAAAACAGTAACCTTTTGGAATAGATTCAGATGTTTTCGCAGACATGTTTTTTATTAATTACCAAACTCCAGAATAATAAATTTGACAAGTTGTTGCTTATTAAAATAATACACATTATTTATGTCACTTTTCTGAACATGGTCCTATATTGCAATGAAACATTTCAAACCCAATGCAGCATTTTAATGATATCAAAAGCAATTAGATCCCATAGCAATACAGCATGTGGTAGAGGTGTACATTGTGTCAGAGAGTACAGTAGCACAACATACACCTGTGCCCCTTTCCTATTACAACTAAACATAGACTAGTAACCATGACAACTTCAGTACATAATTCAGCACATAATTAGGCTTCTGTATCGTTATACAGAATCATGAATAACCCATTATATTTTCTCTACCCGCAGGAAGTCCATCTGGCCATGCCATGGGATCAGCTGGAGTGTACTACGTCATGGTGACCTCACTTCTCACAATCCTCCTGAGCAAGAAATCTCCACTTACTTTCAAGAACAGGTGAATAATCTGCCAAGACTACATCACTATTATTGCACGGGTTTCCTGGATTTAGAGGGTACATTTACATGGTGTGAGGTCTTATAAAGTGACTTCAACAATCCTAATTAACTATACTGAAGGATCTATTATTTCTTAGAAAAAATGGCTTAGGACAGATCACAACTCAATAGGGGAGATTCAATTGGCCTCGATGTGCTGCCGGCATCATCGCGAAGTTCGGTTGAACAAAGATTCTATCCCAACCATTGGTGCGACGTGTCTCCATAGACTGTTTTGAGACACTATGGCTCTGAATTCAATCTCCCCCAATGAGTATATTTTAGTATAGCAGTGTAATCATGTCATCCACATAGGTTCCCACTGTATAATTATTTCCTGTGAGGCAGTTTAAGGGTGGTTGCATAGCTTAGTCATCAGTGTATTTTAAAGTATAATTGCAGGTGGATAATCACAGTATAATATGTGTAACCTCTATCTCACCTCTCTCCTATAGATGTCTTCAGGCCTTTCTGTGGACTGGGTTTTGGCTGGTCCAGGTGTGTGTGTGTCTATCACGTGTCTTCCTTGCTGCTCACTTTCCCCATCAAGTTGTATGTGGAGTAATATCAGGTAAGAAGCTCCTGGCAGAAAATGTCCGAGTGCCTCTTATGTAGGACATAGAAACATCATGTTATTGATATGAATAATCATTTCATTATGATGCCAAGTTAGGGCGGAATTTCAATGGTTGTGGAACTAGCAGTATACACATGTGGGACTGATGCTAGAGATTGCAGGCAAACCAAATGGTACTGGTTGGAATATAACTTAAGTGTTAAGGTGGGGAGGATCAATAATTCCCCCAGATGCCTCTACGCATGTATATTGGTTGGTTAATCCAGCACTGCATATAGTGCTTTATAAAGATGAGTTCCATTATAATTTAAAGGGTAACTTGCGCTATTTAATTGATCAATTGACTTAACCCCCCCTCTCCCAAAATAAACATCACGTTGTTTAAATCAATAAAATATAAGTACCAGCCAATTTTTAGAATATATTGCAACTCATTACATGACTGGATTGTTTCCAGTAGAGCTGCCACTGCAATTTCATTAAGCTGTAGTTAAAAAAGAGGATAAAAGCACTGCTTTGTAAATTATCCTAGGACTTGGGAATGCATTAGTTTCGAGACATAACAAATAACTACAGTATGTTAATTGATGAATGTATTGTTATTGCAGGAATGGTGGTAGCTGAAGTCTTTGGTAATATCCAGTCCATCTACAAGGTCAGCCTGAAGAGATATGTGCACACAACGCTCTTCCTGTTCTCCTTTGCTCTGGGCTTCTATCTTATCCTGAAAGCGGTTGGTGTGGACCTCCTCTGGACATTAGAGAAGGCCAAGAGATGGTGTGCTCAACCTGAATGGATCCACATTGACACCACCCCTTTTGCTGGGCTCCTAAGGAACCTCGGTATCTTCTTCGGCTTAGGCCTGGCTCTCAACACCCAGATGTACAAAGAAAGCCGTCAGACAAAGTTTTCAAGCCACTTGACTTTCCGCCTCTGTTGCATAGCAACTTCTTTGTTTGTCCTCCATGTTTTTGACAGCTTCAAGCCACCCACCAAAGTTGAGATGGTCTTCTACGTCCTCTCGTTCTGCAAAAGTGCTGCGGTTCCCCTAGCCTGTGTAGGCATTGTTCCCTACTGTGTTTCTCATATTTTCAATAAGAAGGACAAGATTCTATGAGCTGGCCGTCATCTTCCTGATTACACTTTATTTTACCTGTAGCAGTGTGTGGACATTCATATGTAATAGAATATGATCCTCAGACCAAAGACAATTTTCCAAGGGAGTTGAACTCTGTAGTATATTATTCTTTATGCTGGCTACAGTTAAACAATGTGATTTCCAGTGTCATGGAAACTGTACACCGATTAAGATGGTCACTTGAAGGAATGGACAAAACACCAAACAAGCAAAGGAAGATTTAACACTTGAGCCAAAGTTTTTCTAAGAATCACGTCAAGTTTGGGCTGTGAATCTCAGCTGATGAGTGAAAATGACTGGTGAATGCATGGACTTTGCCATAGGGATGATCCAGTATTATATGTGGACAAGGTGTAGACATACATGTATTGAAATTGACAGAGGCATTATTTTACCTCTGTACTTATGGACTCGGGCCTTAATCTTTTTGTACATCAGTAACATTTTAAAATTATGGGACTGCATTAGTGTTGGTCATATGAGTGGTTAAAAAAGACAACTGCCTGCCTCTTTATAAAAAAAAGGTGCTAAGTACCCATTCAGTATTAATCTATATTCTCCGTCCAATTTTTAGTTGCAGATCATCATACATTTGTTGGTCAAGTAGCCCCTCTGGTCAAGTAGTTCCTCTTTAACTATCAGTTCTGTAATATGTAGCAGAGAAGTGGGTAGTCTTTTTTAGCAAAATAATAATTTCCCTGTATACGATTTGCAGATCAAAGTTAGTAAGAGCTCCATTTTTTTGTATTGTATTTTTGCTGTTTGCTAGACCTATTGTTACAATAAATATAATAAAGTGTTTTTATTATAATGAAGTGGTTTTGTGTTTTGATCTTACAAACATCAATAAACATAGAATATAAAAAGAAATACAAAAACAATAACAAAAGGATTATAAAACACACTATAACACTGAAACATATTTTCTAAAGCAAAAAGTTCATTTCTGAATCCATTAGATTAATGCAACAGAAATAGGCTACAAAATAAGTTTGACATTCAGCTTTCTTTCAGCTCTTTCAGCTGGCAATTATTTCCTAGGTCAGTGATGAACAATCTGGCACACTAACCTTCAGAATAGCCACATATTACCCTTATTTAATTAATAAAAAAAACAGCCCTCAGATCCCCCCACAAAATGCCCCCACATGAACTGAGACCTCCCATTTGCTCTGTATTCCCCCCACATCATAATCATTACTACTGTTTATTTGTAACACTCCAAAAAACCTCACAGGGCTGGACAGTCAGAGTTACAAATCACACAAAATACAACAGCACATAAAAAGAGAACAAGTACAGACAAGGTTGATGAAGGAGATACGGACATGAAACAAAGGGTAGAGAGGGCACTTACATTACGTGAAAACATACATGTCCTTAAATTGCCACCAAATTTCCTCAGAACCCCACTTGCCAAAAATATCCCTATATGTCCTCAGGCCCAAAATTGTCAGACCCTCTCACTTGCCATAAAATGCCCACACATGCCTTCAAATCCCATATACATTTCCAAAACTTACTCTCTTACCCCCGCATACTACTCAGACCCAGGGCCGGTGCTAGGGTCCTTGGCGCCCTAGGCACACTTTCACAATCTGCGCCCCCCCCCCTGGCACACTTTCATAATCTGTGCCCCCCCCTCTCCACGTCTTTCCTTACCTTTACTTGCCTCCATAAAGCTGCTCCTCTCTGCTCCGTCTCCTCCCCTCCACTCACTGACACTGTCGACCCGTGATGATGATGTCATGCCTGACAGTGAGTGAGTGGAGGGGAGGAGACGGAGCAGACAGGCGGCGGTGATGATCCATAGCCCCTTCCCCCTCCCCGTGGATTTATCGGAAGCTGTGCGGCGGCCGTGGAAGGTATAGTCAGCGGTCGCCGCACAGTTTTAAAGTAATTTTTATTCTGTGGCGCCCTCCAGAGCCCGGCGCCCTAGGCAACTGCCTAACCTTGCCTAATGGGAGCGCCGGGCCTGCTCAGACCTCACCACATACTCCAGCTCACTTACCCAACACTGCCTTAAGCGGTATTATGAAAATGAAGGGGAGGACAATGATTTATCAGATATTTTAGCAGTTAATGTGTAGATGTCAAGCACACTCAATGGATACACAATGGGTCTGATTCATTAAGTAAAGGAAAGCAAAAAAAATGAGTAACTTTGCACCTTGGCAAAACTATGTTGCATTGGAGGGGGGGCTAAATTTAAAATGCGGGGACAGATTTATTGCGGTAAGGCATGTCCTAGATAAACTTTCAGTGTAAAAATAAAGCTATTATGTATTTGAGTACTACATGAAAAAAACAGCCAGTATTTAACCTATGTACAAAATAATAAACTGCACCCCATGCATTGTAACATGGATTTGCCCAGGAGAAGACTTACTCATTTTGTTGCCTTACGTTCCTTAATGAATGAGGCACAATAGGTATAACAATGTAGGTTGTCAATTCACAAGCAGGGGTCCCATATTTGTGGATAAAAAAGGGACACTCATGGGATGAAGCTTACACGGACCATAAAATCTATCCAATACTTACTTTTTGTTATCAAACCATCATTAAACCATTTAATTTGTCTACATCTGAATATAAAGCATTGGGAGAAAGATTTCTGGTGCAAAACATGGGGACTATAATAGCCCTGAGCAAGTGACATAAGCGATGCAAGAGACCCAAAAACACAATAGTCCCTTCCACAAATATGATTGTGTCTGTGTCATCCTCACATGAGACATTGTTTTACCCTCCTACTTTCCATTGCACCAATATCAGGAAACAACAAAATTTTCACTATTTTTAAACAGTAATTAAACAATAATTTTGTTAAACAAATTGTAAATATGCTACTGCAGCATTATTGTGAGTGACAGCTCACTGACATAGATTCTGATCTGGATCTGCACCACTTTTGTTCACCCACAACACTTTGCCAGCAGGAGTAAGGTAACAGTGGAGGGCACGGCGGGCAGAGCCGGATTTAGGCCTCATGGGGCCCTAGGCAAGATACTGGTTTGGGGCCCCCTCCCTAAAAAAATCCATAGCACTATAGTTTTTAGCATAACATATACCCCTATTCAGGGTCTGGCTGGCAGACTTTAGCCCAGGGGGGCAAGCAAATAGCACTGGCCCATAAGTAGCCGCCCATTTTTAAAGGTTGGTCTCACCGCCGGCCCTGGGAGGGCCCTCTGGGGACCGCTGGGCTCTAGGCAATTGCCTAGGTTGCATATTGGTAAATCCGGCCCTGACAGCGGGTACACACAGTGGAACCTCACAGACCAAATGAACGTCATATACCAAGTGAGCAATCCTTGGGCACCAAGTTGAATTACTCTTTAAAAATCGAAAATATATCTGCACCTTTAAATACAAAAATAAAAATTATTAATTTACATATTGCTATTCCAACCACATAATTGGAGGCACCATTACTGATTGATGCTTAGCCACTGATTTCATTAATTAATAAAAAAAAATTGTTTATTTTAATGCACCACTTCCTTAGGCACATTTAGCAGATTTATAGCTGTGAGGAACGCTATTGGTATAACATGTTTTGGGCTTAAAGCATAACAAAACAAAAATTCCTGTGTCAGACTTTCTATTCTGTAAAGTCCTCCCTGAAACATAATTGCTTTGTGTGCATTCCCTCTAATTTAAGGCATGTAACCTGTCACCTCCTTTCTTAGAAAACAGATAACACAACTAGTGTCCTGAAAAACAATTGCAGAGACACGTATGCAACAACGGACAAACAACCAGACACGTTAGTTCTTCAGCAAAACGTTGAGCAAGTGTCAAAACCCACAGGGGAAGACCTCTATATTATCACCATGCTTTACACTACATCCCAGCCATTTGGGGAGAAGCAAATTAAGTGAAAATGTATTAATATCACATGTGCTGTATTATTCAGCCAGGTATGAGAATAAAAAATCTAAAACCCAAGACAAAATAATATTTTTTTCAAAACATATGGACAGATAAAATATAAGTATATGATGTGAGTGAGTTCTCTGAACAGCGCTGCAGAATTAGTGGTGCTATATAAATAGCTTCCGCTGCTGATAATAATGTATTAAATATAATGAAGAACAAAAAACGCAAAATGCAGATATATTAGTCTCAAATACTACTCTCCCAGCTTGAAAAGGTTTGGTCATATGGGGGTAATGTTGAAAAAACCAGAGATATAGGGACAATATAGAAAAAAAAAAAAACCATCAGGCGCTAATTAAACAATTGATAGTAATGCACAATTAAATACAACTTATTATAATATAAATAAAAAATATGCCCAAGAAAAACCTGCAGCTCTCAACAATAGGAGAAAAGAAGAGAAAAAGAGCTGGCAGAAATTTGTGCACTACAGTCTGTTAATTTTCAATTTGTAACCCCTCGCATACAATAAAACTAGGGATGTGCACCGGCCACTTTTGGTGTCTCGTGTTTTGTGTTTTGGATTCGGATTTGCTTGAGGTTTTGGGTTCGAATTTGTTTCGCAAAACACCTGACGAAAGGTTTTGGTTCGGATTTAAGGTTTTGGATTCGGATTTATTTTGAAAAAAACATAAAAAGTGCTAAAAAACAGTTTTGTGGGGTTTTTTTTCACTCCTACGCTATTATTAACCTCAATAACATTCAATAACAATCATTTCCACTAATTTCCAGTCTATTCTGAACACCTCACAATATTGTTTTTAGGCCAAAAGGTTGCACCGAGGTAGCTTGAGCACATAATGCCAAAAAAAGAGGTACAAGATGGAATTGTTCTGGGCCCTCCCTCCCACCCCTCGCGAGATTCGAAGCGAGACTTGGACGACAGAGCCTCGTTTTCATTTTTTTGCCCGCCGGAAATATCCAAACAGTGCTCGGATCCCGTTCGGATCCGCACTGTTCGGGTGGGCTCGGATTAGCGGAATCCGAGCCCGCTCATCTCTAAATAAAACTTAACTTTTATAAAGGTATATTTGAATCATCTAAATTTAAAACAGCAAAATGTTAAAAACAAAGTGATTGTGAAATGTGGTTTTAAAAATGCTGTGCAAAATTCACTATATCCTTCTATAGTATCGCAGTACATAGCTAGAATATCATAATAGCACCTTACGATTGCAACTATAATAAGTTCTCCAACAGGTATTGGTAATCGATGTTCCTCAATTGCAAACAGGGATCAAACCACTCGCATTACTGTAGTTTCCTGTTTAAGTTGAGAGGGGGGTGAATTGCTTTGTACCTAGTTCTGGATTGCTAAATCTCGGGGTTAGATATATAGCTAACTTAGCGATATAATTGTAGAATGGATATCCCTGGTTGTGATCTCAATTTGTTTTTTACCAACTGCACCACATCTGCCATTTGCCAATCCCTCGGTACTGAGCCAGATGAAATTGAATCTACGAGAATTAGGAATAGAGGTCTAGCTGTTTCTGAGTTTAGCTCCTTAAGAACCCTTGGGTGCATGCCAACTGGACCTGGAGCTTTATTTATCTTAATTTTATTCAGTCCCCTTTGGACTTCTTCCTTTGTCAGCCAAGTATTAATTATTGGAACGGTTGCATTTCCATTTTATGTATTATTCCTACCATTTATTCCTGTGTAGTAAGTACTGAAGAAAAGAAAGTATTTAATACCTCTGCTTTTTCATCATTAATCAATCCACCCATCTCATTTCTTAAGGGTGCTATATTGTCTTTTTTTTTTATCCTTTTGCCATTTATATACTTGAAAAACTTTTTAGGGTTTCTCTTACTTTCTTTTGCAACTTGTTTTTCGTTTTCTAATTTAGCCAATCTAATTTTCCTTTTTGCGTGATTTATATAGATGCAGTGAACATTGCTGCGCTTAGTTACGTATGGCCCGATTCTGGGTATACGCAGAGTGATTTTGCGCGCAATACGCACAAATCGGCAGACACGTGCCTTGAGGAATCAGGCCCCGTGACTCTAGTAGCAGCAGAGACATGTGGCATAGGATTATCAGATCTAGAAATGCTTGTTTTATCATCAAAGTTTTACAAGCTCTTTTCATTCTCTATTTTATATACTTTTTTTTGTCTTCATAAAGGTTTCACACTCTGTGTGGGGTGGTACAGTGGTTAGTATTGCTAGTTTATATGTTCTCCCCATGCGTTTTCTCAGGGTGCTCGTTTTCTCCCAAAAACATATGGTATATTAATTCACAAAAATTAACCTTACGGTGTGTTTATGAACCAGCGACAGGGTCATGGACGCCCAAGGCTCAGCCTGGTCCAACCCCACAGAAGAGTGACTGTAGCACAAATTGCTGAAAAGGTTAATGCTGTAATAAAAAGGTGTAAGAACACACAGTGCATCGCAGCTTGCTGCGTATGGGACGAAGTAGCCGCAGACCATGCTGACCCCTGTCCACTGCCGAAAGTGCCTATAATGAACATGTGAGCACCAGAACCAGACCATGGAGCAATGGAATAAGGTGGCCTGGGATGATGAATCACGTTTTCTTTTACATCATGTGAACGGACATGTGCGTGTGCATTGTTTACCTGGGGAAGAGATGGCTCCAGTATACACTATGGGAAGAAGGCAAGCTGGCAGTGGCAGTGTGATGCTCTGGGCAATGTTCTGCTGGGAAAGTTCAGGTCCTGGCATTCATGTGGATGTTACTTTGAAACGTACCACATATCTAAACATTGTTGCAGACCAAGTACAACCCTTCATGGCAACGGTATTCCCTGATGCCAGTTGCCTCTTTCAACAGGATAATGTGCCCTGCATCTCTGTTTAGTAATGGCTTGTGGAATATGACAAAGAGCTCAAGGTGTTGACTGGCCTCCAAATTCCCCAGATCTCAATCAATCGAGCATCTGTGGGATGTGCTGAAAAATTAAGTTCAAGCCATGGAGGCCCCACCTCACAATTTACAGGACTTAAAGGATCTGCTGCTAAATTCTTGGTGCCTGATTGCAAAGAACACCTTCAGAGATCTTGTGAAGTCCATGCCTCAACGGTTCAACGGCTGTGGGATCTACACAATATTAGGCAGGTAGCTTTTTAATGTGTGGATGATTGGTGTATATACAACTTACTGTTATACATAGAACAGTCAGACCTGAGTTTTCCTGGGCTGGCTGCTGATCCTGCCATGCAACTCTCTTCTAGTCTGTCCATGCATAGTGAATCAGTACATCAGTTTGTGTCGATTAGCAGTGTGTTCATGGAGTAGTGGGAAAATCTGGGCCCTCTAGAGTAAGGTCTTTCTCTTCCCCTCCATCCTCCTGCCGTTCTCACTTCTCCCATCCATCCCCACGCAGTTCTCTCTCCACCCCTCCATCCCCACACAGTTCTCTCTCCACCCCTCCATTTCTCACTCCTTTTTTCCATCCCCACACAGTTCTCTCTACACCCCTCCATCCCCACGCAGTTCTCTCTTCACCCCTCCATCCCCACGCAGTTCTCTCTTCATCCCTCCATCCCCACGCAGTTCTCTCTCCACCCCTCCATCCCTACAATTTTCACTCCTTTCTTCCATCCCCACGCAGTTCTCTCTTCACCCCTCCATCCCCACACAGTTCCCTCTCCACCCCTCCATCCCCACGCAGTTCTCTCTCCACCCCTCCATCCCTACAATTCTCACTCCTTTCTTCCATCCCCACACAGTTCTCTCTCCACCCCTCCATCCCCATGCAGTTCTCTCTTCACCCCTCCATCCCCACGCAGTTCTCTCTCCACCCCTCCATCCCCACAGTTCTCTCTCCACCCCTCCAATTCTCACTCCTTTCTTCCATCCCCACACAGTTCTCTCTCCACCCCTCCATCCCCACGCAGTTCTCTCTTCACCCCTCCATCCCCACACAGTTCTCTCTCCACCCCTCCATCCCTACAATTATCACTCCTTTCTTCCATCCCCACACAGTTCTCTCTCCACCCCTCCATCCGAACGCAGTTCTCTCTCTTACCTTAGCTAGAGGCGGCGACTCCTCTCTAAAATCACAAACAAATTTACTTTGAAAAGAGAGCTGTGGCTCTGCATAGGACAATGGTAAAAAAAAGTTATATATCACCTTAAGAGTTTTTCATTAAGTTACTCATACTCCTACTCTTAATACCTTATATCACCTTTCATGGGAAAAATCTTCTTACATATCTGGATATTTAGGTGACCGGGAGCTGCCTCATATCAGTCACAGGCTCCAATGTAACAATGCCCCTAGTGGAGGGATTTGTAGCTGCAGTTCTCAAGTACAACCAACATGATTTATTTCATCAATCATTCATAAATCTATGTTACTGGTTCATAAATTATTACATTTGTTACATAGTTAGTCAGTTTGAAAAAAAAGAAACAAATCCATCAAGTTGAACTTTGTATACAATCTAATTGTGTTTGTTAATAGGAAAGGAAAACAAAACCCAAAAGAGTAACAGCAGCAATCTTAGCCTCACAGGAAGGGATGAAATCCCTTCCTGACCTCAAAAATAGCAATCAGATAAATTCCCTGGATCAAGGCATTTAATACATTATAATCGCTGTCAGTGAATTTGCTATCGCTACTTCCTGTAGTGAGGAATTACACAGTTTAACCCCACTTACAGTAAAAAAAAAACCCTTTCAAGGCTTATGGTCAGGGCTGGCGGAACTCCAAGATCGAGGTGCACTCCCCTTCGCTGCCATCCCCGCTTTATCGTTGGCACATTAGAAAAAAATAAAGAAAATAAATAGGTAAAAAAAAACTCCTCCCCTCCGCTCCCTTCTCACTGACAGTGTCGGGCTTGACATCATCACGTCCCGACACTGGCAGCGAGGAGCGCGCAGAGAGGAGCAGCGTCCCCAGCCCACGAGAAGAGAAGACGACAGAAGAAGAGAAGAGAAGGAAAGGAAAGAAGGTCATAGAAAGGTAAGTAAATGACGGAGGGGGACAGTATGTGGTGAAAAAGGAGGGGGGGCAGTATGTAGGGAAAAGGAGAAACAGCAACGCTGATAAAGAAGGGAGGCAGCAGCAGTGTGGATGAGAAGGCAGTATCAGAGGGATGAGGAGAGGGCACAGTGTGATGGAGGAGAGGGCACAGTGTGATGGAGGAGAGGGCAGTGTGTGATGGAGGAGAGGGCAGTGTGTGATGGAGGAGAGGGCACAGTGTGATGGAGGAGAGGGCGCAGTGTGATGGAGGAGAGGGCGCAGTGTGATGGAGGAGAGGGCACAGTGTGATGGAGGAGAGGGCAGTGTGTGATGGAGGAGAGGGCACAGTGTGATGAAGGAGAGGGCAGTGTGTTAACGGTGCACAGTGTGATGATGTAGGGGCACAGTGGAATCAAAAGGGGACACAGTGTGATGGAGGGGGCACAACCAAGCTAATTTGCCAAAAATTTTAAACCTTATTACATAGAGTACATATTCCTTTTATATTATTCAAATAGCAATTCATGTTTGCTGTTTAATGTATTTATTTGTATTACTCTCTTTAGTAAAGTGTATTATATGATTTGTATTGAAAGAAAAAGCATTATTGAATGAAAAAATACATTATTATTTGCTTACCACTGGCCCTGGCCGAGGCCCCCCTGTGAGATCTCCAAGGCACCCCAGTACAAATTTAATTTACTACTTTGTACATGTATTGGTTTCTACATGCCCTCTTAAACGTATTACTAAATACACTGCTCCTTCATTGTTGTAGGATGCGAGTCCTTTTGGTTAATGCATAATTTTAGGATGTAGAAGGTTTTGTTTTCTGCTCATAATGTAACATTATCAATAAAAAATACACTGCTTCTTCTTTCTACAACCCTGTGCTTTCCACCAAATCCTTTATGTCACTTAATAAGAGTTGCTTATTTGTACTGTCCTTGGATAAAACACAAAACAGAACTAAACTGCATCATATCCCAAGTCAATGAAAATAAACAATTGTTCCTACTTGATGTAAAAACATTGGTGAAAAACACAGATGGAAGCCAGAGAGAAAAAGCAAATGTGAAGGGAGGGCATGTACAAAGTTTTAAATTAAAGTTGTCTTGAGATGTAAAACCCTTTAACTGAACATGGTAGAATACTATACATAACAAGCATCTCTCATACATGTGGCTAGCCTTGATTTACTCAGCTATGCTGGAGCTATGTAACACAATCATGTCCCCTAAAGGGTTACTGCTAAATTCTAAGATTTGTATCAAATATTTTTTCAAGATTTTACTGCACAAAATGTCCAAGGTCAAACCATTAATGTCTTACATGTGAGAAACCACAGCCAGGGGGATATACTGGCTTTGATAGACTGAAACAAGGGAATTTTGAGCTCAGTACATTGTCTTATGGGAACATGTTGGATTTGTCCAAATTCCAAAATAATGGAATCAGTCCATTCCTTCATTTGGCAGTGACTGCTATCATCCCATAGGAAGTGGTCTAATCCATTTCTTAGGTTTCACAATAGAGCACTGAAATTGCCAAACTAACATTAACGTAAACCTTTATAATATGGTATATTATAATATCCAAACCAATTTCTACGTTTTATCTTTGACTCATTAAAGATCAAGAAAAACTCCCCTGTGACAATGTCAATTTTCAGGTTTTGGCGACGTAATCATTTTTTTTTTATTTCTATAACCACTGGAGAGTAAATATAGCAGCTTGGAGGACAATATAACTGCGTCAACTTCAAATTCACCATAAAAATTACAAGATATTAAATTTCCCCCGAAATGTCATCTCTGACGGGCCACTCCTGATTGGCTGCCCGTTGTTAAGTAGGCAGGCTTACCACATTAGCTCATTACGCATCAGGAGCAGTCTGTTTCGTCTGCATGGTTTTTCTTACTCCATACATTTTACATCGGAACAAGAAAAGACGACGACAGTAGGTATATATTCATCCCACTCCACTACAGAAGGATAAAAGGGGCACAGTGATATAAAAAATGGATAAAATATTTCTAACTTATTGAATATAAGTGGGCACTAGTAATTCTTAAGCAATGTATTATGTATTAATCCCTATAAGGGGCACAGTTATTCATTAATCAATATCATCCTTATCATCTATTTATATAGCGCCACTAATTCCACAGCGATGTACAGAGAACTTATTCACATCAGTCCCTGCCCCATTGGAGCTTACAGTCTAAATTCCCTAACACACACACAAAGAAACTAAGGTCAATTTGATAGCAGTCAATTAACCTACCAGTATGTTTTTGAAGTGTGGGAGGAAACAAAAGCATCCGGAGGAAACCCAAGCAAACATGGGGAGAACATACAAACTCCCACAGTCCTGATTGGGAATTGAACTCATGACCCTAGTGCTGTGAGGCAGAAGTGCTAACCACTAATCCACCGTGCTGCCCAATCAATATATAAGGAGGTACTAATAATTATTAATCAATATAAGGCACAAGATTTATTTTATTTCCCAGGTACCCACTGGCCAGGGGAACAAGGAGGGGCGCAATGCTACTTAGGTGTGGTGGCTTGAAAGTTTGTTTGGGCTCACCACCTTGAATATTGTACCCAATGCTGAGTAAGGCTGACGACTCACTACAAGTTTCTCACCCAATTATCATGCCAATCACACGATAAACGACTGTTAGGTCCGATATCGCATTAGTGTATACGCTCCCACAACCACGTTTTATTGTGCCAAAGCACATCATAACATTTGATCTGATTTTATAAACAAACTAAAAAAAAAATATAAAGGATGGAACAATGTTGGCAAATTCTGACATCTGTCTGCACTCATGACCAGCAGTGTAGGCAGATCTCCAGAGTTTACAGAGTCACAATCTCTTCAGCCAGTAGTTATGGCAGCTGAAGAGCAGAGATCTGAAGGTAAATCTTGTATAACGTGTGTAGTGTGTACACAAGATTCGACATGCTGATTGGGACTTTCAGTCGTTGGTAAAATCATTAACAATATTGCATCAGGAGAATTTTTCTGTGGTGTGCAGAGGGAGGTTTTCTTTAACATTGCTAATGGCGGTTTCTTCTAAACCATATTCAATTTAGGGGTTTTGAGAGAGCCACTTTTGGAGACCCATTAGAGCAGTGATGGGCAACCTGATACATTTGGAGGCACAAATGTATGACACTCTAACCTTCAAAAGAGCTGTACAACCCATAATCTCAGTAATATGTTAAGACAATATATTTAATAAAATAAAAAATAAAGAGACCCCAAACTGTAATAACATTAGTAACATACGAGGTATGTCTATTAAACAACGAGACTGTGATTCCACCTAGTAAACAAAGCAGTCAGATACGGTTATAACTGCATACGTACTAACCATGAACTGGTCTGAATCTGCATGACAAGCTGCAACACTCTATGACGTTCAGTTGATTGTGAGTCACTATTTAGTTGCGTTTTCTGTAGAGTGCTGAAAAAATGCTAAGTTTAAAAGTTGAACAACATGTCAACTTGAAATTTTTAGTAAAAAATGCACAAAACACCAACAGAATGTTTTCAAATGCTTACTACGGTCTATGGGAATGACTGCCTGTCTCGTGCGCGTGTGTTTGAGTGGCACAAAAGATTTAGCGAGGGACGTGAGAATGTTGAAGATGATGAACGCCCTGGACGACCTTGCACTACTAGAACTGAAGAAAATGTAGAAAAAAAAAATCAGTCAGATTGTTCAAAAAGACCGCAGACTCAGTGTTCAATTGATAGCTGAATACGTGAACATTGACAAAGACATCGTATGGAAAATTTTGCGTGATCTTAACATGACAAAAGTTTGTGCAAAGATGGTCCCAAGGGTTCTCACACCAGAGCAAAAAGATTTGGATCTGTGTCAACACAACATTCCATGCAACGTTCTGTTTTATAAAGTAATCACTTGTGATGAGACCTGGATCTTCCAGTACGATCCTGAAACCAAAAGATAGTCAATGCATTGGAAAACACAGGCATCACCAAGAATTTTTATCTTTTCCCAAAAGTTAAATCAGTGCTTAAAGGGACACATTTTGAGTCAGTTGACGCTGTAAAGAAGAAAACGGCAGATATGTTGAAACAAGTGACATAAACTGATTTGCTCCATGCCTTCGACCAATGGAAAAGAAGACTACAGCGATGTATTAGTGCAAATAGGGAGTATATTGAAGGGGACACACATTAAATTTGTAATACCAATAAATAAAGGTGAGTTATTTAATAGACATACCTCGCACACGAAAGGGCAGAAAATAAATGTTACAGTTTTACACATACACTTCCTCTGCCTATTACTCTGCTCCCCTTTTCTCCCTCACCTCTCTGCACATCGTGAAACAGAAGCAGTCTGTGTACCATCATCATCATGTACCACAGAACTATTTGGGTTTTCTGATTTATTTGACAAGTTTAATAGTGATATTATAAGTTCCTATATCGGCACAGGAGAGCCTGTAATTAGCAGTGGAATATTGGTGTTCTCAGACAAAATTTGAACTGCTCTGCCCATATTACCATAGGATAATTACTTCATCCCCATGTCATTTGTACTTTGATTATTTATAGCAGTTTGCTATTTACAATTATTTTGGTGGTAAACAATGGTGGCTGTACTTCTGGGGTTTTTCTTTTACAGGCATATATTGTAAAGACATTCATGTGGTCTTTGTTTTTCTCAAAAGAGAATTAACACAGAATGTGTTATTGAGATCTTCACTTTGTAATCATTTCCATGTTTGTTTGGACAGAAAGAAAAACTCGCAATCCAAAAAGTCAGTTGAGATTGGTTTGGAAAGAACAGCATTGGTGGAGGATGAGGTCTTTTATTGGGCGATGAAAGCTCTAACATCACAGAACAAATTACATGCCAAGGAAGTTACTCAATTGTCTTTAAAGTTGTAAAGTTTATCCAAAAATATTTCACTAGTTCATGTAATCATTTGCTTGAACAGTTGTCATAACTCAGACATGTATTTTCATCTCTTCTCAGAGGGAGGCTGATTTTATTGGCTGAAAGGATATACTGGAATACATCTTAATATATTAATATGAAATAGTCTTCTTCAGTGCGGTTCATGTGCAGACAGCAAAACTGGGGACAGACAAAACCAAAGCTCGGTATAAAAGTAATCTAAAAGTATGGACTGTAAAACATGTAGGGGTGCTAATTGGCTGTGTCACCTGACAACAATCACCATAATGTACATTATGTATATTGGGCCTCAGGAGACATCAGTAAACAAAGGACCATGTGCTACTGTTGGATAAACCTTCTTGGTCTGGACATCAGGTATGACGTAGAGAGTGGGCAGTAGATGCTTCGTAAACCATTCAGCATTTTATGAAATTACATAGGGTTTTTGGTATCTGATTACTATTTATTTCCTATATTAGTACTTGAAGACATATATAGGTAGATGCTGGGCAGCACAGTGGCTAAGTGTTTAGCACTTCTGCCTTACAGTACTGGGGTCATGAGTTCAATTCCCGACCATGGCCTCATCTGTGTGGAGTTTGTATGTTCTCCCCGTGTTTGCGTGGGTTTCCTCCGGGTGCTCCGGTTTCCTCCCACACTCCAAAAATATACTGGTAGGTTAACTGGCTGCTATCAAATTGGTGTGTGTGTGTGTGGTGTGTGGTGTGTGTGTGTGTGTGTGTGTGTGTGTGTGTTAGGGGATATAGACTGTAAGCCCCAATGAGGCAGGGACTGATGTGAGTTCTCTGTACAGCGCTGCGGAATCAGTGGCGCTATATAAATAAATGGTAATAATATAGAACTTTAGTTTGTTGCAGCATTTTGATTGAACTAAACATGACTAGAACAGAAAGGGAAAGGATACAGTATTACCCTTGGGCAATGACAGAAACAAATGGGAGTCTAAATGATATTATTATTGGTAGAGGGATAGACTGTAAGCTTTTAATAGTAGACAGATGGCAGGCATATTGGGTGGTTTTCTCACAGAGCTGCGGTCATAAGTTCAATTATCGACCAGGCCCCTATCTGTCTGCAGTTTGTATACTCTCCCCGTGTTTGCGTGGATCTCCTCTGGTCACATTGGTTTCCACCCAGCCTCCAAAGTCATACACAGTAGCTTAATTGGGTGCTAACTACAAACTGACCCTAGAGTGTGTGTGTTGGGGAATTTAGACTGTAAGCTCCAATGGGGCAGGGACTGATGCGAGTTCTCTGTACAGCGCTGCATAGAATGGTGGCGCTATATAACTAAACGATAATAAATACCTCACTAAAGTGTATGCCCTTCAAAAGCCCGCGTCTTAGAAACAGTTGATCAATAAAAAGTCAGCAATTGAAATACTCCAGCTAATAACAATGTTGATTTTATTGTACCAGTTCCTTTCTGCAAGTAACTGATGTGACTAAACAGAAACCAGAAAACCGTTCTATCCCCCAGGTGACAGCACAAGTTCACTACAAACTCAACTGCACGGATAATGATAAATAAAGGACTTGAATGTGTTTGTAGGAGTAGTTTACAGTCACCTATGGTGCATTCTCCAGAGAGTGAACAGAGAGTAAACGGACAGCACGGTGACCTAGTCATCTTTATGAGGTAATCCTAGAGAACATTATACAGTAATTTAAACCTGGAAATCAACTTTAAAAATGACTGTACGAACGGAAATAATGCGCATTATTACCGTAGTTACGGTAAAAGTTCACAAACCAAGTTACTTTCGAGAGTAACGCGGCCCATTGAATTCACCCCATTGTATATATGGGTTAGTGCTGGTTGATGAGGGATTGTGGTGGAACAGCAGCGTTCCATAGTGGTGATCAAGGTCTGTTCTCATTCCTCCTTCACCCTGGAGCCATTCATCACCTCTTGTAGCAGACTCTCTACTTCTCCTCTCTGGCTCATCTTATTGGCTTTGCCCTGGAAACGGCCCTTCTTTCCCGCTCCTTTACCATCCAGGATTTTGGAAACTCTGGTAGGATAGAGAAAAGATTAATCATATATTTAATCATATCAAGAACGTCTGCACGTATGTTACTGTATTGTTACTCGTGTTATATCATTTGTTTACTTGATTGTACATCTCTACAGTTTAGGTTGGCACTATATGAACAAACAATAAAATAATAATTTTCAATAACACATTTGATCCCTAACTTCAGCCTCTCCATTACCTGCCTCTGCCCATATGCAGACAAACAAAATCTGTAAACTAAAAAACTAAAGCTACAACACATATAAACTTAAAGCACCTGTATGTTACTAGTTATAAGGTTCAAAAATTATTCTAAATAAAATTCTGTCATCCAAAACTAACACAGTAAAAAGTATACTGAAACTATAAGATGCAGTGTTTATTACAGCAAAGTTAGAAGATTAGTCTACCTATAAAGGAATAAAAATACACTAGGTTGCTTCTGATTGGATGTTGTTATTCACCAACAGTCAATCATATACTGACCTTTACGCCACTAAACCCCCACCCCATTTAAATTTCTCTGGATCATAAAATATTAAAAGCACCCATCTGCATGTATTGCAAGTTGGGTGTACAAGAAATTCTAGGGTAGGGTGACCAATAAGTTTCTGGAGTGAGTTATTCACCCAACGCATGAAAAAAAAAAAAATGTGGACGTTTATAATCCTTGAAGTTTTAGGGGCCACAAGCAAAACCACTAAGCAATGAACCTCTATCTAAGGAAAGTAAAATTTACGGGTAAATGCAACTTTTTCTTAGGGCAATAGATCCTTTTATTTGCTGTAGCATGAAACAATATGGCCCTGCTACACATTTACAGCACACAACAGTGCTATCATAGTTACCTTTATACCCTGTTTATTTTATAGATATACATTTTACTACTGCTACAACAATTCTGGACTTACTGTGTACATTCAACAAACTGCTTCTATTATCCTGTCATAGAAACTGCTCTTGTTCTCACTAGCACCATACCTGATCCTACTATATAGCTTTATGCTATCCCTCTGTACAGTCTATGACCAAACATGAATGATGGTGATTTCTAAAAGAGGAAATAGAATAAATTCTGTCGCACCAATCAATGGGAGTTATGTTCCCTGAAGTTACACTATATAGCAACGATAACCATTAGATAAGTTATATTGAACTTCATCGGGGTGCTACCAAAAACTAGGGAATCTTGTTAAAAAAAAATGAACAGACTGTTTTGTTAACAAATTGTATGGTGCACTATAACTCACTAGTATATATGAAATATAAAGCTGAGAGGGACGTCATGAAGTTAAAATATAACTTATTTGATATCGTTAAAATTATGTATTTGTTAAAAAGTGAACTGCTTTGCCTTGACAAAACACTAACTAGCAAAAAAGGCGTTGGCATTTTGCCGGATATACCTCTACCCCACTGAAGAGACTGCTTACTATTCTCGGCTTACAGCTCCATCAAATCCACAGTTAGTATAGAGCTGTACCAGGTAGCAATACACTCCCCGTATTAATAGCGGCTTCTTGTGCTGGGGCAGCGTACAATAGCATTGGAAGCTACTAATCTTGCTAGATAACCATTTGGATTCAAGGAAAATTTTTATACCCTATCTAATTAGATTCAGCTGCATATACTAGATAGCCAAATTAATGTCATGATAAAGGAAAAATTTCTTATCCCTTAAGAAATACAGCCGACTTAATCTCCATTAATCCACAATTAATATGGAGCATTGACAGACAGGTAGCAATATACTTTCCATAATAACAGTGGTCTTGATGCTGGGACAGCATGTAATAGATCTTTAGCCAGTAATAGACGGGTGGAAGCCTATATCCACTTTACTTTTGGAAACTTTATGTGGTATATAGCTGATTTTCATTAATTAGAAGCTACCAGACACGCCATTCACCCAGACTATTTTATCTATTGGGAATCGGCTGTACATATGATATAGTCTATATATATATATATATATATATGACATGTAAAGGGAGTAATTATAAAGTATTATCCCTCAAGAAATACAAGCTGACTCCGTAATATATTGATAAAAGCTAAGCAATTCCTACAGCCTGGACTTACATTTGTCTTCTCCATCAACAATAGATACATACAAATGGGAAATAATGGGATTAACAAGCATTTTACAACTGGCACATAGAAATAACATTCTTGTCATACAATTTTTATTATGCATGAAAATATACACACACATATAACAACATGCACACACAATGAAAACACACCTTGGTCCTAAATTCTCAATGACTTCTGGTGGACCAGTAAGGAGGAATAGTCCTGATGTTTTTTCATCTCCGACAGTTAAGAAGATTATTGTGTCCTGTAATATTAAATAAGACATTAGAAATCAGCACTCAGAGTTTGGTCTACCTTGAGTAATCTAAAGTTAGTGACCACATTAAATTACAGCTTAGAAAATGGTCTCAGTAATAACTATTTACTATGGGTCCAGCGACAGCCAAGTGGCATATATCCTCAATTAGGAGCAAGACAAATCAGAAAGCTGTAGTACAATAATGCTCTCAGCCAGTTATTAGAGAATTACTTAACGGCCAAAATAAATGAGTTGGATGTGTGATCTTTGTTATACAGAGCTGCTCTGACAGCACAACGTTCCGGCACAGGAGACTTAAGCTGAGTACACACTACAGAAAATTTCTCCCGATTCGATATCTTTAATAACAATTTTACAAACATCTGAAAGTCCCCATCAGCCTTCTGATACATGTGTACACAGTATACACGATTTACCTTCAGATCTGTGCTCTTCATCTGTCATAACCATCTGCTGAGAAGATGGTAACTCTGCACACTGTATGGAGATCTGCCTACACTGCTGGCCGTGAGTGCGTACACACTGCAGGATTTACCCAACATCATTCCATCGTTTTATAGAGATTTTTAGCCAGGTTATAAAAGAAAATTAAACGATACGATGTGCTTTGGTATGATAAACCATGAGCGTGGGAGCGTACACACTAATGCGATATCGGACATAACAGTCGTTTATTGTGTGACTGGCACGATAATCGGGTGAAAAACCTGTAGTGTGTACCCAGCTTGGCATTACTACTCTGTGCTCCTGGGGGATAATACACGTTCCACTATCTAAGTTTTTGTATGCGGATTCCCCTCCTCACACATTGCTCATGTCACTTCATAATAGAATGAGTTACTGGAGGGCAATACAATTCTGAGCGAATTCTAAGCTGCAAGAGTTTTAACACATCCAGCCAAGGGCTGTGAGACACAAATGTGTCGAATGCATAACCAAGGGAAAACCTTTATGAATGAAGGACTATTTCACAGAATGCACATGGGGGAAATTCAATTCAGTGCTAGGTGTCTCCAGAACATCCACGGAGACACAGCGCGCCTATGTTATGACAGGGATCTCTGTTTATTTGTTCTCGTTCCCCATAAAGATACATAGAAAAATGAGCGGCAATTCCTACCGTAATGACTGGCAATGCGTGTAGCAGACATCGCGGTGATGTCTGGGCACCACATAGCTAGCAATTGAATCTCCCCCATACCTCAGAAAAGTATCAAAATGGAACGTAATTCATATTGAATACTGATGTCCTCTGTACAGCATTACATAACATGGTAACACTATATGGGGCATATTCAATTAGGTTTCCGGTCCGCGGTAACACTGCGCACTATTGACAGTAATACAGCACCGCAATAACGCAGATTTTCCTACGCAACCCTATGGGGTGAGCACGAAAATCCACTTTATTGCGGTACCGTGGATTGACTTTGCGGCCCGTTTCGTCGTGTTCCCGCGTACCGGAAACCTAATCGAATATGCCCCTATAAATGATGATAAATATCGCAACAGAAAAATGCCATAGTATAAATAGCTTGGCTGACCATAATCCCATAGTGCTACTCCCGGTAATTTCGCTAGGGGCATAATGTGCTAACTCATGTGTCAGTTTACAAAGACATATAGTAGGAGGTGTAAAAATGACAGCAGCATCCAGAAATAACTATAATACAGACTTCGCAAGTGAAAACGAGGCTTGGATTACGGAGCATGTGCAGGATCAGGGCTGGGTACAATTATCATTTTTCTGCACTAATGCACAAAATTTAATTTGGAAAAAAAAAAAAAGAGGAACAGGAAGAATGGGATTTGAAATAGCAACAGCGTGTAGATCTTTTAAAAAAAAAAAAAAAAAACATTTAGAGAAATATATAAAGAAAAAAATCGTGCTTATAAAGGTTATATTTTGCTTTACGCTCCAGCTTCTGAGAAGACACTTCCTGCAATTCATATCTGAAAGCTAAGCAAGTTTTCCCTTTAGAAGCCCATGGCAATATAACTGATAAGATCTCACAGCCTAGCAGGGAGCTTAGTCAAAATGATTGAAAATGTTGTTCCAAGGCTACAATTACGCCTGTTTGCAGAAGGTTCAGGCATGTTTGCATAGACACACTTAGAACAATATTCTTAATGAAGGAAAGATGTGAATTCAGCATTCAGGAGTCGGCATTTAACACCAACAATACAAGTCCATGAAGCACATTTTCAAAAACGTATTTTGTAAGACAGTGACCTCCTCGGTCATTGTCTACAGATGCACATAAGCTTTTACTTGAAACCAGATGTTTCTGATTGACAAAGTAATCAAAGAAGAAGAGGCAGCCAATGATCATAAATTATACACAGAATAAATCGGCTGACAGATGAAAATATACAAACTCAGCAGTCCTAAGTGTAAACAAAATACATCCATCATGGTCTGACGGACCCAGAATCTTCGTTGAATCCCTTTGATTCCACATTGAAATCTCCAAGTTCAGCTAGGCTACAAAGACCTGCCCACTGGATGTTTTTTGTATTGCGTCCCATTCTCTTAACTCTGAGAAATCCCAGAGACCAGCAGTTTCTGACATACTCAAACCCGTCTGGCACCAACAATCATTCCACAGTCAAAGTCACTTAGATCACATTGCTTCCATGCTTTAAGTTGCTGCCACATGATTGGCTGATTAGATATTCGCATTAACCAGCAGGCGAATAAGTTTCACTTCTCATCAATAGAACTGTTCTGGTCTTGTCTCCTTAGGGAATCATCTCTATTGTAAGTCCCCCACACAAAAGTAAAAAAAAGAAGAAAATAGTGTGTACGTTGTGAAAAACTAGTAATATATAGATACAAAGTGTATTATGCACACCTGGAGATTTATATCTAAAGCTAGATGCACACCTATGTAATCTTACTTCAGATGCGATTTCTGTAACGATTGCACCTATGACTGAAAGTCCCGATGAGCGTGCCGATTCATGGGTACACACCTACACAATTTACCTTCAGATCTGTGATCTTCTCATAACGTCTGCTGAAAAGATCATTGCTCTGTTCACTCTACAGAAATCTGCCTACGCTGCTGGCCGTGAGTGCGTACAAATTTCCACATTTGCCCGACATTGTTCCATCATTGAATGTGATTTTTAGTGAGTTTAGAAAACCAAATCAAATGATGCAACGTGTTTGGTACGATAAAACATGATCGTGGGAGCGTACACACTCCACCGCAATATCTGACCAAATGGTTGCGAGTCGTGTGATCTACACAATAATTACATAGATGTGTCCTAATTAACAATAATTCACAGCTTGAGCATCGTGTACATAAAATTGGAAAAGAAATGAAGTCATAGTGCTCACTTTGCTTTTCTTTCGAAATAAAAACACTGAATACACTCACTATATTAATGGGAATCTATTTAATTTAAAACCGTATAAAGCCAATAAAAATCTTTCCTTAAAAAACAGTCTTTATTCTGAAACAAATCAAATCTAAAATGGTGAAGTACTTTAAAAAAAAAAAAACAATAAAGTTAAAATAATTCTAGACTATTCATAACATATAACCGAGCTCTGGTCAATGTCATTCGTTATCTTACACAGTTTGCTGATGAAGAGTGTTAGGTGACACACGAAATGCACAAGAGTGGCTAAAGAAGATTCCTGCTCTGTTATTAATCTCTGGAATTGTGGGTGTAATTGTTATTATTTAACTTTATTGTTTTCAAAGTAACACAACATTTATAGGATATGGTTTGTTTCAGAATAAACCAAAAGGTGAGAAGAGATTTCTAATGGTTGAATAACAGATTGAATAAACTCACCTAATTAAAAGGGATTCTATGTCTGCACTCAATTTTTATCCACAAAGAAAAACACAGCGATCACTATGATTTTATCGCTATGATGAAGTTGTGAAATATTCTTTGATGTAAAAAGAATTATTTTTTTTCCTGCTATGATTTTTATTGGGATTTTTAATGGCATGTAATGGGGTAGAGAAAGCAAAAGGGGAGATAAATAAGGAATACACGGGAAATCCCCACATATGGAAGGGGGAGGGTTAGTTATTCACAGAAAACAACACAATTAATCTGAGGAGATAAACATTCACTATAGCACAACAATGTTGACAAGCACATTAGGAGAATATAGTCTGCATAACAATGGAAAATCTAGTATGTAGCGCGTCAGTCAGGAAAAAAAATATTCTTTGAAGTGTCTGTTTATGAATAAGCTCTAGGGGAGCGTAATGCACCCTGGGGCTGATAGGATGACCGCAAGATGGGAGTAACCGATTCTTAAAAACCGGAGCGGGTCTCGATTTGTGCCCGCCTCTGCATAAGCAGCATACGCGCCTGGTTTATAATAAGTCTACAGCAGCAAGTATTTGTACCCGCCATACAGATGGTGCACAAGACATGCCTCCCAACAGAGGTATATGTATGCTTCAGCAGGTCTGAATAAGTCACATTTCTTTCCCAGTCCTGCCTCACCAGGCAGGCGCAAGTGACAACATCGCACAATTCTGTATCGGCACATCTGCCAGTGTCCACTTTCTGGACATGTGCACAGTGATGTCACTGCATCAGCCCCTTTATATATGTCTAGTGTTTTCACAATGGTACGCACTGTTTTGCTTTTTGTTGTCTATCCCCTATTGTATGAGAGACTTACATAGGAGAAGATTCATCAAGGAGAAATTGATCACGCTACAACTTTATTGATGAAAAGTGAAAGTCATTCGTCTATGAGCCAACAGTCATTTTAATTTAATCAATGATTAAACGGAATCATACAGAAGCCGTCTTTGCTCAGGTTGTTAGTGACCGCAGATGATTTGCTCTAACCTCAAATAGTGAACTATGGATATAAATCGGCAATATATACCTCTATTGTCTACTATTGTAACTGGGGTTACCTATAAGTTATCCCTGTGCTGCTACTGATTGAATTGTAGTAGTGTTGCACTAATATAACAGTGCAGGGGGTTGCAGTGCTCATTGCAAGTGATTATCAAACATCTATTCATTGGATTCAAAAATAGTACTTTGCGGTCAAGGTTGTCGAGGTTCTGACGCTCCCATTGTACTGCTGCCGTCTTTGTAAATATAGTGCTGAAAATGGTTAATGAGCACTTGTCATTGTAAGGCCACTAAATCCTCACAGTCAGAGCCGCATACTATAATTACACTATCTGGTTCCTAAAATAGAGTTCTATGAAAAAGCTGCCTTACTTTTAGTTAAGAGGGAACATGACTTTTGATTACATGAGGATGACAGCTTCTAAAAAGGCAAGTTTATGAGGTGGAGGGGGTAAAATGATGAGGTGGAGGCAGCACGGTGGCCTAGTGGTTAGCACTTCTGCCTCACAGCACTGGGGTCATGAGTTCGATTCCCGACCATGGCCTTATCTGTGTGGAGTTTGTATGTACTCCCTGTGTTTGCGTGGGTTTCCTCCAGGTGCTCTGGTTTCCTCCCACACTCCAAAAACAAACTGGTAGGTTAATTGACTGCTATTAAAATTGACCCTAGTCTCTCTGTGTGTGTGTGTGTCTATATTAGGGAATTTAGACTGTAAGCTCCAATGGGGCAGGGACTGATGTGAATGAGTTCTCTGTACAGCGCTGCGGAATTAGTGGCGCTATATAAATAAATGATGATGATGATGATGATGAGGACAATGCAGAGTCAAGGAGACAGAGTGAAGACCTTGTCCTCTATAATGGAGAAGGTGAATGGAGAATAAATTGGGCTGGACGGATAGATCTAGCGAACTGAGAATGCTTTAATTTTGCCTTTAAAGAAGGTGGCTAAGATGTGAGCAGTGAAAGAAGGAGGGGAGGGGGCAGAGAAACAAGTTGAAGGCGGGAGAGAGGTTATGGGGGTTGTCGGCTGGATGGGTACTAGGGACTTAATGTAGGTTTGATCCGCGAGAGGGAGCTCAGTACAGTAAGACAACAGGATAGGGTTGTAGGGGACTATAGCTGCATGCAAGGGATAATACAGGTGTACTGAGGTTTGGGCTTGGATTGCTGGAGATGATGTGTTGGCTGGGCCTGCAGTGAGTGTAATGTTATAGAAAGATACGGTCACATCAGAGAAGGACATGGTAGACATAGGAGAGAGGAGTGAGGCTGAAGAGAGGATCTGGTCAAGGACGTTTAGGTGTCACTGTGTGACCACAGATTTGGCTGCAGATGCCTACAATTATTTTCAGCCACCCTTTTAACTAGTTTAAGTCACCACTAATGAAACATCTGCATTCCTCAAAGAACCTCTGTTCTCCTATTCCCAGGTTGCAAGCAGTCTCTTATTCTATTATTTTCCCAGTGTTGAAGAGTCTGATTTGAACGATCCTATCTTCTCCATCAAATGAAGGTAATAACTTCTGAGAAGGACACCAAGGACAATACCTGCCTAAGTTCATGTCCTTAGAGACACAAATCTCTCTGCACTGTTCCAACGTCACAGGTATATTACTCACAAGTACCAACATGTACAACATTATCCACCTTTAGACCTTAACTATCCGATTTAACCAACTGTGCAACGAGCCTCCTATTTATCAGAGCAGTGGCTTCTGGAGCTTACCTTCTCTATTTCCTTCATGACCAACTACCACATGGATGCCTCTTACCAGAAGTTCCTGTATGATAAGCTTCCTACACTCCCGCCTACACTCAATGGACTCTTCTTTGGAAAATCACTATTTCAAGACCTATCAAGTTTCCCGTACAGCCTGCCTCCTCCGCTGTAACCACAACTTCAATATCACTTCTATACTCTGCCAGAACAGATAAGGATTTGTTCATGCTGAGACATATCTGAGACAGAGAGAATTTTACCATATGTATCTATCACCTAATACTCTCACTGTGCATACAGCTGTATACAGATGGGACACTCATCATTTCTCCAGAATGATGAAAGCTATACCAATGCCAAGTGGCTATTGCATTATAATTCAGACGAACAGTTATTCCCACACTCTGGAAGTGTTTAAAACTACTCACTTATCTTCTCATTGCACTTCAATTTTAGTTGCTTTACGTGATACTTCTGTGCTCATCTTAAGAGCAGTCACTTAACGTTTAATGTTTCTTATATTTATTTATTCAGGTGACAAAAAGCCATGTTTAACAGAATTAGTACATGGATAGGATAAGATAAACAGTTGTTGTACTTTACAATATTTGAAGAGTTCTATAAGCTCAACTTAAGCAATACACAATACAAATCAGTAGGAATCATAAATAAATGTATGTGGTTTAGACATTTAGATGAGTGTCTGTAGGGAGTTTGGGACTGATATTTGCATTTTTAACTGGCTCTGTTTTTGTCATATGATTTTATTCGTTTTAAAAAATGACATTCTATGTCAAACATAAGAGGGATTTATCCATCATGACAATGTGGTATTGCCCATACATGAAATGTTCCTTCTATTATTTAAATCACTGCATGCATAGATATACTGTAGGTCATTGGTAACACTGGGATTAATATGTTCATTTTAGAACACATAAAATGTTTTTATTTCTGGTCCACTAGAATTTACAAAAACAGTATCTACTGAAAATTAAATTAGCTGTTGACTGACAGCCCTGCTACATTCAATGTGCCACTTCACTCCTGCCCTTTGGCTGGACACATGAGCGATCTGCCCTCTGTTTAGGCTTCATTGTGTTAATGAAGTTAAACATATACTAAAAATGAAATTGAAGGTGGCTGAAGTTCAGAGATCTCTACTGAAAATGGTTCATCTGTGCAGTTATTTATTTCTTTTAAATCAATGTACAATGGACCTTTGATGCAAAACATAAAAAAAAAAAATTGTCTGACACTACAGTCATAGCCAAAAGTTTTGAGAATGACACAAGTGTTGGTTTTCACAAAGTTTGCTGCTTCAGTGTTTGACTTTTTTGTCAGATGTTCCTATGATATACTGAGGTAGAATTACAAGGATTTCATAAGTGTCAAAGGCTTTTATTGACAAGTACATTACGTTTATGCAAAGAGTCATTATTTGCAGTGTTGACCCTTCTTTTTGAAGACCTCTGCAATTCACCATGGGATGCTGTCAATCAACTTCTGGGCCACATACTGACTTGTCTAATCAATGCTTGGAGTTTGAGAGAAGGGAGGACAAACAAAAACCCACAAATTCTGACAACCATCCAAGAACAGTTCGATGACAAACAATGCCTTTTTCAACATGATGGAGCACCTTGCCATAAGGCAGAAGTGATAACTAAGTGGCTCGGGGATCAAAACATCAAAAATTTTGGGTCCATGGCCAGGAAACTCCCCAGACCTTAATCCCATTGAGAACTTGTGGTCAATCCTCAAGAGACGGGTAGACAAACAAAAAACACAAATTCCTACAAACTCCAAGCATTGATTAGGCAAGAATGGACGGCTATCAGTCAGTATGTGGCCCAGAAGTTGATTGACAGCATGCCAGGGCGAATTGCAGAGGTCTTCAAAAAGAAGGGTCAACACTGCAAATATTGACTCTTTGCATGAACTTGTAATTGTCAATAAAAGTCTTTGACACTTATGAAATGCTTGTAATTTTACTTCAGTATACCATAGCAACATCTGACAAGAAGGTCTAAAAACACTGAAGCAGCAAACTTTGTGAAAACCAATATTTGTGTTATTTTCAAAACTTTTGGCCATGACTGTATTGTCCACTGATGGGCAAGAGGCAAGCCTGAGGCCACAGTCATCCCTCCGAGCCTTCACCTGCGGCCCCCAGCACCTTCCTGCTTTATTGATTTGTTTGTTATAGCTTGTAACACTTGATTATAATACCAGCTGGCATGCTATTACAGATACTGTCATTTTCTTTGATTAAATGTATTGTTTTAACCTATTACCGAGAATAAGGGTAAAATGCGGCTCCTTTAAAGACTATCAGGTTGCCTATAACTAGTCCATGCTATGCTTGTTAAAAAATGAATGCGTTGTTTTCATTATGGGCAGATGATCCCTTAGTCAATTCTCACTCAAGCAGCGGTAACTGTACACTCATCTGAATTAAAGCAAATGTTTTGTTAAGTCACTACATAGTATATATTATAGTGTCTGTGCAGTGCTCAGAGCTGTACCATATTTATACCCAGTTACGTTCCTTAGAATGGCTTATCTTTTAATCAGTTTGAGGAAGAATGAGGCATCTGGTATTAATGAAAATGATATACTCTAAACTAGTTCAGCTTATGATGAGTGATGGCAGTGCTATGCATTTTTTTTTCCTTGGAATGCAGATGTCTGTATTGCATGTTGCAATAAGACACTCACTTTCTCTCTCGGGTATTTATTTTATGAATCCACTTTATAAAATGTGCAGAGAAACAGCCAGCGACTTTCAATTGGCCTCTAAACTACTGCTGGAAGCAAGCGATTCAATTCAATTTATGCCGTCTAGCACTAAAAGACTAAATGGAGATAATTTAAAAAGCACAAAATAGCTGAGGTTTAGTGCAAAAAGCTTTGGTCCCGCAGTGCACGTCACTTTACACAAGTGTGCCTAGAGTTCTGCCAAAGAGCAAGATAGCAACATTTGCACAGGCAGAGGCGAGTAGTTAGGCAGAGCAAGAGTGTTCCTCGCAGTGTATGGAGTAGACGCACCACAGGTTCAAGGCTCTGCGGTGCAGTGCAAAGCTGGAGCAAAATTGTTAAAAAAAAAATAATTATTGAATTTTGCACCAGTTCAGAGCTGGGGACTTTCTGAGCCTCATCATCTATTTTTAATGGGACTCATTTTGCACCTTGATGTTGCACTTCAGTGAAGAAGCACACACTCAAACCAATGCAATAAAAAAGCCTTGCACACAAGAGGCAACAAATGTAATAAAGACAGCCATGATGTCATTAGTAAACCAGGCAGTATTTCAGGCAATAAATGGGAAGGTGTTATTTAACAACAAAGGGTGCTTCTAAAGTGATAGGAGGAGGTTAGACCTTGGCATGTTGTTTACACTCTTGCACGCGGGTGCCTTTTCAGATTTGTAAACACACCTAGATGCACTTATAGTTTGCGGAGGCTTCTCCCAAGAGCGGAGACCACATAAGTGCAATTGCTGAAATTCTGATGAAACTGTACGTAAAGCATTACTGTGCCAAAATGTTTACATATTATTTGCCATTATATAATATTTATGTATATATCTCCCTCTAGTGGTCAAATGGGATAATAGCAGGTATTGTTGTTTGCTCTGTGACCTACTCCGAATTTTATATAGGTAACTGGATTAAAAGTCTATAAAAAAAAAATAAAAAAAAAATGCAGAGAGATGAAACTAAAATAGTAGTATCATACATAGACAATAAAAACACATGCATTCTAAATGTTGTGCGTGTAGCTGTCACTGTACAACTGCAAGGTTCCCGCAGAGTAGCCTTGCTGCACCATGGTCTTGTCCCATCCACCACCCCAGGGCCAGATATCGGAAGGGGTAGGAAATGCACACTATCAATCTTGCAAGTCCACACATGCACAGCTGTACAGCCACAGATGGAGACAGTCTTTATGTGGGTAACTTATATCCCAGCAAAAACCCTCCACAGACAGAAGAGAAGGGGGTCAGGAAAAGTTTCTTAACAAAGAGTGTGGTTGGTAGTTAAACATAACATTAAAGAATAAAATATTTGCATAATTTAAGACATAAGAGTACATAAAAAAAAAATCTTGATTCCTCACCTGGTACCTACAGAAAAACTATGAACTCACCTCTGTGTCAATCTCATTGGCAATAATATTCATAAATTCGTTATCCCCTTCTTTCCTGTTCAGGAGGTGAAATAATAGTTATTACAGTAAGTCAGTGAAGAATTATACAAACATATTCTGCCTCTCCCATCTCACGTGCTATATTTGTACCAAAAGTGAAAAAGGAAACAAGAAAACCAAGTATACAACATTAAAATCACCTGCCTAATATTGTGTAGGACCCCTTGTGCTGCCAATAGAGCGCTGAGCCATCGAAGCATGGACTCTACAAGAACTCTGAAGGTGCCCTGTAGTACCCGGCACCAAGACATTAGCTGCAGATCCTTTAACTCCTATAAGTGACGAGATGGGGCCTCCATGGCTCTGACTTATATTTCCAGCACATCCCACAATCGGATTGTGATCTGGGAAATTTGGAGACCAAAATCAACACCTTGAACTCTGTCACATTCCTCAAACCATTGCTGAACAATTTTTGCAGTGTGGCAGGGCGCATTATTCTGCTGAAAGAGGCCACTGCAATCAGAGTATACGGTTGCCATGAAGGGGTGTACTTGGTCTGCAACAATGTTTAGGTAGGTGGTACATGTCAAAGTAACATCCACATGAATGTCAGGACACAAGGTTTCCCAGCAGAACATTGCCCAGAGCATCACACTGCCTTCACCGGCTTGTCTTCTTCCTATAGTGCATCCTGGTGCCATTTCTTCCCCAGGTAAACAATGAACATTCACCCGGCCATCCACATGATGTAAAAGAAAACACGATTCATTAGACTAGGCCACCTTCTTCCATTACTCCATGGTCCAGTTCTGGCACTCACGTGCCCATTGAAGGGCGCTTTCTGCATAGGACAAGGATCATCATGCGCACTCTGACCGGACTGCGGCCATACACCCCAGCACTGGGTGTTCAGAGACCTTTCTATCATACAATACAGAGAGGAAAGTTGCTCAATCAGTTTATAGGATAACAGCAGGTGCTTGAAAGGGTGGAGTTATCCTGAAAGGAGCAAATAGAGAAAAATTCCCCAGCACACCGCTGTTAAACAGTTAAAGAGCTGCTCTTTCTACTTGTACATAAAAATGCAGAAATCTCAGTTACACACAATTGCAAGTGCAAGACAAGCCACCCGCCACATCACGGCGCTTCTGCTAATAGGATGGTCTTAACTCTAAACAATGAGTGTCTCTATTGTTGGGTCATACACTTATATGTTACATTGGCAAATGTGTAACTGGAAATTCTGTATTTTTATGTACAATTAGAAATAGCAGCTTTTTTAATGGTTAACAGCAGCGCGCTAGCGGATTTTCTCTGGATTTTTACCTTTCTATCATAGCTAGCATTAAATTTTTCAGCAAGTTGTGCTACAGTAGCTCTTCTGTGGGTTTGGACCAGATGGGCTGGCCTTCGCTCCCCTTGCGCATCAACGAGCCTTGGGCGACCAGAACCCTATTGCCGTTTCACAGGTTGTCCTTCTTTGGACCACCTTTGGTAGGTACTAACCACGGCATATCAGGGACACCACACAACACCTGCCGTTTTGGAGATGCTCTGACCCAGTCGTCTAGCCATCACAATTTGGCCTTTGTGAAATCGCTCAGATCCTTACGTTTGCTCATTTTATCTGCTTCCAACACATTAACTTCAAGAACTGACGGTTCACTTGCTGCCTAATATGTCCCACCCCTTGACAGGCGCCATTGTAACGAGAATCAAGATTATTCACTTTCCGTGTCAGTGGATTTAATGTTGCTGCTGATTGGTCTATATAGAGATATGTATGGCAGCTTTACATATCCTATGGTCAGTATAGCACTGTTACGAAATGGCTAAACTCCTCAAATAATGTACATTTGTTTTGAGATATATAACCATCTATTAGATTCTTTGTCTCTTTATACTACTGTTCACTATAATTATTGCTTGATGTATTATTGTGTCATTTTCCTTCACGTTGGATTTTCAGACCTAAGGGCTTCTTCAGAAGGATGTCCTTTAATCCGCCTCTCATCTGCTCTGCTTTGTTGACAGGCGAATGGAGAGGCAGATGCTCATTTAAGAGAGCAATAGTATGTATGAGAGACGCAGGTTGAGTGCGTACAAGCCATTTACCACAGTTTATGATCATGCAGAGACAAGGAAGAGTAGGACATCACTATCCTCTCTTGCCCTGTTCTATCATGTGCATTCACTGTCTTGGCAATCTCTTCACACAGATCAATCACTCTACACAAGCATCCATCTGTACTCTGTTCACACCTCAATTTTTTTTAAAAAAAAAGACGGCTTTATGGACACATTTATTGTTTTGATGCAATATCTATTTTTTAATAGGAAAAATAATCAGGCAATTTATTTTTTTATTTATTTTGATTCTAAGATTGTACCTATTGCGAGAGTGTAGACTTATATCCATAATGTCTCTAGTTCTTAATGTACAGCATGAATATTGTTTCAGCAAACAATACAACTGCCTCTACTGTGTGTAGGTGACATGTGCATTCACAGGGTCCCACATAACAATATAAACAATATATAATATAGATTAATAGTACTAATAACACTGTATTAATATTGTGCAAATACCTGTGCAACATCTTATAAATACCAATTACATATTTGCTTTTGATGGTCTCAATTGTATAAACTTAGATAAACTGAAAGTTAATGGTAGTGGTGATTTATACCCGATTCCTGCTATTTGAACGTATTAGCTTTCCTCCATAATGTCCTCTACAAAACATCCTTATGTAGGTGCCTCTACAAAGAATGTCAATTCAAGTGCTGTTTGCTGAAGGTAATGTTGCCTAATCAGGAAGCCATGCTGATTACCCTTCACCACCACCACTACATCCATTACACCAGAGTCTGTGCAGGGTGAAACAGTGAACAGAACACATCAGCCAGTACTGTGCTGCATTAAATCGGATTATGCCTTTTAGTAGCCCTAACAATACAGGTCACATGAATGTAAGTATTACAGCAATCTCACCTGTGTAATGAGAATACTTTGCCCCTGGCTGAGCTGTTTTTGAAAGTCTGGGCTGTAAGGACAGCAAGATCTCGCAATAAAGTCAAATTATTCTGAAATACAAATAACACTAAATTGTCATGTGATTACACAGCCATCCCTAGCTTTTACAGCATCATTTCTAATATGTAAATATGATAACAAGGTAGTTCACAATAGTTTGCATAAATCTCACCTGGGTGTCCCTTTTATTTTATTAGCTTGGATTATGGATTATTATTATGTCAATAATAACTGCTCATCTAACTGTGCCAAATCTGAATAAAGTTTATGATAATGAAGCCATGCATTGTGGGACAGATGTGTGACGGAGCACATGGAAGGCCAGAGGGCACAGATCTGGTTATCCAGGGATCGGGAACACAGCCTGATGGTCCCCTGGATTCCACATACACATACGTACCAATGCAGTAATCTGCTAACCAGGTTTTTGGATTTCCATGATCAAATCAAACCACGATTTCTGATCATTTTTGGCCTGCAAACAATGTAATAGCAGATGGACTTAAAACTAAGGGCTAGGTTTACTAAGCTGCGAGTTTGAAAAAGTGGGGATGTTGCCTATAGCAACCAATCAGATTGTAGCTGTCATTTATTTAGCACCTTCTACAAAATGACAGCTAGAATCTGATTGGTTGCTATGGGCAACATCCCCACTTTTTCAAACCCGCAGCTTAGTAAATCTAGCCCTAAGTCTGAAACTACAAAACTATGTTTCCACATGTGAATGGGAGAAAGGAGGACATGATCTGCTGACTACCGCACTATTTTTCACACATCATTTTAACACCCTGGGCCTGATTCATGTATCTTGGCTAAATAGCACTGCACATGCTCCAAAACGGACCGTACACCAATGAACGAAATTGCATGCAATCCATGTCTGATCTCAAGTAACACAACTGCCTCCGACTGGAGAGGAGAGGAGAGACGGAGCGCACTAACATAGAATGACATGTAAAAACAGATGCGAATGATTAAAAGTCCCAGTTTTCAGCTGTACCACTTGCACCAGCTAAGGTACAAGTGCCGACTGACACGGCATAGTCTTTCTATTAAAAACTACACTTATGTGTGCTACTAGCTAGCACAGAACAGAACATGTGTATGAACGGAAGGGAGACGCTAAACAACGCATTGTATGTGCAGTATGTATTAAAAGCATATTGATTTATATACTTAATGTAAAAATAAATATACAGACGATTGTACATATCCTGCAGTCTGTGCTGTATATCTACATACTGCAAGTAATGTTTAGGCAGAGCGTACGTACACCCAGATTCAAACAGAAATTTTGAAACTTGCACTTGTTTTAAAACGCAACTTGCATGCAAGTTGTATCCAAAGATGAATCAGGCCCCCTGTGTGCATATTTACTGCTTTTCTCCATCAATGATCTCATATTATGTTTTTCAGAGCTCAGAAAATGGTAACACGTGAGATGGAAACCAGAAATGTCTATAAACCTTTATAACAAAAAGTTAATTTACTACAGTCATAGCCATAAGTTTTGAGAATGACACAAGTATTGGTTTTAACAAAGTTTGCTGCTTCAGTGTTTTTAGACCTTGTTGTTAGATGTTCTATGTTATACTGAAGTAAAATTACAAGCATTTCATACGTGTCAAAGGCTTTTATTGACAATTACATTAAGTTTATGTAAAGAGTCAATATTTGCAGTGTTGACCCTTCTTTTTTGAAGACCTCTACAATTCGCCCTGTCATGCTGTTACTCAACTTCTGGGGCACATACTGACTGATGGCCTCTCCCATTCTTGTCTAATCAATGCTTGGAGTTTGTGGGTTTTTGTTTGTCCACCTGCCTCTTGAGGACAGATCACAAGTTCACAATGGGATTAAGGTCTGGGGAGTCTCCTGGCCAAGGACCCAAAATTTCGATGTTTTGATCCCCGAGCCACTTAGTTATCACTATTGCCTTATGGCAAGGTGCTCCATCATGCTGGAAAAGGCATTGTTCGTCTTAAAACAGTTCTTGGATGGTTGGGAAAAGTTGCTCTGGAGGATGTTTTGGAACCATTCTTTATTCATGGCTGAGTTCTTAGGCAAAATTGTAAGCGAGTCCACTCCCTTGGCTGAGAAGCAGCCCCACACATGAATGGTCTCAGGATGCTTTACTGTTGGCATGACACAGGACTGATGGTAGCACTCACCTTTCCTTCTCCGGACAAGCGTTTTTCCAGATGCCCCAAACAATCTGAAAGGGGATTCATCAGGGAAAATGACTTTACCCCAGTCCTCAGCAGTTCAATTCCTGTACCTTTTGCACCTGTCCCTGGTGTTTTTCCTGGAGAGAAGTGACTTCTTTGCTGGCCTTCTTGACACCAGGCCATCCTCCAAAAGTCTTTGATTCACTGTGCGTGCAGATGCACTCACATCTGCCTGCTGCCATTCCTGAGCAAGCTCTGCACTGGTGGTGCCCCAATCCCAGCGCTGAATCAACTTTAGGAGACGGTCCTGGTGATTGCTGGACGTTCTTGGGCGCACTGAAGCCTTCTTCGCATCTATTGAACCCCTCTCCTTGAAGTTCTTGATGATCCGACAAAATGGTTGATTTAGATGCAATCTTACAAGCAGCAATATCCTTGCCTGTGAAGCCCTTTTGTGCAAAGCAATGATGACTGCACATGTTTCCTTGCAGGTAACCATGTTTAACAGAGGAAAAACAATGATTTCAAGCATCACCCTCCTTTTAAAGCTTCCAGTCTTTTATTCTAACTAAATCAGCATGACATAGTGATCTCCAGCCTTGTCCTCGTCAGCACTTTCACCTGTGTTAACGATGAATCACTGACCTGATGTCAGCTGGTCCTTTTGTGGCACAGCTGAAATGCAGTGGAAATGTTGCTTTTGGGATAAAGTTCGTTGTCCCGTCAAAGAGGGACTTTGAAATTAATTGCAATTCATCTGATCACTCTTCGTGACATTCTGGAGTATATTGCCATCATAAACACTGAGGCAGCAGACTGTGAAAAATAATATTTGTGTCATTCTCAAAACTTTTGGCCATGACTGTATATGGCTGGTTTGTTTCTATTAACATAAATAGTAGAGCCTAAGAAAATATGACAACAATTAGATTATTCCAATGAATCCAGTCAATATAAAGTTAGCACGCTGTGTCCTTACCTTCTGAAGAGCTTTCACAGATTTCTGCAATTTCTCCACGGATTCAACATGCTCCTCAGGTCCGTTCCTGTACCAAAAAACAGTATTAATAACCCTAGTTTAGTTGCATTCTCAAAATCTATCACATGACATGAGTTGGAGAGGTCTCAGTTTTAGTACAAAATAATACATGGAGGGAAAAGAGCAGAATCCATTGAAAGTAACCTTCTCTTGTGTCACTAAAGTCAGACTTCCTGGGTTCAGCCAAAGTATTAGTGAGATCTGGCTGGTAACAAACTTATGTCACTGGTGTTATTGAGAATGCCCTTTTTTATTATAAACACTGATTTGCAACTTTTCCACAGTTGTACAGTACAGTAAAATGTTCCTTACTTTAATAATGAGGTTAGAGACTTTTCCACGCTGTAGCTCCGAGCAGCATATTTTAACACTCTTTCTCCAGCAATGAATATTAAGTTTGTCTTGTTCTTCTTCCCTTTTTCTGTACCCAAAAGCTTAATTACCTGCAGAAGTAATAGGGGAAAACATATCAGAAATATGATATTGAATATGACATTACTGCCCATTATCACAACACTGTGAAGTGACTCTTCAAGACACTCCACACCTCCAGTATATTAGAGATACTCCCACTGACAATACCAAACACTGCAATATCGTGACTACATCTCTAACAATCTGATACAAGTGGCTGAACTACATGCACATTCCTTCTACTGTCCGCATTTGCTGGATCCAAGGCTGAATCTAGAAGCACATGTTATCCTCAGAGTCACAGTCCCCTATGTTGTAGGACCCCGTAGTAGTCATAACAATCACAATTGTGTCATAGTTTCTTAGGAACACCAGCAGTTCACCACCCTAACTCAGGATACTTAAAAGGGGTTTCCACCTTCAGATGACATATACATGTCTTGCACACACCCTCCTGCAACATTTACTAAATACTCTGCTCTATCTTTCAGGCTCTTTTCAGCTATGGTTTTATATCATCTGACATAGTTCTTTTTTCTGCGGATATCAACACATGGCTAAAAAACCCCAGAAGGAAGCAAAGAAGATAAAGCAATGTATCTAGTAGAGGTTGCAGGTTGGCATACACACACTAATAAATTAAAGTGATCTTAAGGCAGAAACCACCTTTCAGGATTATTCCTGGCTACACAGATTGAACAATACAAATGATTTATCTAACACACATTTCTGCAACAGCCCTGACCGTCAGTGCTGCATATGGGGCACTGGCAGCTATCACACATGGAAACAGGGTAAACAAAAGCAAGTTGATTCAATAACTTAGTAAAAACACATTTCAGAAATGGTTAGGTGTAAGTAAGTTCAGGTTAGAGCAGGCATTGAGGGCTTACACTCACGTCTATAAACACCACCACTGTCATCACATTTTAAGGTGGTTGTATTGTCTTGCATCCTCTGAATGTCAGCAGTGCTCTGGTTACTCAAAAACGTGTTCAGAAGTTGCTTAATGGATGCTGCCATATTTCCGAATTGCATGTTTCTTATTCAAAAGATTTTACAGAATAATAAAGAACAGATAAAATATGTTAAAACTGCCATTTTGATTCCCACAGCTGGGTATAGGGTAGATTAGCAAAACATGGGATCGAGCAACATTTTAGGTGGTGGTGGGACTGACTGTCACTGTGGACTTCATACAATGTGGGGGACAAAGATGCAGTGCAATCTAGCCACAATGTCAGACCTTAAAGAATTTTTTGGGAGACAATAATAATGACAAGTTTGATCCAATCGATGAGGGCGATGGGCATGGTCTAAGTCACCTCAGAGCTATAGAAGAGCAGCTCACACAGCAGATTAGGGGAGGGATGACAGAAATTATACTCTTCAAGAAAGTTTAGGGAGGTACATTTTGGAGTTGAGGGGGATTTGAAACCCCCTATGGTAAAATAAAGTTAATCTGAAGTAGTGCCTGGATTGTACCTCTGTTATTTATCACACTTTAAAATGCAGCCATCATCTACACACAGGCCAGGCAGCCATTTTGTGAACCGATTCAATATGCATGACAACGCAACCTATCAATTCTCCAATTACATCATTAAACCACTCAATAGCGAATATCCATAGGGTACAAGTTCCTTCTGAATTAATAGGTGCATTCTCATGAATATTGGTTCAGCTAAGGAATACCTCTGAGCAGAAAACTTCAATCACACAATTTTGCTCTCAGCCTCATAGGCAAGCACAGGGGTGGGGGAGAATAGTTACCCAGAATGCCCCTCTACACCAGACTTACTCATTTTCTAGCCCAGGCACTTACTCTTTTTAGCAGGGCAGTGTGATTTGTAGCTTATTCCGGAGCAGGGCATCTACATAATGTTTACTATGTATTTACACAGAATATAATATTTTGGAAAATGGCACAATTGGAATTCCCCATCAAAATACCATGCTTGTCTCCAAGCGGATATGCCCGTTATCACATGGAGTGAGATCATTATGGTAGACATAATTCCAGCCAGGTAATGTGGCGATTGAAATATGGACTTGCTTTATGTCGATAATAAAAATGTATATATGATTCTTACATATACAAAATTTTAAAATAAATGTTTTCCTTTGCTGCATTCAATAGGTCCTACTGCAATGGATCTACTTACCTGAAGGTCACTAAGGTTTGCCACATGGGTGCCACAGCACATGTTGGCATCAACTCCTTCTATGTCAATGATTCTCACCGGACCGACATGGTCATCAGGTAGACCTCGGCTTCTGACCTACAAGACAGATAAATGAGCAAGAAGATGTAACAGCAGATGCATAGGTGCCTCCATAATATGTATTCAGAAAATTCAGCACAGCCATTAAAACCAATACAGATACAAGTATGCAGGCACAAATAAAGCCCCATGAGCCATTTATATGCCCCCTGTCACAGCCCCCATTAGACTAAATGAAAAGCTATTTTTTTTAAAGTGCTGTATAAGATCTATTTAAATACTGTAAATTTATTTAATTTAGAAAAACAAATTGTTTTATTTTTCATTGTTTGCTATGAAGCTCATGCTGTTAACTATGTTGTTATCTGTGCATAGGACGAACATGTAAATCTGGGCACATCTGAACGTCACATGTAATTACATGTAAATTACATATATACCATACATATCTGCAAAGCAAAAACAGGCAAGCAACACGCAGGTGAACTAAGTGCAGTGCAGCGTATGTAAGGGCTCAACCAGAAAAGTGTTTAATCGGTGGTAAACCAGAATTTGCTAAATTGATGCTCCAAATGTGAGCCGGCTACTATGAATATTGCACAGGGATTGGCATAATTGATCCTGGTGCTTCTGCTATTGAGGAGGAAAGAGATAGAATGCTCTGGCCAGTCTCAACTGCTGGAAAATCGACCCGCTCATCTGAACAGCAGAGGAACACATATATAAGGATGAATGATCCCAAAGCCTGTGCGTTATTCAGGGCAATTTGTTCACGAGCCCATAATTGATGCATGTCCGGATTTGCACAGTCAATCTGATATCCCTATCTGTGTAGCGTGCTTATTCATGTGAATACTCTTCATTACAAGCAATAGAATTGATATATATCATAAAAACTATTCATTTATTTCAACAAAACTGTAGCATACAATTACCTTTAATCTTACAAAATTAATCTTGGTGATTAGTTCTCATTTAACAGTGCAAATTTCCTGCATTTTCTCAAATTGGATCAGGTCAAGGCCAATCCATTTTTGTGTCCCTCTACTAATTACTCATTTAAGGAAGTCTTGAATACATGGCATGTCTGACAACTGAACAGCAGAAGAACACATGTATTCTAGAAGCTTGTTCTTACAACATCCCTATTTTACCATTTCAAAAGCGGCCCGTTTTCTATGGATTCCTACAAGCATATTCAAGTTATGGTAATATAGTATTTGGATACTGAAACCCTTGTTTGACTGAATGATCAGACTTACATGGTCAAATTCAGGTTCATAGGCGGTAATCACTCTCACAGTGACGGGCACACGCTGGCGGATCTTCTGGTTCACCAGCTGTTCTACAGTTTCAACCTGCTCGCTTGTCATTGTAGGCGTGTCCAATTCAATGGAGCTACGCTGGCGCCCCAGCTCCCTGTCAATAACAAACAATGAGGATACATGTACCAAGGAGCAGCTATCATAAGATGTCACTTACACCCAGGTGAACAAAGTCACATTAATGGCAGATACAAGAAATGACCATTTGATGTGAGATACCAGCTGTCACAGTCCAAACCTTTAATATTAAAGGAACCCTCACTCCAACTATACAAAACACCAGCATGTATAAGATCCTCTCACATCTCGCATGCTTCTATAATAGACAATCCTTCTGCCGCAGAAGGAGTGATCATATTGAATTACAGTATTTATCAACAACAATTTGTTGACTTACCAAGACGTCGTCTTGAACCCATACAGAGAATCAGCAATGGCTGTGACAAGGTGTTGGCCTGATGAGAACAAACATTATAGAATGTAAGAAAACAGCCATATGTCCTGGGACTTCAGGAGTAGATTGTTTGCAAGCTGTTGTCACATTATTAACACAAAGAAAACCTAATGTGGACAGACAACTGCAACTCCTCCCACATCTAGAGAACATGTCCTAATGGGGCAGACTAAGAATGCAGTTATTACAGCTACGGTGACATCACTGTCCCTGACTCTGTGTACGAATCAGACAATCTACACAATGCAATTCTGCAAAGCATGTTTGTCACTTCCTGACTGCTCTGTTAGAGTAACACCTCCCTCCAAAAATGGCAACCAGCTACAGAGGTGTGTAAGAGAGCATGGTGGGCATAATTAGTTAAGTATAAACATTTATTTCAAATATATTACTTAGCTCAGTAATACAACAACAATAGTAAAATCCTGGCTTTAATTGCTATTTAAGGAGGGCACAGTATGTCCTGATCATAATGGATGGGTTAATTGGAACAGAAGCTACTCTAACGAATTACCCGAGTGTTGCTGCATGTGGTCAAACCTTCGGTTCCAGTCTGTCTTCACTAGCATCTGAGCGCCAGGCTCCAAGGGAGAGGACACAAAATGTACAGCATCTGCACCCTGACGAGTGACACGGTGCACTGGGATCTCACCAATGAATCCTCTGTCATCAGGCTAGTAGAAGAGAAGTAGTTCATATAAATGCAGTCTTGGTCTCTTCAGTATAAAACAAGCACTAGTCTTAGAGTTTAGACTCTGGGACCTGATCAATGTCATGTTCTACCACTTGTCCCGCTCTACAGTTCGAGAAAATGGATTTTGACTTACTGATAAGTCCTTTTCTCTAAATCCAAAGGTGACACAGCCTAACTACTGGGGTTAAGTCTCACCTTGCAGAGGCACCTTAAGAGGAAAAAACATTGACTCTTCCTTTATGTGAACCCCTTTCCAGCGGGAAGGTGGCAGTTTATATCTGGCAACAAGAAATAGAAATGAAGGAACTTACAAAGAAAAGAAAGAGACATCCCACCCTAACTAATGGGGACATTCCAAAGACATTAAGTTAGCAAGGGAAAGTACGGCTCTCATACAACCAATGGCCACTCTATAGTACTTCCATAGAGCATCTATGCATTGTCTTGCAAGAAAAAGTGACAAGAATACCTGATTCCAAAGGGCAACTGTTAAACTAACAGAAATTCAGGCTCTGAAGAGCCATGCTGGTTAAATGGAGACGTACTTGTCTGGCTGAAATGGACAAACCAACAGAACAATAGTTCCCAAACTCCCAGATGTTAACCAGTTGTAGGATAAATATACTAAACACTCAGATCCATTGTTGCAAATTAACTTCCACCTAGACATTCCTGTTGTCACATGCTAGCCTGATATGTTGACACACAAATATATCTCAAGACCCTAGTTGGCAATTATTGCATCTACAGGCAGTAAGGACCCTGCGAGAGATCAAGTGTTTGGGACAGATGCACTTCTCTGCAGGTCTCACACAGAACTGGGAGAAGTAGACAGAGGAAAAACATGAAGCTGCAAAAAAAGTGCCTATCCTGCTGCTAGACAAGAAGTTGGAGATCTCATGTGGTATCTACCAAACCAAAGAGAAAAGGGTAGAAAATGCAAAGGAAATGGTTAGATCTGAGCCAGTACTTGGATCACACATATAATGATTACTGCAGGTGGAACATATGTGGATGTAGGAAACTTTATTTTTCATCTACCAGGTGAGACAGGAAAAGAGAACAGACTCAGGTCATCCAGAAAAGTAATGCCCATACATCTGTCATAGCAAAGTGCATGGTGACTAACACCAAATGAAAAAAACACATCTATACCTGCAGAACATCAACTTACTACCTACAAAGCAATAAAGATATTACTATGCTAGTGCAAGCAGTCAGGAATATGACTAGAGTGAAAAGAAAAAATGTAACAACATTCCCAATCCAAGGAATACAATCATTGGCCTGGAAGATCGTGCGATCAAGGACAGTGGAGTATATACTGCTACATGTAATAAAAGTCCAGGTGGTAAATATATTAATCTGAGATTCTAGCAAATCAACGATATTCTGCGACTTTGTGGGGCAAATTTAAAACGGCAATGTGTTTAAAGGCAAGTTTTGCCTTTAAACACATTGCCTTTTTAAATTTGCCCCGCAGTAGCTGATTATCAGCAATTTGCTAGAATCGCAGATTAATACATTTACGCCCAGGAGTAAGCTAAGAAAAGTCCAGACGCCAATTCAGGGATGTGACCTTCATATAATAAAAATGAAACCAATGGGCAAAGTCCATGCCTTCCACTTCCTGTACTGAAGGCATTGAAAAAAACCTTTAAGGTAGAAGGGGGCTAAGTATTGAGAGAAGGAGGCTATGTTTTTTTTGTTTCAAAAAGTACCTTGCTTCCTTAAGGTGGTAGTTAACCTCACTAGTTAGGCTGTGTCCCCTAGATGGCTGATGGAAGAAATGCATTTCCTCTAAAACTGCTGAACAAATTCACATTCATTTGTAGGATATATGTTATACCTGTCCACCACCTTCTGGGAAAAGAACGGTGTCCTTCAATATAACATTGTACCCAGACAGGGTTTCCTTCTTCCCTCCATTCTCCGACTTTAATTGAGCAGGACTGCAGGACACCACCTCTGTCATAAGCTGCCAAGCCAAAACAAATCATTTACTAGGCCAGATTGCATCATTAGAGAACTCTACATGTATCCAAAACTTGCTTGATTTTGTTTAAAGACACCTCAGTCTTCTGTCAGTTTTACAGTCTATACTAATAAGTAAAAGGAGAAACAGCACAATGGTTGCTTCCCATATAGTGAGAGGAAAGAGGTGTATTTAATTTGTATTCTTCACTATAGATAAGCAAATAAGTGATTTGGTGTGTAGGTAAAAGTATATGACTACCTATAGTGGTAATCCAATAGGTAGCCCTTCAACACACTACCAAGGCTTGGGGCTCTGAGCCATTTCAGGAGTCTGAGAACTTATTATCTTCCCTATAGGATGAGCAGCAGTCAGTGAAAAGAAGTGTGTTTACTATAACATCATTCTACATGATGTGAGAGCAGATGGAAAGTCTTCTCTGGATGCGCTCAGAGAACGGGTCGTGGACGTTAGCATCACCCACTCCCTTTCACTGATTGTATCAGGTGTAAAAGACTGAAAAAATTTATTTTTTATTAAAATAACAAGAACAAAAAGGGGATGAGATTTGAGGAGTGGTGAGGGTTGGGTAGAGGAGGTGGAATTTGGAGAAGGAAATGGGCTAAGTTGAATATTGAGACTGAACAAAGACAGGAGATGTTAAAGGTGAAGAAGAGATTTGGGGGTATATTTATTAAACTGCGGGTTTGAAAAAGTGGAGATGCTGCCTATAGCAACCAGATTCTAGCTGTCATTTTGTAGAATGTACTAAATAAATGAAAGCTAGGATCTGATTGGTTGCTATAGGCAACATCTCCACTTTTCCAAACCCGCAGTAGTAAATCTAGCCCTTGCTGTGGGGAAGGGAGGATATTGTGTGAATCAGGCATTTTGAGCGTTAGTACGTTTCCAGCTTCTATGCGGACACGTTGAACGGGGAACTCTTCTAGTACATGGGAGCAATTCATTTCATAATATGTTGCATACAGCCTCTTCATAGCTCAATTGATCCTTTGTTTTCCCTTCACTACACGGTTACCACGGAGCCGATTGAGCGTTATCATCACTAGCTCTCATCTAGCTGGAATAGCACTAGCATTCAGTGTCCCCATGATCTCACCCATACATCAGGAAAACTGTGTTATAGATGTAAAATCAGTTGTAGCATTAGATTCTGAATAGGGTGAAACTTGACTGTGTCATAACGGATGTTATGTAGTGGAAAGAAGACGACAGTAATCACCTGCAGCAGCAGTTTCCGGTCACACACTTACCTCTGTGGCATAGCTATCTTTCTGACAATAAAATGCCATCTTTCTGACACAAGATGGATTCCTTGTTCTTAACCGACAGACAGATGAAGGATGGTTAGCTTTGCCCAGGTCCACAGGCACAGCCGTTTGTCTCCACCTAAGAACGGCAAAGACAACATTAGAATATCGGCTAATGCAAATATGTTCATTTTATTAGGACCTCCACCCACAGCTTAAAATGCAGTATTTGGTGGACTTTCCCCAAGTTATGTTATTCTGCCAAAATGTTGGGGTCCCCAAAGGCTCTGATGGTCCAGCTTGGGTCACCTACAAAATTCCTCAGCTTGCTTCATTCATTCAACAGACAGAGGTGTTATCGGTGCATATTCTAACTGTGATCTTTCCTGTGTAGGACGCATATAGGAGACTGGCAGTGAGCCACTGAAACCTTTAGGGACCCTGGCAGTATGGTGGACCTCAGATAAGACATGGGGACAAAGTACAATTTACCTCTGTAAATGTCTGCTATGAAGTTGCTGTGAAATTTTGTATAGTGGACAAGCTTAATTATCCACCTGTTTAAGTGCAGATATACAGGGTGATCTAGTCACTCAGTGTGACTTTCCAGTGGACAAATAGCTGTCAGATTTAAGTACATATCATTGCCTGTCCAAATCTAATCGTTCCAACCGTACAGTGTTCAGTACTACAACTGGATCATAAAGTACACAGTTGGTCTGGTTGAATAATGACTGCAAACAGTGTCAGATGACGTGGTAACTGACCTTCCCTTCACGCACTGTACCAACCACCATCTGAACAATCAAGATCTGTTTTTGGGTCCATGCACACTGAAGTTTGTGGCAAGACAGGTCTAAAATTATTTGATTGGCCGGTAGAACTGCATTGTGTATGGACACCTTTAGAGAGGGAAATGTGTAGCATTAGTGTATTAGTCATTTATCATTATCCCCTACTAAAATTGGGGAATTCAGAATTCAAAGTATTCTATAATGTTCCTGCCTCACCTCCTGTTAAGTAGCCCCTAAGGGGATGGTTGGCTGCTTTCGATTGTCTGGGCATTATCTTAGCAGAAGAAGCAGCATCACAGTGCTTTGTTCACACTTACTACCCAAACCATGCTCCCGTTATCACTGGATTAAGGGAGGAGATCCCACACGCTACGTTTATCGCTCCTTTTGCTTACTGACCCCCTGTTCTCTTAAAAATCTATATCTATGCATACCAACAACTATTCTGATTTAGGCATGTCCAGATTTCAAGGGTGTGTCCCGCCACCCTGACACGTTTGTCCCGATTCTTGGGAAGTTGGTGGTATGTTCCAGCTTCCTATAGTGAGTGAAGCATGTGTGTGTATAGTTTACAGTGTCTAGGGAAGGGGAAGTTGGTTGAGCAAGCCCTCTCATGCTGTGTGAGCACTAATTACACTCTCAATCACTGTGCATGGCACAGAGCTGTAATTATTCTTATTCTTTATTAATATGGCGCCAAAAGGTATCAGTAGCGCTGTAAAAAATACATAAATATAGCCCATACATCAATATCTCCAGGCATAGCAAGTACAGTGGTGTAGGAGTAGAAGAAATGGTATTGAGACAGAAGGGAAGAGGGCCCTGCTCATATGAGCTTACATACTATGGACAGAGAAAACAGACAACAGGCACGAGAAGGGTCCCTAGAGGGGATCAAGCAAAGGAGGAGACAGGGAGGTGAGGAGAACAAGGAAGGAGAATGTTAAGTGGATGGCTGGTTGGCCTTGAGGAACACATACTGTAACTAGTATTGTTTGCGCCTGGGGCAAGGAGGACATGTACCGCCTCCCAAAACCTCAATTGTAACCAAATTAACATTAAACTATTCATTCTCAGCAGCCCCTTCAATACTTGCACCCTGGGCAGCTGCCTCTCTTGCACAGCCCTCATTACGGCACTGGCAGTGGCATGCCATATGCATAATATCATCATTTATTTATATAGCGCCACTAATTCCGCAGCGATGTACAGAGAACTCACTCACATCAGTCCCTGCCCCATTGGAGCTTACAGTCTAAATTTCCTACTATAGACACACAGACAGACAGAGAGGGAGAGACTAAGGTCAATTGAATAGCAGCCAATTAACCTACTAGTATGTTTTTGGAGTGTGGGAGGAAACCGGAGCACCAGAAGGAAACCCACGCAAATACGGGAAGAACATACAAACTCCACACAGATAAGGCCATGGTCGGGAATCAAACTCATGACCCCAGTGCTGTGAGGTAGAACTGCTAACTACTAAGCCACCTATATTATTAACAGGTGCACATAATTAAACATTTTTTTTTCTGATGAGACTTTAAATTCCACATATGTTGCACGTATCCTGCTGTGTTTTGTGTCAGTATCCAACAAAAGACGTTTCTTCAGATCCAAATGTAGTTGAATACAGGTGTGCATTTTTAAAAAAAATGCCCAATATGTTAATTTTGAGTTTCTCAATAAATCAAAATCAGTGAAAACACAAGCCCGCGCTCGGTATATCTCATATTATGTATGGTACCAGTTGTATGGCAATAAGCCTCTGCTCAGTATATCACATACTGTATATGGTACCAGCTGTATGGAAATATAAATGCCCATAAATGTATACAAAACAAAAAAGAGAGTTGTCAGAGCTCATCCTGAAGTGCTAATCACTAGGCCACTGTGATAAATACATACTACAAGGCATGTATGTTACATATCAGCAACCTGACTGCTTTTGAACGTAGTGATACAGTTTTTGCGTGTCCTGTTTATTTTGTTATTGAAATAACAATAGTTAAAGGCAATTCTGAGTCTAAAATAAATGAATTAGGTTATACAATACTTCATACACACGTACAACACACATAACTCATTCTGTAAAGGATGCAAATCGTTGCAGCATTTATACACAGAACCCCAGGCTCCCCCCGAGCACACAACTTGTCTGTCTCACCCTAATTCACCGCTCAGTATATTTATCCGACAGCTGCCATGCCGGGGTTACAGGGAGGAAATAAAACTACAAATCCCGGCATGCTTTGCAACTTCCCACTTACGGATCCTGTCTTCAGTCAATTCAAACCATCATTATACATACAGTTTATTCCAGAGTTTATGCTTGATGTAAAGCCTGGGTATGATATAATATATGAGCCAGATGTTCTATGTTGCCTTTGAATAAAATGTTTGAATATATATTATAGTAAAGTGTCCGTCAGTGACACTGCTGTAGTCACTGGAAGCTGGTATTACCGGGTTACGTATACGTACATACATTTTAGAGATGATATTATAGTGTTAAACTTGTCCCATTTCAATAAATGGCACAAGTAGAGTTGGGTGGCACAGAGGTGGTTAGCATTGCTGTGGGCCATGAGTTCCATTCCAAATAGGATATTATCTGTGTATCTGTTTCCTCCAGGTGCTCTCGTTTCCTCCCACAGTCCAAAAATTCATATTGGTAGGTTAATGTTAGAGTATGTGTTTCTTCAGCAGACAATATAGATTTTAAGCTTATGCTGTTACCATGACAAGTGTACTGACAGACAATGTTCCTAGAGATCTGCTCATAGCTATTCTGTGGGCCATTCATGTTGGATTCACCTTCCAATGAACACAGCTCAGATCAATGCACCAAAGATGGACGTAAAGCTGCCATTTTGTACCTATCATTTCAACTATTTTGATATGAGAGTTTACAAGATCCTCTTCATATTGGTCAGCTTGTATTAATTTTAGATCTAGTGGTTCTAATATAATCTTGGCACCAAGGGTGACATATAGGAGCATATTCAATTAGCTTTCGGATTCGCGGTAACGCCCCGGAACAGCCACGAAACATAATACACGGTACCGCAATAACGTGGATTTTCGTTCGCAGCCCATAGGGTTGCGAACGAAAATCCGCGCTAATGCGGTACCGTAAAACCCGCAAGAACGCGCACTTTTTGCGGTAACGCGCGTTACCGCGAATCCGAAAGCTAATTGAATATGCCCCATAGTGTCTTTTTTGTTATGGCCACCAGTGCAGCATAAACTCATAGAACAGATTAAAGAGGTCTTCACCTTTAGCAGCCGCCTTTCCTGTAGAGACTGGTTATGCTCACAGGTACTCAGATGCCCCCAGGTCTTATGCTCAGAGTAGTATGTGTTTATGCTAACACGGCAGCGCACAGTTACAGGAGGTAGCACATGGAGTAGTGACAGGCCAGATGACAGCGGACTGGGCCGGGCACCAAAGGGTATGTCAGGTATAGGCAGTAAAGGTCACAGGCACAGGTTCAAGGACAGGCGTAAGATCAGGGTCACTAGCAGAGGTTCAGAATCTGGGTTCAGGCAATAGATCAGGGTCAGAAGCACAGGTTCAAAGTCCAAGGTCATACATGGGTAGTCAATCTCAGGTTAAACACCAATCACAGGAACAAAGTAGCAGGCAGCAGTACTGGAACAGAACATTATAACCCTGCCTTAAATAGTACAGATGGCCAATCAGGACACAGTTCAGAATGTGTCCTCAGCTGCAGTATAATAAATATGCAGAGCCTGCAGCCAATAGAATAGGCAGAGTGCCAGCGGTAAACTAATCTCTAATCAGCCTTGCAGGGCTAGCCCTACCTGAACCTGTGCGCACGCGCCCGGCTGTTTGACAGCTGGCCGGGCCCCGCATCAGGAAGACCAAAGCGTCCCTGTTGTTGCCCAGGCAACCGGGACACAGAAACCGGAAGTGACGCCCCAATTGCCATAGCAACGGCCAGGACGTCACCAGAGGACCCAGGAGAGTCGCGGCGGTGCCTGCGGCCGCCGTGATCTCTAACGTTTTTCAGACATTCCTCCATTCCCATAACTGGCTAAAAAGGTTGTGTCTTTCCCCTATAATTAACACTGTTGTTAATATGCAGCTCACATAACCATCTCTTGGAACAAGAGTACTTAATTGATTGGCAGTCACCAATTAATAGAGTGAAACATTGTTGATTAAGGTATTGGGTAAGTAAATGCTACCTTAGAGGGGATAAGGCGTAGGCCCAAACCTATTCTAAATCATTTTAAATGTCGTAGTCAGCAGGTGAAGAGAAGTAAAAGCAAGAAGCAGAAAACCTGATATGGTGATTGGGCAGCACGGTGGTGTAGTGGTTAGCACCTCTGCCTCACAGCACTGGGGTCATGAGTTCAATTCCCGACCATGGCCTTATCTATGAGGAGTTTGTATGTTCTCCCCATGTTTGCGTGGGTTTCCTTAGGGTGCTCCAGGTTCCACCCACACTCCAAAAACATACTGGTAGGTTAATTGGCTGCTAACAAATTGACCCTAGTCTGCGTGTGTGTGTGTATGTTGGGGAATTTAGACTGTAAGCTCCAATGGGGCAGGGACTGATGTGAGTGATTTCTCTGCACAGCGCTGCAGAATTAGTGGCGCTATATAAATAAATGATGATGATGATGACCTCTGCAACTTACATTGGAGGTCACGTGGCTGAACACAGACAGGGCCCAGATACGTAAACATGTTCCGGGTAATTGGGAATGCTGAATGTCTACAAATTGTGTGTTTGAAGAGGTGTGGGGAAATCTGGATAAGGTTGGGGAGTACTTGACAATATAAAGAGGTATGGGGCATCTAGGTGTATTTCTACTTTTACATGCATTTTAGAGATGATTGTATAGTTATTAAAGGTGGAGGATGTTTGGGAAGGTAGGGTTAGTGGTTATTTACAGACGGTGTCTGCAGAGGGGAGATTTTTGCAGGAAGGAAGAGGATAAACTGTCTGAAAGTACAACTAAAATAAGAATACGCTTGTTTAGGACAGTGGTATTTGTGAGTTATTTGGTTCTGGTCTGTGCTTTCCAGCAGGTTGGACAACATTGTTATAGAACACCTCAGGGTAATAGGCACTGCCAGACTGCATTTTATTATTATTATTATTATTATTATTATTATCCTTTATTTGTTAGATGCCACAAGAGTTCCGCAGCGCTGTACACAGCACAAACAGTAGACTATACAGGGTGAAACATAACTGAACAATAAACAAAAAATACCAAAACTTCAGAAACTCCAGGCAGGCTAATGCATTCAGAAGTAGAGTGTAGATTCATGGGGTGAGACCCGTCTCACTTCTCTTGTTCTGTATTTCTCACAATCTGTTTCAATACTATATGTATAGATGTAATTCTTATTGTGTTTTGTGACAGCTGCACAAATACTTCACCTCCTCTGTATGCTGCGTTTAAACCTCAATACCTATTATAATTCCGTTTGCATACATAATTGTAATATCAATGTCAATTTTTATTCTGCATATCTGGACTACTGCACACCATTATTATATTTATTATTTTTATTATTATTATTATTATTATTATTATTAATAACATACTTGCCAACTCTCCCGCATTTTGTGAGAGACTCCCATGCGAGTGTCGCATCTGGATAATTCTGGCCACTTCCTAGTGAAGTGGCCAGAATTAAGTCCCAAACGCCGCGATTCCCGGTGAATGACGTGCATTTTGGAGCCCCGCCCCCCCCGTTACGCCCACCTCCTCCGCAGGCTCCCGGATTTGAAGATCAGAAAGTTGTTAAGTATGATTAATAACCTTTAAAAGCCAATATATTAAGGAGTGCAGGGGTGTAACTTTCAATCTGTGCCACATAGAAAAAGGTTTTTTTCAGGGGAACAGTAATGTGAATGTACTTGCCCAAGTGCTGTAAGGCAGCAACGTTAACCACTGTGTCGCCATGCCACCTAAATGTGTCACAGTACCCAGGGCCCGATTAAGGGTTCCGGCCGCCCTAGGCTATTTCAGCTGTAGCGCCCCCCCCCCCCTATCCAGCCACCTCACCTGCCACCTTTATCCTGCTCACCTGCCCATCTGCTGCCCCTCCCCCCGAGACATTAGAACGGACTTACCTGCTGTGGAGTCCTCTCTTCAGCGCTGTGTATGATAGGCAGTCTGGCAGCGATCGCTGCTAGCCGCCTGTCAGTGTGGCCGCGGGCGCTTCTTACTCTGGTCACGTGAGATGTGGAAGTCCTGATCTCACGTGACCAGAGTAAGAAGCGCCTGCGGCCACACTGTACCATGTGATAGTGACAGTCGGGACCGCTCCTTTAGACCAGGGGCGGTCCCGATGAATCCGGCTGCCACATTTAGAAAAAAAACAAACAAAAAAAAACATCTTTGCGTCGCTGCGCCCCCCCTGGCTCCAGCGCCCCAGGCTGCAGCCTGGTCAGCCTATTGGCTGATCAGGCACTGACAGTACCTTTAGAATTGTTTTTGTATGCTGGATGTAGAATATACATAGAGTTGTAACAATATGTGTGCCCCCTGTCCTTAAATTTCTGCCCGAGGCATCATCTAGTCTAAAACCAACCCAAATACTAATACTGGCAATGCAAGTTGCAGTTCTCTAAAATCAGATACATTGAAAAATACAACAAAACATAATTTATTACAAACACAAAATTGTACAACAATTTAGAATCATTTAGTAGCATCTCCGCTGGTAAATGCCTTCTTTCTGCAGTTTTTTCTTAACTCAAGGCTCTGAAAATAAAAATAAACAATTTAGAACTATTTCTTTAACAAACATTGCTAATAATTTGGCATATTAGTGTAGTAGAGTCTGTAACAAAATGAATAATGAATACATTCACCTTCCATGTGAGAGATACAGTATGCTAACCGCACAGGTAAAATATATGTGTGTAGTTTAATTAATAGCTGTTGCTAGGCAGCCATCATGTAGGTGGAACTGATATAAAAAATTTGGTAAAAATAGACCACAACCCAAATATGCCCAAAACCACTTTAATTTTGGATAAAGCCACAACCCTTGTGGTCACCTTAAGTCAGGTCAGTGCCAGGAAAAATGTCACTGATTACTTTTAAATTGAAAGATTGTAGTAGTCTCATGAATATTAATTCAGTCCACAACATGGCTGCCACTTCTATATGTACATAACAGGTACTGTTTAGTGCACCACTATTACACAAAATAAATGATGTATTTAGTTAGTTTCAAAAAACAGAAATAATTTTTTCACCTACGGAGAGGCACATACATCACTCTGGGGGTTTATCTCCTCCAACAGGAGGCAGAGCAATTTGAAGTGGTTGTCCACTTTTTGACAACAATTTCCCAAAATATCATGCTCTCTCGATACAGTAAATAATGTGTATGTGGCTCTTGGTTACGGTTAGCAGGGAGGAGTGGAATGGGTGTCATTATTGACGATTCTCCCATTTGCTGTACAGATGGCTCAGGATTTTTTTTTAGAAGGGGTTGTCAACTTTTCAGAATAGAACTCTCCTAGGCTAAGTTAACCCCATCCTCTGCAGGACTTGACTAGACAAAACACATGTTTTATTTCATGAAAAAGGATAGTTCAGGAGTTGGCAACAGCTGGTCAGACATGCTGGTACAAAAACCACACCTTGCCTATCATTGGGTTAGTCTGTTGTTTCTAAACTGCAGGTGACTAGTCTATAAATAGTGTGAGACTAAATTCTCCCTATAGACATGAGAATCAGAATAAAACTATAAATATGATCATATGATAAACACTGAAGCTGGGTACACACCTATGTAATTATCGTGCAGATTACACCATTCACGATCATCTTTCAGATATTGCAAGAGTGTGTATGCCCCCAGGATCATGTTTTTATTGTACCAAAATACATAGCATCTATTGTTTAGTTTTAATAAACTTCCTAAAAATCACAATCAACAATGGGACTATGTCTTTTCAGCAGATGTTTATGAGAGAAGAAGATCAAAGATCTGAAGGTAAATTGTGTATTTGTGTACACATGAATAGGTACGCTCATCAGGACTTTCAATCGTTGGTGAAATTGTTAGAGACATTGCATCTGAAGTATGATTGCATAGGTGTGTACCCAGCAAGTTCTTCTCATGAAATATACTGCAACATTGTGTCCTTCTAATATTCAGTAATACAATTTAGTGGGCATAGGGGTGTAGGTGAGGAGCCTTGGATTGCAGTTTGGGACAGCAGGGTATCTCTGCCCAATGTGGGGGTGGAGTGATGAGTCAGGTGGCTGTTGAGTAGGATTACAACGATAGGTGGATTTTTAGAGAGTGTTTAAAGCTTTGAAGGTTGTAAGACGTGATAACATCTGTCAGGGAACTCTATGAGAAGATAGCAGTATAGAGAACAGAATTTTTGTAGACAGGAGTAAGAGGTGATTAAAAGTGAATAGGAGAGGAAAAGAGGGATAATATCTGGAGATGAGGGTAACTATGTACATGAGAATGTGTAAAACAGAATTAGACCATATTAGACATATAGACCAGTAAATATATGGATAACAGTGCTGTTCTGAAGCAATGTGTGTTTTGACTTCATGGTGTTGCTTGAATATGACAACTGCTGTAGACATGTCCTGGGCTGTGTCTATTGTGGATCACGGATTCTACATTAAGTCTAAGCAGCATTCAGAAATGTGTTGGTGCATACATCCTATAAAGATCTCTATTTTATTTGATCCATATTTTAATAGCTTTTCAAACTGTTGTGAAGACTGCTCAGGTCGAATGTGCAGGACGACCGATGTGTATGTACCCTTAGCACAGTCCTGAGGAATAAGAGAGACATATACAAGACTATATTTGGTTCTCTGAAAACAGTACTACATCAACTTACCTATGATGGCCACAGACACCCAGGTCAGTCACACATCATCCTGGTGAAACAGAAACAGAAAGCAAATAGTCGTACATGGAAACAACATATGTGCCATGAGGAATGCACTACTGAATCCTTTTGTACTAGGTTATATATTCATTTTGGGTGTCCTTTATATTATAATGTCTACCTCACAGAATTCCAGCCAGCAACCAGTTTCATTGGATTACATGACTCTTTCATGACAATCCTGGTCTCGTCCTCTCTAGAACCACTCCTCACTCCCATTTCTTCCCAGTCCTGCCCCAATAATGCTATCTCTCTCTCTCTATAACTCCACACTGTCTGATGCCATTGTTGCTGCAGCCACAGCCATCCCACTTCATCTCCACCGCTCTAAACCCCAACCCAGGCACTTCTCACAGATTTGCTACCTCCAAAATGCTCTTGCTCAGCCGAGTGTCAATGGAGTAAATCCTGCTCTGACGCTGACTACATCCACTTTAAATACATCCTTTCCTCCTACCACACTACCCTCTCTCTCTCACCAAACAAACCTACTTCAAATAATTATCTCCACTCTAACCAATGACCCCCACCGCCTCCTCACCACTGCCAATTCGCTTCTCTGTCCTCCCTCACCTCATTCCCCCTCCTCAATCACCACTTTTGACTTTGTCACTTACTTAATAGACAAATTTAACACAATCCACCACAAAATCTCCTCTCGCCAGATTCACCTTCCCAGGTCCACCCACTTCACCACTTACAGCTTCATGAATCCGAGATCCTCACTTTCCTTTCTGCCTCTTTTTCAACATGCCCCCTTGACTCTGTTCCCTCCAATTATAACTATTCTTAAGAAACCCTCTATTGACCCTTAGTCTCTCTCCAACTACTGCCCCATTTTTCTGCTTCCATTTGCTTCCAAAAATCTTGAACAATTTGTCTTCAAAAGAATGACCCACTCTCTCTCCTCCCACTCTCTTCTCGACCCTCATCACGCCAACCAATACTGCCCTCACCCAGGGCCAGCGCTACCATTAGGCAGCCTTAGGCAGCTGCCTATGGCGCCGGCCTCTTGGGGGCGGCACTAAGGCCGGGGACCCAATAATAATTGCTAAATGAATGCGGGCGGTGCGATTGCCCAGGGCAGATCACACCGCCCGTATTCATTTAGCAATTTTAAAATGTGGTGCTACAGTGCAGCACCGCATTTTAAAATCTGCCCGGCACCCTGCTCCCGGCTTCTGGCAGCGTTGTGACGTCACAACACTGCTAGTGTAGACTAGCCGACAGGAAGAAAGAAGCAACAAAACTAGAGGAAGGCAAGAAGAGAAAGGAAGAAAAATGAAGAAGCTAAGGTGATTCCAGAGAAGAGGAGGCAAGAGAAAGGGGGGAGAACAGAGGCAAGAGAAAGTGGGGAGAACAGAGGCAAGAGAAAGGGGGGAGAATGAAGGTAAGAGAAAGGGGGGAGAATGGAGGCTACACAAAGAGGGGAGAATGGAGGCTACACAAAGAGGGGAGAATGGAGGCTACACAAAGGGGGGGGGGAGAGAATGGATGCTATAGAAAGGGGGCAAAAATGGATGCTATAGAAAGGGGGCAGAAATCGATGCTATAGAAAGGGGGCAGAAATCGATGCTATAGAAAGGGGGCAGAAATGGATGCTATAGAAAGGGGGCAGAAATCGATGCTATAGAAGGGGGAGGGTGGATGCTATAGAAGGGGGGGGGTGGATGCTATAGAAAGGGGGAGGGAAAAAGGATGCTACAGAAAGTTAGAGACTATGGGGTCTATGTACTATAATAGTGCGGTGACAAATTGCAGCGATGCATAATGAAGCACCGCTGTTATTCACCAAGCCGGGGCTACTCGAGGATAGCTGAAGAACCATTTATGTGTTTTAGTATTTGCCCTCTATTTGGCTCTCCTTTGTTGCTTTCTATTAGTATAATTCATTTTACATCTGCAGAATACATTAACAAATGCAAATAAAATAGAACGGTCTAGATTATCTGTCATTTAGATTACCTTTCTCTATTTTTTTGCATGTGTTAGTATATTTAATATATCATCTACAGAATACATTATTAGACAGCAACAGAGGAGAGCCAAGTAGTGGGCAAATACTAAAAAAAAAAGCCAAGTAGTGGGCAGGGGGGCATGTGAGTAAAGCTGGTGTTATGCGGCTGGCATATGTGACACAAGCTGATGGGCAAGGGGTGACATATGTGAGAACAGCTAGTGGGCAGATGGGCATGTGTGAGAGAAGTTGGTGGGCAGCGGGGTACATGTCAGTGTGTAACAGGTGAGTGATGTCATGTTTTCTTTTCTTGCGTTTGTTTTGTTCTGAAGTCTAGCATTTGGAGCCTCCCCTCTAGATATCCTGTGTTTGCTCCTGGGCAGCAGTGAAGCCTGGACAGCATTCTGCATCAGACATCAGTGCTGCGTCAGACATCAGTGCTGCATCAGACATCAGTGCTGCGTTAGACATCTAGACTGCATTGTAGCCAGCCAAGAGGAGGTAAGAGTTATTATTTTTTATTTAGAAATGTCAAGTGTGTTAGGGGCTGGGAGATTAGATTTTAATTTTAATTTTTTAATTTTTTTTTGGGGGGGGGGGGGGGGGAGGGGCGGCAAGCTTAAGCTTTGCCTAGGGTGCCGAGCAACCTTGCACCGGCCCTGCCCTCACCAAGGTAACCCATGACCTACTCTTAGCTAAGTCAATGGGACACTTCTCCCTTCTCATACTCCTTGACCTCTCCGCTGCTTTCAATACTGCTGATCACTGTCTTCTCCTTGACACCCTGCACTCCCTTGCCCTTCATGACACTGTCCTCTTCCGATAGAGAAAAGAGATGGATCTATAGGCACTGGATTCTTGTTGTATAAAGTCAAAGAATTTGACTAAATAAACAATGACGATGATGATGGCAAGTAGACCTTGTGCTGATCAGTTAAAGGGGCTGACTCACTTATACATTTATTTCTCAATGGCACGTGCATTGTTTATATGCGCAATGTGTATTACACTTACATCTAAATCATCCAGGTCGTCCATTGCCGGAGGTGCTCCTTTATCCTTCACAGAGTTAATTAGCTGAAGAAAATACATGAATATTAGATGTATTATTTATCAGCCGTTTAAAGACCACACACATTGTAATTTAAGTGAAGGCCCGGAGAGTCGCATGTTGCCCATCACTACACTAGGCAGTGATTGCTAAAAGAAATTGGATTCAAAAGTAGTGGAGTTTGCGACTTTTCGTATTTTATAATTGTTTATTTCCTTGTTCACTTCACTCTGGCTTGAAAAAGGAGGATCATGTCCCCGAAACGCGGCCATATAAAATGTTTCACTAATAAATCCTCGACGTGTTCTTTGGTATATGTTAAAAAGGTTACTGAGAAGTGTGACAACCACAGTGTGGCCAAAACATTACACAAAATCTTTACCTAGTGTTCAAACATTGAAGAAACACATGTGAGATGGGCTGTCTGATGTATTGTATATGGCTTTATTAAGACTCACATCCATGTAATGTTCAGTTAATGCCATCTCTGCTTCCTCTTCATTATCCCAGTCTCTCCAGTTGTCGAAGTCTACAGACAACCAAGCTGGCTACAGACACAAGACGAGAGACCAGTTACATGACAGGGTTCACATTTATTGTGTAAATACATGTCTGACAGTTATCTAGCACACTAATATACCGTGTTTGCGAATATTTCCCATCCAAGATGATGGTTATAGTGCCAGATGATTCAGGCATTTGATATAGTACTAGCCTCTGGATTTTGAGTCAGTAACTTCTTTACTGGGCCCAGATTTAGCTGTAGGCCTGCGACTAGGAAAGGCATAGGCTGAAATGTAGCTCTTTCCATTCATAACATATAGATCAAACCCTGATTTTCTCCTTTCATCAAAGAAAAACTAAGGAAACAAAATCTAAATGCATTGTCTTCATGTGCTCAATTAAATGTTGTGATAAAGATTCTTGGAAGTCTAGAGATAAAATATTCCATTCATATATCACCTTGTTATTTTCCTTGGTCAACCTTGGCCAAGCCACCTTCTCCTTCCATTTTCTCAGGAAACAAGTAATTGACCGGTCTGAACGTTTCTCTCTGGAATCCTGAACATAGAAAACTCATCACTAAACATTACTTAAAAATCTTTTTAAAGGATAATTTACAAACTGCAAATACTGTAGGTTTGTAATGTTTTACATGTGCTCCTACTCATCTGCCAAGCGCAATTCAAGGTGCCCACTCATGTCATGGTCCCTGGAAACACCCCCCCCCCCCTCCCCAATAAACTTCTGCCTAGTTTTAGAAACTAGAAACCACTAGAAAAGTTGATCTATTTTAGGACCAACCTTTCATTAATTCAAACTTTTCCGTTTTACACCTAGAACTGCTCTTATTTGTAGGAGCTGGAAGTTGATGTACTATAGTATAGCCCCCCTTTATCTCATTTACATGATCATGTCTCACAAAATAAACTTCACTGCAAAACTAGGCACACTCATGCACATAACCCATTCTCAGGAAGGAATGAATGCACTGGTTGATAGGACCAGTGCTATCAACCAGTATATTCAGATTCCACCTTGTGCAATTGCCCAAATGTAGGTGCATGACCTTACAAGTAAAGCATTTCTTTGCACTTTTGCGGTTTGGAAACTAGTTAGTTCTACTATGTATTATTTAGTCTATCATGTGGAAAGTGTCAACAAATAGCACTATGGCAACACTTAAGACATAAGCAGTATTTACCCACCTTAGGTTGTACAGAGTCATATAACTCAATCTCGTTGTACATCTGAATATTATCTTCATTTAAACAGCTGTGCGGCAAAAGAAAATATATTAATGTTGCATTGATGTATGGCATAATTTTATCTATGGTATATTTTTATTTAAGGTAATAGACTTCATCAGTGCAGTCCTTGTGTCCAAAATGTAAACCAACACAATAGAATGCTTCACTTTACTAAGCAGCAAGTTTAGAACCAAACAACTATGAGACTATTACAAAATATGTATGTTTAAAAAAAAAAAAATACAGTAATGTTTCAGTAAAATGACTTCCTGAAACTTATGAGCAGAATGAAGTGTTTTGAAAGGCATCCAATATAATGAATGGCATATGTAATGAGGCTCAGATTGCATGTAACACAGAACAATACATGGCCCACAGTTAAAAACAAAAAATAGAAATTGTTAACTACATTGTGTTGGACATCTGTTCTCATAACCGTCTTTCCTAGGACTTTCGCATAGTCCGTAGCAATTTACAATTGGGAACAAACACTGTAATAAAACAATACTGGGTAATACAGACAAAGAGGTAAGTAGGCCCTGCTTGTAAGTAAACAACCTATAGGAAAATGGGATTTTGATACATGAGGTTAAGCATACTTACCAACTTTCTGAAGTTGGCTTCCAGGAGCCTGCCGAGGGAGGTGGGTGTGATGGAGGGCGGGGCTCCAAAATTTGCATCATTTTGGACCCGCCCCCGTGACGTAATGACGCAAATGTGTCATTTTACAGCAGCGTTTTGGACCTAATTCTGCCCACTTCACTAGGAAGTGGGCAGGTGCGGGAGATTCCCACACTCTCCCAGGAGTCCGTGAGACTCTTGCGAAATGCGGGAGTCTCCCGGACATTCCGGGAGAGTTGGCAAGTATGGGGTTAAGTGTTACTTATTGGCAGGAGCAGGCTGTGCTGGGGGGGCGGGGGGGCATCTGCCACCCTGGCCGGTCCCATAGTGGGCTACCTTGGGCTGAGTCACTCGGCAACCTGCATTTTTTTTCTTTTAAAATGTTCCTAATAGGCTACTGAGTCGAATCTTGCACCCCGGGCTAAAATTTATTGATCCAAAGTATGAAGAATGGTCTGAAAATGCCAAAAACCTGGAAACGCTGGAAAGAATCTCACTGCAGCTCCCGGTGATATGAACATAAAGCTGTTTCATTACTTGTAGAAAAGGGCAGTAAAACATCACAGAAATGCATAGCAATGGCTTCTGACTGCTACTACTAACCCGGCATTTGATAAATACTATAAACTAAAAAAAAATTTGAATGAAAGTGGGGAAATACAAGGTTTTATTTAAAGAAACTAGGGCAGCATAGCAGCCTGTGATTTCAGGACCGAGAAAATCTCTTATCCGTTACAGAACAGAGTGTGGAATCAGAGACTCTGACATGAGACATTACTGAAGGAGGGTCTAGATTCTAGAGAAATGTCTTCAATTATGCAAAGCTTCAGAGCTGGCAAAAGTCAGTCTGAAAATGTTTGTGTGTGTATGTATATATATATATATTTATATATACACATACATACATACATACATACACAGTATATATGTAAAAATTGTAGCAGAAAACATGAGATAAAGAAATATCCAGCAGGTACTCATATATGCAGCCATTCCTGGCAAGCAGCACCCTAGAGATGTAAATAGTGGAACAGGATTTATCGAGCCTTCTAGACTGGAAAAGTGGAGGTGTTGCCCATAGCAACCGATCAGATTCTAGCTATCATTTATCTGGTACATTCTAAAATGATAGATAGAATCTGACTTGTTGCTATGGGCAACACCTCCACTTTTTATTTTTGAAAGGTTTGATAAATCTCTGACAGTGTAGAAGAATAATGTGGTTCCAACTACAACGAGTGCTTGTATCTTTGATGCAATCACGAAAGGGAGAACTGCAGTATTTACGTGCCCAACATAGCATAGTACCAGTAGAGAAAAGCATAGTCCAGATAAGCAGTTTAAATAATATTATAGAAACCAGACACATTAAGAATATGCATTGATCCCGAAACACTATATAAAACCCTTATAATACTATATAATAGAAGGTATTTTGCCAGATTTCATGGAGTTAAAAGATTTCAGTATGTGATATAAATACTTGTTTTTTGGGATCTGGAACTAGATGAAGTATCAAGTAACTTGACCACATTTTCTAATGCTTTTGGACTATATAGGTGACTTATAATGCCCATGGGAATAAGTCCAGCACCAGAAGGGCTTTCTGCCATGAAAACAAGAGCATAGAACATACGTAGACTAAGGACAGTTATAACAACCATAAGACGTCTGTTAAATCCAAAACGTTTGGATAATATCAGAGTCAAACACCAATGACAGACTTACTACAAACAGTCACAATCGCCAGGCTTACTACTACAGTACACCTCCAAAAGACCTACTAATCCTCCATAGAAATTACAGTGTGTAGAGCCAATGGACAAATACAGCCAACAATGGGGAAAAAACATTTAAAAATGTTACACTGAACCTAGGAAAATTGATCCTATCATGTTGTTATCATGAGTCTTAGAAGAAATATGAGACATTTAAGGAAGACTGGAAAGCAGGAATGGGGCCAGTCCAAGACATAAAACTATAACAGTGATATGCTAGCAAATGGGACAGCTGAAGCTGAAGAATTGTGTGGAGATCAGCGGAATACACCAGTCACATAACACAATGGTTTGCTGGGATCAGAAGAAATGACACAAGAGGGTGGAGAAATATCATATTTGATTTATAACACATAGGACATTATATGTGCTCATAGAGCACATAATGTATTTGGTTTATTATTATGGTATATTTTCTAGAAAGCATGCTGCAAAATACGTTATTCTGGAAGCAGCCACTAGATGTCTCACTTGTCTAGACACGGTGCTTACAATCCAGTGTTCATGTCTTCCAGGTGCTGTTAGAAAATGTAATAAATGTTTTACAGCCAAGTACTAGAAGTCCGCTTATTAAACCTTGTTAGACAGCAGTCAACACTATAATTACATATGTTTCTTTTACATCTCAATTCTCTAGGTATAAAAAGTCCTAATTGTCATTAATGCAACTAAGGCATTGATTCATATAGTTTTAACTTTTCCAACATCCATCAAAGATTGGATTTATAAAGCGAATGATACCAGGAAAATTAAGGAATGGATAGTTGCAAATTATTCGGGACAACTATGTTTTTCCAATGTGATTTTATTGGCTTTCTTTCTAGGAGACAACAAGGTAACCACAGCTGTGTTGGTCAGTTACGAGTCCCCAGCACACTTTGGATTTCTAGCTTAACTCTTGAACATCCTATGCTGCTGTGTATCAGCCTTACCACTCAAGCTGGTTGTGTCTCATTTTATTTGGACCAAGTTCATTTGGTGGTTCAATAGCAGAACCCTCCTAATAGCTGTATGCTATTATTTGACAGCCTTAGTAAATAAAGAACTACATAAAACAATATCAAACAAAACCCAGATGTGATTTGTTACATGTGACACTAGTTCCATAACACAAATAGCCTAACACTACACACCCAAAATAACACACAACTCTAAACCCCAGCTTACAACTGCCTGTTGTTATCTCTTCCCCAGCTCTGACCCAGGTTGTTGGGCTTAATGTTATATTTACACTATTGCACAGTGCGCCTCTGGAAATGTTTCCTCCTCTCTAAACACCTAGGTGCCCTTGTACTTTGCGGAGGCGTCTCCTGAGAGTGGCGAGTCACCATGCACCATCAAGTGCGCTGGGCAAACGACCATCCAGTCGAACCAAATCAAAGACATTCTGCGTTATGCATTGAGTGCTCTTCGTAAGTTACTTCCTTTGTGTAATCAGATAAATGCTAATTGCTGATTGGTTGCTATAGATTTATCGCAGGTTTGCCTCAATAACTAATGTTTTAGCCACACTCACCTGAAAATGACCTTATTGCGCTCTATGTCCACTTTAACATCCCGACTGTTCTCAACGCAGAATTCCATATGCACATACTTCGCCCGGTCAAACCAAAAGACCTTTGCATGTTGTCTTAAAACAAGATCCAATACAATAGGCAAGGTTAGAATGTTAATATAAAAGCATTTTCCATTGGTTTATTTTACTTTACTTTACATTTTGTGTAAATGGTCAGAATAAACACAGGCACATAACATTCCTCAAACAACAACCTTATTTCTCTGTTTATATTAACTAGGATAACATAGGCACACAAGCTATATTCTGGTGGTTTGTTATTGAATTGTTAAAGAATTGACCATTGTGTGGATGACAATCCATCCAATATAATCAAACATATACAGTAAAATTGATTGATAATGGATGGATTATATTGAATCTGATTAAACTGCTGTAACAATCCTACAACTGGTTTACAATGCAAATGCATTATAAGGGGCTTATTCAATTGTTGGCGAAAACGCCAAAAATCTTGCGCTCCATGCACTATTACCGTTATTACGGTAAAAGTGCACGTAAATACTGTTATTACGGTAATAGTGCGCGTAAATACCGTTATTACGGTAGTTTTCTCGCTGGATTTCAGCTCGTGGCTCAGGGAGCTGCGAGGTGAAATCCAGCTTACTATTACTGTAATAACGGTAATAGTTTTAACGCCGCAGGGAATTCAAAGAATTGAATATGCCCCTAAATGTCTTTGCTCTGTTAGATCAAAATTGTAATGTGCTTTTTTGATTTACAAAATGTGATGCTTGTGTTTCCAGCTTTAGAGCTTAAGATTTTATTTAGGTAATCGATAGTCTCCATATGGAGATTCCATGTAATGGCCCAAATTATGAAAAATATAGACCATTTGCTTTGCATTACACAGCAAATTTTTTGAACAAAATGTCTCTAAGATAGAGTTATTTGATAACAATAATTATATAAAATATATATTGATTTAAAATAAATGTCTGTGTGCTCGTAATAGCTTTCATTGGAAACCCTACTTTCTAAAATTAGAAAGAAAAAAAAAAAAAGATGCTGCGTGCCAGACTTGTAGAAGTGATGACTCTCTAAGTGCTGAGGAATAAATCCCAGCATGGTAATCTCCCAGCCTAAGTTTAACACAACCATAAATAAAAACTAGCAGTAATATACAGCTTGGGTACTAGAATAGGAAGCAGATGACAGTTTTTGAAACCATTGGAGCTATTTTACCATATGGAAGTACATATCAGATCAAAAGGATGGTCTGGTTGTAAAAAAAAAAAAAGAGGGATTGAGGGTTTAGTCTAAACTGGTATTGTGGAGTTGTAGTACAACACATGGAGGGAGGGCAGTCTGTTAATGCCTTCCTTGTAGTGTAAAAATGTTGCAGGCCCAAAGTAAAATGATAGCTGCAGAATGGAGCAGACAATCCATTATTGAACAGTGAATGTATTTACATCTTTACTCAACGTACCTCATGATAGTCCTGTGAATCCACGTAACGTGCTTCCAGAAGTCGGTTTAGCTGCAGTGGCAGATGAGAGACTGTAAGCACGGCTCCCAAGACCACAACCAAAAGTCAATCAGCATTCCTACTATTTTTAGGAACAGCTGCTGGTTGTTCTGTTCGTACCCTCCCCCTTGGCAAATACTAGAGTGGTCTGTCACTGTGTCAAAACGACTAGTGCTTTCTAGAGTGTTCCCCATACAGGGACAACTGCAATAATAAATAAATAATCTTGGAGTGTGCTCAGACAGAACACCTGATACCATGGTTAGCAAATTCAATAGGTCTTAGAACTGTGTCTAATGAAGGGGCCAGATTTACTTAGATAAATAAGTTGTGTAATCATGTGTATCTGAAATAATGTTGCACCATGAGATTATTATTATTATATTTTATTTATCAAGTGCCACAAAACGCCCGCAAGTGCCATACAGGACATAAACAGACAGCAATGATACATAACACATTACAAAAGATATAGTACATGAGAAACAAAATACATAGATACTGAGTAAACACAAAATACTCAGATAACCTGGTAATGCAGATCAGATTATTTACGGAACAGTGAGTGAGAGTGATGGTAGTGACCAGTGTGAAGTAGGCAAGAGCGGAGGGAAACAGGGCTAGGGAAGCTGTCCTAGAGGTACAGAGGGTGATGGAATAGTAGAAGGAGACACAAGGAAAGAGGGCCCTGCTCATGAGAGCTTACATTCTAAAGGAAAGGGGAAGACACAATTAGGGTGATACCGAGTGGGGGAGTGGATGTGATAGCTGAGTCAAGGGAGTTAAGAGGAGGGCTGCTAGGCTTGGATAAAGAAATGAGTCTTAAGGGCATGCTTGAAGCCTTGCAGAGTAGAGACTAACCTGAGGAGTGAGAGATTGTTCCAAAGCCAAGGAGCAGCCCAGGCGAAGTCCTGGAGGCGGAAGTAGGAAAAGGTGGCGGTCATTGGCAGAGAGAAGTGAACTGCAAGGAATGAGGTTGGAAATGTAGGGTGGGGAGGACTGGTTGGGAGCTTCATAGGTGAGGGTGAGGAGCTTAAATGTAATCTGTAGGCTATGGGGGCTAATATAGTGACTGGTGGAAAGGGGTTGCAAAGATAAAGCAGCAGGATAAAAAGATAAGGCGGGTGGCAATAGCATTGACGATAAACTTAAGAGGGGTAAACTGGGAGTAATCAACCTGAGAGATTACAAGGGAGGTGAAAGTAGCAAGATTTTGAGAGGGACAGCCCTTGGGTGACTCCGACATTAGGGAAGAGTGGGATGTGGATTTAGGTGTAGAGACTGAAAAGCAGCAGTTGGTGAGGTAAGAGGGAACCCAGGAGAGGACGGTGTTACATGGTCTATATATTTGAGAGTTTGCAAAAGGAGGTAGTGGTCAGTGGTACCGAAGGCAGCAGAGAGATTCAGAAGGATAAGAAGGGAGAAGAGTCTCTTAGATTTAGTGAAGAGAAGGTTGTTAGTGACCTAAGTGAGGGCTGTTTAGGTGGAATGGGGGAGCGAAGACTGGATTGGGTCAAGGAGGGAGTTAGATGAGAGAAAGGAGGTGAGACAGTTCAAGGCCACCTGTTCAAGAAGGCAAAAGGAAGGAGGTAGAGCGGTAATTAGAGAGGCATGTACATTTTTTGGTTTACTGGGGAGACGAAGGTACCAGAGGAGAGGGATAGGTTGAGGAGGTTGGCAAAGTGGGAGCAGGTTTCGAGAGAGGGTTTAGAGAAGGTGAGAGGGGTGATTAAGACCTGTTTTGTCCCAACGCTGGGTTGAAATAGATAGTTTAAACTACAACCAGGAGGTGGGAATAGCAATCATTCTAAGCAGCTTTATGTGTACCAATAGAGGGCGCTGCTAAACAATGAAAGTAACAACTGGGATTCTTAGTTACCAAAAGTTCATATGTAATGTGCATTGTAATTATCCTCTAGTAAATTGATCTTTGAACAACAGAAAGTTTCAATCTGTGTTGTACATAGTAATAGAGGGCACTGTTAATTGATTGTATAAACAGCTAAGACATTCAACTAACTAATGTTCACATTTAATGTGCACACGTAAAAATATTCCATTAAAGTGACTTCTGTGAAATAATATATTCTCTCACTAGATGGATTTAACCTATGAATAGCATATCAGGAGGAAGTTTGAAATAGACGCCTTTGTCTACATTTATAATTAATAGGTATAGAATTGTGATAACTCACCTTGTGAAAAATAATAATAATAAATACATAAGAGTAAGGTGAACACTTTAGATAGCTAATGCTTGTTAAAATGTGTGATATAATTAATACAGATTGGCCACAGGAGACTGTTGTGATTTTAATTTTTCAAGAATTTGGAGTCACTGACATACAATATGAATGATCGGTAATGTTTTGAAATAACCATTATAGTAATAATATATTTTCCATGTTGGAATTTGAATATTGTGTGAATACTTACCATGAAATGAAAAGATTCATCACAATTTCTCAACCCTATGTACGGGTTAAATATATATTTTAATACACTAAGAGCACTTGTCTTTTCAACTCTTTTCATGAGTCCCCATATATGTTTTTAATATTTCACTTTTAGGGGTCTATTTACCAAGCATTTTTCCTGTGGTAAACCCCCGAAAACAACAGTTTTCGGGGGTTTACCGTGAAATCCCTATGTACCATTGAAGCATCGCAGCAGATATCTCCGATATCTGCTGCTTTGCATTTCCTATCGTTTTTCTGTGCACTCCCCATAACAGTGTATGGGAAGTGCTCAGAACCGCTATGTATGAAAGGCTAACTAGAGAAAATGTTCTCTTTTTTTTACATGTTAATGTACGCCACCTGAAGCTGGCGCCATCTGAAGATGGCGTACATTAACATATCTGAAAACTTTTGCGCTGTCCGGCTCTGCTCTGAAGAGCAGAGCTGGACAGCGCATGTGTGGAGGGATCATGTGATCCCTCCCTGTCAATCATCCTGCAGTTTGCCGGCCAGGATGTTACTGCGCATGCACCAACTATTCGGTCGGTGCATGCGCACTAACAAAAAAAGAAAAAAAAAAAAAAAAGAGAAGATCACCGCAGCCTTGAAAAATGAGAAAAGTCTGCGATGATCAGGTGAGTCACTTCTCAGGGACGGCAGGTTATCGGCACTGCTGTCCCTGAGAAGTTTTTTAATACATAACCGTTACTTTTCAATCCTTATCAAGGAGATAAGGATTGAAAAGTATCAAGTCAAAAAAATGAAGGGTCATAAATAGACCCCTTAGTAAGTTAAGATATGTAACTCAATAAAGAACAAATTTTATTAAACATCAGAGTACTGGAGTGCCTCTTGTAGTAACATTCTAGACTTATGGTTGGTTATACTAAAAAGTGCAAAAAGCCAACAATCAGAGTCAGCCAGCACATCGCATCCTGATATTTCCCTGGATAAATAATTTTCTGTATTTTACTTGAACATATAATCACGGTGCACTCCTAGGGGTATATTTACTAAACTGCTGGTTTGAAAAAGTGGAGATGTTGCCTATAGCAACCAATTAGAATTTAGTACATTCTACAAAATCAAAGCTAGAATATGATGGTTGCTATAGGCAACATCTCCACTTTTTGAAACCCGTAGTTTAGTAAATATACCTCGTTTTCGCAGGTGCAAGTTGATGCCGAGACCACGGGTCTTCAAGTGATTAGAACAAAATATCAAAGGCTGTACACAAGTCTTTGATTGAGAAAATCTCCCATAGACGTACTTTATTACAGGTTTGGAAAATACAGATAAAAATGCTGATTTGCAATTCACCTACTGAAAGCAAATCGTCATGTAAATCTCCACTTTTTCAAAGCTCACAAAAAAATTGCCATACATCTCACAATCACAGAAATCATTGCTTAGCGCATTGTGAAGTTAGAGCAGGGTAAGTAAAGGGCAAATTGCAAAATCACCATAGTAATTTCCACAATTAATCTCTGTTTTCACCTGAAAACCACTGATATGAGTGAGATTTCACATTCATTTTAATGGAAAATATGTTTTAATATGGGCAGAAATTTTATGGAAAATTGCTGTTAAATATGTTAACATAAATACATATATAAATAATTATTTTTTTTTTTTTAAATCCAAAAATAGATAAAATAATACTGTGGAACTGCAATTAAAGGCAAACCCAGACCATCAGTGCTAGCTGGGACTTGTCAAACTACATGCACCAGAATGACCGTTCTACAAGAGTATTACATTGCTTTGCTGCCAGTCCCATTTTTTTCAATAGGGCTGCTACTCAGTACCTGCTCAGCCAATCACAAGCAGTCAGTGAAACTTAGTCAGCATGAAACCATTACTTATGACTGGCTGTGGTTTTTCTCATTATTTTTTATGTGCAATGCTTTTAAATACATCCCAAATGAATGGGATAATAAGTGATTTTGCTTGTCTGAATTTAAAAAAATAAATACATTTAATTTATTTATTACAATGTTGGTTGAGTTCTGAGCAAAATCACCCATTCATAGATTTCCTCCTTTTGGTACACTATAAATGTAGCCATGCTGGAGCAACTCTGAGCACATTTTGTTGATATGTTTAAACATCTGGCTCCCGAGTAGAGTTGATGTGCAGTGATGAGCTCTCCACCAAATTCCAGTTTCTTACGTCATCTGGGCCTTAAATCATCTGGAGTAGCCCGGGCTCTGCTTTGCTTACCACCTACCTATCATCTGAACAGAAAACCGGATGCTCCGTTGGCCGGGTCTAGACCTTGTTCCTGCTCGCCACTCTAATCAAGGCCGCAGCTTCAGCCTTGCTACTCCTATCTTCTCAGCTCTAATGCATTAGGAGCTACCCAGGCATAGAGGAATATCCTTCCTCCTACCACCTGGTGGCATCCAATCTGGTCTGGGTTAATCACAGCTATTTAAGGCCAATGCTTCAGACTGGTCTCACCTCCTGTGTACTGCGGGACCTCTGCAAATCATTGATGGCACAAGGCAAATTGTTAATTACTAAAAGCCCAACATTGTGCACCTAGGCCTGCTCCGGACCATCCACCGCACCACAGGAGACAGAGAAAAGGTATGCCACTATGCTGATCTCCTAACCCATGGACCCTCACCACACACGGCCTGCTGAGACATTCTACAATCACCCCAGACACTGAGAGTTCTGAACTGATTCCCTGCACCATTGTGGCTCCTACACCATCTAACCCTCTAGGATTTTGTACCATTTAGGCCCCCACACCTTCTGGACCTTCCAGGACTCTCCACCGTCACAGCCCCTGCAACATTGTGGCCGTTGCAACATCTTGGTCCCTGAATCATCATGACCCCTGCAACATGATGGCCCCTGCATCCTTCATAGCCCTTTCACCATCTAGGGCCCATAGCCCTTCTACGCTTCTGCAACAGCTTGGTTTTCGCATCTTGCAGGCCACTGCACCATCCAAGTCACTGCACCAACTAGGGCTCTACACCATCTAGGCCCCTGTACTATCTAGTACTCTGCACCATATGGGCCTTCCAGGATTCTGAACCATCATGGTCTCTGCACCACCCTGGACTCAGCATCTTATAGACCTCGGCACCATAGCGGTCCCCACTATGTCTATTGTTCCATTTGCTCCTTTTGTCTCTCACTACCCCTCCCTTTAGAATGTAAGCTCTCACGGGCAGGGTCCTCTAACCTATGTCTAGGGTTGGTCCACTCTCCAGGGTCCTCTAACCTATGTCTAGGGTTGGTCCACTCTCCATCTTACTCGCTTGTCCCTGTCATACTGAACTGTTCCTGTATGCAATTTGTTGTGTTAATTGTATCCATACCATTATTGTTATTCTGCGTATCTGTGCCCATGAATGCTTACTATTCTCATGTATATATTTTTTCCATGATTGTTATGTACTCGGTTATACAATAAACAAACAGCTACAAGTTAAGAAACTATTGTGTATTTATTATTTAATTGTATAAATGTGTACTCTGTTCATCCCCCTATATACAGTGATAAGGACTCTTTGTTGGACCTTATTAAAAATATAATAATATCATTTGTAGATATATCCCAGATGTTATTATAATAACATGCTAATATTAATAACATTGTATTTAGCTCTGAAATATTGAAATTCAGTCCACAGTTTATTTCTACAAGTAAGAATTCCTATGAAGACTTGGTTAGGTAATTTGTATTAGTAAACAAATAATTTGACAGAGATGAATCATTTATTACAGCAGATACATGTTGTACATAGATCTCTATGAAGAACAAGTTGTAAGTGAAATGTTAAAAGATTAAGTGTGTTGCATCTCTTTTGGTACAGCAAGCGGTTGACAGTATTGCAAGTGTACTCTGGATCGTGGCTTTCTATCCTGTGACACATTGTTTTCATCATCTGAACTGCTGTCCACATCACTTCGGTCGTCTTTGGAAACCTGTTGTGAAAAGAGACAAGACTAGTGATGACTCTTTGGTTTTACATACTCTCTGCTTATACAGTTTGTACAGGACATGTCATGTATATAAGGTTACATCTAAACCATAATCTAAAAAATAATCTTCCACATCCACTGATGAGTTAAACTAGGCTTATTGCACTTCATCTTCATTGTAGTTAACTAGAAAAATAATCATTAATTTCTACAGAAGAGTAAAACATCCAAATCATGTATCATGCTTAATCGTAAGCAAGAGTACTGGTTGCAAAACCACTCAATCTAAAATCTGTAGGGTGACTTGAACTACCATAAACTCTTTAGTCATCATGTAAGAAGAAATCAGAGTGGATGACATAACTGGCTAGATGTCATGTTCACAGGTGCTGAACTGACAGGCTGTAATATAAATGGACCTGTGAGCTAAACAGATATTAAATAAAGTCAAAGCAATAAGGGTGTGACCATTGTGCATAAGTAAACTAATTAAGTTGGTATACTATGTGATGATATTTGAAGATGAACAAGGTAACACCATTTCCCTGTGGTCAGATAACATGAGAGATAAATAAAATAAACTTAATAAGACAAGGACAGAGCTGCAACTGAAGGGTGATGTGTGGATGGTTTTCAGCAATTTGTTCCACAAAAAGTGGAACAGTGTATAACTGTGTAATTATGCTACATAATAATGGAACTAGGCTAAACCAAAGGTAATAACCCACCCTCCTTTGAAAAATATAAGGCTACAACACATGAATGGTGATAAATATAAAAAACTGTGAAAAATATCCATATCTTTGTAACTTTCTGACATCACGACATTAAAGTTAATATATTTCATCACAGTGTTTATTTTATGTCGTATCTCATCGAGAGTGACAAAGATAATATACTTCACACTGTATTTGAACAATACCTACAGCTTCTAGGCTTCATTCCTCTTTTACGCCACAGCTAAACATTACAATCCTGTCACAAAACACACTGTGTGGCAGGCTGAAAGTTTTCATCTCCCTCATTATAAAAAGAAAATATAAAATGAAACAAAAAACTAAATATACCAAAACATAACACAATGGTAAATAAAATGATACAATATTTTGCAATAAAACACTTGTTCTGTGCAGTATACAGAAAATAGAAGCAACCACAGAGTTATATTCCCTGCATTAAAGCACTTGGTCTGCACATTTGTGCTTTTACAAGGCCACATAACTCCTTGGCGACTTCTTGTATCCTTATCTTTTACAGCATTATACCTTATATTAGATACCACTGAGGAGATCCATAAAGACATGGGACTCTGAGATGGCATGTTATCAGGGATGGGCAGGAACAGGCTGTGTGGTAGCATGCAGTGGTATATTGTGCTCCCTCTAATCCCCTATTGCTGCCTCTGATGTGAGAGGAATCTCAAGCCACGGTGCAGCCGCTTCTTGGGGGCTTCACCAGGATGCACATGTATCATTGGCAAAAGTCCATACTTATAAGGGAGTCTGACTGTATTCCAATAGAAAGGTATTGGCCTGAGCAGTCACTTTCCCTTGCCCATAATCTGGCTCAGAGGGGACCATGGATCTGCCACCACCATAACTGCCACCAATGGGCCCACAAGGGAGGCCTGGGCACTTTGTGCCCGCAGCCCCCTATCAGCGATGCTGGCCCTTAGAGACAGACAGCTTGGGGCTGATAGCAGCCCCATTCTCTGTCCAGCAGTGGAATTCGACGCAGGACAGGAAAGGAAATGCTGCTAGCCTGTCTATGATAGGCTAATAGTATTCATGTCCTCCACTGAATGCCAATTAGCTGTGGTTCAGTGAATAGACTTGTAGGTTTTCATAATATAATGGTGACCAGGGACTGAGCTTTATGTATTACACTGACTAACAGGACCTGGGCTATATATCACACTAACCACAAGGAAATTGGTATTACTCTGCCCACCAAAGACCTGACTCTATTTATCCACCTGGCCACCAGAAAATTGTCTCTATAAATTTCACTGACCACCAGGGATTGGAGGCTATACATTACACTGACCACTAGGAATTGGAGGCTATACATTCCACTGACCACCAGGGATTGAACGCTGTACATTCCACTGACCACCAGGGATTGGACGCTGTACATTACACTGACCACCAGGGATTGGAGGCTGTACATTACACTGACCACCAGGGATTGGAGGCTGTACATTACACTGACCACCAGGGATTGGAGGCTGTACATTACACTGACCACCAGGGATTGGAGGCTATACATTACACTGACCACTAGGGATTGGAGGCTATACATTCCACTGACCACTAGGGATTGGAGGCTATACATTCCACTGACCACCAGGGATTGGACGCTGTACATTCCACTGACCACCAGGGATTGGAGGCTGTACATTACACTGACCACCAGGGATTGGAGGCTGTACATTACACTGACCACCAGGGATTGGAGGCTGTACATTACATTGACCACCAGAGATGGGAGGATATACATAACATTGACCACCAGAGATGGGAGGATATACATTGGATATACATTATACTGACCACCAGAGATGGGAGGATATACATTACACTGACCACCAGAGATGGGAGGATATACATCACACTGACTAGCGGGGATTGGACGCTGTACATTACACTGACCACCAGAGATGGGAGGCTATACATTACACTGACTAGCAGGGATTGGACGCTGTTCCTTACACTGACCACCAGAGATGGGAGGATATACATCACACTGACTAGCAGGGATTGGACGCTGTACATTACACTGACCACCAGAGATGGGAGGCTATACATTACACTGACTAGCAGGGATTGGACGCTGTACATTACACTGACCACCAGGAATTGGACGCTATACATTACACCGACCACCAAGGATTGTAGGCTATACGTTACACTGACCACCAGGGATTGGACGCTACATATTACACTTCCAAAGTCAATGTGTTGGAATACTGTTTGCCATTATATAAGGAATAATGGGTTTCTTTTGCCCACTATGCAAGGGGTGGGTACTTTTCGCAAACTTCGCCTTGAGAGCCAAAATAACTTGCCCAGCCACTGCATATAATATTATTTTTATTTTACAATAGGGGCTTAATTATTTCTTATAATATGAAGTTTAAAAATTTAAACAAAACAAGCTTTTTATTAGGAGAGCCTCATGGGCAGCACGGTGGCGTAATGGTTAGCACTTCTGCCTTACAGCACAGGGCTCAATTCCCGACCATGGCCTTATCTGTGTGGAGTTTGTATGTTCTCCCTGTGTTTGCATGGGTTTCCTCTGGGTGCTTCGGTTTACTCCCACACTCCAAAAACATACTGGTAGGTTAATTGGCTGCTAACCCTAGTCTGTGTCAGTCTGTCTGTGTGTTAGGGAATTTAGACTGTAAGCCCCAATGGGGCAGGGACTGATGTGAGTGAGTTTTCTGTACAGCGCTGCGGAATTAGTGGTGCTATATAAATAAATGGTGATGATGATGATATCCACAGATCACGTAATACTTTAAAAATCATGTGACACATGAGACAACCATACGTATCAAAATATTTTAGAGTATATTTTCCATATATTCATATCACTTACGTACTATTAAACGTTAATCATTATAATGTGTAGGTCACCATGTCTTTAAAATGCATAAATAATGACACTTATTTGATACACTGACTATTTCATGAGTTTGAAATAACCTAAATGTTCTATTACTGGCGATAGGCATCTGTGTGCTGCAGCAGTACCTTTCCTTTCTTGTAAAACTGCATCACCATCTTGCAGATTAGGGCTGACCAGTATATATGGAGAGCTTGCATTAAGATGATGAGAAATACATAATATTTCCAGACTCCCAGTCCTGCCAGGGCAGCCTCTGAGTGGAACAATACGGGCACTGCACACCTGTTACACGGAGAGAAGGGATTGATTTACAATATATTACAAGAAACTGTAAAGAATTTGCCACAAACTAATTGTTATATCAACCAAACAAACGTATGAGATGATGGCATTATTGAAGACAAATAATGGGATTATCTGAAATATGACATAAAGCTAATAAAATGGAAAAAGATTTGTGGATATTTGATGATTGATTGCCTTTAAAGCCTTGTTTACAGACACTGGGCTCCAAGTCTGTTGCACAGCCTTACTATATTGTTAGGACCTAGGAGAAAATGTTGCTGAGGTGTAACGGAATGGATGAGGTAATCAGGGGCAGGCTGGGCTGGGGGGCAGGGGGGCATTATGCCACCCGGAACGGACCCATAGAGGGCTATCTTGGGCTGGGTCAATGGGCCACCAGCATTTTTTGTTCTTTAAAATAAGCTGCTGAGTTGAGTCTTTGCCCCTCGGGCTGAACTTTGCCAGCCCTCCCCTGGAGGTAATATGATGTGACTGAAAATATCACATATCCTAAATAATGAAAAATGTTGCTTGGTACAATTTCAGTAAATAAAGACAATTGTACCACTGCTGTATACACATGAGATTTGCCTACAGTACTTCCTCAGAAAGTCAAACCCTAGGTTATTATTTTACTTTATAATTCAAATAATAATGTAAACATCAACACAATCTAATAAACATTGCATGCAGCTAAGTAAATTTTACAGATTTTACTTACTTTAAAGGGAGAAGAATAAGACGAGTCATCATAAAAATGACAGCAAAGATCAGAAAAAGCGCATTGCAGAGGTCTTCCTGGTGAATGTAGTTTGTGATTTTTGCAGCCTAATCAATGAAAAAGGTTTTACTATAATTTAATGATCCTAATAAATGTAAAGCCTACTCTGGTGACCCTAGTAAACATAGATCCTATTCTGGTGACCCTAGTAAATACAGATCCTATTCTGGTGACCCTAGTAAATACAGATCCTATTCTGGTGACCCTAGTAAATACAGATCCTATTCTCGTGACCCTAGTAAATACAGATCCTATTCTGGTGACCCTAGTAAAAGTCAAGCCTATTCTGAGGCCTCATTCATTAAGAAACTTAGGCAAGAATTTGAGTAAGTTTTCTTACTTAAGTTTTCTGGACAAAACCATGTTGCAATGCAAGGGGTGTAAATTACTTTATTATTTTGCACATAAGTTAAATACTGGCTGCTCTTTCATGTAGCACACAAATACTTGATACTTGAGCTTGTCTCTGATTTAGGACCCTGTCTTTTAGCTTCCACATACTGCTGGAACCACTGCTAGTTTCTGAGTTTCACAGAGGTTGGGGACAGGATAAAAAGGCAAAAGTTTAAAATGAATAGGATACACCTAAATAAACAGTGTTACCGACATACAGGCAGGTTTCACTTTTAAAGACTGGATGGACAGGAGTGAGAAGAGTGCCACAGACACAACTTGGACCTCCTCACTTCAGCCAACCTGGTCTTTTTTCAGGTTTTTTGTTATAATTTTTAATTTTAGGTTCCATGGTAAAAATTCCCAGGGTTTTCCAGGCTACATTTCCAACACAATTTAATCCTCTGCTTTGTTTTTTTTTTAATTTATCAGGAAAGCCTTTATAATGACAGAAAACAGTGGAAGCTATCTCTATATCTTCTCACCTCCAGGAACACGTCAGAGATGTCATGGTACAGCATAGTGAGAGCTCCGATCCTTGTCATGTTATGACAGTAAGAGCCAGATAGAAGGAATATGGTGACAATATGGTGAACAAACATGACCTTGAAATCCTAAAAAAAAAACGAAAAACAATAAACTCGTTAAAGGTATAATTAAATGTAAGGAACAAAACATAGATAAAGGTGCCATTTGCTGTGGATCTCTATGGTCCTCTCTTTGTCAACCTATTTTGTACAACCAACTTTCATCTTAATAAAGAATCATTATTTTATTTCTGTATTACAGCTGCACTACCACATTGCCATGGGAGCACCAATCAGATTTCATCCTCTCCCAAGATGCCACTAAAGCTCTTGTCCATTCTCTTATTATCTCCCGCTTGGACTACTGTAACCTCCTCCTTACTGGCCTGCCCCGCTCTCATCTCGCTTCCCTTCGCTCCGTACTCAATGCTGCCGCTCGGCTCATTTTCCTTTCTCGCCGCTCCTCTTCTGTCTCCCCCCTCTACCAATCCCTCCACTGGCTCCCCATCCCCTACAGAATCGTGTTCAAGCTCCTCACTCGTACTTTCAAGGCCCTCTCCAACTCCACTGCTCCCTACATCTCCAACCTAATCTCCATTCACGTTCCATCCCGCCCTCTGCGTTTGGCTAACGATCGCCGCCTCTCTTCCCCCCTGGTTACCTCCTCCCATGCTCGCATCCAAGACTACTCCCGTGCTGCCCCTTTCCACTGGAACCAGCTCCCCCGCTCCATCAGAACTTCCCCCAACTTGTCCAGCTTCAAACGGGCCTTAAAAACCCACCTTTTCCTTAAAGCCCTCCAGTCCCCCACCTAATTGACCTCCTCCCAGTGTCCCCCTACCCCCTCCCACTCCTGCCCTCCCTCCTGTCCCCCTCTTACCTCCCTCCTTTTCATTCTCCTCTCCCCTACTCTCCGTCTCAGCCTCCGTTCTCCCCATTCCCTCCTCCTACCATTGCGTTTCTGTCCGTCCTACCCTCCCCTTAGATTGTACGCTCCTTCGAGCAGGGCCTCCTCTCCTTCTGTTCTCCACCACCTTGTCTCTTCCGTGAGGTACTCCTGCCCTTCTACCCCTTTCTCTACCCCGCCGGGGGCTCTCACCTCTCATCTAGCTGTACATCGAGCTTCTGAGTTACTGTGCTTTTTGTTAACTGTACCGTGCTGTCTCACCCTGTATCGTGTTTCTGTCTGTCCCTGTACGGCGCTACGGATACCTAGTGGCGCCCTATAAATAAAAATTAATAATAATAATAATAATAACTTCTTATTGGTATTCCAGCTCTCATATCCCTCTGCAGCGTCACACAGTCCCTGTTTTCGACCACAGCTGTGAGACGAAGAACAGGGTCCAGAGAACAAAAATACTGCACAGTGCAGTCCCTGGAGCTCCAGTAAATGGCGTCCTGGCCAGGACATTTTTAACTCTACCTGGGAGTGCTGCTTTAAAGGAAAACTGAACAAGGTCTCAAAGAGCCATTCAGTCAGGAGTCATCTCATTCCAACCCCAACATTCAACCCAGTGTATATAGAAAGTACATTTTGAAGGATGGCTCCAGAGGTGGGATCCTCACTTCATCACCTTTCATGAACTGCTGATTGCAAATATGTCAAGAATAGGTGAATTCAAGTAGAACTTAAGGTAAAAACAAATAAAATGTATATTTATATTCCTATGTAGCAGTTAGTTGGTGGTCCCTCCCCTGGAACCCTATTGTAAAGCAGCCAGACTACACGGTGGAGAAAAGGCAGGAGAACTGGCAAATTATGAAAATGAAAAGGCTGCATCTGATTGGATGGCTACAGCTCTTGTTTGACCATGTGGTTCATTCCATTCTTCAGTCAAATCTGGAACTAATACTTTGAATGGATGGTACCAATGGTTGAAGTGGAAATTTAGAAGTATGAAATATGTAAGTGAATGGAATTTGATAATTTGATAGTTTAACAATTAATGCAGTAGAAGATAATGTGATGTGGCATTGTGGCATACTACCATAATACCAGCCCACTGCAACCACTGGATAGTGCCGAATCTTAAGCCCTGAAACCTGCATTAAACCCTCATATAACCCAGTTTCATGCTTTAAATACCCAATGGAAAAGCAGATATTTATAATTGACAGATGTCAGTGCTTCTGAAATGGAGCAGTTTGTTACCGAGTATTCTTTATAGTGCTGTGATGCACTCTGACAATTTAAGTTTTTTTAATATCTTACCTTTCTCTTAACATCAAAAAACTGGGAGAGAACTAGTGATCCGTAGAAGGCCATTTCAGTCATGTAATGATTATATTCCTCAGTGGACATAACCTAGTCAAAAGTAAACAGAATGGGACAAACAAACATGAAACAGAGGCTATAAAAATGATAATTGTTCCTATTATTCTTTCATTATTTCTCCCTCCCACTCAGTAACATAATGGATCTGATTATATCAGGAAGAGAGACATGTTAGAAGTCTAGTGCCCTAAGGCAGAAGGAATAAGAGCAGATACCACTCTTCAAATTATACCCATCATCTATATAAATTGGATGGAACTAAGTCATGAAAATACAGTCTATGAATTACACTAAAGAAATCTAACTTGTTTTCTTGAATAACTAAATATAGTTGAGCTGATTATTGAAATATATCATGTATTTGCTTCTTTGGAGATTTGTTTCCAAAATATTAATTGCGAGCACTTAATATAGACAGAAATATGCAGAAAATGCATAGTGTTCTTTTTATAAATACTGCATGTGCAGGTTGTTGCCACTCAGCTTTACATGTCTGCAGCTTTAAAATATTCATACAAGCTTTATGATGATGAATGGTATTTAGCACCTATTTAACATTTGCCAACACTCCCACTTAATAAGTAACACTACATATTTAAATCTGGGTTTTTGGGCCCGAGTCATTAAGGAAAGGAAAGCAAAAAAGGAGTAAATTTACACCTTGGCAAAACCATGTTGCATTGGAGGGGGAGGTAAATTTAAAATGTGGGGACAGATTAATAGCTGGGGTAGAGCATGTCATAGATCAACTTTAAATTTCAGTGTAAAAATAAAGCTATTAAGTATATGTGTGCTACATGAAAAAGCAGCCAGTATTTTCCTTACTTGCAAAACAATAAACTAATTTGCACCCCTTGCATTGTAACATGGTTTGTCCCAAGCAAATTTACTCCTATTTTTTTGCTTTGCTCTACTTAATGAATCAGGCCCTGTATATAACCTGTGCATGTATAAAATGTGTTACAGTACTATTGAATTACTGCTAAATGCAACATATTTCTATAGTATTAAGGCACACTAATGTGGTTACTGGCTTGGATAGAAGGTGGTTATCACAAATGATTACATACATAGGACTTGGTGTTTCTCCAGCATTCTGCACCATCCAAAATCCAGTTTGTCTGCAAAATAAAAGTTTTCCGGAGTGAACTTTTAAAACCTGTTTTTACACATACACTTATTTCATATTGTGCTACTATATTCATACATATCTTAACTGCTAGCATGCAATTCACCTGTGCTTGCTATAACAAATGTTTATCTTCATATCTTGACTAGGATAAGACTGGATGGATGGATTAGATAGGTCTATTTCTCTTACCTTGCTTATATACCTCCAAGCATATAACTCTGCCCATGTATAAAACAGAAATCTCCACCTAAGCATTCACAATGATAAAACAGGGGGTAGAAGAATGACAAATGAAGATAAATTGCTCGTTAATATACTGCAACTAATATTATCCTATTTACACACTTTATGATGATTGAGTCAACAAGGGTCACTTCTGAAAGAGCACAAATGAAACCTCACGGCCCACGTGTCGTTTTGTGATGTAAAACGTGTCTATTTTTGTGGAAATGAACCCGTTTGTACAGTAAGCTCATGGATTACACATCAAGGGCCTGATTTATTAAGGATCTTAAATGAAGAGGTATATTATTTCAGTCTCCTGGACAAAACCATGTTACAATGCAAGGGGTGCAAATTAGTTTTCTGTTTTGCACATAAGTTAAATACTGACTGTTTTTTCATGTAGCACACAAATACTTGATAGCTTATTTGTACACTGAAATTTAAAGTTGATCTTTGTGTGCTACATGAAAAAACAGTCAGTATTTAACTTATGTGCAAAACAGAAAACTAGTTTGCACCCCTTGCATTGTAACATGGTTTTGTCCAGGAGACTGACATAAGATACCTCTTCATTTAAGATCCTTAATGAATCAGGCCCCAAGAATGCAACTTCTTCATGAGGTAAAACAATAGGGAGGAGCTAGGCAGAATGGGTAATACCTGGCTAATTGTGGGCTGAGCACATTTAAATTGTGCTCATATGCAAAAACATGGAAAAGGTAGATTTACATTGGTGTCCCTCTCCTCCACCCCACCCCAGTACAGTGACTGGAATTATCCTATACTTTCAAATCAATAAGTGAAACATGTGTTTAAGTGTCCTGTTGTATGTAAACACGTGTTACCTATTTCTGATAAACCTCTCGAGATTCTGTAATGCATTTTCTATTGAAAAAGATGTTTCTAATAAAAAGTTTAAAAAAAAAACCAAAAAAAGTGAAACATGTAAGAACAGTCCCAATGTCCCCTCAATGTGGATATGAGCCTATCTTTGTCCAATGAGGAATAAATAAGCACATTTGCGGAAACAAACATTTATTTCAGGTGTACATTTGTGCATGTTCATAAATTACCTTTCATGTCTGCAATCAATGCACCAAAATAATGTACACAATTACTAAGAATATTAAAAGAAACTCTGTGATGTCACTGTGGATTGTTGAGCTGCCTTTGCATGAATATTGGTCGAGTCAACGATATAGCTGCCTTCACTACAATTTACAAAACACAAGACAGGTACGAACAAAATAATCGATGGTGTCGCTGTGCGTCTCCATTTGCGCAGATGTGCCTAAATGTCTTCAACAGCACATGGGTTTGCGAAGAAGGATTGTGGTGTTTACAGAGAAACCTAAGTTTGCAGCAGCTAACTGGCGGGAGTAGACATCACACATATGAAGGTGTTTCTTGTTAAGTACAGATTAAGAACGCCAGTGCACCTAGTGTTGTGAAGGTGTTCCTGGCGAAGTACAGATTAGGCCCATCAGTGCACCTAGTGTTGTGAAGGTGTTCCTGGCGAAGTACAGATTAGGCCCATCAGCGCACCTAGTGTGGTGAAGATGTTCCTGGCGAAGTACAGATTAGGCGAGCCAGCGCACCTAGTGTTGTGAAGGTGTTCCTGGCGAAGTACAGATTAGGCGAGCCAGCGCACCTAGTGTTGTGAAGGTGTTCCTGGCGAAGTACAGATTAGGCGAGCCAGCGCACCTAGTGTTGTGAAGGTGTTCCTGGCGAAGTACAGATTAGGCCCATCAGTGCACCTAGTGTTGTGAAGGTGTTCCTGGCGAAGTACAGATTAGGCGAGCCAGCGCACCTAGTGTTGTGAAGGTGTTCCTGGCGAAGTACAGATTAGGCGAGCCAGTGCACCTAGTGTTGTGAAGGTGTTCCTGGCGAAGTACAGATTAGGCCCATCAGTGCACCTAGTGTCGTGAAAGTGTTCCTGGCGAAGTACAGATTAGGCCCATCAGCGCACCTAATGTTGTGAAGGTGTTCCTGGCGAAGTACAGATTAGGCCCATCAGTGCACCTAGTGTTGTGAAGGTGTTCCTGGCGAAGTACAGATTAGGCCCATCAGCGCACCTAGTGTTGTGAAGGTGTTCCTGGCGAAGTACAGATTAGGCGAGCCAGCGCACCTAGTGTTGTGAAGGTGTTCCTGGCGAAGTACAGATTAGGCCCATCAGCGCACCTAGTGTTGTGAAGGTGTTCCTGGCGAAGTACAGATTAGGCCCATCAGCGCACCTAGTGTTGTGAAGGTGTTCCTGGCGAAGTACAGATTAGGCGAGCCAGCGCACCTAGTGTTGTGAAGGTGGTCCTGGCGAAGTACAGATTAGGCGAGCCAGCGCACCTAGTGTTGTGAAGGTGTCCCTGGCGAAGTACAAATTAGACACGTGATAGATGTATTTTGTACATAAAATGTAATAAAATACAAACAGCCATAGTTTACCGGTTTTATAACCCAAAGCAACCAGTCAATTTATTTTCATTAATCATGGTGTTACAGAATTGATGAATTATATTAAAAGATTGGTTGCAATGATTACAGTACAGGGCCAGGCTGGGGGGCAGGGGGGCATCTGACCCCCTGGGCTGGTCCCATAATGGGCTACCTTGTGCTAGGTCATTGGGCTGTCTGCATTTTTTTTCCTTTAAAATGTTCATAATAGTCAAATCTTGCCCCCTGGGCTAAAATTTGCCATCCCTGCCCTGGTACAGTAAAATGGTGCTTTTTATACAATATTGTTTAATAAACCTTAATAGTAAAATAACTCTTCATACTCACATGCTTTCACAAAATTTTCTTTCTGTGCTCGGCTTATCCTGGGCTAGTCGCTGTTTAAACCACGTCCTCACCTCACTGGTGTGCAAGGACAGTTTCTTTGCCAAACACATAATGTCATGTCTGCTGGGCTTCTAACAACAATAAAAATAGAGAATGAACAGTAAATATTCACATGTGCAAATGAAGAAAAATGTTGTCCGGCGCTCAGAAACTAACAATATATAAAAATCACTATGTGTCAGCATATACATAAAGCAGAATTTTGCTCTTCTGCCAGTGTCAAAGCATCTCATGTAGGTGAGTCCCTAAGCTGGTTATACAAATTTATAATCAGGGTGTCCCATTTAAAACCTTCCCCTGAACTTCCATCTTATAAAGCCTGCAGCACCTGGAGGGAGTGGTCAACTCCCAGAAAAACAAACTAGAAAATAGTGAAAGAGAAAAAGGAGATCTTTAAATTATAGTAAATAGTCACTTATTCTAGAGTGATAGCAACTTTTGCTACTCTGCCTTATGTGAACTACAAATCCCACGATATAGAGCAGTGAAAGTTGCAGTTGGTTCTTAGGGTTGCCGAGAGGGAATGGGGGAGCAAAGTACCCAGTGGTGATTAGGTGAGGGTAGATCAGCCCTTGATCAGAGCTTGATTGTGGGCAGGAGAGAGTGACTGCATGGACCAATAGCTTTCTATTAGTCCGCGTGATCACTCCTCCTAGGCTGCAAGCCGTGCACCTGCTTCTGCTGAAGCTGTGTGTGGATCCTGGGAGTTGGTGTGGTCACAGCTCCCCAAACTACACAGCGTTTGTAGACCCAGCTACAGCGGGAACCAGGAATCCGCTCAGCGTCCTGTGGTTATAACTAATAGTTATGCTATTCTAATCAAAGCTTCTATTCTGTGTTTTACATGTTTCATCCACAAATCTACTTGTCATACAATAAAATAATCTACCTCCCGTTGGCATAGCTAAGGACTTCAATGCAAAATATAAGATAAGGTCCTTACGTCCCTCTTTACTAATGATACCTACCACAGACACACAACAACACACACTTTATACCTAGTTCCATCATGGGCATTACAGCCATGCTACCCTTTCCCCATGCCTGTGGACCGCATTTAAGAAGCCCACTACATGCACAGTGCAAAATGCTTGTTTAGTTCTCAATGCGCATGTCAAGTTACATGCTTACTTGTCACTCACCCGAGACACCTCTGCAAACTAGAAGTGCGTCAAGGTTTGCGGAAAGTGGACAAATCACATTGTGCATCAGGATTGCCTTTATTACATGCGACACATTTGTTTTCTTTAAAGCTTTGTTTTATATTGGCTAAAAAAAAAATGTACTTCTCTGTCAAAGTACAACGAGACGATGCAAGATGGGTCCCACTAGGAGGTATAGGATGAAGCTCATTCCCGCTAGAGCTGGTGCACAAATCTACACCTTCTGCGGCGTGGAAATGGGCATATGGCTGGTTTCGCATTTCTCTTTAAATTACATTGGTTGGTTGAGGGTGTGACTAAGAACTTTGTGGCTACGTCATTGACTTTATGTTTTTTTTACACTTACATTCTGATTTTCTTTTGAATATCTACTATATGGAGCTGCATATTTTGGCACATAATCATTGATGGTTTACCTCAAGGGGTCCAATGATGATGAGTGTCTGAGTGCTAAGTGCCAAATATTTATTTATAGGTCAAAAACTAATTGCATGGACAGAGGGTGTTTTGTTTAGATGTAGACTGTTTCCCTATTTTGCTTTCCTGGGATTATTTGAATATGCGACAAGCTAGTTCCCTGCTTATTCATGGAGATGACAGTTCATTGTCCAGGTTCCACTTCATATTGTATGTATCTTACAGTGCTTTAGCCATCTAAGTTATGGTCCTCTGTTTTTTTTGCTCACGCTCATTCTGCAATCGAGCTGCTACTGAGGCTGTACGTTGAGTTTGAGTGACGAACCCATTAAGAGAACTGATAGATGGGAATCTGCTCATTTAGACGTTATATTCATCCTTATCACAATTGTTTTATCATATTCATTAAGTGATTTTAGTTAATTCCTTTTGCTTTTCTGATGCTTTGATTTCTTTGTGCATTCTGGCGGTCATGTAGAGGTGGACATAAGCAAAATGTGACCTTTTGCTCTCCACCATGCACCTCTACGCTTAGAAACCAGCCCAGCGCTCATTCCCGAAGGGAGGTTAAGTCACCTTTTGATACTGAATGATGTAACACTGCAATTGGGGAGTGTTTTTGCCTATTCTGCTTTACAATCCTTCTAACTCACTAGTTAATACATTAAGTAATCAACCTCAAGACAACTGCCTCCAAGTTTCAAGCAGGCAAATAGGCAAGAGCCGGATGTTGCTGCCAACCCCAACACAGAGACAGGTGATGCACCATGTTAAAGTATGTTGTACACTGCAGTATATAGCTAACACTGATCTGTCCGGATAGCCAGAGTCTGAGGCCTAAGATATCCATTGCTCTTGCAATGTTTAGTACTCTCTAAAAGTCCTGTTCCGGAACATTCTGTTGCTTCCTGTAGTGCTCATGATAGATGTCGCTCTCTCACTATACTCTATCTCTTTTCTACTCACCAGTCTCTGATTTTACCCTCTAATCCCAATGTTTACCTCTGAAATATCCCTCTCTTGACTGTGCTTGCACTAATTATCTTCCTCTCTACTGTCAGCCTCTGCAACCTTATTTTATTCACTGTCGTCTCAGTCTCTCTTTCGCTACTTATTGTTCTTTCCCCTCAGCAATCCTGTCAGTCCATCTCCTAATAGTCTCCTTAATCCTCATTCGCTCTCTCACTACTTGTTGTTTTTTCCCCTCATCAATCCTGTCAGTCCATCTCCTAATAGTCTCCTTAATCCTCTCACTCACTCTCTCACTACTTGTTGTTCTTTCTCCTCAACAATCCTGTCAGTCCATCTCCTAATAGTCTCCTTAATCCTCATTCGCTCTCTCACTACTTGTTGTTCTTTCCCCTCATCAATCCTATCAGTCCATCTCCTAATAGTCTCCTTAATCCTCATTCGCTCTCTCACTACTTGTTGTTCTTTCCCCTCATCAATCCTGTCAGTCCATCTCCTAATAGTCTCCTTAATCCTCTCACTCACTCTCTCACTACTTGTTGCTCTTTCCCCAAAGAAACCTTATCAGTCTCTGTATTTTTTTTACTCCTCTCTTCAGTTCCCCTTTTTGTCCTCCCCTGCTCCTCTTTTTCCTCTGGTATCTATTTACACTTTCCTCTCTCTTTCTTATGTTGTTATGCTTTTACTCTCCTCAGCCTCTTTAGCCCTTTCTTAAATTCCAAACTTGCAATCTCTATGCCAGTATTACAGTAAAGTCTCCTCTGGTATTTCTTACGCTCGCATTTTGTTGTTGACTTTTCTCTTTGAACTCTGTCCCTAACTTTCATCTTTGTTCCGATCTCTCCCATTTTCTTTTCTGTAGAGCAGTGTGCAGGTCCTCTCCTGTCAGTTGCCAGTTCCCTTTGACAGCTAAGCGGCACATCACCATCATTTGCTTTCCCGATCTGCAGAGGCGCTAGCTCTCACCAGCAGTTTGTGGGTTTAATGGCTTTGAAGAACCCATTAACCCCTATTAAGACAGCCAGTAATAATAACTCAATCGCTGAACTCCAAATACCACACACATTAAGGGACATATTTATGATGCCTGGTTGCTGCTTATCGCAGTGATAGAAAATTAGGTTTTACCCCGATTTAACAAAAAAAATTGTTACTGGGACAAAAAAAAAGTTGTAAAAAATAAATAAATAAAAAATTATTTTGCAAATAAAGCATTTTATCCTCTATTGTGCATTGGCTATCGCGATCATAAGATGGTAGTAATCAGAGAATCTTAGGAAAAATTGATTTCACTTTAGTTCTCTTTTCTTATGGATGTAACCAAAATCTCACTTATTGTGCCCGTCCTGTATAATTATTGGAATGTATACCTCACCTTTCTTCTAGTTTTGTAGATCTTTTCTAGAATCACATGTCTTGGAGCCGGCTTTCTTTTCTCTAGTTTCAACCACCAAGCAAGGAATCGGAAAATTGTCCTACAAAAATAAGTGAATACAGATAGATTGATAGACAGATGATTGATAACTAGCAAGCTAGCTAGATATATTAGATAGATAGTTACCTTTCACATATCAATCTGATAAGGCTAATAAATAATATCAAAGGTAAAACAATCAGAAGATCCTTAGCTCGACTTGCTTCTTGTACATCTGCTGTTTGACTGGTTGAATATGCAGGAAAGAAGGATATGACATGATCATGGAGCCAGCTGGACACATTGGGTAAACAGGAGCTCCCTGGATCTTGAAGATATGGTGGGTCCAGCAGGGAAGACATCCTACTACTGCCTGAGGTCATATGAGATCATGTAACACCTTGAATGTAGAATGTTCAGGGCACAACATACGTTATGATGTCACTACAATACATCTGCATATGTGTATAGTCATAGAGGCTTGTCGAGAAGAAGCTGGCCTTCAGTTTTAGTTCTGTTTCTTCCCCACAAACGTAAAACACTAGACAGACTATTACATTTTATTTGTTTATTTTATTTAAAAAAAGCACCTATATATCAGCAGAGCTATACATAGAATATTTAATCATTCACAGTGGAGCAAACAGTTACGCTAGGGTCAGTTTTCATCCAGTTTATTTTTAGGACTGTGGGAGGAAACTGGTGCACCTGGAGGAAACCCATGCAGACTCGGGGAGATCATACAAACTTCAAAAGATAAAAAATATAACTAATTCCTTAAAAAGTTACAAGATTTTTCTTTCAGATTGTGAGTTTACGAAGCAATCTATGCATTGACTTTGCTTGATTGCGAAGAGTACTTTGTATTTACTATATTTTTTTCCCCATAGTTGACTTCTGTCATTTGTTTTAGTGTGAGGACCATTGTATTCATGACATGACAGCGATGATTTTCCATTTAACCTCAGACTGTTTATTGACAATAGGATGGAAAATGACTGAGTGCTAATCAAAACATGCGTGTAATGGAAAAGACAGAGAGGCCCAGGGGATGTAAAGCATACAAAGCAGCAATCATCTATGACAGTGAACAAATAAAGGTGGCTGTTCTTCCATGGTGGGTAGTAGCATCTCTAACTTCTCCTAAAGCAGTGTTGGCTAACCTTTGACACTCCAGGTGTTGTGAAACTACAAGTCCCAGCATGCTTTGCCAATATATAGCAGCTTATTGCTGAAAGGGTATGCTGGGACTTGTAGTTTCACAACACCTGGAGTGTCACAGGTTAGCCAACACTGTCCTAAAGGTACACACCAGAGATTTGTTGCTAAAATTAATGCATGGTTTAATCTCTGTGTTTCCCTATCAATCATAATCTATGTAGATATATGCCCTTCTTTTTTCAACAGCTTGTGTCCACTAATGTAATAAGCAGATATCAGAATCGGTGGTACTCATTATTGTGACGAGTCTATTACTGACACAGACTATATAGACAAAAAAATGCCGATTACTATACCATTATGGATTAAATGCAGACCTACAATAAAACAGACAGAGGACATTTCCGACGACACTGTCATCCAGACTGCTAGAATTGCAACATAGGGCATCCGGCACTTTACTTTTACCTCACAAAACAGAGCAACGCTGACATTTCTGAATTTAAAGTGGTAATGGCAGGACCCGGTAAACTGGACAATTAGGGTTATGATTAGGATTAGGGGCAGCCCCTGCCATTGCCGCTTTAAATACAGAAATCTCAATATCGCTGTATTAATTGACGAGAAATTTAAATGCCAGCATTCACTCTGTTCACAATTTCTAGCAGTCTACATGCCAGTGTCGTCAGAAATGTCCTCTGTCTATTTTAATGTAAGTCTGCATTTAATTCATGTCGCTGTTATAGTCATCGGAATTTGTTTGTCTGTATACTTGGTGTCGGGCATAGATTCATCGGAATAACGTACCCCACCCATCAGTACATGGACCTCACAAAAAAGCAAACCCTTTAACAAATATAATTTTAATAACTTTCTATCATGTATGTTGAAGGTAGGTATGTGGGAGGTAGACTATTAATTTAATGGTGGAATGTGGGTTGGAGCTAATTATTTAATGGTGGGTGCAATTAATTGATTTGTGGGGCGATAGTGGGACTATTTAATAGTGAGGCCTATTAATTTAAGGTGAGGTGCCGGGACCTTTAATTTAATGCTGGGGTGGTTTGGAGCTAATAATTGAATATAGGGCTGAGTTTGAGAAGGAGGACTATTTATTAAATGCCAATATGAACTATTTAATGCCAGGGCTGGTTGTGGGAAATGTTTATATTTATTAAATGTAAATGCTATTTAATTTATTGCTGGAGCTGTTTGTAGGGAGGGAGAAATAGGTTTCTTTATTAAATGGGAATACTACAAATTTAATGTCAGGGCTGGTTGGAGGGAAATAGATCTATTTATTAAATGTGAATACTATTATTTTAATGTTGGGGCTGGAGGGGGCCTAATTATAAACCACAGGTGCTACTGATTTAACACCATGGGGTCAATTTATGAAACTGCGGGTTTGAAAAAGTGGAGATGGTGCCTATAGCAACCAATCAGATTCTAGCTGTCATTTTGTAGAATGCACTAAATAAATGATAACTTATCTGATTGGTTGCTATAGGCAACATTTACACTTTTTCAAACCTGCAGTTAATAAATATACCCCAAGGGCTGGTTGGAATTTTCTAAATTTCATGTACCCATTTTTTTTTTCGAAACAGGAAATGTTCCTGGAAATTGGAAATGATCCTGGAATGTTGGGTGCCATTACAGGATCCAGGCAAGCAGCAACCCTAAACCAAAACACTATTAGTATATAGGGACAAAGCAAACGCAAGCCCTTTTGCTGGCAAAAACATCAAGGTTTTAAAGCAAAAGGGCTTTTTGCATTTTGATAAATCAACCCCTGTGGTCAGTACTGTAATAGAACATTATTATATAATCTATTACTATAATATCATATATATTTCCCATTACAATCACCCCGGTAATAAAAAAAAAAAAGTGCTCTAGGAAGAAGGAAAGTATAAAATAGAATGCAATTTAAAGTGAGGTTTGTATTTTGTTTCATTATTTTTTTTCCATTATTTAAAATGTATCATTTATAATAATAAAGTATACACTGGGTTAAGCAACACTAAAATAGCCTCTTGTATATTGATAAATATATATTGTACCGAAAACCACTCTTTAAGGATGGGCAGCTACTTATTGGCCAGTGCTGTGTGCTTGCACCCCAGGGTAAAGTCTACTAGCCAGCCAGCCCATGCAATAAACCCTATGCCAAGCTTGCTTATCCTTCCATGAATCAGAACTATCCTTTGTTTTCCACACCCAATATGTATCTAAATCTTGTTACATACCTCTAAGGAGCCTATGTATTAAAATATGCTGTGTCAATCAGCATTCATCGCTTGCAGCGATGCATATTTAAGCACCATTTAAATGTACCATGCCAGGGCTGCTCTCGGAGCCCCGGCCAAGTCCCCCCTCCTCACACTAACTGTTTTAACTAGTTACCAGCAGCCTAGCATGGCCGGCGAAAGGAGGATGCACATAGCACTTCTACGGTAAGGGATTCTGCGAAGCCGGAAAGGCTTCAGCAGGATCCCATAGAAAATAACAAGTAATGACAGATGGCATTATCTTGCTGCTAAAAGCCTAGCTGTATACATTGCAGAATTTCATAGTTCTCATATTAATCTATGAGGACTCCGTTAAGAAACATTAACTAGGTTACGGCAGGAGAAATCTTTGATTTTTCCTGCCATTAGTCCTTCACACTTGTTGCAATGGCCATTGCATTTTAATACATAGACCCCTAAGAAACATTTTCAGAATATGCACATATCTTCTACAAGGCAAAAAAAAACCTTTATACATATACTCATCATTTACAGTATTGACCGTTGCAATACCATCGTTACTGGTCTTTCCAGAACCAGTCTATCACCCCTAAAAACTATTTTGCATTCAGTGACTAGATTGATTTTCCTTGCAAAACGCTCTTCCTCTGTTGCTCCGCGCTATCAGTCTCTACATTGGTTGCCTATTTTTTACCGAATGGAATGTAAAATACTTCTACTTAAACACAAGGCTATCAACAAAACTGCTCCAAGATACATCTCCTCACTTGTCTCAAAATATCTCCCAACTTAACACCTCCATTCTGTACAAGATCTGCATCTCATTTAAACTCATTATCTGCTCTCTTTCCCGGTTACAGTACTCTTTTCATGCTGCACCCACTCTGTGGAATGCCAACCCTCGCACAAGACTCCCTTCTAGTCTTTAAACTTTCAAGTGTTCTCTGAAAACTCACCTCTTCAGGCAAGCTTATAAAATTCCTCAACCACCCTATTAAACTCCCTAGTTACTCATTTACCACCCCTCTAAAAAGTTCATACAAGACTTACATGTGTTCTTTCTATACTCAAATAACCCTCTAACCCACATTACTGTGTGACTGGATCACATAGCCTACTAAGAACTTTTTACCCTTGCAATCTGGCTGGACCTTAACCTCATGTATCAAACTCCCATTGTCCTATAGATAGCAAGTTTTCAGGCAGGGTCCTCTTACCGTTTTGCTTGTAAAACAAAGTCTTGTTTTATTACTCTGCTTGTTCCCAATTGTAAAGCGATATGGAGTATGCAGATGCTATATTAATAAATGTTAGTAATAATAATGTTAATAAATAAATTACATCTGCAGAACGACATAAAGCAAATTCTGTTTATTAACTCATGGTCATCGCACACAGATGCATGTCCAGCACAATAGCCTCATGCCCACTATATATTTAGCTAATGGCCATTATTATTATAATTATTATTATTATCCTTTGTTTACAAAGCTCTAACATATTATACAGCACTGTACATGGAAGGTATCATGACACAAATAACTAACATACAATGACAGGAAAGAGAAGGTAAAATTGGCCTAGCCCAAATGAGCTTGTAATCTAAGAAGTGTGGGGACCAATTGAAGCATTAGGTAGCAGATTACCAACTGTAGCCGTGGCTGTAGAAAGACCACTATTGATCCATGCCCACCATATGCAGTCTGTTCCCAGCATTGCCTCAAGCCTAACACAGTTTGATGGCCATCATATACAGCCAGCGCCCGGCATAACAACCTAATGTGCATAACATTTCATTCCCATAATATACACAACTGCTTCATGTTCATATACTTATCTGTGCTCAGCTAAAAAAACATGATTCCAACCAGACTTGTGCCCACAATATAGAGCCTTTGCCCATTGTAACATCCTAAATACATCTATCCATAATCTATTAATTTCAAAATCCCTCAACCTACTTGTCATTACAGAAACCTGTTTTACCACCTCTAACACTACATTCTCTGCAGCTCTCTCCTACAGGGGAACATACCTCAGTCACTCTGCCAAACCCAGAAACAGACAAGGAGGTGGAGTAAGCGTTCTAGACTTCTAGTAGACTTTCTCCATGCTACACCTTCCTAGTCATACCCAGAACCCTCTCTATTTATCTTCCTTTGAAGTCCACACTATCTGTCTATGCTCTCCTCTCCACTTTCATGTTTACATGATTTATTACTCCCACCAGGTCCAGTTTCCCAATTCCTTGACCTACTTTGTTGCCTGGCTTACTAACTTCCTATCCTTTGACCGTTTTACTCTCATACAAGATGATTTCAATATTCTGTCAGGCGCTGTCCCTGTGTCTTTCCTTCCACACAGGGACGGACGCCTTCTCTTCCCCCGGTAGTCGTAATCGCGTTAAGCCCGGCAGCCCGGTCTGTTCCATGGCGGATGCTCGGGCAACGCTACGCTATTCTGATCTCTGCCGGCAGCAGGTGATGTCACCACTGCCGGTAACCTTCCTGCAGCCCACACTAAAGGGGGACTCTGGCACCATTAGGATGCTAGAGTATTAAGTCCCATATTCTACGGACGTTCTATGTGCTACCAGCAATATTGGTCTGCCTTCCTGGTTGCTGACGTGGCTATTCCTGACTCCTCCAGCGGATACTCCTTTTGGCTTGAGACCTCCTTCCAGTGTTTGACTTCGGCTTGCCTGATACTCTTTTGGATCCCATTTGGTACTGTGCTGATCACACTGCTAGACCTCGACTTCAGTGACTATCTGAATCCTTCCATTTTCCTCGCTGTTTACCTTTCTGGAGAACCGCGACCTGCATGCCTCCCGCCGCTAAATCCAAACCTCCTTGCGGGGGAATTGGTGAAGACCAGGGGCACGTTAGATTCTGCGCCTCCAGATAGTGTTAAAATCAGCAGGTATCCCTAGACGTGTGACATATTCCCATTGACAAGCCCACTGTCTCTGGTGGCACAAAACTTTTTTCACTTCCTTCCTTCCCCCTTTGGTCTCTCCCAATAGACTTAATTTTCCAGTTGCTCCACCTCTAGTTTCAACAGGTTGGCCTTCCCATTCTCCAGTCACAACCTCCTTTCATTCAGCCTCACCTTACCTCATATTCTCCTTCACCCTGCATCCAAATCCACACACACAGAGCGACACCCAGTGCTGGATTAAGGCTTCTCACTAAAACAACTACCTATGACTAACCTGTCATGTCCTGATCAGGCTGCCTCTTTCTATTGCAAAACACTAACTTCAGTCCTAGATAGTGCAGTTCCAGCCACCACATATAGTCTCCGATCATCCAAACCTCAACCACGGCACACCCAACAGACCAGCTACCTGCTATAGTGCTCTATACTTCGGGCACTTCCTCCCCTCCAAAATCTCTATCTGTTGAGACTCCTCAGGGCTCTGTTATTGGCCCTCTGCTTTTCTCATTGTACACCACTGCTCTTGGGGAACTAATTTGCTTGTTCAGCCTCCAGTACCACTTCCATGATGGAAACAACCAAATCTAGCTCTCATTCTCTGACCTCTCTCCTTCATTAACATCTTGTGTACACAACTGTCTCTCTACTATCTTCAATATATATCCCAACACTACCTAAATCTCAACATGCCCAAAACAGAACGTATCATCTTACTTCCACCTAAAGTCACCATATCCACTCAAACCTTCCCCCCTCTCTCAATAATGCCACAATTTCCTCAGTCTCTCAAGCCCACTGCATTTGTGTCACACTTGACTCCACCCTCTGCTTTATTCATTACATCCAGTCTCTCTTTAGTCCTGTCACATCCACCTTAGCAATAATGCCAGAATACGCCCTTTTTTTTTACCAAAGTTGTTGCCAAAACTCTTATCAACTCTCTCAGTATCTCCCACCTTGACTACTGCAACCTCCTCCAATCTGGCATTCCCCTTACCCATTGATCCCTGTTTCAATCCATCTTAAATGCTGCAGCAAGACTGAACTTACTTTCTCGTTGCTCAACATCTCAAATCCCTACACTGGCTTCCCATGTCCTCCAGAATCCAATTAAAATTATTCACCCTTACTTACAAAGCCCTCAACAACTCCACCCCTTCATCCATCTCGAATGTCATCTCACAATACTGTCCCTTTTACATCTAAAGCTAACCTGTGCTCACTTCGCCTCATGTGCTATTACTCACTGATGGAATTCTCTACTACGCCCGATCAGACTCTCCTACAACCTTTAAACGCTCTCTGTAAACCCATATCTTTATTTGTGCTTACCCTACTCCTGCCTATACTACCCTCACAAGCACCCTTACAACTGTCCCATTCTCCACTCGGGGCCATGCTTGTTCCTCTTGTTTCAGTTGTGCCCTCTTTCAATTACAATGTAAGCTATCTCATGATCAGGGCCCTCTACACCCTTTGTTTTCATGTCTGCATTTATTTTGTCTACCTTGTGCATCCTTGTTTTACATATGACCTGTTTCCTCACTGTCCAGTGCTGCAGAGCACTGTTGACTCCTTACAAATTATTATTATTAATAATAATAATAATAATAATAATAATAATAATAATAATACATAGAATCTTCCAGCAAACAGGCCTCAATATACCACAGTCAAGACCACGTAGCCTGTGACCATTATACCCAACTATAGTAAACCACAATCCCTTATGTCAATTTTTTCCCCCATACTCCTCAGTTTTCCTACCTTTTCATCCCCTCTGTCAGGGGTGGTTAATTTTGTATCCACATTAGCAAGGGTGAGAACCGGTAAAACTGCGGGGCCAATATTATCAAAGATGACACAGAGCTGTCTTCTATTTTTGCAACAACGGTTTTAACTAATTGTTGCAGCCATGGAGCAGTGAAGCAAAGCAATCAGTAAGGGCGCTTGGCTTCACTTTTACAGGGTTGTCCAACATGATGGGGGCCACATGCATCTTGCAGAGTGGGAGAGTGGTTAGTGAGAAAGTGAGTGTGACTTTGGGCAGCACGGTGGCTAAGAGGTTAGCACTTCTGCCTCACAGCACTGGGGTCATGAGTTTGATTCCTGACCATGGCCTTATCTGTGTGGAGTTTGTATGTTCTCCTAGTGTTTGCGTGGGTTTCTTCTGGGTGCTCTGGTTTCCTCCCACACCCCAAAAACATACTAGAAGGTCAATTGGCTGCTATCAAAATTTAACTTAGTCTCTCGTCTGTGTGTTAGGAAATTTAGACTGTAAGCTCCAATGGGGCAGGGACTGATGTGAATGAGTTCTCTGTACAGCGCTGCGGAATTAGTGGCGCTATATAAATAAATGGTGATGATCATGATGACTAGAAGCGCAGAGTGTAGTTTGGAGACAACATATTGCTTGTTGGGAGTGAGAGTCGGCAGCTGCCTGGGGTGTGGAGGGGAGAGTGCTGGAGAAAAATGGCTTGTGTCTTTGGGGAAATCAGGATGTTAGGATTTGTATGTCTCCTTGACAGCAATGATATGCATTGTATATCACTTTGTTGTGCTAAAGGAAGTGCTGTTTGTCTTGACAGAAAGGTGGATGTTACACTTAGGGACTCATTTGTGAAGCACAAAACAGCTGAGGAACAGCATAAAACATTCTTTGAAACATGAAAAGGTGAAATTTGCATAGAAGCTGTTGGGCTGAGTGAGGTAGTCGGTGAGTGAGGTACACCCTGTCCATGTAGTTTTGCAAAACAGGGCAATGTGAACAAAGTGTAATGAGATAAATGTGCATTTTTACAGAAATCCCTTGCTGTGTGGAAGGGCACACAGCCATTTCCATTATACAAAAGAACTTTAATTTTGTGCCTGTCGTGTAGCCGATGAAGAATGGGTATTATCCTATACTTTTAATCAAATGCATTTTGCACCTTCCAGTTACACATTGGTGGGGAAGCTTTAACGCACAAAAGTGGCATGTCATAAAAAGTGGATGTCCCCTCACTCACATGATTAATTTAAACCATAAAATAGGCTAAATTAAAAAGTATCTTATGGAGAAAAAAAAAACCGGAAAAGTTTAATTTAATGGGAGGGCTGATTCTATAGAGGTAGCAGGCTTTACATTTGATATTGAGTTTACGCTTTGCTGCTACACAGGTGTATATTCCCCTACATGAGCATGGCAGTGAAGTGTGGGCTACTTTTATATTTTCCTCCTTGATAATTGCTAACCCTGGGTGGTTTGCGGAGGCGGCAGATGGTCTGTGTATTACTGGATGCTGCTGACACCTGCTCAGCCTCCCTCTGATGGGAAACACTTGCTGATGCCACAGGTGGTGCCCTGTGCCCAGCCCCCGTGCTCCTGGCCCAGTGCCAGCCTCAGAGAGGCCCCCATAAGAGTCCCCGCGTCATGTATCACTCACCTCTCCTGGCCGCTGGCAGCATCCTCTGATCATCAGGCCATGGCTGCTGTCATAGGAACCAGATGACAGCTGCCTGTGATTGGCTGGCCGTGTCGGACGCTTTCTATTGGTTACAATGATAAGAGCCCACTAGGGAGACAGATCCCGGAGAGGAGCCGCCCGCACCCGTCATCCATAATGAGAGCAGAGGCTGGCTTGGATGTATCCCTCCGCTCAGTGCTCGGGCTCAACTGATGGATCACATCGGATCCGCTCAGGTCGGCAGACGGTCGTGCACATCGGCCGACTGCAATCGTCTGTCGTTCGGATTGGACGAAAACATTGTGAGCGATTTAAGTCATGCATGATGTTAGTTCTGCAATGAGATCGGGATAGTCGACTGATAGAAGTTATTGATTACCATCAGAGTAATTGACAGCAACCTGTGTAGTGATGGGGTTCATGGTGACATGCATCCAATCATTTCCAGTATTTTAAGCACTTTCCATTCAGTAACTATTACATTTTACAACATACTGAATAAACCACGGACGTAACCATCGTGTCCAGCACATAAAATAACATAGGCGGTAAGTCCTAAATAAATGGTGATGATGATGATGACACTATATGCCGGGCGGGTTCCCTTTAAAGGGAGACCTGATGATGACGTAAGAGGCGCCGGCCGAAGCCCTCCAGGAAGTGGTTACGCGTGCACGGTCTCCATGGCAACAGACATCAGTCAGCGATCTGCGCTACTGCTGACGTCAGCAGCCAGCATTCCTCCCGTCTCCAATATGGCGGCGTAGACGACAGCCGGTGACAGATCGCCATGTCTGCCGACGAGATGTCCATGTCCGACGGGGAGCCCTTCACCAGGGAGCGGTGGGCTCCCGTTGGGGCAGTGGCGGAGGAAGCAGACGAGCAGGCCTTGATGCCGGAGCCTGGAATGAAGTCGGAAGTGGTTGTGTCCGGCGGCCGCCTGCGCTCCGGCACGGGGTCGGTGGAGATGGTGGAGAAGCTGCAGAGGTTGGAGGATGAACAGGACCTGCTCAACTCTTCCCTGCTCGCCCTCACCTCGCACTTCGCCCAGGTGCAGTTCCGGCTGAAGCAGATCGTGCGGGCAGAGGGCACCGAGAAGGAGAGGCTGCTGGCCGAGCTGGAAGACTTCGCCTTCAAGGGCTGCCCTCATGTGCAGGGAGCCCGTGGGCTGCAGGACCAGCAGGTGCTGGATGACTCGGTGAGTGCAGGTGCATGCCTGGGGGGATGAGGCACCGATGTATTACTGGAGTACCTGCCAATGTCAGAAACATGGAAGGCAGAGGGTGAATATTGGTGTCTGACAGAGAGTGGAGGCAGAGGGTAACTATTGGCACATACCTGGTATCTGACTGAGAGAGGGGAGGCAGAGGGTAACTATTGGCACATACCTGGTATCTGACAGAGAGGGGAGGCAGAGGGTAACTATTGGCACATACCTGGTATCTGACTGACAGAGGGGAGGCAGAGGGTAACTATTGGCACATACCTGGTATCTGACTGACAGAGGGGAGGCAGAGGGTAACTATTGGCACATACCTGGTATCTGATTGAGAGAGGGGAGGCAGAGGGTAACTATTGGCACATACCTGGTATCTGATTGAGAGAGGGGAGGCAGAGGGTAACTATTGGCACATACCTGGTATCTGATTGAGAGAGGGGAGGCAGAGGGTATCTGTTGGCACATACCTGGTATCTGACTGACAGAGGGGAGGCAGAGGGTAACTATTGGCACATACCTGGTATCTGACTGACAGAGGGGAGGCAGAGGGTAACTATTGGCACATACCTGGTATCTGATTGAGAGAGGGGAGGCAGAGGGTAACTATTGGCACATACCTGGTATCTGATTGAGAGAGGGGAGGCAGAGGGTAACTATTGGCACATACCTGGTATCTGATTGAGAGAGGGGAGGCAGAGGGTATCTGTTGGCACATACCTGGTATCTGAATGACAGAGGGGAGGCATGGGGCAACTATTGAAGTGTCCAACATATTGTTACTGTTGGAACATATTGTGAAATTAACTGAAAGCAGATGGGACTGTGACTGAAAGAGAAGAGATAGAAGAAACAGGTGGTTGTTGGCAAGAGTATAGTTAAACGATGGTTATAGGAGACAGACTGCTGGGCTGGGTTTTGCAGATGTATGGCCTCCTCTTTCCCACTAGAGAGGATATGGCTAGTTACAGAGGAGCGTGTCTGTGGCCTAACAAGCTCAGTCAGCCCTCCTATTGCTAGATATTTTAAATCCCTTTTTTGCAGCATTACCAGATTATTTAATTGTATTACTTCTTAAAGCTTATCTTAACCTCTCTATCTCTATACTGAAAACAAGTACAGCAAGTAGAGCTGTTTGGTTTGAGCAGCCGATTCTCTTCTAGTATCGCTGGGATCTGTTACTGCAGTCAGAAGATAACCATAGTAATCTTCTTCTGACCACGTATTCTATGCCCGATAATGAGTTTATATCAGATTGTTATGAGGTTGTTTTGGAACCACTCAATAAAGGGGGATGGGGGTATTATGCAGAACTGCATAATTTGGAGACAAAAGTAGATTTATGAGTTAATTGTACCATTTTTGCACTACTTTGAATGGCAAGTATTCTGTTGTGTATTTCCATACAGATAAGTTTGTGAATGGTGAGGTCATATATCGGTAAGGGTCTGTTTGCATTATATTACAGTTTAGACTGTAATATTTTCAGGACAGGACCTAATGCCTATTGTACTTATAATATCTATACTTGCTCTACTTTCCAATAGGTGTTTTGTGTAAAGTAATGAGTGCATATAAATTATTATGGTGTAGAGCAGTAAAAATACATTTAAACGTACACTTAAAATATAGGGTAAAAGGGTCCTCTTGCTAGATCTTATATTCTCAAAATAATGAGGAAATGTTGATTCTCATTATTTCCTGTGAGTTGAAGGGAAGCCCTGTGTTGTGATTAGTAGAAGAGCTTGATCATGGCAATACAAAGCAGCTGCTGCTGTTTCTGTGTTAAACAAATAACACACCCGGGTCCCTTTTATTAACATGCAAAACCAGTTCTACATGACCAGTAACGAAAGTTTTTTTTTCCCTTTCTCTTTAATGCTCACCTATGCAGGAATTGGTAAGTGTCAAGTGTAACTCTTGTTTATGTGGTATGTGCATATCAGTTTCTAGACATAAAAAGCAAAGCTATTGGTTACTATCTGTTTCTTCTTGAGCAACCTGGGATCACATTAGTCTGTTTTTTTTTTTAGGCACAATAATCTTTATTTATGTGTGTGTGTGTGTGTGTATGTATATGTGTGTGTGTGTATGTATGTATATATATATATATATATATATATATATATATGAAAAAGCATGTGCTATTTGTTTTATATTAAAGAACTAATAAACATTAAACAGCAAATATATTTGAAAAGGGGCTGCCAAATTGTACAACTGAAGGTTTCAAAAATCCAGCCTACTGCTTCGGACTGGGGATTAGTCCCACACATCAGACTAAAACAGAGAACAAATGAAAACCAGGAGCGTTAAGGGTGTAAGCATCACAAAACCACAATCAATTGATATTTACAATATGCAATAAAAGCAGATCAAAGAAGAATAGCTGAACAATAAAATCAGGATGTTCACTTAATCTCTGCTTGGTAATGTTATGGCTGCATCATTAAATCAGATATTGTTTATCAGGAAATAGAACATAAATTGGAAATTTAGCCACAAATAAATAGATGGTGAAATTGGAACTTATCAGTCTGTCCTACTTGGCAAGATTCCGTCCCAGAACCTTCATTCCTAACGATCCTAGGGAGACTTTCACTGGCTGGTTTATATGTTAAATACTGTGTATCACCGGTCAGAAAACTCTCACCCATGTCCTGTTAGTCAACAAAAAAAGTATCAGCATTTTGCTTTTCACATAGATTGTTACAAACTTCACTATAAAATAAAATGGTACTTCTGTCTGCAGGGTTACATTGTGTCAATGAATCAATAGTACAAACAAACTGTTTACAGTCAGTATACCACAGTCTTTTCCCTGCAGTTCTAAATAGTCCAGGGCCCCATTTTACAAGAACTTGATCCCTGTCGAGGAGTACTTCTATAAATCCATATGTCAACTCTGAACTTGAATTAAAATTACCTTCTGCATTTCTCCACAATATCTTTGAGTGGTTTCATCAGTGGTAGTGTGTGTACACTTTCCTTATTTAAATCCAAATTGGACAATTATGTACACCGTTTATTAATATATGCAGATGTCCTTCGTATAGAATATTAAAGCAGGTTCATTCTTCAATTAAATTTCTTTGTTATTTAACATTGGCAGCAGCATGCAAAATCCTGGGATATAATAGTATAATATTTAAATATCCCAAATGAATCACAAAATCACACATATATATTCACAACAGCTATCTCCAAATGAGATCAGTAAAGCTGGATACACATTATTGCATTTTACTTCAGATGCGATTTCTGTAACAATTTCACCAACGATTGAAATTCCTGATGATCATGCAGATTCATGTCTACATAGTTTAGCTTCAGATCTGTGATCTTCATCTCTCATAACCATCTGCTGAAAAGATTGTTACTCTGCACACACTACAGATATCTGCCTACGCTGCTAGTTGTGAGTGCATACGCACTTCCACATTTGCCCAACATCATTCCATCGTTTGTTATGATTTTTTAGGAAGTTTATAAAACCAAATCAACAGATGCAATGTGTTTTGCTACAATAAAATATGATCGTGGGAGCGTACGCACTCCAGCTCAATATCTGACCAAATGGTCATTTATCGTGTGATGTGCACGATAATTGTATAGATGTGTCCTAGTCTAACTATAGGTTTAATGATGGCAGAGAATAACAAACAGCAGTTTATATTAAAGGTTTAAACAAAACCTGTATTCTAGCCCCTTTTGCCTTCTGCTACTTATGCTGAAGGAGTTAATGTGTGTACTAGGACCTTATTCGGTACTTTACAATCTCCACTGGAACTGAATGAGCAGGAGCTATCTCTAGCCACTATAAGGGCTAGAATGGTGTAGTCCCCAGTTGTCAGCAGTGAAAACAGCACTTGATGGGGTTGCCGTGTAACCTATTTTATTTAAGCTACTCTGATGCCTGCTAAATCTGTCTCCCTCTCATATACACACAATAGCCATGGATAGGAAGATTGCAAAAAAAAATAGGCATTCCTTTAATAAATGTTTTGTACATTATATGAGAGATATTTGTTGCTGAAGTAGCCCACTTTAATAGATGTTCTTTTTGGTTTAAAAAATGTCTTGCTGTGTAGTTATTACGTTCCAGGATGTTCGAGCTGCAACCCTAGAAAATATTAAAAAAACGGTTTCTTTTTGTTACAGAGTGAATGGGAAAAAAGGGAGCGTATTGAGGCCCAGCGAAAAAAGCAGCGGGAACTCATTGTGCAGCTGAAGACACAACTGGATGACTTGGAGACATTCGCTTACCAAGAGGGCAATTATGATTCTCTGCCCCAATCCATCCTCATGGAGAGGCAGCGAGTAAGCAAATCTTCTTCATTAATGATGGAAAAAAATCTACTATGAGGTTCACTTCAAACTCTGATCGGCCTATATATGAAATAGGCACCATTTATATAAATAGCCATTTTTATTTCTGACGAGATATGCAAATAAAAGGTACTATACATGGGGGGGGGGGGGGGCGGGTTTAAATATTCTGCATCGGAATAAAAATCAATATTTCAATCTTTTGAAAAGCTTTGTGTCTTATCGCAGAGCAACAAAAGTAAGTCTGTCTACTCACATCTAAAAATTACAGAGAGAAGCAGATAAGAAAATGCAATCTATTTAGTACAAGTTGTAGAGGGGCTAATGCAAGCGAATACATTGTAAGCTTGTGATGGTGTAATGCCCTTATAATCCAAAATATTCATGTTGATGGTAGAATAGAAGTTCCATAGATTTTAGGTAAGGTGCTCCTGATTACAGAAATGTGTTCCAAGATAACCGACACAATTGGGATAGAGCTGTTATAGGAATTGGGATGGCAGGAGACAAGGGAGCAAGACGGGAAAGTGGGCGGAAAAATGGTTGAGAGAATTGCTGAACCATGACATCCATGTAGTGTATTTCACTAACTGTTCTCCCTTCCACAGGTCATCATAGATGAGTTGATTAAGAAACTGGATGTCAATTTAAACGAGGACATCGGCTGCTTGTCTCCTGAAGAGCTGCGTCAGAGAGTGGACGCTGCCATCGCACAGATTGTTAACCCAGCCCGAGTGAAAGAGCAGCTAGTGGATCAACTGAAAACCCAGATCAGAGACCTGGAGATGTTCATCAAATTCATTCAAGGTCAATTTGGGTCTTGTATTTCTTTACATCTTCATAAGAATAAACACTTCTTAAGAATAACTCTTGAAAACAGTGGGCCTAATTTGTAGTTGTACGCTCTTTTGCAGCCCGAATGCAGGTGTAAACCTATTGGGTTCACAATTGCGTTTTTAAGTATGTGCTTTGAGTTGTGGGTATTTTAAGGTATGTGCAATTCAAAATACAGCGTATGGATATTGCCGTGTCAGTCGTACGCTCAGAGTGTACATATATGTGGCTGGAGTAAAGGTATGTCACTCGTCATCAACCTGATGTTTATGACTGCTGTTGCGTCACTGTTTTACACTATAAAAGCAGGGGGACAAGAAGTGTGGCCTATCCCTACAAAACCGGTAACCACCACCAGCTTTTGGCCAGCATTGCTAAACCCAGTACTGGTTACTGCTTTTGCTGGGGTATCCCACAATCTCTGTACCGGAGACCAGCCCAGGCTATAGCACTGGGGGCACACCATTTATATTTAATTATTTTATTACATGGTAAATATTCATGCTAATCCTGCCTTCATAACCAGCAGCACATATATCTTGACACCAGGTCTTCAGGACTCTCAATAGATAGAGGCGTACTTGAAAATGTGGGCACATTTGGCCTAGTGGTTAGCACCTCTGCCTCACAGCACTGGAGTCATGAGTTCAATTCCCGACCATGGCCTTATCTGTGTGGAGTTTGTATGTTCTTCCCTGTGTTTGGGTGTGTTTCCTCCGGGTGCTCCGGTTTCCTCACACATTCCAAAAACATACAGGTAGGTTAATTGGCTGCTATCAAAATTGACACTAGTCTCTCCCTCTCTGTCTGTCTGTGTGTGAATGTGTGTCTATATTAGGGAATTTAGACTGTAAGCTCCAATGGGGCAGGGACTGATGTGAATGGGTTCTCTGTACAGCGCTGCGGAATTAGTGGCGCTATGTAAATAAATGATGATAGGTCACGTGTCTACTGTACTGAACTTGCATGTGCCTTCCCCCTATCCAGATGTAACGGGCTGCAAGTGCACCTTCCTTTAAATTCTAAATGCAGCCACATTTTTTTCGTGCAAGCACATGTTTACATGCTGCAATTAGTCCAACGCTAAATCAGGCCCACTATTGACCACTAAAACTTAACATCCCCCACAAACAATACAGGATTTTTTTTCTACAAACATTGTCTGCTACATATTCTGTTATAGAGTCCCTGTACCTAGCTAATCATTAGGAGCAGACATTTTGAGGACTGTTCCAGTAGTCATTAGAATGCAGACTATCCATTAAAGAACCAACGCTACATGAACATTGATGAAGATTCATAAGTACTGGTCATGTAGTGCCTCAGTATTATTTTGCTGCATTTTTCGTGAATATTTGGTGCAAACTAGAAAAAGTCTTCCTTTGCTGTGTGTATTTGACAGTTGCTGCTTGACTATAAACCTTCAACATATATATATATATATATTTATTGCTGATGGTGTATGAAATTCTAATGATTTTAATGTCATGCCATTTGTTTGTGACATCATGTAAAGTTTAAATTCAAATATCCTTGTTAAGCACAAAAGCCGGTGCCGCTACTACAGCGTAAGAGTTGAGCATTACTGTGGCTTCGTAGGCGTAGTCAAGATTGATATGTCACTAGGTGGATCTTTGTTGTGTATTCTACAGGGCAGCCCATATTTGTTTTAATATTTTATTTTGATAGTGTGTTCTGGTCACTGTGTAGCGTGAATCAACATAGTGGTGCATTATCTTTTAAACCTGATAAAATGGCAAATGACTGATTGTAATAAAAGGCCGGAAATAACCAGCGATAAAGTATAGAGAAGTAACGTAAGAAAAAAAAAAAAGTATGTCTAGTGTGTATAAAAAAATTAAATAAAACGTTTGCATATACCATTAATGAGAACCTTTTTCTGCATTTTCACTGTTGCAAGAAAAGCTCTTGTGAATTTATGAATAGAAAAATGTCCACTATTTAGTGCAAAATTGGCTTTGTTCTCACCATCCACCAAGTTTGCGAGTTGGGCAGAGTGACTACGTTCCTAGGAAAGCACATCTAGTTTTGCAGACCAGTGCAGAAACGTGACCACCCTTTACACAGATTTAGGGATGTTCCTTGCTCTTGCTCCACCATATCCATTCGAAAATGGATTACATTTTTCAGAGATGGTAGGTTCAGGTTTTGTCCTAGATTTTGAATCCCTTTGCTGCTATATATAAGTAATAGAGGACTTCCCTCTGGGTGCCCCCACTTATTTTGCATTGGGAGGTTGGTAGAAATGTGGTATCTAAAAGAGCTACAACACTTGTAGCTGCATGAATATTGTGGGGGATTTTATTGTTTAAATGGGCACCCTGCTTTTAAACACGGGGTCTATTTTTACTTTTTAACAATGTGTGGAGAGAGTGATCATGGCTACAAGAACACTTCCACCCCCTTCGTGATAAAAAACATTTCATATTTATTATTAGTATGTTGGACCTTGGGGATGATGTACAAGTTTTTCTGAGCCTGGGATAGGGATCTCAAGGCTCTGACAGAGGTCCACTGTTTCCATTAAATGTTAAATGCTTGTAGATGTCTTTTTACCCCTGTAAAATCACTAACAAAACAGAAATCTACATAAAATTTTGGTAACCTGTTAGTCAGACTTAAGTGGAAAGCTGACCCATGATGCATGGTAAGTTATATTTTTCAATACACTTCCTGGTTCTATAGAACATTGTCATAGCTCAGAGCTAATTTAGACCAACTTGATGTAAAATTTCCAAACATGACCAACTGGATTTCAGTCATTCTTGGCTGAAAATGCAGTAGGTTGGTTACAGCCCCAGGGTCATTCATCCCTGCAGTGCAGAACAGTTGCATCTTGAGTCCTCTTTATGCTTTTATTTTTAAATCTGGATAGAATCTTACTTATGCAATAAAGGATTACATGGGTACTTTTATTTTTAAAAACTAATGACTCCAAATACTGAATTTATTATATTGTATTTTGCACAGCTTACATTTTGACAACTTTAAAATCTGCTTTTGAATGAATGTTTAAAAGGGGATTTTTTTTTTCCTCAGTAGATGAAATTGGAAGCCCGGTAGAGAATCTAACCGGTGGAGCTGCCGGTTATGACCCAAAGTCTAGCTCAAGTGCACGGACTAACGGTAAGAATGTTTTTTAATTTGCCAAAATACTGGATTTGTTGGTCTTAATAATGCATTATGAGTATAACTAAAAGTCTAAATAATGTGGATTGATCTCTCCATCTCCGTTTTTTTTTAATCTGTTTGCAACATGAAATGACTTTCACTGGATTAAAAGAGAACTAATTTTATTAAATCTGCATTCTACACAGTTGCCTGTGTGTTTTGGCTCCATGGGAAACACTGAAATCCACAACCAGGTTTTCCCAATCTTTGGTGCATGCGCTTGCACAGCTGATGCTGACAAACACTTGCCCACGGCGCTGCAGACCTCTTCTGGAGACTGCAGAGAGAACATAGTAGCTGCAGGCTCACACATGCACCTTTTGCGTGGCTGAGAGCCAAAGCTGGGAAAACCTATGTGGGTTCCAGGTGCTTTCAGCAGGGCTTATTACTGAAGCCATGCATAACTGGGCTAGCATGGACAAGAGGGACATTGCTCTGTGCATGGGGAGGTTTTAGGTAAAAATATTTCATATTTGGGTTTATTGATTCTTTAATGCATAGATAAATTGGTAATTCAATTGTTCGTAAAGGCCCAAAGATATAGCATTATTTAAAATATGGCATTAACATAAACCTACTTACTGATCCCAAGTTATATAAATGTTTCCTAATTTGAGAATTTCAGTAAGATTTTGATTTTGTTCATTTTTCCATGTAAATACTGTTTTGCTTTGTTTTTTTTTATTCTTTCTAAACAGTGAGTCCAGAGCAGGCAAAGCAGATACGAGAGACCGGGCTGCATGTCTTACGTCGGGCCCTGGCTGTCCTGCAGATTTTTGCTGTGAGCCAGCTTGGCTGTGGTACAGGTCATTTGCCACAGAACTTCTGGAAGCAGGATGAAAGCAACAGAGACTTCACTCCACTGATTAAGAAGTTGGAGACCTCTGTGGAGAAGGTGAGACAGCTGGCACTGCGGCAGCAGCCTGAGGATCACGTGATCAGCTATGCTACTATGCAAGAGATTGCATTAGGAGGAAAAGATGACCTAACTGTGGCTGTCAGGAAAGAGCTGGCTGCTGCTATAAGAGATCTCTTGTCACATGGTCTTTATGCTACATCTCAAGGAATGAGTTTGGTTCTAGCACCCATCGCCTGCCTCATCCCAGTCTTCAGCACCTCTCCTCCCACTATTCACCCCTGGGAACTTTTTGTCAAGTACTACAGTGAGAAAAATGGAAAAGCATTTGTAGAGTCTCCTGCCCGTAAGCTGTCTCAATCCTTCTCTCTCCCTGTGTCGGGGAGTAGTAAAGTAACCCCGAAGCAGAGCCTCCTCTCCGCCATTCACACCGTCTTGACAGAACATGACCGTTTTAAGCGTGGTGCAGACTCAGAGTTCAAGGCGCTGGTCTGCATGGCACTGAATGAACAACGTCTAGTCTCCTGGCTAAACCTCATCTGCAAGTCAGGCTTGTTAATACAATCGCATTACCAGCCCTGGAGTTACATGGCAAGCAGCGGCTTTGAAAGTGCCCTGAACATTCTTAGTCGACTCAGCAATCTAAAGTTCAACCTCCCCGTTGACCTTGCTGTGCGGCAGCTGAAGAACATCAAGGATGCTTTTTGAGGCAACGTGCTGACTTTTAAGGCCCATATGAACATTTCACTGTAAGAAGTTCATCTGTCTGGATAATTGAACTACATAATTAAGTTTGTTATAAGAACTCTCCTGAAAAGGTGAGAGTTGGGGCGTCTAGATCCAAGTGCTCCTACAGTTTTTAGGGGACCTTTTCCAGGGCACCAAGCACAATTACCAGTTCTTTTTAAATGATGTAAGCACAATGACATGTTTAAGAGCATCGAATAATGACTATTTATTTAGATGTATATTTAAAATTACTATATAAATGACTGTTGGAGAATATGTTCACAGTTCAAAGGGTCTGTAATGACTCTTGACAATACTGCCATTATTAGACATAAGTGTACTGTACATTATGCACTTAAATACCCTTCCCCCTGGATAGACATGGTCTATGAATAATATAGATACATATTATGGAAATAAAGAAGATTCATATGAACTGTTTTACTGAAAACTACACAAGTTCATGTGTAATATAGTTTTGGTGACAATGAACTGTATTTACATTGTCTTCTCCAGCACAGGTCCATTAGAAGAGCTAGTGTGTAGTAATTTAGGTATCCATAGATATATCTATATAAGACTAAACCTCTCCATTACAAGTGCAGTGACCTCTAAGAATATCAAACATGGGTATTCTCAGAGGTATGAATATACCCAAAATATTAGGAGCAAGACACCAGCAGACAGAATTCCACCTGCGGACAGCTGATCTTATATAATTGGGGATCATCAGTGTAGGGTTGGTATTCTGCGCTCTAACCTTGCTCTCTTCCCTTATGGAGATATCTATACAGTGATATACTAAACAGAGCCCACTTGTGACTTTTTAAACATGTCACTGTTCTTAATACACTGTGATGTAAGGAGAGACTGGTAATATAGTTGTTCTTTCTTTCTCTATAAATGTCAATGTTATAACATAAGAAATATGAATAAACTTGTACACCAAAGACATATACATGTATATCCAAAGTTCCCAGATATGGTTTACTGACAAAACTACTATTGTACTAAAGCAAGCTTGGCCATGTCCCTGGACCGGGCCACATATATTTTTACAAGAGGGGATAATCTGTCAGTCTCGTGTGACTTCCATGACCTTCCAAACCAGGGAGGAAATCACAGTTTAAATAAATGTGTTCAGCTCTGTTGTAAAACCTACATTTTTTTTTTTAATGTACATTTGTGTGGTCATTCATATGTATTCATTAATGTTTAACATTAGCTGTATATGTGATTTAATAGAGTGTATATTTGTTACTTGGGCTATTAGCGGTTTATTATAAGAACGTACCACCTTTAATAGACTTTAAATTGGAGTGCTGAAATTCAAAAGAATGCTGAGCAGATTTTGTATGCAGAAGGTTTTGTTTAATAATTTACAGCTTTACAAGTACAGAGAAGAAACCATTCCATTACACGCTAAGAGCACACACAAACACAGATGTTTATTTGGAAGAGAAATTAAGTCCACTTCAAACTACAAAGTCATGTATACTGGACACTTGGCCATGCATCTTTTACCCTGCGTTAGAACCCTTACTCAGTGGTGCTGTGTTAAACACCAGTGACTCCGCATGTATAACACCTTTGGCCACTAAGTGTAAAGTGTTGTAATTGTTGATTTGTAAGGTGCCACAGTGGTCCTCGGCATGGAAGTGGAACAGGCAGCATCATAAAAATATGCTCCCGACAGCAAGTACAAATGCTAGTGGGTATGGGGTAATTGGAACCAATGGGTATAATTCTCATACCTATTTGAATGCTTTTTCTAGTGTTAAAATAAGGCTAGTAAAAGAAGATATTTTGATGACTGTGGGTATGCGGTCTTTTATTCTACATCCAATATCTGTTTTTCTTTTTTTAAATATAATTGGACAATTTTTGTGTATCGGAACAATGCATGAAGTCATGAGCTGGGTTGGTTGGATGACTAGCCAGTGACCTGATCTCAAACCCGCTCTTGCTACTCTGCCAGTTTCAGTGAAACCTATGCTGCATGTGTAGATTCTAACACAAGTTACATGAAATCTTCACAGTGGTCCACAGAAAATATAAAAAAAAGGATCAGTTACATTAATCTTATTTTTAGTAGATTTTTTTTTAGCAGAGTGTACCATATATAACTAGAAAAACAAACCTTTTCAAAACTGTTACTTCTACTTCTAGTAGCCAACATTGGCTACTACCCATAACTGTGCTAATGTAATAACATGGTGCCAGGAGCAATAGTGTACTGCAACCCATGGCAATTGGTGATATACTGTTGTCTGTATAGTGTAGTCAGACTAATGACAGCTAATCGCTGATCGCTGTGGGTTACAGCACAGATATTCTGTGTGCCCTACTTTATTATACCTCCAAATGTCATGTGACCATTAACTACGGCTATAACCATTGTGAAAAGATCTGAGCACCTAAAATATGGTGTATGCTTAGTAACGTGAAATCCTTCTTTATATCGCAATGTTGTACATGAAAATTTGTTTCTGACACTATATATTTTGTTTTCTGTATAAAATGTTTATATTTATGTAGATATGGTGAAAGTAGTAGTTTCATGGAAAATAAAATGCTGCTAGTTTTCAAATTGAACTTGATATTTTATTTTTATTTTTACAATAAACTTGTTTCATTTAGCAAAACTCTTAAAGGGTAATTGAATTGCCTGTGATGAAGAAATTAAGAGGCGGTGCGTAATATTAAAAATGAAGTAGCTGCATAGCACCTTCAGCGATCATGGCATGATTAATTACCCAAGTAGAATCAGTGCAAGACATCTTCATTATTACCTTTACAGAAACCATCACTTTTCTGGGTTCAAACCACTCTTTCCATTTGCTCACTGGAGGCCACTCAGTGTCATTGTGAAGTGTATGTGGCTTCTCTACTAAGTCACAGTGGTTCCACTAGCTGAAATCACAATGATTTCGTTGTATGGAAGCTATGCAATTTCATTTAATGAATTATGGAGGCTTCAACTCTGGGCCATGCTGGAGTCAAATGGGAAATACATCTGCCCGGAGTGAGTGCGTTGTGTATATGCCATGGGTGATTGTTGTATTGTGTGTCTGCAAAACAGAAATTGTGCTGATGGTTTTATTTGTTCGGTCTATGTATTTGTGGAGTATGACAAGCAAAATGTTTCTTGCATTACTGTCACACAGGAACACTTTATATTCTATATGGCTCTTTACTGTGTAGATCCCAAACAAATCTGTCTTTAAAACGCAAACCGCACAGCTATATACCAAAGGACGCTGCCTATGTAACATGATGACACGGGTTTGGGATGAAATTCCGGTGGTGGAAATGCAGACACCTATCCTGTCGACACAAAAATGTCAAGACATCCATAATGCCTACATGCTGAAAATGTCGATATTGTGATAGTCGACAGTCACACCACTAAACAAAGAAAAAAAAATGTAAAACACTAATAAAGGTTAAAACTAGCCCCCTCCCTCTCAATACAACTTACAGCTTGTGCTCTGTCAGCGGCTTGTGGGTCCGGCTAATGTATTTCCGCTTGCTTTACAAAAATATTTTACGTAATAAAGCACACCCCTTCTTCCCCATTGTCAGACAATAAGAAGTGAGTGTGGTTTAAATTAAATACACTGACATTGTCATTCAACTAGTGTTTTAGGCGCCTAGGTTAGCCTAGTAGCGCCAGCCCTGAGTAGTAGAACATCCTTAGCGTGTGTGTGTGTGTGTGTGTATATATATATACACACACACACACCCCAATAGTGTGCCAAATATTACACATCCCAACATCTGATTTGTTTTATTACACCTGAAGTTTTTTTGTTTTGTTTTGTCTCCTGTCCTCAAATGCCAACATTGGTGACATTATCCACATTCTTTATGAAAGTTAACTGCTGCAGTTAAAATATGTGCAAATAGTCATGAGTAATTAAAAAACCATGACATTATACTGAATTATGTAGAAGAAACATAATTTTCTTTACATACTCCATGGCAGCCCTTACAGTGGGTTATCTCCCTAATCAGCTGACCCACCTGGAGCGTATATAAGGTGACGCCTCCACTGTGGTCTCCTTTTTCTTGTCTCAGCTGAGTAAGGAGTAACGTAGGTGTTTGTTATTTTGTGTGTGTGTGTGTTGTGGACTTACCTTTCTCATGCAGGTTTGGCTTTTCCTGGAGTGCTTCCTGTGTACACTATGGCAGCGTTGTTGGACTTCCCCTGCCTTCTCTACAGTGGCTGCTCATTTCTTTGTGATTTTTTATTTTCTCCGAAAAATTTAAATGGAGAGCGGGCAGATGCACACAAAGTAGCCCAGACAAGCGCATAAGGCAGCCAGGTCAGTGGAGGGCGCGTCTGACATCGTTGCCAAAGCAATTTTAAAGGTCAGCGCTGTGGAATTAGTGGCGCTATATAAATAAATAGATGAAGATGATGAAAGGTCAGAGCAGCCGCACAGAACACTGCTCAGATCGGTTTGCAAGTGCACCAGGATATCTTACTGTTGTTTATTACTGGCTGCTCACTTCAGAATATTGTCTACAAATTGAAGCTATTCAAATGAACAGATGGCTCTGGAACCCACCCCCGGTAAGGAAACGGAGTCTGCCGTGACTGAAGCTGAACAGCCCATTGAGTTCCCCTGTATGTGGGTAAATACTTGCACCCAGACAGATATCCAACTTGACCAATGGTAGCTTTTATTAATGGAACAACATCAGGCACAAAACTAACATATGTACAGGATTAATAGTTCCAGGTATATACAATGGATACTAGAGTAGTACATACAATACTATACCAGTCCTTTTATTGCCAAAAATCTGACTATAGACTTATGACTTTGTATGTCTATATTAGGGAATTTAGACTGTAAGCTCCAAAGGGGCAGGGACTGATGTGAATGAGTTCTCTGTACAGCGCTGCGGAATTAGTAGCGCTATATAAATAGCTGATGATGATGACTTGTTACCAACGCCTTCTACGTCCTTAGCACAAGTCTCGGGATTGCTGAGCCTCAGTGACTGCCAGTAAGCAGGGCCGTCTCTTCCATTGGGCACAATGGGCAGGTGCCCGGGGGCCCTGCGGGCCAGGGGGCCCACCAGAGGCAGCGCTAAAAAAAAAATCCTGCAAAAAAATAAAAGAAAATACTTACCTTGCAGTGAGCTAGTGATCCGGTTCCCTCCCTGGTCTCCTCCTCTGTGCGGCGCTTGCAGTTCATGCTGGGCGTGATGACGTCACGCCCGCCCGACATCCATTGCGGAGCGCAGCATGGAGGAGTCCCCCGCGTGAAAACAACTTTAATCAGCAGGCAGCAGTGAAGAGGATCGCAGCGAAGAATAAGCCGATTAAAAGGTAAGTTAAGGGTATTTTTTTTTTATTATTATTTCAAGGGACGCTGACGGCTGACCATGTATAAAAAAATGTGATATATATATATATATATATATATCTATAAATATATATATATATATATATATATATACATATATGGGCCCCGGTGCACTGCTTTGCCCGGGGGCCCATAATGTTGTTAAGAGGGCCCTGCCTGTAAGGCAGCGGTCCTGCTACACTGTCATCTTGTTTTTGGCGAGTGCACAGATCCTGGAATAACTTACGCAAAGGAAGAGGAAATTGTCCTCGCAGTCCTTCTCCTGATCTCTGTCTTCAGTCACCTGGCCGGACCTTTTCCAGATGGAATCAGTCAACTTTATTCTCAACACAGTAGGGAAGGGAGATTTTTTTTACTCTCAATAGATTTGCAGGAAGCATATTTCCATATTTCTGCTGCAATACAGCAATGTCAATGTCTCAGATTCTTTATCCAGGACTGTCTCTTCCATTTCACTTAATAAACAAATAATGACCTCTGCGCACTAGCTCTGTCTGCACATGAAAAAAGTTGGCGTGCAGCTGCAGTAGGAGGTCCCACCCTCCTAAAAACACTCAATAACACAAAATATACTGTAGCGCTCAGCCAACCTCAATATACTACCTATAACGTCAGAAACCCTTATTCAAACTTGTAATAATCACATGTAACCAGCAACATAGTACAAAGCACAACCGTGTGCAATCCTCTGTTATAGTTCGTTATATTCCGTGGCTTCTGTTGTACACTTCATGTGTTCGGACCTCACCGATATTGTCTCCATTTCACTTGCCTTTCATTCGGCCTTTCCCCATCTCCAAGGACCTTCACCAAAGTATTGGTAGCCCTTATGGCTGTTCTCAGAAAGCATTGCAAAACCCTTTGGCTGTATCTAGTGTGATCCATTTATTGCAACAACTTTGGCTGGGTTGTCAACGTAATAAAAAGTAATCTTTTGCCCTCTCAACAACTCCATTCCTGGGAGTTCAGATATACATTGTAAAAGACAAAGTATGTCTGTCACAGCAAAGTCAATATTCAATCTCTGATACACCAGGTCCAGTCTCAAAAACGGGTTTCAGTAAGGACTTGTCTTCACATATTAGGGATGGTTTCTTCTGCCATAGACGTTCTTCCATGGACAACGTGGCATATGTGAGTCCTTCAACTGGATCTACTTCCCAAGTGGGATCACAGCCTAGAATCTTTAGTTCTTATGGTCTTTCAAGGATCGCAAAGCAAGTCGACTTGGAGGCAGCATCCAAGATTAAGAAGTTAATGTATAATACTTTCAGTACCAGAGTGGATAAAACTTTAAACCAATTCAAGCTCCACTGGATGGGGAGCTTGTCTGCTTACATAAATAATACAAGGCACATGGCTAGAAAAGCATAGACATCTCCAAGTGAATTTTCTAGAAATTAAAGTGATTTATCCAGTAATTCAGCATTTTCAGCATTTCCTACAACACAAATATCTACAGATCTCTTCCGACAAAAGAACAGTAGTTGCTTTCATAAACAAGAGAGGTGCCAAGAGCAAAACAATGATGTCATGGGCAGAAAACAATCTGAAGTTTCTTTCTGCTCTTCATGTAGCAGGCAAAGACAATGTCATAGCAGATTACCACAACAGGTCCACTCAGGAGAAATAGGGCTTACATGAAGAGGTCTTTCACCTGCTAGTTCAGAAATTCAGTCTTCTCGATGTAGATCTTATGGCAACCGCTCTGAATGCAGTTTTATTCCCGTCACAGGGACAACAGGGCACTCACAATAGATGCTCTCCGTGCCATGGAACTTCAAACTGCTAGAGAATGAGTTCTCTGCTTTCGCCATCATTGCCTGCATTCTGAGGAAAATCAAGAAAAAGGCAGTGGAGGTAGTAGCAATCCTTCCATTTTTGACCTCCATGGTTTGCAATGGCTTAGAGAATACTCCAAGAACATCCTTAGCCTCTGCCATGCAGGCCAGATTTTGTACACCATGGACCAATTTTTAACCTTGATCCAGACTCCTGCTCTTTGATGGCATGAAGATTGAGAGGTCATGTTTAAGACACAAAGGTTTCTCTTATGAAGTTATTAATATAATGGTTCAAGCAAGAAAGAATAATTCTTAAATTATACAATTTAGAGAAGTTTAATTTTTTGGTCTAAAGAGAACTAAAAGAATCCCACTTTTGCCAGTATTTTGGAATTTATTAAAGATTATCATCATCGTCATTTATTTATATAGCACCACTGATTCCGCAGTGCTGTACAGAGAACTCATTCACATCAGTCCCTGCCCAATTGGAGCTTACAGTCTAAATTCCCTAACATACACACACAGACAGAGAGAGACTAGGGTCAATTTTGATAGCAGCCAATTAACCTACTAGTATGTGTTTTTGAGTGTGGGAGGAAACCAGAGCATCCAAAGGAAACCCATGCAAACACGGGGAGAACATACAAACTCCTCACACTTAAGGCCATGGTTGATAATTGAACTCATGACCTCAGCGCTGTGAGGCAGAAGTGGTAACCACTCAGCCATCGTGCTGACCATGGTTTGGATGTTTTTACTTCTTTTGGCACATTTGAAGATTTGTGCCTGTTTTTAATGGTAAGCACAGGAAGATGGCATCTATTGTGTGGGAAGAAACTTTTTGCTTCTTGTGATAAAAGGGACTGACCAGACATGGATGGAAAAAATGTGGGCAGTATAGCATAGCAGCTTAGTGGTTAGCATGTCTGCCTTAGAGCACTGGGGTCATGAGTTTGATTCCTGACCATAGCTTTATCAGTGTGGAGTTTGTATGTTCTCTGTGGGTTTCTTCTGGGTGCTTTGGTTTCCTCCCACACTCCAAAAAGATATGGGTAGGTTAATTGGCTGCTATTAAATTGCCCTCAGTCTCTCTAGGTCTGTGTGTGTGTGTGTGTGTGTGTGTAAATTAGAGGATTTACTGTAGATTGTAAACTCCAATGTTGCAGGGACTGATGTGAGTGAGTTCTCTGTACAGCACTGTGGAATTAGTGGTGCTATATAAATAAATAGATGATGATGATGATGATAAAGCTGTACTATTGACCTGACTATAATTACATTTAAGACACATATTATATTGGTAAAAGCATTTATATGTGCACATAAGTTTACAAAATGTTTAAATGTGACACATGAGGAAAACATTCCCAAAATAACCTTACTCTCATGACTTAATTATACCATACATTGCAGTACTATATGTGAAAAAAAAAAAGTTTGAATCAGCTAAGCGCACGGTTCGGTAATGACAGTAGACAGTTCTTTGTAAATAGTTCTGTTGGTGTGCACATTCCTATCATTTTCAATACTTTACACGTGCAACAAAGGTTAATATAAACATATATAAATTTAATGCCATGGGGATCATTCCTACTTCACTGGGGGTCCTCAGTCACCATTGTGTCCGGATATACAGAAAATACAGAACTGCTAAAAGCTGCAGAGGACACAAGTCCTCCAAGTACCATAGAGAAATCTGGGCTTCAGGATAGAGTTGCCCTCTCCGGGCGGAAGTACGTCACGGTGAGAGCGTCGTGAAAGGTGAGCGGAGCCGCAATTACTTCCTTTCTTTTAGGGCGGCCATTGAGCTGGAGCGAGTGAGTAGAGGGGGCTCCGGGCACAATCTGTTTCCATCCGCTGTATTCAGGCCGTGTAGCCGGCTCTGCACACGGGGTTATATCAGGATAGGAGACCCGTTATATTCCTGGCCGGATAGTTCCGCCGTGTCCTCTGTAATTGAGATGTTTAATGGGTTACATGCCGGGGCCGCTTCTGTACGGGCCGGCGCCATAGAGGTGTATATGGCAGTGTGTGCAGAGCCTGGAAGTGCGGTGTAGCAGCAGGGTCACTTGTGTTATTCATCAGTCTAAAGAACATTGTGCTGTGATTAATGTGCTGTAGGTCCGATCACAGCATATAGTAGACTGATCTCCATTTAGCTCTAGTAAAGTTCTGTGATTGACTCCTGTTTAATCAGTGATGCCTCTATCTGTCATTGCTATCCTACTACTACTGACATAGTCTGTGTGTTTTAAGACTAAAAAAACTTGTGTTGTGTCCCTTTGTAGCCTATTGGCACTGTTTATATAGTCTATGCATAGCTGCCAGTGTTCAGATAAATAGTGATTCTGTCCACCATCTCTGTAGTTTGTCATCTATGCAGTTACTTTGTAAATAAGTGCAGTAATGAAAAAGTTAATTAATTGCCCAGTGCCTGTGAGAATGGGCACTGGGTAACATGCAAATTGTATGGAATATTAAGTGAAAGAGAAACTTCTGAATGTAGATGGCTATTCTGAAGAATTTGAAATCTGTCAATGTGTAAAAGTAATCTCTTATATCTTTGTGCAGAAATGGGCAAGTTTATGAAACCAGGAAAAGTCGTCCTTGTGCTGGCAGGACGTTACGCAGGCCGCAAAGCTGTCATTGTAAAGGTATGTGTTTGGTTTCTTTGTAATTTTGGCTTATGTTGCCCTGCTGTGACCTGAATGGCAGTCCTGAAATTTAAGAGCTGTGTTATGACTGCTATATAATTTAGTAACTCTTAAATCATTCCTCTTTTTTTTTTTTAGGGGGGGTGATATTCATTCTATTGAACCTTCTTTTTTTTTATCATGAACATGTGTTTTTCCTTTGGTTTATATATTTATACTAAAGATGATGGCTTATCTGTTTTTAGGGGCATATGCAATCGGCCGCGTTACTGTTAAAAGTAATGCGGCCTGCGTGTTAATACCGTTATGCGCATAATTGCAGTTATTACTGTAGCTCCTATGCCGGCTTTTTGCTTGCAGCTCCCTGAAAGCTGGGTTAACTTTACCGTAATAGCTGTAATAGTTTTAACCTGGTGGTACTTCGGGGGGAGTTTAATTCCCCCTTAGAGTGCAAAATTACTTTTATGAAATGGTGGTCCTAGCCACACTTTTGACTTTCTATTTCTCTATATCAGAACGTTGATGATGGCACCTCAGATCGTCAGTACAGCCATGCCCTGGTTGCTGGCATTGACCGCTATCCTCGCAAAGTGACTGCCACCATGGGCAAGAAGAGGATTGCCAAGCGGTCTAAGATCAAGTCTTTTGTGAAGGTGTACAACTACAACCACCTTATGCCAACCAGGTGAGCTGCAAACCATTTATTATTGTGCATCCTCTTATACATCCCCCCTTATACACCCTCTCGTTATGAGCTGTATAAGATGTCACGGTGGGGGTGGTACTGTGCACAGCGCAAACGTGTGCGCACTGTAATAAACCAATAACTGTGTAGTTAAAGAAATGCAGCTTGTGACACGGACATGCATAGAGTTTAAGAGCTGGAAATAGACACAACTTCCTTACGTTATAAAATGCTGTTCTGTTGCTTGTGAAACCAACACAAGGGTTATTGCCAGAGATGAAGAATGCTCCCATTTATTCTTTTTGCTGTTTATCAAAGGGACCATTGCCATTTCTACCCTCAAAGTGTGCATTAAGGAAATAAACACCCATTAATGCTGCTTTACTTCCAATTTGCATTGTTTATATAGTCGCCATATTTTGCAGCGCAGTACATATGCGTTCAAGAATTAACCCAGCAACTGGTATGATCTACCACTCACATGGGGGAGGGTGGTGCGCATCAGAGAGGAGTGTTCAGTGGAGAGAACTGCGCAGGAGATCTATATTGGCTTTGCTGGAGATGAATTCAATATCTGAGTGGATCGTTGTGGCTTCTGTGCAGTTAGATACTGATTACCTAAACCGTTCCATTAGTGTCAACTAAATCAAGCCCTTTCTGTTCTCTACACTGTCTACTTCCCAAAAGGTTGTAATAAGTCTTTATGAAAATGTGAGCTGTTCTGCTTATATGTGCTGCATATATATAGGTGATTGACTGCCACTAATACAGATTTGATTTGGCCTGTTGTGCAAAATAAGTAAAAATGAGGGTTTTTTTCTTCAGATACTCCGTCGATATCCCCCTTGACAAGGCTGTGGTGAACAAGGATGTTTTCAGGGACCCAGCTCTGAAGCGTAAAGCCAGAAGGGAAGCCAAAGTGAAATTTGAGGAGAGGTTGGTATTATAACATGGTGCTCTGTACAGAGCCAAGAAATGAATATGCTGACTATTAAATCACTTGTCTTTGGTAGTAAAAGCTTGGTGTGCAATGACTAGAAGTAGTACTGTTATGGCTTAACTTCCTCTGTAGACACTTACTAAGGGTGTGCACTGGACAGGCCTAATTTTACATATTGTCCTCTCCTGGCCCCCACAGGAATCTAGTTTTCCTGCCATCTTTATTTCGGAATAGATGACACGGGGGGGGGGGGGGGGGGGGTTGTTTGGAATTAAAAGTGGGATGCGTCTTCGAGACCATTTCATATTGGTGAAGCAGATTTTCTCACTTATCGGCTCTTTATCATGGTTTTTGCCATGTCCAGTTAGCATGGCTACTTTTATTATGCTTACGCTTTTCTTTGGAAAGTAAAATCATGCATCAGTTTTATTTAAAATGTGCATGTAACAAACATCTTGACAAAACCACTAATCCTCACACTTCCAATCTATTCCCATATTATCTGCAGTATTAACAGTATTACACAACATTGTATGCCACACTATGTAACATTATTTTGTATACCCATACTATTGTAGAACTAAGAAGCAAGTCATTCAAATCTAGGAACTAACAGGTTTTAAAGGAGCTAGGGAAGATATGTAACCACTTATCAATAGAAATTACAAGTTAGCCGCTTGCACTCACATATTACAGGATGGTTAGTTACAACCAGTACTAAACCAGATGCATTAGTCTCCCCTGATGTCTACAGTATCATTACATAGTACATTTATATAGGTATAGCAAAATGTAATCAGTACACCACTCTGTCCAGACATCAACACTTTTACCCACTGTTGCCCTCATGTAAGTTTTTCTTAAACACCGCTATTTCTCCACAAATCTGCATATGAAATATCTGTACCACCCTGCACATCACAGAACCCCTTCCACAATTGGTGAAAACCGGTCATTTGTTTCTGCCTATGCTATTTTCACTAGTTTGACTATCCATGTAATTGCACTTCAATTATGCTGCATCATTATCACACTATAAATCGATAGCCAGAGATGTTGCTTTTTTTGATAGATTGTACATGTTTCCTGTGGTGTGCAGTTCTCCCAAATTGGCATGTCCTCTAAAGCCTGAAACCCTGCTATACAAGTCCTAGGCTACTAGTGTTGATGAGTCTGCTTTGTACTTCAAGCAGCTGAAATTTCATGGATGGGGGGCAACACTGATGTCTTGAAACAAACCCCAGTAGTAGCTTAGAGCATAATGGTGATAAACATTAGAGGCTTGGAAGGATCACACCATGGAGAATGCCACAATTTGGGTTGGCATATTAACATGGTAAACAAATGTTAACATAAAACAAACTGGTCTGTAGCAAAATGTTTGCATAGTGCTTTGTATACTAAAAGTTTAAAAAAAACCTTGTATTTTAAACTTGACACTCCTGTTTGTTTTTACAGGTACAAGACTGGCAAAAACAAGTGGTTCTTCCAGAAGCTGAGGTTCTAAATCTTCATTTGGTGCAACATTAAAGTTTATCAAAAAGACTATCTTTTAAGTGTCATTTGTTATGTAGGTGCTGTGTACTATACATTATAAGAAATAATACAGGTGACAAGTTCAAAACAGAGGGCCTGTTTTACATGAATGGAATTGGACTTTGCATCTATCACAAGGTGTTTAAATTGTCTTTGGGAGCTTCTTATGCAGTGGATAGAAAAGGTATTAGCCCCTGGTAATCCTTTGTTATATCTTTCATTTTCTTACTACATGAAATCAATGTATCTGAATTTTTGCCACAAACTTCATTGTTAAATGTAAAACTCTCGAAAGCTTTATTTACAAATAGACAATAATTGCATACAGCTTCTTGGAACACTTGGTAGAAGCTAATTTAGCTATGAATACAGCTGTGAGCTTTTTATATCAGGACACTGACAGTGTTGCAAAGCAAACTTTGCAGTCTGCTTGATTGAAAATTGCAGTTTACCAGCAGTCACCAATCATTGCACAGTGATATGGTGAGATCTGGGCACTCGGGCATTGCTTTGTGGTTTTTAAGCCATTCCATTGTGGCTATTGGTCATTTTTCTTTCTGGAATGTAAATCTTCAGTTACTAGGCCTATTGTAGACTGCAGCAGTATTGTCTAGGTCTTGCTCCATCCAAGTTTCCCAGTCTAGTTTTATGGTCCTGTCACCATTCACGGTGGGGTTAGTGTTCTTATAACAATTATCTTAATGACAAGAGATGTATTAAACTTCAATAACCAGACAAAACTTAATGCATTTGAGATGCTCTGCTGCTCAGGGAATATTTTTATTTTTTTATTGCTTGCCTGCAAATAGCAAGATTTTCCATATTACAATGCAAATAAAATCACTGCAATTTTTCAAATAGAAACAAGGTTTGGGAGGGGGAAGAGAAGGAAAGTGGAAACCCCAGGAATTGGCAAAAGGTTCTTGTGCATCTGCTTAAATAACTAGATCTGTGTGAAATCTATGGGGGAGAGAGAGGAGAGACAGAAATTGTGATGGCTGGACAAATAGTTCAGAGCATTTTCGAATCGGCAGGTCTTGTGGGGTGTTACTGATATTTAGTGGTTAGTACCTACCAAATGCGATCCAAGGACGGACAACCGGTGACAGTGTCATGGACATCCAAGGCTCATTGATATATGTGGGGAGCGAAGGCTCACCCATGTGGTCCAATCCCATTGAAGAGCTACTGTAGCAAAAATTTCTGAAAGCTCCTGGCTATGATAGAAAGGTGTCCGAATACAGTGTATCACAGCGTGCTGTTTAGCCGCAGTCTGGTCAGTGGCCCTGCTGAACCCTGTCCTTCAAAATTACCTACAATGGGCATGTGAGCACCATAACTTGGACAACTGAGGAAGATGGCCTGGTCTTATGAATCACATGTCGTCTTTTACATCATGTGGATGTGTGTGCCCTTTACCTGGGTAAGAGATGGCACCAGCATGCAGTGTGATGCTCTAGAGTCTAGACAATGTTCTGCTTGGAATCCTTGGGTCCTGGAATTCATGTGCATGTCGCTTTGACATGTGCCACCTACCTAAACATTGTTGTACACAAAGTATACCTCTTCAGGGCAATGATGTTTTCTGCTGCAGTGGCCTCTTTCAGCAGGACTATGCCCTGTCATACTGCAAAAATTGTTCAGGAATGGTTTGAGGAACATGAGAATTCAAGATGTTGACTTGACCTCCAGCTTCCCCAGATGTCAATCTGATTGAGCATCTGGGGGATTTGCTGGAAAGACAAGTCAGAGCCAAGGACACCATCTCCCAATTTACAGGACTTAAAGGATCTGCTGGTAACTTCTTGATGCAATATACCACAAGGCACCTTCAGAGATCTTGTGGAGTTCTGACCTCAAGGGGTCAGCTGTTTTGGTGACCTACACAGTATTAGGCAGGTGATTTTGATCGGTGTGTGTATATATTTTTATACCTCCAAGATGAGGATGCTTGTGAGATTCAGAAACCAGTCAGCCAGCACACTGCCTACTTTTTCCATTGAAATTCCAATTATCTTCTCCCAAAATTGGAGAATCTTCTAGCACATCCACCAAATACGGATAGGAGTACCTTGTGCTTGTTGGCAATGCCACCATCTGTACAGCAGTCGCAGAAACTGTTTAAGACATTAGGGTATCAACAAAATCATTTTAATTATATTGATTCTTCCAGACTTTATTTTAATTCAGAACATTTTGCTCGTGCCTGTTTGAGGTTTGGTTTATTTAGGCATTATCTCTTGTTAAGGTGAATAAATAGGATGCCATGTGAAAGAAAATGCCTGTTGTAAGCCTTCTACCACAGGTTCTGTGGTGTTTAAGATTAAGAGCAACTGAGTTAAAATAGTTAATCAGAAAGTTGCCCAAGTCTTTGGAACTCTATTTAGATTGGGGAGGGAAACTACTGGGTTTGTTAAAGTAGCCAGTAAATAATCAAATAGTTTGTTTATGTTCCGCCACCCAGACCTAAATTATCAATAGCTGGACTAGCTCATACTGCTCTTGCCAGTCTCCATTAGGTTGATCAGGCTGCAGCTTTGGGAGCTGGGTCCTGGGGGGAGCAGCGCCGGGACAATTAACAAGTATTTTTTTCAAACCTAAAATGTCGGCGCTTGTCTTCTCAGTGATCAGGGCCTCGCCTGGTCTCAAGGGGGTGGCCCCGACTGTCACTGTATACAATGTGGCTTATGCAGGCAGCTAACAGCAAATCTGATGCTATTAGCTACCCTGTCAGTGCATGACCACACTAATCACTGAGCCCGGGCCCGCATGGACAGGGCAGTTAACCGCATTGCATTTGCTGTTAGCTGCCTGTCAAGAAGACAGAAATCCCGGAGCCTGGAGAGAAGAGCAGCAGAGCGAGGTAAGTACAGTTTCTTAAATATCGGGGGAGCAGGAGCGAGATGACTGGGGAGGAGGGGGTGTAATTAACCAGCTGCCTGACTGTTGTGGGAAAGGGCTAATGAAGTAGCTAGGGGGAGTTAATGAAGTGGCTGGGGGGGACAATGATGTTGCTGGGGGGGTTAATGAAGTAGCTAGGATGGGAGTTAATGCAGTTGCTAGGGGGGGGGGAGAACAATGCAGTTGCTGGGGGGGGAGATGGTGAAGTGGCTAGGATGGGAGGCAATGAAGTGACAGGAGGAGATAATGAAGTTGCTGGGAAGGAAAGATAAGTGGTTAGGTGGGGAGTTAAAGTATAGGGTAGGGGAGGATAATGGAGTGGCTATGGGGGGAGACAATAAATTGGCTGGGGGGAGGTTAATGATTTGACTAGGGGTGAAATTTATTAACTGGGGGTGATGAATTGGCCTAGGGGAGGTAATTGGCTTGGGGGAATGGTTAATGAACTGGCTGGGGGAGTTGAGAAAATGAGTGGTTGGGTGGCGAATGGATGGTGGAGGTCATAAATCTTCTGGTGGTAGTTGATAAAAATGAATGGGGGGATGCATTAGTTGGTGGGGGGAGCTGATGAAATCGCTTGTGAGGGGGCATGATCTCTATTGTGTGGTGCTGACTAGAATGCTAAATATTAGGGCTGATGTTAATATATAATTTTAAATAATTTTCATATATTTTATTGGCTGTCTGTATTAGGGGGTTGTTTTATGTGGTCATAATGGAGTGTTGTGTTTGAATCATTCAGGGTTTGTTAACATATTGCACTATAATACAACTTTTGCATATTTGCAAGATTAGGTAAAAGAGAACGGCATGATCTGTCTAACTTTGAATGCAGAATTTTACTGTAATGACATGTTAATATGTTTGCAGAATTGAGTGTTTTATGTATTATTACTTTACAATAATACATAATACATAGGTATGTGTGTGTATGTATATATACACGCACGCACGCGGTGGGGGGTGGGCTACTCTACTAACACTTTCTCCTCCCCTATGATTTCATCGCCTGATATTTCTCCTTCCTCTCCCCCCTTCCTCTTTCCCTTTATGGTACTCCGGGTATCTCATAATTACTATACTACAGACGTATGTCTACCCACAAGTGACTACACTTGAGGTCCATTCCTTATGTAGTGGTTCCATATTCTTTACACTACCTATTTTACAAATCATTGTGGTTAAGACTGTTATGAGTTATATTGTCATAACATACACTGTACCATTTCTCTTTGACAAAAATTGAATAAAAATATGTTTAAAAAAAAAATATATATACACAAAATAAAAAATAAATGCATTGGAAATTATATAAATAAGCGCCCTGCGCTATTTCCTTTAAATAAATTTATATCATAAGTGATCCAGTCACAAGTATGTTATTGTAAATCCACCTGGACTTTGACACACTGGGGGAGAAGCAGTTCCTGCTCTGAGTTCTCTTGAGAAACAGCGTTCTGAATACCCCCTTACCACTTCTGTGATTCTAGGGTATTTAATTGTCTCTAAATAGTCTATATACTGTTCTTTCTATGACCTGTCTGACAGAGGGGGGTTATTTTAGTTGTATAATCCTGAAATGTTTTCACTCATCCTTCTATCGTGTGATGAATTATTCATCGATTGACCTTGATCTTGTGTATTATACCCTTTGTGCTCTCTACTACTAAGCTAGACGTCTGCTGGGCTTGTAGCCCCTTTGGAAATATTTTTGAAAAGGCCATTTTGTTTTTGTCTTTCATTAGTTTAATGGTGCCTGGCTTCTGCTATTTCCCCATGTGTCACTTTAGAGAGGGATGTTGTTTTGATCTTAAGGAGGAGAGATTCCTTCTGGGCTTCTGTTTCTTTAGCATAGAGCTTAATTGGATATATTTCTCTGTAAAATATTTATGAGCCTCCTATACTATGTTTTGTTTTTTGTCGATTTACAATTTAGGTCGCCTTCAATTATCGCCATACCTTTCTGTAGGACCTGTACCTATTGCAATATCATCTTGAAGAATGCTGGCTGACTAGTTGGGAGCAAGAATATTAAAATCCCTACAGGTTTAATTTTCCCTAATGGAATATTGCTAGTATAAACATTGGGGAAGTGGTAATTACAAAATGTAGGGGCTATACCTTGTTTAATATGTCTCCTAGATAAAAACTACATCTATTGTATATGTATGGAAGGAACATAGAACTTGGGATTTTCTTTTCTGTTTTTAGAAGTATTTAGACCTTATCTATTTTGTTATTCAAGAGAACGCTTAGGACACCACTATTTGACATCATGGAAAGCACAGAAGACTGTGGCTTGGGACCTGGGGATATTTGATGACTGGAATGGATAGGAGCGATTGTATGGTGGGAGGAAAAAGAACACCACAAAATAAACATGCATATTGGGGCAATAAGTTGTGTCGAAGTCAGCAAATTGAATAAAGTCATTTCAATTAATATCGAGCAAACTTGGTTGTCTTTGTCTGAAAATATGCGTAGAGCACGCTACGGCGTGGAAGGGGCGTATCCAGCCACAACACATGGCAATAACAGTTTTTTACACTTTTATGTACATTCGCACACGTTTGTAATTAGTACACATTAATTGTAGTTGCAACACATAGTTATTTAGGTCAAAATATAGTAGTATTTATGTTTAATGTTATAAGTTATATGCATGTTAGTAAAACATATGGTACAGGTTATTGGAAATGTGTCATGTCTGGTATCATTTTGACCCCCTATTTATCAGCAGCTGTCCGGTTCATTCGGCGAAGAGATCGCACATTGCATACTCTAGTTTTTGATGTTAGGGAAAAAAATCTTTAAAGTGATACTGACTATAAAATGCTAATAGACTAGTTGAGACTGGATTCTTGGCAGGAAAGTCGGAGTACATTCCCTGGAGAGATGACCCCCACCTTTGGATATTTTGGTTTGAACTAGCCTATGATCTGCAGCACCCTGGACCCTCCTGAAACCTGGACAATAGAAGCAAGTCACACCGTCTGCATTGTTTTACTGTATTTCTGTCTGCATATAAGCAGGAGCTTTTCATCTAGTGAGCAGTCATCTTTGACCACAGACTTCAGACCTGAATGACTGTTCACTGGATCCAGAGCTCCTGCGATAAGTAACGGCTTATTATTTTGCTTGAATTATACTGCTACTTTTTGAGAATAAATATTTGTGCATTGGAAACACAAATTGAGATTCAACAACTGTTATTGGATAGCGACAAAGCGTGCATAACAGTTGCCTTAAAAAATGTCGTCCATAGAATACATTTATTAGGATGTTATGAATGTACATAACAGTTGCTGTTCATTGGAAACACGTCCTAGCATACATAGTTGGCAGTCATCACTAGTAATCGCCACTTAGACTAGATCTGTAGCTGGAGCCGGTGGTAGTCATTATAACGATGTTGCAATTCCCGACAGTACTTACCCCGACATGTTTACACTGAAGACCTCATAGCCGACAGGCTGGTAACACAGACTGCTTGAAACTGAAACTTAAGGAAATTACATCAAATTGCGTCGGCTGAAGATGATGTCACTGTCTGATGATGTCACTAAAGGGACACACTGTCATACGAGCTGTTAAGGTAGACCGCAACCTGCGCGCCCCCAGCAGCAAAACCCATACCTCCTTGTGGGGGATCCTGGAGAAGACCAGGGGACGTGTTAGACTCCGCACCCTCTATTTGAGCTGAGGTACACCTCATTCAGAATTGTGACAGCAGGGCTACCTGTCTAAATTGCCACTGGCTTCCTCTGGAATGAAAAAGACAGTGCACAATCCAGCCTAAAAGGATTCTGAGCCAAATGATTGCATTTGGGACCTGACCAGCCCGCCCTGCCCCAAGTGGCCCCATAACTTTATGGGGGTCCATTGGCCTACAGGAAAATCTTCCGTTAGGGCCAATCTTTCCTTCACTGCGTAGGTAATGTGTTGCTGAGTAAACTGGCCCTGGTTTAGGATAATTTATGTTAAAATATACTGGCAAAGTAATGTCAGTCTTCAAATATGGAGTTGAGCCTATTCAGACCTGTTGATTAGATCATGTTATGTGTCCTCGTTTCAGTAAATTATGGCCAATATCATTGTAATTGGGGTGTATGCATCCAAATAAAACCCTGTTAACTCACCACTACCAGTATTAGTGAGTGATCCAGAATCTGAGTAGATACAGTAGGGTGTCTTCTAAAGCTCAGATTCTAGCACTCACAATTGAATTTCTGAGTGGTAATGTGTAAGTAGAGTCCTTTGATATACTGGTTGCACACTGGTGCTAAGTTCAGGTCCTTGAAGGTATCAAGGAAAGGCTGCGTTTTGATCCACCTGAGCCTCACTGTTTAGTTTCGGCAGGAGCTTCTACAGCCATGGCCAAAAGTTTTGAAAATGGCACAAATATTATTTTTCACAAAGTCTGCTGCCTCCCTTTTTATGATGGCAATTTGCATATACTTCAGAATGTCATGAAGAGTGATCAGATAAATTGCAATTAAAGTCCCTCTTTGTCATGACAATGAACTTTATCCCAAAAACAACATTTCTACTGCATTTTAGCCCTGCCACAAAAGGACCAGCTGACATCAGGTCAGTGATTCTCTCGTTGACACACTTAAGAGTGTTGACTAGGACAAAGCTGGAGATCACTCTGTCATGCTGATTGAGTTAGAATAACAGACTGGAAGCTTTAAAAGGAGGGTGGTGTTTGAAATCATTGTTTTTCCTCTGTTAACCATGGTTAACTGCAAAGAAACATATGCAGTCATCATTACTTTGCACAAAAAGGGCTTCACAGGCAAGGATATTGCTGCTAGTAAGATTGCACCTAAATCAACCATTTATCGGATCATCAAGAACTTCAAGCAGAGAGGTTCAATAGTTGTGAAGAAGGCTTCAGGGCGCACAAGAATGTCCAGCAAGCGCCAGGACTGTCTCCTAAAGTTGACTCAGCTGTGGGATCGGAGAATAACCAGTGGCAGCAGGTGTGAGTGCATCTGCACGCACCGTGAAGTGAAAACTTTTGGAGGATGGCCTGGTGTTGAGAAGGCCGGCAAAGAAGCCACTTCTCTCCAGGATAAACATCAGGGACAGACTGATATTCTGCAAAAGGTTGAGGGATTGGACTGCTGAGGACAGGGATAAAGTCATTTTCTCTGATGATACCCCTTTCAGATTGTTTGGGGCATCTGGAAAGACGCTTGTCCAGGGAAGGAAAGGTGAACGCTACCATCAGTCCTGTATCATGCCAATAGTAAAGCATCCTGAGACCATTCATGCGTGGGGTTGCTTTTCAGCCAAGGGAGTGGGCTCACTCACAATTTTGCTTAATACACAGCCATGAATAAAGAATGGTACCAAAACATCCTCCAAGAGCAACTTCTCCCAACCATCCAAGAACAGTTTGGTGATTAACAATGCCTTCTCCAGCATGATGGCGTGCCATAAGGCAAAAATGATAACCAAGTGGCCCAGGGATCAAAACATCGAAATTTTGGGTCCATGGCCAGGAAACTCCCCAGACTTTAATCCCATTGAGAACTTGTGGTCTATCCTCAAGAGATAAGTGGACAATCAAAAACTCACAAATTCTGACAAATTCCAAGCATTGATTAGGCAAGAATGGGCGGCCATCAGTATGACGAATTGCAGAGGTCTTCAAAAAGAAGGGTCAAAACTGCAAATATTGACACTTATGAAATGCTTCCAATTTTACTTCAGTATAGCATAGCAGCATCTGACAAAAAGGTCTAAAAACAGTTAAGCAGCAAACTTTGTAAAAAAACCAATACTTGTGTCATTCTGAAAACTTTTTGTTCATGACTGTATGTATCCGGGTAAAATAAAGTTTTTTTTATTAGTTCTCAAAAGTATCTGGCTCTTGCGCTGGAGAAAATTGCCCTACTAGATTTACAGATTATGATCATTCGTGGAAGACACTGAGGCCTGGCTTTCATATTAGTAGTCAGCCTGCTCTCCTGTAATTGTTGGTGCCTCAAGTAAGCCAAGAGATGTTCTAGCAAGAATTAGACTGGGTCTTAAGCTGGTAACGCATATGGACAGATGTTTAACCAGAGGCACTGGAGAATACTCCCGATCTGACTAGGCACAAGATATTTTGCAGTATTTGTGCCCCTAGGAGTATTGTGGATGTAAAGGCCTCTATCACTGTTAGTGGAATAAGAAGCATATACTTTAACTCAAAGTGGAGTACAGACTTCAGGTTTTGCAGTCTGATGTAAATGTAGGAGGTACCAAAATGACACCGGTAGTTATTAATGTTTTAATGTGCTTTGAGAGAGCAGAAAAGGCTGTAATCCTTGTGGGCGAGTGCTTGAAGGCCACTTGGCTGCCAATGTGCTATTCATGAGCTGATGTGGAAAATCACATGCAGCTACCAGTGACCCTTATGAACAGCAGGTATGGATCAGAATTAGAGGGTGGGGCATATACTACCTGAGGGCCAGTAAGGTGAGGTACATTGCAGCTCCTTGGTACGTGGTGTTCGTGTGAAGCTCCTGTGCAGATCTCACCACAACCAAGGCCCCCACCTGGATAGCTTGGAGGATTCTGTGGTGGGAGCAGTAGGCCGTCAGAGGTGGACTGGGGCCCCTGGGAGACGGTAGGCAGGTGGTCACTTATATAGATATAATGAGTGTTCCAAATTCTGTGATTTTACCACAGGTAAGTCTCTGGCTAATTAACACACTCCAGCAGACTAGTATACTGGATCTCGGGTGAGTTTGATGTGTGCAGTGACTCGTGGTTGCCCAGTGGTTTGGCTTTCTGTTGTTAGCATATTGGAATACATATATTTTTTTATTTAATTGTAATATACAGGGAAATATAGGAAAAGGTAAAAATAACAAAAAGCATACTCAAGATTCCACAAAAGATTATAGACCCCAAAACAGGATAATCTTATTCATTTACTCCAAACTTTACCAGCATCTTTTATAAAATAAAATATTTGTATCAGAGGGAAGAGTACCATGTGTTTAATTTATTTTTTCAAATATACGCCATGTTCAACATCCAGGGTCACAAGAGACTTCAGTTGGTTATCTCCACTGCCAACACTTAAATATAGAATGTGAACTGTATCTTTGCATACACACAAGCAAGCTGCAATTAGTTCCAGTGTGTCTAATTATTAATACAAGCTGGAGAACTGCCTGCATATCACTAGGGGGAGCCCTGGTGATGTCAGGATCTCCCTGTTTAATGTGGATGGGCTTTACACTCTTCATTAGAAGCGTTCAGTTTTGAATGTTATATGGAGCAATCACAAGGCCAGGAATTGAAAAGTTCCTGGCCTGAAGCTGGATATCTAGGCTGCTGCCATCCTTATTGCTGATAATAAGCTGCTATTTAGATATATAGACTCTCCAAAATGGCAGCGTATAGGCCAGTGTTTCCCAAACTTTCTCAGTTCGAGGCACGTTTAGGGTCTCCATAATTTTTCCAAGGCACCCCTAAGCCAAAATAATTAACAGGTAGTTTTTTTAAGTAGTTGGGGCAAAATAACGTAAGAAGTATTTAGGCCCCTTCGCCTTCACACTGTCCCCTTTCATCATACCACTGCGCCCCTTCACCATATAACACTGCACTCTCTTCACAATATCACAATGCGCTCCTTCTCAATTTCACCCTGCGCCCCTTCTCAATTTCACCCTGCGCCCCTTGTCTTACATTTTACTTTTTCTTCTGTCTTCTTCTGTTATCTTCTGTGTTCTCCTTGGTCTTCTATCTTCAGCCTCCTCCTCATTGCCTCGCTCTTCACTGAAAATGTCGGGTGTGATGACATCCCGTCCGACATTCAGTGAAAACAGAGCAGGGAAGAGGGCACCTGAGCGCAGATTACACCAGTTTCCTTGGATCTACTTATGAATTGTACATTTGAGAATATTCCTATTTCTCTTACCTCAAAATCCAACTTGTCTAGTTCCTGCAGAGCATTGGTTACAGCCTTCATCATTTTTCTTGATGTATGCTGCCAAGTGGATATACAACATAGAATACATGTGTATCTTAGTTAGATATACATACTGACTATTAGTATATAAGAGAAGCTGTAATATTTGTGGCAGTAAACTGGCACATAATAAATTGTTTGAGAAATAATAACATATTTTGGGCAAAACAATATATCAGACATAATGACCAGAATGCCCCATCCACCCCACACACCATATTCAATATTGGGAAGTCCTCCTGCACTCCCGGCAGAGTAGACCACCCTCCTGGATCTCACAAGGGTCCCACCATAATGATGTGATTTGCATGGAGTCATGTCATTGCACAGCAAGGGCCGTGATGGTGGAAATCACCATTGTCCCTCCGATCTCCCCTCTGGGATTTTACAGTCCAAACTGAGGCAAGTATGACACATTTGCTTCATGACCAAAACTATGGTCACACTGTGTCGGTTTCACCAGGAATAACTTTTCTAGGTGGTTATGATTAAGGTCTGACCACCTTAGTATTTGTAATCTCTTGCATCTAGGATGTCCTCAATTTTGAAGTGTTTGGCCATAGAACAACCTGTAGCCAATCAGATCATCAGAATGTTCAGAGCAGCAAGTATTTGTGGACTGATTGATGAGTTTGCTACTCTGGAGGAAGGCAGTGACCTGTCCACTGATGTGATTATGTTAGCAGGGAAAGGGCTGCACATGACAGGGACAGAGTCTGTCAGCTCTATCCACTAGTATATGACTATGATTTTCTATTGACGCTTATCAAAGAGACAGAAAAACTTGCTATCACTTCAATTTACTTAGAAAATTTCACCAGGGTAGCGGAAATAGAACCCTGTATGTGGTGAGACAAACAGGGAAAAGAAGAAGACATCATAGGGCGCCAATAGTGCTCATATTATTCACAATACTATAACATGGGTGAGGTACTTAAGAATAAAACTCCGCTTCAATGTTGGCTGAAACTGACCATGTGAATATAATATACCTTTGCTGACAATTACCAGTAGAGTAAATGTTGTTTTTTTATTGCATGATACAACAGTCTGGATGCGTTTCATGGTAATTAGTAAGAGAGTTACAAAATATTCCACTAAAAATGAATGAATTTTTGCAACTAGTTTGCAGAGGGATCTCCAAACACCAGAAATGAGGTGTGCACGTTGACATGCACTGGATGGCCCATATAAGTGCACTAGAGTAGAAATAAAGTGATTTGCGGTGCACATACCATTGACTTGGTACAGAAGCTCCAGCAGAAGCATGGTGTGCATAGTACAGTAACGGCAATCACAGCCCTTCCACTTACTGCAGTCACATCGTCTTCATGAGAGGAAGAGAAAGGATCTGGCTGGATGTATAAAGTCAGACTCTTTCTTTCAAGAAGAAAATATTACTGGTTACTTCTTTCTCTCTTCCAGTGCCCGCTGCATTTATGCTGGGAAATCAAACCTCCATCTGGGAAAGAGTTCACATGCCCTAGGGCCATCCCCCTCCCTTTCCATCCACCTCTCCCCCTCCCAGAAGAAATAATCATGGCCCAGTCAACCAAGCCATAGTGTAACATTTAACATTCACCTGTAGCATCTGAATGTTCTTCTCAATGCACTTTTTAAACATCTCAGCTGTTATTATTTGATTCTGAAAATGAAATGTTTGGTCATAAGTGATCACATTACTGAGAACCAGAAATAAACAATGAACACACACACACATTATATATATATATATATATATATATATATATATATATATATATATATATATATATATATATATGAGCAAAAACAATAGATAGTACAGCGCATAACTCTGAAAAGACACAAAAGTTCAAATAATGTCCAATTAGACAATGAAGTTCCTATGTTAAGGCGGCTGCTAAATTCCCACAAAGCCAAATGGTGAACTGGAATAAATCTATAACAAAACAGATAGGGAGGGGCGCCACATAGTATAATACTGTATATAATAATAATAATAATAATAATAATAATAATACAGAATGGTGTACCACAAGTCAGAGTCTAAATCAACCAGGTGGATATAGAGAAGATGATAATATAACACTCAGATAGTGAAGGTGAATCAGTAGAATAGATGATCACTAGCACTCTGGAACACCCACACCGCACCAGCGTATAATGTGCGTACCAGATAGGAAATATTTAAGGCTTATCTGTAGGTATAAACAATGTCTCTGCAGATCAAGTTGGACCTTTTCACCGCTTGGGTATATATAGGTCGGATGCTTCACACAGCACTTATAGGATCTGATACTGCTGTCAGAGCCTTAAATGTGTATATATGTATGTATATATATATATATATATATATATATATATGTATATATATATATATATATATATATATATATATATATATATATGTGTGTGTACTCAAGTCCAATTCTTCTGCTCTTCTACAGACATTTGATTTGCATACAAACATACAGGACCATATGCAGTTCTTCACCAGATCGACAGACCACAAAAGGGGCAAGAGGAGTGGTGGATTATGGGAGAAGCTTACTATTTTATCCCAAAAGTCAAGGCCAAACTGGTTGGTCCTCGCCTTTTGGGCCCACATAGCCCCTCATACACCCTGCGCTGACTTAGTTATCTCCAAAGAGCAAGATTTGACTTGTTCTTTGATTTTGAGTAGGTTTAGGTAATGAGAGGTGGTTAAGGTGATAAAGGGCACAGAACACAAGCCACAAGCTATAGCTTCTTCTGACGCAAGGCAACTACGCCTGATGTATCTTATGTTACAGTCCTTCCTGGAGAGTAAATGAAAGTGAAAGTAGCTGCAGCCGACAAGCACAAGACGCAGACCTGCCCGGCTGTACAGAGGTACCAATAATCCCTTATTAATGCTCTATATGACACTAGAGAACATAAATTACTTTTTACAGGATTTAATAGGGTCAGGACCCAGCCATTGCCGGTCTCGGTACAGAAGTCACAGCGCAGCCTGGGAACTGGACTTCCGGTTATTTACAGCTAACTCACTTCACATTCCTCCCACATTCTCTATGATCTGTTTAGAGCATTAACTGTCTACAGACTTTATATATACACACATTTAGTAATTCATATGTTTTTTAGTTGCAGCAATGAATACCTCACCATTATCTAAGAATTCATACATTCAGCCATTTAATTATTTCAGTGTTGGTCAACAGTTTAAAACAATGTGTAATTCAAGAATTGCAAGTGTTTCTAATACTGGATACTCTGTACATGTTATCCAGCGGTTCCCAAAGTGTGCGCCGCGGCTCCCAGGGGTGCCGCGACCAGCCAGAGGAAAAAGAAAAAAAACTTACCAATCCGCGCGGCGCCGGAATCCAGCATCCTTCTCTCTCCTGCAGAGCGCCCGACAATCAGTGACAAGCTGCGGGAGAGAGGAGGATGCTGGGTCCCGGCGCCGCGCGGATTGGTAAGTGTTTTTTGTTTTTCTTTTTTTTTTCCTCTGGCTGGCCGCGGCGGAGGGGCGGCAGTGTGGCGAAGGGGGAGGTCAGAGTGGCTAAGGGGGAGGTCAGAGTGGCTAAGGGGGGGGGTCAGAGTGGCTAAGGGGGGGTCAGAGTAGCAAAGGGGAGGGGGGGGGGCAGAGTGGCGGCCAAGTGAGAGAGAAGCATAGAGAAAGGGGCAGAGAGTGAGTGGCAGAGTGAGAGTGGGGCAGAGTGAGAGAGGGTGGCAGAGTGAGAGGGGGGGCATAGTGAGACGGGGGCAGAGTGAGAGGAGGCAGCGTGAGAGAGGGCAGAGTGAGAGGAGGCAGCGTGAGAGAGGGTAGAGGGGCAGCGTGAGAGAGGGCAGAGTGAGAGGAGGCAGCGTGAGAGAGGGGCAGCGTGAGATGAGGCAGTGTGAAAGAGGGCAGAGGGGCAGCGTGAGAGGAGGCAGCGTGAGAGAGGGCAAAGGGGCAGCATGAGATGAGGCAGCATGAGAGAGAGCAGAGGGGCAGTGTAAGAGGAGGCAGCGTGAGAGGGGCAGAGTGAGAGGAGGCAGCGTGAGAGAGGTCAGAGGGGCAGAGTGAGAGGAGGCAGCGTGAGAGAGGGCAGAGTGGCAGCGTGAGAGAGGTCAGAGGGGCAGCATGAGATGAGGCAGCGTGAGAGAGGGCAGAGGGGCAGTGTAAGAGGAGGCAGTGTGAGAGGAGGCAGCGTGAGAGAGGGCAGAGTGGCAGAGTGAGAGGAGGCAGCGTGAGAGAGGTCAGAGGGGCAGAGTGAGAGGAGGCAGAGTGAGAGAGGGCAGAGTGGCAGCGTGAGAGAGGGCAGAAGGGCAGAGTGAGAGGGCAGACGGGGCAGCGTGAGAAGGGGCAGCGTGAGAGAGGGCAGAGGGGCAGAGTGAGAGGCAGAAGCGTGAGAGATGGCAGAGGGGCAGAGTGAGATGAGGCAGCGTGAGAGAGGGCAGAGGGGCAGTGTGAGAGGAGGCAGCATGAGAGGGGGCAGTGTGAGAGGAGGCAGCATGAGAGAGGGCAGAGTGAGAGGAGGCAGCGTGAGAGAGGGCAGAGGGGCAGAGTGAGAGGAGGCAGCGTGAGAGAGGGCAGAGGGGCAGCGTGAGAGAGGGCAGAGGGGCAGTGTGAGAGAGGGCAGAGGGGCAGCGTGAGAGAGGGCAGAGTGAGAGGGCAGACGGGGCAGCGTGACAGGGAGCAGACGGGGCAGAGTGAGAGAGGGCAGAGTGAGAGGAGGCAGTGTGAGAGGGGGCAGAGTGGCAGCGTGAGAGAGGGCAGAGGGGTAGCGTGAGAGAGGGCAGAGGGGCAGCATGAGAGAGGGCAGAGGGCAGCGCTGAGAGAGGGCAGAGTGAGAGGGCAGACGGGGCAGCGTGAGAGGGGGCAGAGGGGCAGCGTGAGAGGGGGCAGAGTGTGTGGAGATGAAGGAGGTCACAGTGTGAGTTAGTTGTCAATTATTCTTTGACAGAAATATAATTGAAAAAAATATATAAAAATATTATTTTTTCCTTGGATCTATGCGTATTATTTTTGCATACAACTAAATAAGTATTTCTGTCCTGACCTAAATACTTATTATGTTTTTTTGACCCAACTACTTCTAAAACAGGACTGCTCTGTAATTATTTTGGAGGGGTGCCTTGAAAAAATTATGGAGACTCTAAGGGTGCCGCGAACTGCAAAAGTTTGGGAACCACTGTTTATACATTATTATTTTTTAACATGTTTTCTTAAGTTTAAAGGATACTTTCTTTTATCGTCTGTCTTTTATTGTTAAGGTTTTGTTTTATGTTTTTTTGTTGCAATAGATTTAGGTAACAAGTTTTATATGGCCAGTAGTCAGTGGACGTCTGTGCCCAAAGCTATAGGCGTGCACAGCATATTTCATTAGGGTGTACACCCAAGGTATTTTTTTTCTAAAGGTGAACACTGATCCATCAATCATTTACTCCTCATGCTCTATCAATCATTAGCCTCTCATCCTCCATCACTAAGCCCCTCGTATCATTCTCCAGTAGCCCCCTTATTCTCATACTATAACCCACCCTTCCCTCACTCACCCAAGCCATCATGCTGCTCCAAAGACTGGTTTTAGACCAGTACTTTCTGTGCAGAGATTCAGCTCAGCCAGGAACAAATACAATTCCTCTTTGAGCAAGTCTAAATTCGGAGCTCCAGAATACCGAACTGCATGCACAGAATTTTAGAGCATGATTTAGATACCGGTGTCAGTAGGTGGCTCATTACATATAATTTATGATAAGGATGCGGTGTCGGACATTATAGTGTGACTGGGTACAACCAGTGCGCATCCCTGTGCCTAAATCGCAAAACATAATAATTTTGAACCACTAAAATATATTTATATTATTTAAAAATACAACTCCTCTGACCTATAACTATAACATAGTAACATAGTTGATGAGGTTGAAAAAAGACACCAGTCCATCAAGTTCAACCTATTTTGGATCTTCTGCGATCCTGCACTTATATTTGAAATTAATCCAGAGTAGGCAACCGCCCATCTGTTTCAATTTTGAAAATCCCCCCAGACTCAATATTGCAATCCAATTTTTACCCTATATCCACTACTATCCTTTATTTTAAATTAACGGTTGTATCCCTGGATACACCTTTCCGCTAAAAATTTGTCTAACCCTTTCTTAAACATATCTATTGAATCTGCCATCACAACCTTCCCTGGCAATGAATTCCATATCTTGACTGCCCTTACTGTAAAGAACCCCTTCCTTTGCTGGTTGTGAAATTTCCTCTCCTCTAACCTTAGGGGATGACCACGTGTCCTGTGTATGGTCCTTGGGGTAAAAAGTTCCCATGAAAGCTCTCTGTATTGACCCCTAATGTATTTATACATAGTAATCATATCTCCCCTTAGACGCCTCTTTTCTAAAGTAAACATGCCTAAACTGGCTAACCTTTCCTCATAACTTAATGACTCCATACCCTTTATCAATTTTGTCGCCCTTCTCTGAACCCTTTCTAGTTCCAAATGATCTTTTTTATAGAGTGGTGCCCAGAACTGTACTGCATATTCAAGATGAGATCTTACCAACGATTTATACAGTGGCAAAATTACACTGTCTTCCCTTGCATCTATGCCCCTTTTTATGCATGCCAATACTTTGTTTGCCCTTGCAGCTGCTGCTTGACATTGAGCACTATTGCTAAGTCTACTGTCTACGAGCACTCCCAAATCCTTTTCCATTATAGATTCTCCCAAATTAATTCCATTTAATTTATAGATTGCGTTCTTGCTTTTGATCCCTGAATGCATAACCTTACATTTATCTGTGTTAAACCTCATATTCCATTTAGCCGCCCAATCCTCCAGTTTATTTAAGTCCCTCTGTAGAGAAGCTACATCTTGCTCTGATTTTATTACCTTACAGAGTTTAGTGTCATCTGCAAAAATAGAAACTTTACTCTCTAAACCATCACCAAGGTCATTAATAAATATATTAAAAAGGAGTGGTCCCAGCACAGAACCTTGAGGTACTCCACTTAAGACCTTTGACCAATTAGAAAATGTTCCATTTATCACAACTCTCTGTTCCCTATTCTCTAACCAGTTTTCGATCCAAGTACAAATTTTGATTTCTAGACCCAGTTCCCTTATTTTGTAAACCAACCTCTTGTGTGGCACTGTATCAAAGGCCTTTGCAAAATCTAAGTAGACCACATCTACTGTCCTGCCCTGGTCTAAGTTCCTACTAACTTCCTCGTAGAAACTAATTAGATTAGTTTGACATGACCTATCCCTCACAAATCCATGTTGATTCCCACTAATAATTTTATTGCGTACCAAGTAATCCTGAATACTGTCCCTTAAAATACCTTCCGTAGTTTCCCCACTATTGATGTCAGGCTTACAGGTCTATAATTCTCTGGTTGTGATCTCGTCCCCTTTTTAAACAACGGCACCACATCTGCTATTCGCCAATCCCTTGGTACTGAGCCTGTTGAGATTGAATCTCTGAAAACTAAGAATAGCGGTCTAGCTATTTCCGAGTTTAACTCCATAAGGACCCTTGGGTGTATGCCATCTGGACCTGGAGCTTTATTTATCTTAATATTCTTCAGTCGCCTTTGGACTTCTTCCTCTGACAACCAAGTATTAATTAATGGCATGGTTTCATTTCCATTTTTATGTATTACTCCTGCCATTTGTTCCTCTCTGGCAAATACTGAAGAAAAGAACGTGTTTAATATCTCTGCTTTTTCCTTAGTATCATTTATCACTTCACCCATCTCACTTCTTAGGGGTCCTATATTATCTTTTTTAATCCTTTTGCCATTTATATACTTAAAAAACTTTTTGGGTTTTGTCTTACTTTCTTTTGCAACGTGCCTTTAATTTTCTAATTTAGCCAATCTAATTTCCTTTTTGCATGTTTTATTACATTCCTTGTACCTATGGAAGGACTCCTCTGACCCTTCAGACTTAAACAATTTAAATGCACGCTTCTTCCTTTGCATTTCTTCCCTTACCTTTTTATTTAGCCACATTGGTTTAGACTTAATTCTTTTACATTTATTTCCCATAGGAATGAACTTATACGTGTATGTTTCCAACAACATTTTAAAGACAGCCCACATTTCTTCCGTATTTTTTCCTTCAAAGGCTTTGTCCCAGTCTATGCTCTTTATAGACTCCTTTAGCATATTAAAATTTGCCTTTTTAAAGTTTAAAGTCCTAGTTGATCCCTTATACTGTTGTTTCTGGAAACTAATTTCAAATGAGACCATATTATGATCACTGTTTCCCAAGTGTTCCTTTACTTGAATATTTGATATTACGTCTACATTGCTTGTTATTACTAGGTCCAGTATAGTCCGGTTCCTAGTTGGTTCCTCAACTAATTGGGACATGTAATGGTCTTTTAGCGTGCTCAGAAACCTATTTCCCCTAGCTGTACCGCAGGTCTCAGTACTCCAATCAATGTCCGGATAATTAAAATCCCCCATAATTAAAATTTGACCTAGTTGTGTAGCCTTTTCAATTTGCTGTAGAAGTTGGGCTTCCTCAATCGTACTAATATCTGGCGGTTTCTAGCATATCCCTATCAGAAACTTCTCTGAACTTTTTCCTCCGCTGGATATTTCCACCCACAATGCCTCTATATTATCACCAATATTCTCGTATATAACTTCCTGAATACTTGGTTTTAATTCTGGCTTAATATAAAGACATACTCCTCCTCCCCTTTTATTTACCCTATCCCTCCTGAAGAGAGAATAGCCTTCCAAGTTGACTGCCCAGTCATGTGTATCATCCCACCAGGTCTCAGTAATACCTATAATATCATACTGCTCATTCATTGCTACTAGTTCTAACTTCCCCATTTTATCTGTCAGGCTTCTTGCATTTGCAAGCATACACTTAAGTCTATTGCCTCCCTTAGGTATTTCTTTTTGCTTTAAAAAGGGCTGCTCCTTATCGGCTATGCTTCCCTTTCCCCCCTCTCCACCCTGCTGGTCATAGTAGCTTATAGCAAGCAGCCTGCTCAATCATGAATCCTGTGGGCCCTGGTGCAGGAAAGCAGGGAGGAGGGAACCAGGTCCCACATTCATTAAAATGGATTCAAAGCAGTCCACATAAGAGCAGGATCAGCAAGCAGGTGCTGGCACCAGTCCTGATGGTAGTCATCCCTGTACGTCATCTGGTAAAGCCTATGTAAAAGTACATAGTCTTTATAAATCAGGGAAAAAAACACCCCCCCAAAAAAACAAGTATAAGTGTAGGGTGCAATCTACCCCCAAATAGGAAATGGACTTGGGGCATTTCTATATCACGTACAGTCTTGAAAGGCTGCTGTTTTGTCAATTTCACGATAAGGGTAGGGTGTCATACACAGACAGACACCAAACTGCCTTTGTCCATTTCTATTTATATTCTACAGTCTAGACCGGCTGAATTGTTTTCTATTTTACTACTAGTGGAGAGGGGGTCTGATACAGACTGACACCAAACTGCCTTTGTCCATTTCTTTTTATATTGTTCAGTCTATGCAGGCTGCTTCTTTTCTATTTAACTACAAGTGGAAGGGGGGGGGGGGCTCATAGACAGCCACCAAACTACCTTTGTCCATTTCATTTTATATTGTACAGTCTATGCAGGCTGCTTCTTTTTTATTTAACTACAAGTGGAGGGGGGGCTGATGCAGACAGAAACCAAACTGCCTTTGTCTATTTCTTTATATATTTAACTATAAGTGTAGGGTGTAATATACACCCAAAGACGATGGCTGCATTGCCAATAGGCTAAGATGGAGAGGAAGACAATAAGGTTTGTGTGCAGAATAAATGACGGCCTTACAGGGATTAAACTTTTTTTTCCCCTAATTTATTAGCTTTAGAATAACCTTTCTTATCCAAGAAACAGGTGGAGCACTAAATTAGGTTAATTTAGGCCAACAAAAAAATTGATTTTTAAACAAAATTGCAAAACAAAACCAAAACACGCAAGGGCGATTTTTCCAAAACCCGAACACGGTGGTCAGTGACCATCTCTAATATAAATATAGCTATAATAAAGACCTTTGGGTATATTTGCCAAGCTGCAGGTTTGAAAAAGTGGAGATGTTGCCTATAGCAACCAATCAAATTCTAGTGATCATTTATTTAGTACATTCTACAAAATGAAAGCTAGAATCTGAATGGTTGCTATAGGCAACATCTCCACTTTTTCAAACCCGCAGTTTAGTAAATATACCCCCTTGAGTTGTCTCACTCTCTCACACTCCCTCTTTATGTTCAAGATTAACAGACAGAAACGTGTGATGGGAGTTTGGTCATAAATGGATCTCCATTGTCACATGGATATATTAGTGTTAAGGGCAAATGATCTTAAAACCTAGTAGAATTCAATGTGTTTTTTTTTTAATCTAGACAACAAAGTGATGGTATTCAAAACCAACATAATCTCTGGACAATTTCAGCTTTGGGTACAGACTGTACTATGTTTGCCATATAAAACATGTTTCTTAAGTCTACAGGGGGAAAATATCTCTAGTAGAAAAATACAATGAAAACAATATTTGAGGTTAGTGTCCTTTTAAAAGAGTGAAAACATAAACTGCAAAGTAAACATGCAGTACATGAAGAAGAATAAGAAGTAAATGGGGTAAAAAATAGTTACAACAATATACAACTTTATGTGATGGACTCAACAATGCAGGGTTGGAAGAAGTCCTTAGGTAGAAAATATCAAGGGGCTACCAGTGGTGACATTTATTTAAAACTTGGCACAGTGTGGTAGTATCAAATTGTTATTTTATCATCTTCTTGATGCTATAATGCAAATGAATGGTTTCAATCTTGGTGGTAAATCTAATAATGAATAAAGTGACAACGTGTATTTTGGAGAGTACAAACTTCTCCGCTGCAGAACATCTGGGCTCACCTCGCTCCATGTCTGCACATGAATGCATCTGCAAATGAATATCTGTAGTAGATTGAAGAATAAATAAATAATCTATAGAGATTCAGTCAGGAAAAAGTTTGTTTATCATTTAATTAGTAAACACGTTTCTTATTTGTTTAATTACAGATATTATATCAGGTTACAGATATCAAGATGGCGGAACAGACGGTCGATGAGGTAAAAATAAAGGAAAAAGATAAAAAATAATGCAAGAATTATCTCCAATGCCTGTATAAAACATGTTGTGCCTGATTCATGTTTTGGCGTCCACCTGTTTGCGTAGTGTATCTTATGTGAAATAGCTCTGTGCATGTCTAGAAGGACTTTATGACAACGAACGCAATAGCATTCAATTCATGTCCGTACGCAACTGACACTGTCTATAACTTGAGAGGCGGAACAGGAGAGGTAAGGGCGGCACAGTGGCCTAGTGGTTAGCACTTCTGCCTCACATCACTGGGGTCATGAGTTCGATTCCCGACCATGGCCTTATCTGTGAGGAGTTTGTATGTTCTCCCCATGTTTGCGTGGGTTTCATCCGGGTGCTCCGGTTTCCTCCCACACTGCAAAAATATACTGGTAGGTTTATTGGCTGCTATCAAAATTGACCCTAGTCTCTGTCTGTCTATGTGTGTGAGTGTGTGTCTATATTAGGGAATTTAGACTGTAAGCTCCAATGGGGTAGGGACTGATGTGAATGAGTTCAACTAATTCAGCGCTGCGGAATTAGTGGCGCTATATAAATAAATGATGATAGACTAACATAGGCAATGTACAGTAAGTACACTTCAGCCATATCTTTTGCACCCATTACAGGTCAGGTGTAAATGCCAACTGATAGTGATAACTGACACAGCATAGTCCTTGAATTAAAAAGTACACGTATGCTTTCCAATTGTAGTCACAGAACAACTGTATGCAATTTTTTAATTTGTAACAGCGGAGGGATAATACATGTCACAAAACTTGGCAAAAATATAGCAAATAAACTATGCGGAAAATACAATAGCGAGGTGTAAATAGAATTTAAAGTAATATACAGACTTTCTGAGACCATTAATATAAAACATTTAAAAAATATATATATTTGAAAAAAAAATATTTTTATGAATGATTATATTGTTAATAATGTTATTTTAAATTTGAAGTTGTAAACTGATCTGATGTGAACTTTTATAGCTTACGCTGGTGACTACGAACAGCAAGTACCATTTAGGCCAGATTCAAACCAAAACGTATCTTGAGATATGCTTAGATTGGAATAGGGACGGAACTACTCTCAAGCTGCATTCTATTTTTAAATCTGGAACTTACATCCAAGTTGCGTTTGGACATGGATAAATGGTGGTGAGTACAAAGCAGAGCAAAAGATCATTAAGGTAGACTTCATCTTCTATAGGTGCTGACAGAGTCATCCTGACCACAGGATAGAGCAGTGTCATTGAGTTGTGTGGGAATAAACAATGGCTGAAACAGACAATATAATGGTGTCTTCTCAAACACTAAACAAAGATAGGTCTATGTCTGTACTTACACTGTACAGTCATGGCCAAACGTTTTGAGAATGACACAAATATTATTTTCCACGAAGTCTGCTGCCTCAGTTTATATGATGGCAATTTGCATATACTCCAGAATATGCAGAATGTCATGAAGAGTGATCAGTTGAATTGCAATTAATTTCAAAGTCCCTTTTTGCCATGACAATGAACTTTATGCCAAAAACAACCTTTCCACTGCATTTCAGCCCTGCCACAAAAGGACCAGCTGACATCAAGTCAGTGATTATCTCGTTAACACCGGTGAGAGTGTTGATGAGGACAAGGCTGGAGATCACTCTGTCATGCTGATTGAGTTAGAATAACAGACTGGAAGCTTTAAAAGGAGGGTGGTGTTTGAAATCATTGTTTTTCTTCTGTTAACCATGGTTTCCAGCAAGGAAACACGTGCAGTCATCATTACTTTGCACAAAATGGGCTTCACAGGCAAGGATATTGCTGCTAGTATGATCGCACCTAAATCAACCTTTATCAGATCATCAAGAACTTCAAGGAGAGAGGTTCAATAGCTGTGAAGTAGGCTTCAGGGTGCCCAAGAACGTCCAGCAAGCGCCAGGACCGTCTCCTAAAGTTGATTCAGCTGTGGGATCAGGGCACTACCAGTGCAGAGCTTGCTCAGGAATGGCAGCAGGCAGGTGTGAGTGCATCTGCACGCACAGTGAGGCGAAGACTTTTGGAGGATGGCCTGTTGTCAAGAAGGCCAGAAAAGAAGCCACTTCTCTCCTGGAAAAACATCAGTGACAGACTGATATTCTGTAAAAGGTACAGGGATTGGACTGCTAAGGTCTTGGGTAAAGTCATTTTCTCTGATGAATCCCCTTTCAGATTGTTTGGGGCATCTGGAAAAAACACTTGTTCTGAGAAGGAAAGTTGAGTGCTACCATCAGTCCTGTATCATGCTGACAGTAAAGCATCCTGAGACCATTCATGTGTGGGGTTGCTTCTCAGCCAAGGGAGTGGGCTCACTAACCTAGAACACAGCCATGAATAAAGAATGCTACCAAAACATCCTCCCGAGCAACTTCTCCCAACCATCCAAGAACAGTTTGGTGACAAACAATGCCTTTTTCAGCATGATGAAGCACCTTGTCATAAGGCAAAACTGATAACTAAGTGGCTCCAGGATCAAAACATGGAAGTTTTGGGTTCATGGCCAGGAAACTCCCCAGACCTTAATCCTATTGAGAACTTGTGGTCAATCCTCAAGAGGCAGGTGGACAAACAAAAACCCACAAACTCTGACAAACTCCAAGCATTGATTAGACAAGAATGGGCGGCCATCATTCAGTATGTGGCCCAGAAGTTGATCGACATCCCAGGGCGAATTGCAGAGGTCTTCAAAAAGAAGGGTCAACACTGCAAATATTGACTCTGCATAAACTTAATGTAATTGTCAATAAAAGCCTTTGACACTTATGAAATGCTTGTAATTTTACTTCAGTATAACATAGCAACATCTGACAAAAAGGTCTAAAAGCACTGAACTAGCAAACTTTGTGAAAACCAATTTTCTATTGTCTATCAGTAATGTATCCCCTCCTTGAAAGTGTCCAGGTTCTGTGGAGCTCGTTACTGTTTTTTTCTCTTATAAAAGAATTTATCAAGATAAGTGTAACACCCTCACATCCAGTCGGCCCCATATCGGCCGCATCTGTGGTCCCGAACTGACTCAGATGCCTATTAATAATCCATGAAAATTATTAATTGTCATGTCGGTACAAGTGTTTGGATTACAGTAGTTTGCAGTCCTCTATCAGTTGCAGGGACATACCACAGAGAAGAAATTTGGCATCAAATTTCTGGATTTTAGTTAATTTGGTCACCTATATTTGTGGCCAAATTTATCACCTAGGGCCTGATTGATGTTCGGTTTAAAAAAGAGCACAGAACTTGAGCGTAGTTTTGACCGTATTGGAATCGAAACGGATCTCAAGATACTTTTTGTTTTGGATCTAGGTGTAAATATACTCTGCCTAAATGGTACTTGCCTTACATAGTAGACAGACGTAACAGACAGCACTATACGCACCAGCAAGTGCACTATAAGGTCACATCAGAACATATACGAAAATATTCTATTATAAAATAAATGAACAACTAATTAACAGTTAATCATTAATATAATATGGATTTTCAAAGAAGAATTTTTTTTTATTTCTTTTTTGAATTAAATGCATAACGATGCTTTCAATGCGTGCTATACATACAATGCATTTTTATAGTATATCTTAAGTGCAGACAAATGTTCTGTGGTAGATAGTGGCACACACACGTGTAGTTTTTGAAACAAAGACTATGCCGTGTCAGTCATCACTATCAATCGACATTTACATTTGGCCTGTAGCTGGTGCATATTATACGGCTGAAACCAAATGTACTTACGGTAAACCCATTAATTAGTCACATCTGCATCAGAACGCCCATGGCAGGTCCTTACTGTACATGGCCTATGTTAACCCACTCCTTACCTCCCCCATGCCACCCCTCAGGCCATAGGCTGTTGTGTCGTTTGTGTTCAGACAAATGACACACATATAATTGCATTCATTGGAGTAAGGCCCGTATCTGAGCATGTACAGATTTATTTCACACAAAATACACGGTGGCTTAGTTTTTAGCACTTCAGCCTTTCAGCGCTGGGTTCATGAGTTTGATTCCCAAACAGGGCCTTATCTCTGTGAGGAGTTTGTATGTTCTCCCTGTGTTTGCGTGGGTTTCCTTCGGGTGCTCCGATTTCCTCCCACACTCCAAAAACATACTGCTAGGTTAATTGGTTGGTAACAAAAATTAACACTACTGTGTGTGTGTGTGTGTGTGTGTTAGGGAAATTAGACTGTAAGCTCCAATGGGGCAGGGACTGATGTGACTGACAAATATTCTATGTACAGCGCTGCGGAATTGGCGCTATATAAACAAATGATGATGATAAACAAATGGACGTACATCTAAATATCAATCAGTCTCTTAGTCTTTTGTTGTGCGCTCAGGCCCAATGGCAGAACTGGCCTCTGTGGCTATATTAAGACACCTGCCAATCACCAGCACTGATAGACTAGAGGATCAACACAGACCGCAGGAATTTGGGTATTCCCTCTAGACCAGAAATGCTGTGTAGAATATGAATAAATAAAATATCAAAGCTGCAGCACTTCAGTTTCTAGTGCTATAGAATCTCTTTCACTGGCTCAACTTTTCTGTAAATTAAATATAGGAAGTGTTTCTTCCAACAGTTAAGCTGGGTACACACCTATGCAATCATACCTCAGATGCAATGTCCTGACGAGCATGACCATTTATGTGCACACACCTACACAATTTACCTTCAGATCTGTGATCTTCATCTGTCATGATCATCTGCTGAAAAAGACATTGTTTCATCGTTGATGTGATTTCTATAAAACTAAATCAACAGATGCTTGGTGTTTTGGTACCATAAAACATGATTGTGGGAGCGTACACACTTTTGCAATATCGGAATTGTGTGTTTTGCACGATAATTGCGTAGGTGTGTACCCAGGAGGAGCGGAATGTCGGGCACTGTGAGGGAAAGCAGGAGTTATTTAGAAATGTGTTTTTGTAGATTTTAGGGACAGTACTCCAAATGATGGAAGAATACCTCGCCCAGAAATACCCAAAGCATTTAAAATAATAGATCCAATACCCATTAGTAACATTTACATATACATAAAAATCACCTTTATTGAGAAAGGCAAATCAACCTCCTACTGCCTCACCCCTGCCTCATCCCTCTTGATATCCTCTGCTTGCCCCAAGGCCTTTAAAGTCAACAACAAGAAAGGCCAAACCTGTTTGGTAATGATGGGGGGAGGGAGGGAGGACCAAGGGCAACTGCTTCCATGACCTTTCTTATTTTTAGAATTGATGAGAGAACTGTGAGTCTTCCTTCTGTTCTGTAGTTAGTTCACTATGCACCACATGTAGGCATCAATTGTGACACGTACAGGCACATTAATTACCTTATGCTGCATTACGTAGCTTGTAGCCGCTAATGACCTGGACTTTATAACATGATTTCGCAGTCATATTACTTTGGTGGTGCTGGTGTACAATGGGGTGTGCTTGCCTGCAGGGACACAATTTATTAACTCTCTTGCTGTTTGTAAACTCTTATTCTGTACACAAGATATTTGCACATTAGAAGCATCCCAGCGTGGTGCGACACGGCAAGAACTGCAGGTTTTTTTTGCTTTGTTTTTCTGAAATGCATATCTACAAACTTATAGTTTTATTTTTGTGCTCAGATTCAGGCCTTTCTATTCTGATAGATTTCTGGTGGCCTAGTCACCTATATCTCCCATTGGTGTAGCTACCGATGAAAGCAGTAGGGTTAGAGGTGAGATAGATTGAGCAGCTGAAAAGGAAATTAGATCAACCTACACTAGATGAGTTTTAGCTGTTCTCTGTCTCATCATTGTCTCAGACAACGCCATTTACTCAGTCCATATAAATCAAGTTATATAGACACAGGAGAGTGACCTATATATCAGTACTGTAGCACTGTTGTCGTCTCCTGGGATAGTACTAGAATCAGTCATTTCTTCTTTTGAAATTCCGTTTAATTAGTAGGGAGTAATTTTTTTCAGTCTACACATTTCTCTTTAAAGAGCACCTGTTACTTACATACATTTGTGGGCAGAGTTAAAATGCAGAAACCAGTGTACTAAGAAATAAGAACACATTGATTTATATATGCAGGGAAACCATTAAAAATCTAAATATTTAAAGTAAGTTTTAGATCCTCTTTATGTTCAATTTAAATGTTTGGTTTTATCACTGCATACAATATTGTAGGCATCAATTATGCCATTCTGACTGAATACGTTTAGTAAAAATCGCATGCAATCTTCACCCCAAGAGCTTACAGTTTACGAAGTTTATGAACCCTGTTCAACTGCATAATGGGTTGATGCCCTGATTTATCATTGGCTACATACATCTCATTTGTCAGATAACTTCAGATGGAGGAGCCCAAGTGAAGCTCAAGATAACACTTCGCACTCAATGTCCTGCCTCTAGCCAGTTGCAGGTACTGTGTATAATTGCAGGCTCTTGTTATATACGTCTATAATTATGAGTATGGCCACCGAGACGCTAGTGAGCAGTCTTGAAAATGAAACAAAAGATACTTCAAAAGCTGTATTCACAGTTGTAGCAGTAGCTTTGTCTGCTTAGAAAGATTTATTTATTTATTTAGCAAATGTTCTTTTTTTGAAGTGGAGGGAACAGCTTATTCTGAAGTTGGCACAATGTGCCCACCCTTCTGTAACCATAAATATCCCCTACAGTATACCCCATCAGTGCCCCTACCCATTATACCAGAACTGTAACACTGCACAGAACCCATTCCTGAGACCATTATACAATAGAGAACCCAGAGATCTGGTGGCTAGTATACCATTCAGAGCTCATTCCCTAATGACTAGTGTACAATATGGATCCCAGTGCAGTGGCTCAGTATTAAGTCTGGCCTTTGCAAGTGTGGGCCCCTCACTCTCCCATTGGAGGACAAGTGGCTATTTTCATTGGGGGTATGGCTAGTCTCAAATATATATTTTTTTAAAACTTACCTTACAAAATTTTTTCAATAAATGTGCAGTGAAGTTGAAAGCAGCAGGCAACACCATGTTTGTTGTTAAATCAGCTGCAGTAATTGTTGCTCGACTGAAACACAGCATTCTAAGCCACAACAAGCAGGAGTGGTGTGGTGTGTCGGTAACACAGTACTGCAACAATCCAATCATGAGTCTTAATGACTAAAAGCCTGGTACTGTTATGGTCAACACGTATTAGAATGTAGGCAAGAGTGGCAAATTAGCTTAACTGAACACAGAATACAATAATAGTTTTCTGCAAGAAAAAAAAAAGTATTTTATTAGAAATTGACTTTTTTTTTTTTTTTTTAAATATATTTTTATTAAGATTTTTGTCAAAGATAAACGGTACAGTATTTGTTATGCTCAAACAATTCATAACAATATTAACAACAAGAGTTTGCAAAACAGGTGAGGCATAGAACTCGGGGCCACCACAAACGTAATGGACCGTAGGATTAGTATTATGCAGATAAACGAGAGCCAACAAAGATATGGTTATGAGATATCCGGGGTACCATGAGGGGAAATTGGAGAAGGGGAAAGGGAGAGGAAATAGGAGAAGTGGAACATGGAGGGGAGACAGTTTGGGGGGGGGAGGAGGGAATGTTAGTAAGGGGAAGAGCAGAGAAGAAGGAGGAAGGGGAAGTAGAGCCTAGCTAGACTCAGCGCAGACAATTACTAAGGTAACATTGTTTTCATTCTTTAAGAAGGGGAAGGTGTGGCAGAGAAGTAATCTTGCCACCTGTGCCATGTGGAGAGAAATTTGTAAGGGCGATCATTAACTACACTAGTCATGTGCTCTAGGTTGTGTATTTGCCAAACACTTTGAATTAGTTCTGAAACAGAAGGGCTCTCTGACTGTTTCCATTTCTTGGCTATTAAGCATCTGGCTGCGGTCAGGATATGGGACGGGAGTAACCACATAATTTTGTGGGTGTCAGGGGGTAGTCGAGGGAGAAGAAAGTATGAAAGATGGAATGGAGATCTTAGATTAGACACTTTATAAATAAGGTCGGCTACCTCTTTCCAGAAGGGGATGATTTTCGGGCAGCTCCACCAGATGTGGGACAGGGAGCCACGCTGGCCACAGTTGCGCCAGCAGAGGTCCGAAGATGCCGGATAGATTGCTTTCAGTCTGGATGGGACTAAATACCACCGGAACAAAAGTTTGTAGGAGTTTTCTTTTATATTTGTACAGATGGAGGATTTGGCGACTGCCTCACGTATCTCAGTCCATTCCTCAGGATCCAGAGACTCGGCCATCTCCTCCTCCCAGCGGAGCTCATGAGTCTCCTTGTCAGGCAGATTATGATTCAATAGTAGAGAGTAGAAAGTAGATATCAAGCCTTTAGAAGACGTTTTGTTTTTACAGAAGGTTTCTAGGGGGGAACGATTGTGAGGAGCACGAGGGTCTATTAAGGAGGTGAAAATGTGACGAATTTGAAGATATTGATAAAACACGGAGGACGAGAGATGGAAACGCTTGCGAAGGTCAGCGAAGGTCGGAAAAAAACCTATTGGGACAATATCTGAAAGAAACAAAATATTCTGTTTTGTCCATTGGGAGAAGGATTTCGGGTTGACCCCTGGAGGGAAAGAGGGGTTATGCCATAGAGGGAACATCTGCTTGGGATTAGACAAGAGTTTAAAAGTGCGGGTGCTATATCTCCAAATTTCAATAGAGAAACGAACTGTAGGGGGGAGGGAGAGCAGGGGAGGGAGGTCCTTAGGGTCTAGCCAGAACAAAATACTGGGAGATAGCATCTGGAGGAGGTCAGCCTCTGTGTCGACCCAAAGCCTAGTTTGGGGGGCAGAATGAGAGAGAACGGCTTGGGTGAGGTGTGACGCCAGGTAGTATTTATGGAGGCATGGTAGCCCCAAACCACCATTCCGGGCGTGACGAAAGAGAACTTTGAGACGAACTCTAGGACGACGGCCGGACCATATAAATTGTGAGATGCTTGCCTGGAGATCTTTCAGAAAGAGTGATGGGACCCGTACAGGGAGAGTCTGGAAAAGGTAAAGAATCCTTGGTAGAATATTCATCTTAACTGAAGCAACTCTACCAATCCAAGAAATATACCTTGGGGACCAGGACTTGAGGTCGCGCTTCAGGGCGGATATTAGTGGGGGAAAGTTGGCCGAAAATAGACGATCATATGTTTTGGTGAGATTGACACCTAAGTATTTAATGTGATGGGGTTGCCAGTGAAATTTGAAGGTGTCTTGCAAGTGAGTTTGGGTGTTCGGATGGAGATTAAGGGCTAGAGCTTCAGTCTTGTCGGGGTTGATTTTAAAGTTTGAGAGAAGACCGTACTCGTTAATTTCAGCAAAAACGGACGGGACAGAGACATGAGGGTTTGTAAGGGTTAGAAGGACGTCGTCTGCGTACAGGGCTAGTTTCGTCGATCTTAAACCTGTGGAAATACCAGATATATTAGGGTTGAGGCGAATCCTGGAAGCCAGAGGTTCCATCATTAGGGCAAAGAGGAGGGGAGAGAGGGGGCATCCCTGTCTGGTACCATTCCGAATTGAGAAAGCCGCAGAAGCACATCCGTTAGTCAGGACCGTTGCTGAGGGGTTGAAGTAGAGAGAGGCAATTCCATTGAGGAAGGGACCTTGGATGTTTGATGCTATGAGAACCTCGCGCATGAAAGGCCATGAAACCCGGTCAAAGGCTTTTTCAGCGTCGAGCGCGAGCACCAGAGCCGGGGTTTTAAGCTTATTCGAAGCATGGATTAAGTTGATGACTTTCCTTGTGTTATCGGCTGCCTGGCGGTTGGGAATGAAACCCACCTGGTCAGGGTGGACCAAGGAGGGGATCACACCGGCCAAGCGGTTTGCTAAAATCTTCGCGAAGCGTTTCAAATCAGTATTTAGTAATGATATTGGGCGATAACTTGCACACAGACTAGGATCCTTACCCTCCTTCGGGATCACCACTATATTGGCTCTGGTGGTGGCGCTGTCAAACTTTTGGCCCTTGAGGATCGGGTTAAAAAGATCTAGGAGCATGGGTGAAAGGACAGGGAGCAACTTTTTGTAATATATGGCCGTGAGACCATCCGGGCCCGGGGCGGAGGTATTTCTCAAAGATTTGACCGTATGTTTTAATTCGTCAGTAGATATATCCTGACTAAGTGAGGTAGATTGCGATACGCTTAGCGCTGGTAGACCACAAGTATTTAAGAATGTTTTAATACGAGATCTGAGGTCTCTAGGGGGGGGAGCGTCAGTTTGAAGGTCGTATAGTTTGGAGTAAAATTCCTGGAATCGGTTAGCTATTTTCTGTGGATCAAATTGCTTACAGGAGGAGGCGTCTAGAATATGAATAATTCTGTTGCGGGTCCGTTTGGAGCGTAAACTACGAGCCAAGAGGGCGTCAGCTTTATTTCCTTTCTCATAGAATCTTTGGCGGAGCCATTTCAGGGTGTTGGCTGCTTTAGTAGATAAAAGTTGCTGTAATTGAGCTTTAACAGCCAGGATTCTGAGATAAGTTTTGCGTTTTGGGTAGCGTTGATGTTTCTTGGTGAGGGAGAGAAGCTCAGATTCGAAATCTTGAATCCGAGCTAAATTAACTTTTTTCTGGGCTGATGACATGCTAATTAAGAGGCCTCGGATAGTGGCTTTATGAGCCTCCCATAAAACAGAGTGCGAGATATCCGGGGAGGAGTTGAAATTCTTGAACTCCTCGATTGCCTGTGACACTTTCTGTAAGTTTTCCGGTTTGGTGACAAGGGTGTCATGCATGCGCCAGGATCGATGAGGGCGGACTGCGGGAAGGATATCCACATTAAGGGAGACCGCCGCGTGATCTGACCAGGTAACTGGGATTATATCCGAAGAGCGCAGGGAGGAGGTGGAAGATTTATCTGTGAAAATCATGTCAATGCGTGTATGGACGTTGTGAGGGACGGAGAAATGTGTGTATGCGCGAGCAGAAGAGTACAAGACCCGCCAAGAGTCATAGAGATCATACAGCTTTATTAGGGAGCAGAGATGACGAGAGTCTCTAGAGGTCCGCAAGGAGGAGGGTGACGGAGGAGAGCGGTCTAGCTTGGAATCCAACGTGACATTGAAGTCTCCACCCAGAATGACGTGTCCCTTAGCTGACTGAAAAAGTTTAGCGAAGAAATCTGAAAAGAAGGATCCCTGTCCCACATTAGGAGCATAGAGAGTCGCTATGGTAATGGACGTTTGGGAAATAGATCCAATCAGTATTGTATATCTGCCTTGGTCATCTGTTATTGTAGAATGTACAGTTAATGGGACTGACTGGTGGACTAGGATAGCAGTACCGCTAGTTTTATGAGGGGAGGTGGAATAAAATGCGTGCGGAAAGGTTCTATTTGTAAGGCTTGGGTGCGAGTGTGTGAAATGCGTTTCCTGCAAGAGGACTATGTGAGCCTTCAGGCGTTTTAATTCTTGAAGCGCCATGGTGCGTTTCTGTGGGGCATTGAGACCGTTAACATTTAAAGATATTATCTTGATAGTCATGGTGGGTGTAGAGAAGGAAAGCTTAATGAGGCAAGTCTGCGAGCTAGGCAGAGAGGGGGGATCAGAAGAGATGTTAGTATGAAGGGGGAGGAAGGGGAAGAGAAGGGACCGGAGATGGGGGTCCCAAACTCCGGTTTAAACCTATGTGGAAGACACATCCTGTGTGTCAATGGGGTTCGTGGGGGTCGTGACTGGCAGTCCAAGTGACAGTCACGGACTAGAACAAGTTAACAAAATTGTCAAGTTAGAAGAGGGGAAAGTATGGTGAACCTTGGGGAAGGGGTCGTGATCTGAGGGGGCATTTTGGGGGTGATGTCATGTCCAGGGAGAGGCCGAAGAGATATATCCCGAAATTCCATATGGACAATGGCATATCATTTGAAATGGCATAAAATCATGTCTAATATAATAAAGTGAAGTATGGGGGGGACATCTAGAGAAGCGGGCAACATCGCAAAAGTGGATTAACGACTATATACAACTGGGGGGGGTCTCTCGTCAGGTCAGGAAGAGATAAAATGTGTGCGTTTTAGAGGTTCAGGGTTTGTATAGGGAAAAATCTGAGAATCAAGTGGACACACCGACAGTAACATGTTTTAAATCAACAGCGTCTAAGAGGACTAACAACACCTCTAGAATAGCGGACATATCTAAAGGCAGTTATTGGGTAACAATAACCTATCTAGGATACCCTTGTCAAAATAGTGTACCTTAGGGAGGACTCACTGTGTAAACATAAACTCCATATAACATCACAATGACGGGCTTTTAAACAGACTTTTAACAAGCGAGAAAACATTATGCGAAACATCAAACAAGAGTTATTGGAAACAAGGGTAACATGGTGTGTTGACTAACAGAGTCAGATGAGTACTATTAAGTCGAGTCCTCTGAGGGGAATCCGGGGTCTGGATCAGCGTTGATCCGGGGGTCCGAAGGACCTGTATTGGAAAGCATAGAAATTGACTTTTTATATAGAAGTTAGTCAGTTCTCTCCCTTTTACCAGGGATAAACAAGTATTTTAGAATCTAGGAGTCAGCCTGAAGGTTTAGGAGGCAGGAAAATGTTATGTTAATATGGTATCTCACTCCAGAACATAATCCTTCTCTATTCCCTTCTATCTTGACCTCATACCTCACTTGTATATCCTGTCAAAATTATATTGTTTAGTATTTCACTCCACAAACCTATTTACCCTCTGTTCGCCATCATAATTACCCACTCAATACCCATCTCCAGCCCTCTCTCCTCTCATCATCCTCATCTTCCCATAATCCTACTGTCAGCACATCCCCTGCAATATCATCTCCCCTTTACACAGTACAGTCAGCAGGTTCTCTCCACCATGTCCCCCCCATCCCTATGGTTTTCTCATCCCCCAGGGTCCTGCCCTCCCCTTCAACTCACCACTGTTCTCTCTCTTCTCTCTACACCACCATTGTTCTTTCACCTTACCTCACCCCCTCATTCTTACCTCACCCCCTCATTCTTAGCTCACCCCCTTACCTCACCTTACCTCACCCCCTCATTCTTACCTCACCCCCTCATTCTTAGCTCACCCCCTTACCTCACCCCCTCATTCTTACCTAACCCCCTCATTCTTAGCTCACTCCCTCATTCTTAGCTCACCCCCTTACCTCACCCCCTCATTCTTACCTAACCCCCTCATTCTTAGCTCACCCCCTCATTCTTAGCTCACCCCCTCATTCTTAGCTCACCCCCTTACCTCACCCCCTCATTCTTACCTAACCCCCTCATTCTTAGCTCACCCCCTCATTCTTAGCTCACCCCCTTACCTCACCTTACCTCACCCCCTCATTCTTACCTCACCCTCTTACCTCACCCCCTCATTCTTAGCTCACCCCCTTACCTCACCCCCTCATTCTTACCTCACCCCCTTACCTCACCCCCTCATTCTTAGCTCACCCCCTTACCTCACCCCCTCATTCTTAGTTCACCCCCTTACCTCACCTTGCCTCACCCCCTCATTCTTACCTCACCCCCTTACCTCACCCCCTTACCTTACCTCACCCCCTCATTCTTACCTCACCCCCTCATTCTTACCTCACCCCCTTACCTCACCCCCTCATTCTTACCTCACCCCCTTACCTCACCTCACCCCCTTACCTCACCCCCTCATTCTTACCTCACCCCCTTACCTCACCCCCTCATTCTTACCTCACCTTACCTCGCCCCCTCATTCTTACCTTACCCCCTTACCTCACCCCCTCATTTTAACCTCACCCCCTTACCTCACCCCCTTATTCTTACCTCACCCCCTCATTCTTACCTCACCCCCTTACCCCCTTACCTCACCCCCTCATTCTTACCTCACCCCCTTACCCCCTTACCTCACCCCCTCATTCTTACCTCACCCCCTCATTCTTAGCTCACCCCCTTACCTCACCCCCTTATTCTTACCTCACCCCCTCATTCTTACCTCACCCCCTCATTCTTACCTCACCTTACCTCACCCCCTCATTCTTACCTCACCCCCTTACCCCCTTACCTCACCCCCTCATTCTTACCTCACCCCCTTACCTCACCCCCTTATTCTTACCTCACCCCCTCATTCTTACCTCACCCCCTCATTCTTACCTCACCTTACCTCACCCCCTCATTCTTACCTCACCCCCTTACCCCCTTACCTCACCCCCTCATTCTTACCTCACCCCCTTATTTTTACCACACCCCCTCATTCTTACCTCACCCCCTTACCTCACCCCCTTATTCTTACCTCACCTTACCTCACCCCCTCATTCTTACCTCACCCCCTTATTCTTACCTCACCCCCTCATTCTTACCTCACCCCCTCATTCTTACCTCACCCCCTTACCTCACCCCCCTCATTCTTACCTCACCCCCTTGCCTCACCCCCTCAATCTTACCTCACCTTACCTCACCCCCTCATTCTTACCTCACCCCCTTACCCCCTTACCTCACCCCCTTACCTCACCCCCTCATTCTTACCTCACCCCCTTACCTCACCCCCTCATTCTTACCTCACCTTACCTCACCCCCTCATTCTTACCTCACCCCCTTACCCCCTTACCTCACCCCCTCATTCTTACCTCACCCCCTTACCTCACCCCCTTATTCTTACCTCACCCCCTCATTCTTACCTCACCCCCTCATTCTACCTCCCCCACTCACACACACACACACACACCGCAGTTCTCGTACCTCATCAGTCTGACAGGCCAGATATTGGCTCCTTTTTAAAGCATTTAAGTGTCATAGGCATGAGACTGCAATGCTTAAAGTAGAAAGGAAAAAACTCTGCAAAATTTATTTTACTATTAGGTCTGTGGTATAACTATCATACCGGCAGCACCCTTGTGCGTTTGAGGCCCTAGAGGTTTGCTTCCACGATGCCCTGTGCCGTGCCCCCCCCCCCCCCCTCCCCCACAAAACATAGCTGCGCAGAGTGTTAGCATTGCTGGCTCATACTAAACATACTGACAGGATAATTGGCTAGTTCGGCTAATTAATTGCATAACTACATTAACACTAGTGTGTGAGTGTTTGTATGGGACAGGGACTGATATGAATGATTTAAACATTCACTGTAAAGTGTTGTGTAATACATTAGCACTATATAAATGAGAATAGTAACAATAATATACGATTGCTGGCCAATGTACAATATAGAGCCCATTCCCTGGTGCACAGTGTACAGTACAGAGTTCATTCCCTGTAACTAGTGTGTTCTTATCTGTCATTGATCCTCCCATCTCATATACAACCTGCTGCCAGTCTATTGGCTGAGAGCAGCACCTTCTCTCATCCTCTACTTAATTCTAGGAGCCAATGGGAGTTTAGTGCTGGTTAGCCTGAATGATATTAATCCATAATAAAATGGTAAATGTTGTGTTTATCATTTTTTTTATGTAATAATTATTTATTACTTATCCATTAAATATATATCTAGATTTTGTTTCTATGTAAACTCATAATTAATGAAAAACTTAAAACAATAAACAAACATTAGTTTTTATATTTTTCTTTTAAGTACTAGACTTATTTTATGATTTTTGTAGCTGGATATGTTGATTGATATGTGAATGAAGGAAGATTGTGCAATGATTTTAGAGGGTTATACATCATCTTCCCTTCCAAGACAATTACAGGGGGGTATTCAATTAGGTTTCCGGTCCGTGGTAATGCGCCGGAACAGGCCGCGAAGGCAATCGACGGTATCGCAATAACGTGGATTTTCGTGCGCGCCCCATCGGGTTGCGAAGGAAAATCTGCGATATTGTACCGTATTACCGTCAATACTGCACTTTGTGCGGTAACGCACCGGGAACCTATTGAATACCCCCCACTTTGTTTATTTGCATCTTTGTTATCTCTGGCTGTTATGCGATTCAAATGTGCTCTAAACTCTCTCACTTTAACATTTCAGTACATTCATCATCATCTATTTATATAGCGCCACTAATTCCGCAGCGCTGTACAGAGAACTCATTCACATCAGTCCCTGCCACAATGGAGCTTACAGTCTAAATTCCCTAATATAGACACACACTCACACATAGACACAGACAGACAGACAGTAACAAAGACATATAGAGCTGGTTCAGAGGAGCATTATTTGCTCATGCCACTTTCCAAACAATTTACACTGTCGCTTCTGTGCACACCAGCGGGGGCTTACACAGGATTTCTAGAAGGGCCTTTCCAAATGTTTGATTTTAGGACAAAGGAAAAAAAAAAACTGAAACAGCAAGCTTGCAACAGATAGTTGTTTGTAGTCACAAAGTGTCGCTAATAACATTATACTATACTATACTTATACATTTTTAGTGATTGGGATTATATTACAGTCTATATATGCATTTATGCTACAGGGTTTACTTTAAATTTGTTGGTCATATAAGGCAGCACCTAAGAATCAGCACACTACAAGGTCAGTTTTTTTGACTAGAACAAAGATAAAGGAAGGGCCCCCGCCCACACTGTTAATAGTGGACATAAAAGTTTCACTAAGTATGAAACAAAAGTGACAATACTGTGCAGATTATATATAGATAGTAGGGGCTTTTACACTCTGTTCAGTACTATTTTACTTGTGGTGAAATTAGCTACATAAAAAATTTAGTGTGCGTTTCAGATATATTCTGTACTGCAGTCACTAAGATACATTTACCATATAGACCAAATATCTCTATACTATCAGTAGCTCCAGCTGTGTCCACCATGTGGTCAATGCAGCAGGCTGGAGTGCAGGTAAAAAGCTATTGTTTTACAGATACCTACACCCAACACACAGGAACACCCAAACCAATTAAAATACAAATTAAGGTCAATGTACCAGATTAAAATAACCAACCTCCATAGCAGCACACAGTGAAGCTGGGTACGTACACACTACAGGGTTTTCGTCCAATAATCGGCTCAACCAGCCAACATACGACCGCTCGTTCAAAAGTCGGGTCAGTGTGTGTAGTGACACGATGGTCGAAAGTCTGCCCAAATGGTCGATTGTCGCCTCATTTGGTTGGTCGTACCGTTTAATATTTTCGTTCCAATCTCATTTCCGTTGTGTAGTGTGTATAAACTTCCGACCGATGTTGCTTCCGTGTGAACGAAAGTGCAATCGTTGCTCACGACAACATGGCTGTAAAAAGTCGCTAAAGGGACGTCCGCTCTTCCCTTTATCGTCTAAAACAAGGCTAGTGTGTATGCAGTCCATGGACCGAGCGATCGGACCATCGATCGGCAAGTTGGTGGAAAATTCTGTAGTGTGTACCTAGCTTAACCCACAGTTGGTGGGGGTGGAGAGGTTCTGGACAACAGGAAAGAGGGCAATCAGGCACCATAATCTATGATCCCAACGTCTACACAATTTTCAGGCCTGCTTAATCATGCTGTTTGGAGCGCAGCATGAACAAATTCTATGAATATGCTCTTCTGAATAAGCCAAAATAATATGTACATTTATTCACAAAATATATTTTACCTGTTAGATAATTACATAGAAAGACAATCTTCTTAGCATAATAATTTTTGCCAAAAGAAAAATGTCATTACTTTTGGAAGCAATTAATAATTGATACATTACATTTATTATGGGTGCAAGACAAAGAAGCATCAACCTATTTTCCACAGTGTTGTTTTGTTTGTGCAGGGAGTATTCTTAACACCTGTCCCCAGATGGTAGTCATTGTGTGGGCTGAACCAATATTCATCAGGATATTGCTTTGTAAGGCAGTGCTTCCTTGTGAATTGATAGGCTGCTTTTACCTGTTGGTTCAGGCTACAGAATGGCTGCCTCCACTCTATGTAGAACATGTACTAATAATCACCCTTCTGTTCCCTAATCTGAAAAATGTGCTTTTAACACCTAGCTCTTGCATGCTGGCTTCAGCTGCCAATTTCTGATGAAAGAGGAGCTTTGACATCACAGCAGCCTATTAGAGCCAATAAGATACTTGGGCCTGATTCATTAAGGATCTTAACTTGAGAAACTTCTTATTTCAGTCTCCTGGACAAAACCATGTTACAATGCAAGGGGTGCAAATTAGTATTCTGTTTTGCAGAATTTAAGCACACAAATATCAACTTTAAATTTCAGTGTACAAATAAGCTATCAAGTATTTGTGTGCTACATGAAAAAACAGTCAGTATTTAACTTATGTGCAAAACAGAATACTAATTTGCACCCCTTGCATTGTAACATGGTTTTGTCCAGGAGACTGAAATGAGAAGTTTCTCAAGTTAAGATCCTTAATGAATCAGGCCCCTTGTCTTTATCTTTCTTCTCTATCTCCTGTCTCAAAGAGATAACAGGATATATATTAGAAGACTGAGAACCTTGAACCATGGAGAGTACACAAATCATGCCCCCTATACAGTATTACTTATTTCCAAGGGGGTGAGACTTTATTTAGTTTTACATTTTTTGACTGTTTTGAAACTGGCAAACATTGCTGCACATATTTACTCTCTCCCCACAACCCACCACCCAGGATTAACAGGAGGGGCCCAGTAGTCCTTGGCATTGGGCCAGGAATCTGAAGTGAAGGGGGCCCGAACCCTTAGTGCACCCTCTTTTTCCACTGCATTTTCTGCATTTTTCCAGGTGGTTTGACAAAGTATTACTTGATCAATTTAGCGCTTTACATTCTTTTCATTGTAAAAAATGGGACCTTGATTTTTAATTGTAAATTTTACATTTTCCGGCCAGCGGTTTGAAAACTGCCAAAAAAGCCTAAGTTGTCAGCTTCACAAAACTGCAGATTAGTTAAATTCACCCCCCCCCCCCCTCCTCCACCACCTCTCATTTGGAACTCTGTCTCAAATCCTCCCCAAGTTCACCCTAAGTTCATGTTATCTCTTGCAGCTCTATTTGTACCTAGTCTAAATCTCTGCTGACAGATCTATGTATAATATATATATATATATATATATATATATATATATATATATATATATATATATATATATATAGCTTTTATGCTGAAGAGAAAGTAAAACTAATTACACAGAATTGTTGACACATAACTCATCTTCATTCTAGGTTGGGTTTGTACATGTTGGAGAGCAGAAAATGACAGAAGATTTGAGAACAGAGATACAAATACATAAGGTAGGTGTCTGTTTTTTTGCCTTTCACTTCTACAAAACAAAATACATGACAGTTCACATAAAATCTATATGAGATAAAGCAATGTGACATATAGGGGCATATTCAATTGTCCGGTTCCCGTGGCGCTTTTAAACTATTACCGTTATTACGGTAATAGTTAGTTGGATTTCAGCTCAGGGAGCTGCGAGCTGAAATCCAGCGAGAAAACTACCGTAACGGTTTTTCCGAGCACTATTACCGTTTCCGCCGACAATTGAATATGCCCCATAGAGGTGCTGGGAGTCACTGAGGGGTTCCATGACAAGTGCTTTTATACAAGTTTCATAGCTATAAAGTGACGTGTATTATAGTTATATTTCACAGTAGGGGTGCATTGTTACTTATAATACATGAGAAGTAGTGTTGACAAAGAAATAAAAACATTTTTTTATTCTAATTGCCATTGTATTGCATTATGTTTTTGTGTAATTAAAAAAGAGAAGACAATACATAATTAATGAGGAAAGGACAGCTGTCACCTGTCACACAGCTGTGACCCTGTGAGGTGAGGCAGAGCTAATGTTGGGTGAATTTGTGATCAGTGTAATGTCTGACTGAGGTAAAGTTGAAGTCTAAACACAGGAATGAAGGAGAGAATCTGTAAGTATTGTTCAAAGACATTGTATGAGAAATCTAAACTATATGATCTGTGTCACTCTCTGGCATGGAAGAATGCCCTAAACAATATAATGAAAGATATTATCTTTGATGACTAGTAATGGGGGGAATAACACACATGTCCATCCACACAGGAGGCTTCTGCTCTACTCTTCTGGGCATGTCCAGACGCCAGCACATGCAACATGACTCACCGTCTGGGCTTTTAGTTCTCACTCTCTTTATACTTGAGCAAACAAACAGTTTGTTCCTGTTCACCTGTTATTGACCAAACCTAGTAGGTGTTGGTTTATATTAAGGTTGGTAGCCATTTTGTGGGCTGGTTTGTATATTATGTCCACAGTGTTAACTTTGGTACTCGGCTGAACTCAAGTCACATCCAAAAAATGTGATAGATATGAATGGAATTCAACTCTGCTATTTTATCCATGCTGCGCTCATGTGAAAAATTATTGGACACTAGTTAGTGTGGTAAAAAGCTCATGAAAATGTGCATACAGTATAAAAGCTGTATATATATATATATATATATATATATATATTACACACACACACACAGTCTTTTCAAAGATATTTTTATTGTTGTTTTTTTTAGGTTTCAGTTTACATGGTATTTATACAAAACACAGACAGAAAAAAAAAATGTAGTTTCTTTAGTACATAAAATGATTTAATAGGTGTAAGTAATACCACGTTCGCACTGCCAACCCCAGATATTGCCATGTCAGCTCATCAGATCCCGTTCACTCAGCCCCATTTATACTGAACCCGGGTCTGCCCTAGCGATAAGTGTGAGTCATCACAAGCTTTGATTGACTGACAAAGATTAGGTCATTTAAATTAACTCCTTTCTGCGAGACCCAGGTTGTACCGTTCACACTGGCGGCTACCTGGGACGGACCCGGGAATATACCTGCAAAAGTCCCAGGTCTAATTCCCTGGTCATCAGACCCGGGTATGATGCAGGGACCCCTGTTCACACTGATCCACAACCCGGGTTGTCGGGGTTTGCCCCGGGAATATCCCGGGTTTTTAGGTCAGTGTGAATGTGGTATAAACATTGTTCCGATTTATAAGTAGTTACTAAATCTACGGAATCTAAGGAAAATGCATTGCAGCTTGTAGGTCTTTATAGTGAGTGGGACATCATTACACACTGGCAATTTCAGTTTGAGGTGACACTTTAGCTATAGCTAAATTAAGTAATCTGTGGTCTCTCCAGCTGCCTCAGGGCTGGCTGAGACTTGTAGTTCCACACAAATTGGAAATATGCAGGTTGTCCAAGCCTTTTCCACAGTAAAATTATAAACTACAAAGCCACATAAACTGAAGAGGACAAATGATATGGGAGCCAATTTACAATAGACCAGCATTCATTTGTTTAAGTTATTAAATAACACTTTATTCCAGCATCACTGTTTTTATTTAAGGTGCGGACAGTATTTTGTGTTCACAAAGCAATAAAGTTACATAATATTTGTTTTAAGGTTGTCTTTATAGAGGAACAACAGCTGGTTATTAGTCACTATGCTTTTCCTTACTGAACTTCATGGGTTAAAGAGATAATGGCTGCTCCCAAGAGCTACTTGTGATAAGCCACATACATACTACCTTATTTGGGACCATCCAAGGCTAGAATTTCCTAAGGGCTAAGTATATGGGAGATATATAGTCTCTGCGATTAGTCACATGACAAACACTGCAAACTTCTATGCAGTTAGTCACAAGCCATTCATCACCTTCAACATAAAAAAAAATAAATGTCATTAATGTCCCTTTGTATGACTTCTTTTTTGTGACGGGAAGGAAAATGAAGCACTTCCTGATTAAAGCAACCGTCATGGGATTTTCTTATCTGTGATTAAAAATCACCTCTTTTAAAGGATGAGTTAAATGACTCAGAAGTTGTAATCAAGCAACAAAATATTCCATGTAGCTCAGTTCTACCTATGTTTGTGTAAGCCAGGTCCCTATTGTTCCACATGGGTAAAAGATTAAAGATATCCACACTGACCTGTGGGCTTGACAAAACTGTTAATTTCCTGGAAATACAATGCACTATTTGGCTGGGAGGTGGGCTGCAGTGTCATATTACCTGATCACAAAAGCAGTTTTCCACAGAACAGTTGTCATGCTGGGCTTGTTGCAACCTCCCCAAAGATACTGTGCTGCATTGTTGACATTCTTTCCTCAAGCATAGTAAGGGGAAATGGCAGGAGTTCAGATGATAACACAAACACATATTTAGGGCTCCTTCAAACAATCATATTCACAGAACTTGCTCACACCGAGTTCCAGAAAGAGCAAAGTGGTCTGACAATTGTGCAGCCATAGCGAGTTGCTGTTCAGATGATTGTGAACACATGATTTTCCATCATTTGGCCATTGCACGCCCTATGCACTGCTGCTCGCTTGAACAGCAGAGGTATACATTTATGGGGATCAATCATCATTTATTTATATAGCAACAAAAAACTCTGTAGCGCTTTACAATTGCGAAATAACAATACAAATAAAAACAGTACTGGGTAATACAGAGAGGCAAGAAGGCCCTGCTCACCAGCTTACAATGTGGGATGATTCTTATAGCTGATGACCCTAGCGATTGTTAGAGTATTGTGCTCATCTCAGCATGAACACAATACACTTGTCTGACTGAGCCCTTAGACACTTCATTATCAAATCACTTTTTACGGTTAAGCTGTATGTAGTTACAAGGAAGAACTTACTAAATCTACCCAAATAAATGTTATATATTATATCATTTATTTATTTTGGGGATACAAATAAGGCTTATGTTTAGGCAAACTTTTTTGTGCCCCCTCCCCCTGTACTTTCACTCTCCCCCATTGTCATAGCTTTCCATGATCCACCCCCCATATCCAAGCGTAATATAAATAAATGGGCATAATTCAGCAAACGGATTACTATTTTAACATATAAATAACAATGCATTAATTATTAATATTAAAATACAAAAATTGTCCTGCATCCTTGCCATCCAAGGCCCTAGCCTCTGCAGCCTTTCCACCAATTCAGCCTGCTTACATTTGGTAGCAAACTTAAATAAATACATTCTTATTTGATTGGTATTCCCTAGGCTAAGGGGAGCAGAAGTAGGAAACAAATGCACTTGGTTCTGCACAGTGTTATTTTTAGATGCGTAGGGTTACACCACACTGACACATGTAAAAAATAACTACTGGCTTTTTTTTTTTGTTGCTGTTGCTAGTTGTAATATCTGTTTTGCCCTCTCAGTTATGATCTATATACAACTGGAAAATGTTCTTGTGAGAAGAACACAGAATCTGCATAGCTTATAATTGGGGATTTCTGTATTTGGATTGAATCCTAATAGTCAAACAAAACCACACTCTCCACCAGCACTGTAACAAATTCAACCCTCCTACATAGAAACCAAATGTTTCTTTATTATAAGCTTCACTTTCCATAGTCCCTGCTAATCAGTGGGTCAGGGTTCTAGGGAGGATCCCAGGTAAATCCAAGGGATGTCTCCAAACAGGCTGGGATTCGCTCTAGGACCCGTTTACACCAGCAATTAGTGCTGATGATGAAGTACTAAGTGGATGCGCTGCCCCTATAATAGAAAAGCACATTAGTAAGTGTACTGTAGTGGGGAGTTGAAACATTGCTAAAGTGCCAGCAATAACATATACATTTTTTGCATGTGAAACAAACAAGCAATAATAAACAGAGTTGGAACAGTGGAAATGCAGAGATTGAAAGCCACATTTCTTTAGTAACTAAAGACTGACATTTTGTAACCAGTTTGATACTACCTTCTGGTCCTCAAGTCCTGCTAAAAATCCAGGTTATAAATAAATATATATGTGCTTGACTACAGCTGACTAAGTTAGTGCCTTAGACATTTTTGTTTAACCATTTGTGATCTAGCATGGATATCCTTACAATCTGGCCTTTTAGGGAGACTTAGTGAATGGGAACTAATGTCTTAGGGAATGCCAGCATGCATGTTTCTGTATTACATGCTTAAGGCTCAAGTGCCAGAGGTGCTCAAACCCTGTCCTCAAGTGTTACTAACAGGAATTCTGTCTGTGGAAACAGGTGGGATAATTACTGACCCATCCAATTAGATTAACTCACCTGTGTACAATTAAAGACATCCTGAAAACATGAACTGTTGGCAGCTCTGGAGAACTGAGTTTAGACACCACTATGCAGTATTACAGCTGCTTGTCCTAACAGCAGAGACAATCAGGCACCTGGAATGGTCTTGATGCTTGCATAATATTTAGAGTAGTTTACTCCTGTCCTTTAGAACAAAGTGTTGGTTGGTCTATTCAGCACATAATGGAGGAAATTCAATTGGCTTGGTTACTACTGAAACGACCGCAGCCTGCGCTCCGTTAATACGGTACTTTTAACGCGGAATTCTGCTTGCATCTCCCTGAGCAAAAACCAGCGTTAGATTACCGTATGTGCGGTAATGTGCACCATTACTATAGTAACATTGACAGTGCAAGGGCCGCGTTTCTTTCGCCAGTTACGCAGTCATTTCAATTCCCCCCCCCCCAATGAGTGTTTACATATTAAGTGTGTTCTTTTCCTTACTTTTTAAACATTATTTTTCTTTTCTCCTTCATAATGGAGAATGTATTTCTTATGTTTAATAAACAAGCATGTTTTCATCCCTTTTTTGTGCTGATTTGAAGCATAGAAAACACACACGACACCACATGTAACTCAACTATAATAATAAAAGGAATATTGGCACAATGGGTGGCATTGCTGCATCAGAGCTGGGACCATGAGTTTGATCCCTAACCATTGCCCTATCTGTGTGGAGTTTCTCTATGTTCTCCCTGGGTTGTCAGGTCTCTTCCCACAATCAAAACAAAAAGAAACACACAAACTAGTTTGTTAATTGCCTACTGACTACATTTTGTGCTAGGGATTGATATGAATGACATTCTCTGGAAAGTGCTGCATAACATGGGGACGCTATATAAATGATAAAAACTATTAGCTTGTCATGTTTCTTTTTGCTGTTCCTAATAAAGAAAAGACTTGGGTATATAGGTGCTCAAGCTGGCCACACCTGGTGCAATTTCACTCAATTTGCACCATGTACCGGCTTTATCGTACTGCATGAGCATTCAGTTACATCAGGCATGATTAAAAAAAAAAATACCCCAAGTCCCTGTGTGTAGGGCCCGTCCTTTGACCAGGACAGAATCGCCTGCATTGTGATCCAGTTATTTCTGCATCACCTGAACACGCACAAGCTCTAACTATTCTAGAGCTAAATCTGAGTTGTTACAGGACACGATATATAAACGTATACAAAATGTGGGCCGTCCACCCAAAAGGTGGTTTAACATGATGCATGTGGTATTTATGTAAGTAAAATATATACTTAGACTGAAAGCTGCAGGCTGACAGTTTTTCAGCTGCTAGTCAGTGTGTATTGGAGGAGATAATGTGGTTACAATGCAGGAATGCCTGCACTGGGTCCTGTTCACAATGTCCTCAGACTGTCCCTGACACATAGAATGAAGGACATGCACAAGCGAGTTATAATTTGTATTAGGTTATTGTCTGCTCTCCATTCTAGGCTGTCTGTAACAGATAGCAGCTGAAAACTGCTTCTATGCATGTGTATTTACATTGTTGTACTCTCCCCATATAACAGGATTAGTGGCCTTTTAAATATGCAGAATGGTTGTAAAGCGCTGGGCAGGAAATGATATCCACGCTTCACAGCGCCAACACTATCCCACCAGAGGTTGGGCCCAGGGCAGTCAAAATTAGACGCCGATCCTCTATAAAATGCAATATTCTTTCACTAATACCTGAAAAGTTTGTTAAAAAAAATATTTAAAAAAAATAGAATGAGTGGTTTCTTATAGGATCGTTCCCACCATTGAGCTCCAAAATGTTAACCATGCATTTAAAAATTTTAGAAAGTGAACCAGTCTATTCATCAAGTGTTAACATACACTACAAGTACAATAGATTGTATTGTTAAAAGTGGAAGGAATTCAAAGAGTATGTTTATATGTTTTTTTACCCATTTTCTAGTGCAGATCAATCAAATCAGGTTCTCCCAAGTTACATAAGACTATAAAGATAATAAAAAAATCAAGAAAGTTAAAATACATACTTGTATTTACAGCTCTTTCACCCCTTCATACTTAATATATACATATATTGTACTGCTTTACTCAGAGCTAGCCAATTAATAGTTTTAGGTAAATTAAGTTACATGGAAACAAAAGTGTAGCTTCCCGAGTTTTGCCTACTTGTCCCTATATAATGCAAAAAATATATTTATTCCTATATGTTTCTAAAAGCATTCCCTAACCCTTTTGAGAATATAAAATTAAAATTGGTAAACAAAAAATGTAAGCATTATTCCTGACAAATTCAGCTAAACACCTGAACATGATATTTTGGGGAAGGGCATCCCCCTTAGAGGGGGGGGGGGGGGGGCTGATAAACCATATATATTTTTGTAAACCAAACTGTAGAGTGTTACACAAATGTAGCCCTCGTGAGTAGGACACTACCTGATTCCAAAATGGTGAAACAATTATAGTTTTACCTGTGTTTTGCATTCTACCAATTTAAAAGATCAGATAACAAAACAGTGTATGTACTGCACCATATACTAACATATTTTGACTAATACAGTGCAGTGATATTGCACAGATATGAACCATCGGGAGTTTAATATACAACACCTAAAAAATATAAAAAAACCTACAACCAGCTGATGTTTGTCTTTAAATTACAAACATGACTATATAGTGACTCCACCAGTATCCTATTGTTTGGAAAAACCCCAAGGGTGCAACTATGTCATTTTTTTTTTTAAAGTGCATTTAAAACTGTGTATAGCAGTGAAAGGATTGTTGGAACTAGTAAAATATAAGAGTATATGGATGCTAGTTCCGAGTCACCATATATTTCTGCGTGTTTGTACTAGAGCAATTTAGCAATGCATTTAAAATAGTCTTTGCTGTAATTGATCATCTTACATTATCCTAATGCTGTGAGAAAAACCTTTACAAAAACATACTGCACCAGCTACAAGTACCCCTATTTGATTTCAGGAGAAACAGAATGTAAACAACTCTTTTTTGTAAGTAAAATCAAAGTTTATTGTCAACATACAAAAAACGCTAAATATTATGGTTAAACCTTGAGCCTTTGAAAAAGATACATTAAAAAATCTACAAAGCATTTGAAGTTATAAAAATGTAACACAAATTGCAGCTTAAAATAAAATGTTAAAGTCAAAACACTCAATTCAATGTGACACTGAAAGGAAATATAACTAAAAAACACACAGTTCGGTAACCAGCTGATCAAGCTCGTGCAAAACCCAAGTGTTTAGCGGCTGCTACAAGTTATTTGTGGAAAAACCACAGCTGTCAAGTGGAACCTTGTTCTCGTTATATAGAAGCACAAGGATGCTGCATGCACTATTTTGACAAACCAAACCGAGACAAGTAAACAGCTTTTCCACCATTGAATTCAATGAGCTTGTGACAGCCTCTGAACATCAGTGTTTTTTTTGGGGTGGAATAATATTGCATTCAGAAATGCTAATATGACTGACCTAAGACTCGGTACCCTGTCAAACCCCCAGCTGCAGTTGCATCTAAACACAATCAAATGAACATGATAAAAGGGAATCTAAACCAGAACCCTGAGGGAGACCCCCCCCCCCCATACCACAGTGCTCCTTAGAGGAGAGGTGGTAGAGATTCCCTTTAAGTGTACCCATTGCAGAGAGACAAGCCATTTTGTGGGCTGGACCAATTTTTATGAGAAAGCAGCCTATCAATTCACTAAGAATTAATGACACCACTGAGCAGGTCACAAGTTCCTACTGAATTGGTAGGCAGATTAGTCATAAGCCTTGGTTTGGACAACAAAATTGCCGCCTCCGTTGTGTATAGAAAATAGGGATACCTTAGCAGATCACTAGGTTATGAACGTTACACACCTGAAATCAAAACAAAATTACCTTTGGTGCCTATAGAGAATACAATCAAAATATATGCTCCCTACACAATAGCCCTTTGTAACTACCGTAATAAATGACTGGTGTCATTTTCTCATGTATTTTAAAACTTCCTATTCTGCAGAAGTCAATTTTAATATAAGGCTTCTATAGGACACAGCAAGGACTATTTAAGCTAACCCAAATAATGTGTAACAGCCACACATCTTAAATGATCACAGTATGTGGTCTTTTATGCATATATCTGTAACAGTACCTACGATGGGGGAAAAATTATACATTTTGTTAATGCATAGTTTATTTGGTTTGTTATAACAGGGGATCACCTGTACAATTTGTGCAAACACCCCTAAAACCTCACATTTAAAATAAAATAATTCCATTAAACTACCTTTTATTGCCATCCTTAATTTTTTTAGTTTCAGTGAAAAGCCAGATAAGAACTGCTTACTAGCACAGCGGGTACTAGAATACCTTCTGTGCCCCCCACCCTAATAAGTTTCAAACTACTGTTTAACCCCCGACACACTACAGAACAATCTCTTAAAAGATGAGCAATATCTGGAGTGTCAGAATTTACCTATTCTATCGCAACAAAACCACCATAAACAGAAATAAAAAATAAATTAGTGTTTCTGAAAAAGTCTAAAGCCTAGTTAAAAATAAAAACAAAGTAGTGTTGTATATTGAAACATAATACCAATATATGAAAAGATGATTATGCTGCAAAAGAGAAACCAATAGCAATTAAAATGTATACCAGCATTGACAAGTAAAAGCGCATCTATCACCTATTCACAGTGGAGGCAGCCGTTTAGTGGGATGCACCAATATGCAGTCTACTGAATGATTAATAGGCCAAATATTGGTTCAGTCCACAAAACTGATCACCTTCATTTTGTATAAGGGAAATGTTTACATTTGTCACAATTTGAGATTTTCATATTCATATTAATGCTCAGATTGGAATATAGGTTATCTGCAGTATATATATTGCTTCTAGAGTAATAACAAATATAGGGTCAATGAATGAATTTGGAATTCAATAATAAAAAGTTGCCTATACATATATTTGCTTGAGATGTTAATACATTGCATGCTGTTTTAAAGGGCAAATTCACCTAATAAAAAGGTTTTTCCCTCCTGAACAGGTAGATCCACCTTGGATGTGGATAATATTAATAGTTCACATAGGGTGGTCTGGAGCAAAAAGGCATTTAGCTAGAGTTCCCGTTCAAGAAAAAGGTTAAATGCATAGATTTCTAGAAATGTCACCTTTGGTGGTCGCAATAAGTCTGATTTATCTTGCAATATAATAGTATGGAAATGTTAAACAATCAGCCTGAAAGAAAAAGACATACATGACATAGCAAGTGTGACATCTGAACAATGCTGGCAGTGGAAAGGAACACTGGGCATTAGGTATGAAACTATATCTGGAGGCAGTATAAAGCAGGGAATAGCAAGTGAACGTTGTGCACTGTTCTTTAGAAAATGTATTTTTATATACTCTCCATGGCTTTAAACTCACTAAGAGCCTGCACTGGGTTCACATGTTTCTTCTGAGATGCTCTCTTGATTTTGGTTTGGGTCTCATCCTGCTTTTCTCTCTTGACAAGGGGCTTTTTTTCTGGGGCCTTCATTTTCCATGAAACAGCAGGGAGGTTTAAAGAGGCCATGCCCTGGGATTTCTGATACTTGGTAGAGGCCACATATGAGGCTTTAACTGTTTGCACCACAGCATTCATCAAATTTTTGGCAGCTTGAATCAGAGACATGGCACTATCAGCGCCAGACACAACCAGTTCACCACCAAGATTCTGTACTTCAGCTTTGACTTTGCTGCAAATATTTAACTGGTGGCAGTATAAGGCAATGCGTTGCAGATAAGCCAAAAGGTCTTGTTTGCAGGTAGAGTCAGGGCAGTGGTCAGCAATAGTACGTCCCAATTTATCCATTCTTGACCCAGCTTCTGCAATTTTCTTTGCTGCACCGATGACATCAGATGCATTTTTCAGAGGTCCTTTCCCCCTAGTAAAATCAGTCATCTCCATCATTATCATGCACATCTGCTTAGCCAAAACAATAATATCATTGCCATTGTCATCCCATTTGGATACTTCAGCATCCAGCTTACTCTTTTCTTCCTGGAAGCTTGCAACCTGCTCAGCAATCTTTTCCTTTTGTTCTTGCGGAAGCTGAGCCATGAGTGCTCTGGCACTTTGTCCAGCAATGAGTTGATCATCTTCAGTCTGGACACTGGTGCGACTTCTCACATCAAAGTCCTCAGTCTCAAAATCGGAATCATCCAGTTCTTCAGGAGTTCTTATCATTAACACAGCTTTGCGGATGTCGCGGATGCCATCATACACCAGTCTAGAGGCATCAATGAACTCATTTTCATCCACTGGTTGATTGGACTCTCCGCTGAGTGAACTAGCTGCAGCTTCAACTTGCTCTGCAAAACGTGGCATAACAGTATCTGCCAGGAGTTTGGTGGCTTCAATCACTCTTTCTGTGTAGATGCCAGCTTCATAGTTATCCATTTCTAAAGTGACAACATGCATCACTCGAGCGGCCCGGCCACGTATTGCCCCAGCTGTACGATCCAGTCCATCAACATCTCTTTCCTGGAGAGCTATAACACACTTATTGACATCTTCCAAGATGTGATTTTCTGAGACAGCCAAAAAGTCATCAATTGAAGTAATATCATCAACGGCATCTGTCAGGATACAAACTTGTCTTTCCCACTGATCTTTGAAAATATCCATATTGTCCAAAGCCACCTTACTATGAGGTTTGGCTGCTAAGGCTAAAGCTGCATTTATGACCTGAGGGCAGAGGGCTTCAAGCTGGTTTGCAGACATACGGACAATTTTGACACCGTCCTCATTGTTGGATATGGAGCACGCCAAGTTGGCCACCTCAATTAATTTAGTTGCATGTTCACGAAAAACTTGTGCATACTCCTTGACTTCCTTTTCATTTCCATTCTTGGCTGCCTCAATCAGAACAAGAAGAGGCACGTTGGTTTCAAGGAAGGAGTCAGAAACATGGTCCATAACAGCTTTACGTAACTGCCTGCGCAAGTCTCTAGTCTTCCTTGTCATTTTATCAATTGCAGCATTAAGGGCATCGCTCCTTTCCTTACGGCCAGCATTTCCCATGTACTCCGAGAGCAGATCCTGCAAGGCTTGTCTCACCGAATTACATTCAGCCACTATTCGCTCGCGGCGGTCATCACGGGTGCAGGTGGAATCCGCCATCAAGGCTGCGCCACTGATGATGCTCTCTAGCCTTTCCTCTAAAGATGGCCTGAACCTCTCTTCAGTGAAACCTTGAGGGTCCACGATAATCTGTTGATCAAAGTTATTTAGGGCAACAGCCAGCTCACCTCCACGTTGCGCGGTTATCTCTTCCGATGATGTCGCTTGAGCTGCATTGGAGATGCCAGTGACCGCTTGTTGGAGTTGTTTGTAAATCAAGTCCCTGTTGGCCTTGTAGGCAGCCACATCAGGGTGCTGTAGACAGGCCTGGGAGGCAGTATAGAGAATGGGGATGTTTTTCAGCAGTATCCCCCTGGCTGCAGCCATCTGATCCCTCTGACCAATATCTTTAAGCTCTTGTTGTCGTTTTGCAGTCATGGTGTGCAGCTTGTCCACCTCGGCCTTTAAGGCTTTGTACTGTATCCCCAGGTCCTGCTCGGTGCCGGCATTCCTCATCTTCACAATGCCGTCCTCCACCACCTTCAGCTGCACCAGCAGTTTGTAGACGTCGGCCATGTCGGCCAGGATGAGCAGCCGGGTGACCGCGGACAGCAGGGTGCGGGCGGCCCGGACGACGTTCCCCCGCTTGACGGAGGAGCAGGGGTCATCGGCGAAGTCCCCCGAGGCCGACCTCATGCCCTCGCCCTGCGTGCGGACATCCTCCACGGCCGCCGTCAGCTCCTCCCGCAGGAACTGGCTCTCCTTAGCGATCCTGTCGCCCTTCTCCAGGAAGTTGTGGGTGGCCTGCTCCACGGAGGCGGCCAGCACCTTGGCCTTCTTGGAGCGCCCCTTCTTCTTGCCGGACGGGCCCTTGTTGCTGGAGTTGACCAGGGTGGTGACCTGGGTGACCAGGGGCTCCAGCAGCCGCTCCACGGCCAGGGTGCGGATCTCCAGGCATTTCGGGTCCCACTTGAAGTTAATGTTGGCCGTGTTCAGGCTCATGTTTCTCCCCGGTGAGTGAGGTAGCGATGCGGCTACTCGGGAGGAGGTGAAACTAATGGGTGAGACTGGCTGGGGAGTGGGGTAGTTCCTGCGGGTGACTCCTCCCTGCTGGCCGTCTATTGTACCACGTCCTGAGGGAATACTGGGCTGGAGCTTCCGGCTCACCTAGTTTCTCTCCCACCCACATATACATCATAGTATACATCACACATTCCTGGCCAGGGCGGCGCCCGGGCGCTGCTGCTGGATGTGTGCGGATTGTGTACACAGTACAAGACACAAGACAGGCTGGGATGTGTAGTCCTAAACATAAGATACGAGTCAGAGTTTGTCTGCCTCTGGTTCATATCGTGTGTTACTACTTAATAATAAATACAATGGAATAAGAATTGTTAATGTGATGTTAATCTACTTTTCTGCATTTTAAACACTTGTTTTCAATACATATTAACTTGTAAAGCTAGGAACGTTTCGGGGGCAGGGACTGCTATGTCTGTCCAATCTCTGCCCTTCTCAGCATGCACAGGGGTGGGCACATGTGCAATTAAACCCCCTTGCTAAAAAATAAGGGGCCTGATAAGGGTGGACCAAAATCACCAGGCAACCCTCATCCACTGTGGGCCCTGTATGGGATGTACACCCTGCAGAGGTAGTAGTCTTGCCACTCTAAAGGCTCTAGAGCAGGCCTGTCCAACCTGCGGCCCTCCAGGTGTTGTGAAACTACAAGTCCCAGCATACCCTTGCAGCAATAAGCTGTTATATATTGGCAAAGCATGCTGGGACTTGTAGTTTCACAAACATCTGGAGTGTCACAGGTTAGCCAACACTGCACCTACAGCATAAGAAATAATAATATTTGCATCTAACATGCATACAAACAGGAATGGTATTGTGCAATTGTCAGTATTGAGAAATAAAGTCTTTAAAATCCAGGGCTGACATTTTAAATAAAATGTATTGTGGCCAGTAAGGCTATGACACCTTGATGATATCTGACAACCAAACTACACATTGCATGCAATAAACTAGTGATTTCCAGCCCTTTGTTTCTGTAGATTTGTTATGCAAGCGATATCACAGCGGATACTGGGTACATGAACTAATACTGCAGCATGTGGCTCAAAAACAAACAAACGTGACACTAGATAATAATCAGATTCAAATCAATATGATGATTATTGGGTCCAGGATCAGTTTGTATGTGACCTGATATATTGATCTCCACTTTTGGATGGAGCAACTAGGGTAATTTCCTTGGAACCCCATACTTAATATGTAGTCTACCTAATATTGTACACAGACAGTGTCTGGAGAGGTTACATATCTGTATAGTGCTCTCTGCCACCCATAACAACGCCTGCTAGTGCTCATTATGGTAATAACTAGACTTGGCTTCAGGAGCACACTGTTCTCTCACAGGATAACTTCCTCCACCCTGTTGCTGATATTACATAAAAGAAATCCGATGCAAAGTATAACTAATAGATACATGCTGACATCAGTCTAATAGTTACTGCTCTTTTAATTACTAGTTGATCTATTGTACATTGAATGTTTTAGTAATGAAAATAGATATATTTGAGCCTCTGCTGACTGCTAGCAATTTCCCTGGGCTAATAAAAATAAAACAAAAATGGTGAAGAAAATTGAAAATCTAAAGTAAAAAACATGAATTCCTCTTCTAGTATAACTGCCTCTGATTTTGAGTTAAGTAACACATATTTGGTATCCCTGTACTTGGGGCAACAAGACATACTGTGATTGTAACAAAAGTAACTATTAGAAGGGTTAGTGGTAGTATTTTGTGATGGACGTTTTTCCTGGTTCTAGTTTGTGTGCAGAGCCCATAGCCATAATAAGTTAGTTTATTACTTTACTAGGGATTAGTAACATCACTGAGCAAGCCTGGTCTGGCAATCTAACAATTGTTTATAATTGTATACATTATTACATGTTGGGTTATTGATTGTGTCTATACTGTGATATTATAAGAGCTGTACCTTTACATACACTACTTGAAGGTTACTTGTTATATAACATATATGGGCTACTAGCCCTTTTTATACACGGAGAGCTGGAAGGGGTGGGGGCAGCCCCATTAACCAATCCACACGGGTCCACATATCTGTGCCCGAGGGTCAGCTTGGTCATTTTACTTTAATTTCACATTTACTACACTGGCATATGGATGTGTTTGTACTTATGTCCACATTCAGCCAGGGGCCGCTATGCCTACTGAGGTTGGGTTAATGGATCTAATCTCTAGATGTTTCCATCCAGACTGACTTCTGTGGCTTTGTCCCCTGGTAGCACTACGTCTGAGCCAGATTTAGCTCCAGGAGTATTGGAGATAGAACCAAAGGACGTAGCCCAGAATCACTGAGGTCCACTGCAGTGCTTTGTCTCATGGCACTCACAGGAGGTTGATTAGTATCCATCCAGGTCAAAACCACAGCTTGATAAGTTTACCCCTTAGTGTGCAGTATAAAAAAACTACATCTTCTTTGTTTACCAAAACCTGTCTGTCATGGATTAATCATTTCAATTCTTCTTAGTTATTTTAATCCATGCATCTTCTAACTGTGAAACTGATGTAAATTTTTCAGGTCAGTTAATATAATATTTCCAACATTAAGACTAATACTCTTGAGCTTGAACTGCCAGTGATCCCACCACACCCTGACATTCAATTGAAAACTAACTCCAGCTGCTTTCTGTTTTTAAGTAAGACATCACCTAAATCAGTGTTGGCTAACCTGTGACACTCCAGGTTTTGTGAAACTACAAGTCCCAGCATACCTTTCCAGCAATAAGCTGCTATATATTGGCAAAGCATGCTGGGACTTGTAGTTTCACAAAACACCTGGAGTGTCACAGGTTAGCCAACACTGACCTAAATGGTACTTGAATGTAATAACCACATCAACTGTTATCAATTGCACACTTGTATCATTGACTCAGTGAAGATATTTATTTAAAAAAAACTGTCTCTTTCCTGGTCTGGGCGGCTCTATACACCCATCTCATCATGAACTGCCATAACTGATTGGTAAAGTCATGGGTGTCCTTGGCTAAAACCCAGAACGTTTGCCTTTAAGGTTTTGGGCTAGTAACATAGCATTTTAGGAGGGCTCTTCTTATTCTGCACGGCCTGAACATTCGAACCCTCTCAAAGCAGCTGGATTCCCACTGAACGAGTAACATTTTTAAATATATTAACACATATTTTTGTATATTAATATTCACGAACCACCTTAATGCTCCTAATTTACAGCAAAATATTTCCCCCCAGCATGTGCAGTGAGTGGGGCCTAGCCTCAGAGTAGCTTACTGAGAAACATGTATTCATTCTCTTCTCATTTAGTACACCACAGTCCATTTACATTGTCTTTCCTTATTTCAGTGACATCATTGCTATAACATACATTTATCTTCTATTAGGAGAAGCATTCAGCTCTATTAGGTGACATAGCTAAACTGGAGCAGAAAAAGTGGGAATCGGAGTCCTTGTCCCAGAAGATGCAGGAAAAAGGGGATCAAGTGGAGAATGAATTATTGGAGAATGAGAGACAGTTGCTTGAAAAGGAGCTAAAGTTTAAGGTTGGTATGGACAAGTAACTTTTTTTTATTTAACTGGGCATATCTTCTATCTAATACGCCACCTCTCCCCATGTAAGATAAGTGTTTTCTTCAACCATACTTTGTCTATTATCCAAAGTATTGGACTAATGCTGAGGAGGACACCACTGTTAGACATTAACATACTGCATAGATCAGCCACAAAGTTCCCTAAAACACCAATGCATATACCAGTAGCAAAAGAAGGCCAGCTAATGTTGACATATAGAAGAGCAAACATTACAAACACAATGGGGTGTATTTAGTACCATGTTATCTAACCTTGTTGCCCATCTCACTGCATGCTCCTATACTGTGCTGTTTATCAGTTTCCAGTCCCTGCAGTGGGTTTAACATGGGCACAGGTTCATATCAGTTCATTGGTGGACTAATATATTTGTGGATGCCACAAGTGGTACTATGCATTCAGGGCCAGCGTTAGCTCTGGGAGCACCATAGGTGGCACCCCCCACCCCTGATGCTTTTTACAATAACAGGCAGGAGGAGGTGCATTCGGTGACTTCTGCTCCTGGGAGTGGTAATGTGGTGCTTGGGTGTGACATCATATCCAAGTGCCATACTCCTAGCCCATCACACACTTGATGGAGCAAAAGCTGGCTGTAGCTGGTCCTCCTCCATAACAGCAGCAAGCGCTCCTTGTGGGGGCACCGCAGGGGTATAAAAACACAGGATGAGTGACATTTTGTCACTCATTCAATGTTTTCCCCCTAACCAGCAGTGCCCTAGGCAACCATCTAGGTTCGCCTGATAGTAGCGCCGACCCTGTATGGATTGTGGATGACCATTGTCCTCACCCACATTGTGTTTCCCCAGCAGGCCAAATTTGCCAGCTCCTGAAAAATGTTACTTATTTATTATACATGTTTTACATTGTTACTAGTCTTTTCATGCAAAAAATGTGTCAATTCAAACTGAAGACATTTTACCAGGAAAGTGGGGACATTTGCTAAAATTGGTGCAAATAAAAAGGTGCCATTGCTCATAGCAACTGTATATTTCTAGGTGTCATTTTTCTATTGCAGTTTAGAAAATTAAATCAAACATCTAAAAAGTTGCCAGGAGCATCATCACCTTATTTAATTTTCACCAGTGTTCATACATTTTTACCAACATGTCCTCAAAGCTATAACTTTTTTTTTTTTCTTTTTTTTTAAATATGTACAATATTGATTAACCCAACCTACCGACCTGCAGGATAGTGAGGGACCCAGTGTTTTAACAATTTATCTTAAGCCATGAGCCCCATCTCTAGATACCTTTTTCTTCTTGATAACCTGTTGAAACTCATTAATGCCCCCCACAGACCACTATAGATTTCAAATTTCACTATGCAAGCCCTCATCCCAAGTGTGTTAATATGCACAACAATATCGATAATGCAGTTGTTTTCTGCAGGAAGAACATTGTCCCAAATTCATTAGAATGTACAGAATGCCCCATGATTAGGGAGGAGCAACATTACTAACCAATCAAGTACGGCTGCTGAGCAGGCTGTTTTGCAGAGGTGCAATATTTCAATGATACAACCTTCCAGTTTTGTTTCCCCATTCAACGTAATACCATTCGGTACTGTATTTTTAAAATCACATTCTACGGAATATGTAGGGGGAGATTCAATTTAGCACAATGGAACAGTCAACGGAGAAACATTGCACCGATGTTGAGGATGGAATTTCTGCTAATTTTTTCCTCACACTTGAGGAAATGAGTGGAGATTTCTTACCGTAATGGGCGGTAATTTGTGCAGCTGGACATCGCTGTGATGTTCTGTAATTGAATCCCCCCAGAGTTTTAGAATAGAACTGGTATGACGATTATTAATATATTTTGCAGTGTGATGTGGCTGTGGGAGGAAACACATTTTTGACAAAATTCCAGCAGCAAAATGTGCTAAATTTCGCAGCCAAGTGCGTAATGAACAGATCTAAAAATGTCCCTCATCTGTACCCCAATACCTTTTTAGTAATCTTTTCATAAGCCATTGTAAAAGAAAATGTTTTACTAAAAATGGTTATATCAATGTTAAAAAAGAGGTTGATAGAGAGATTGTATCGCCCATATTTTTTTTTATCATCTTGTAGGAGAAGGTTAAAGAAATTTCGGACGTAAACCGACAGCTGAAGGAACAGGCACAAGACATAAGAGAAAATATTGACTACTTTGAGCAAGCAACATCGAAGCTGGAGGATGTGAGTAGCCTGAATACAATATGGGTGATAGCTATTACTTGTAACTGAAGTCTAGATAGTGAGTGGATTGTGTCTATGTTGGGAAACTTATGTATAAAGTAGATCAAACATCAGTTGTCTAATAGAGGAAGCAGGCTTTTTGTGAGCTGAACTAACATCCATGCTGCTGAACAATTCATTAGTGCCTCAGTGATATAACTAGGTCCAAGTAAATTGATAGGTGGCATTCTCATACTTACAAATGGGTGTACTGTAAGGGAAACTCTTCATAAAGGTAAGATCACATGGGTGTTCCAGCTCATATCTACCATTGTGCACTGAAAAGACTGCAAAGAGAATATAATGGACATGATAGATCCCTCTGCTAAGAGGATGGTCCGTACACACATAATGTAGTCACAGCAGATGAAGGAGAATGAATGCAGCATTTGTTGTTTTGTTTTGTCAAAGCAATGTCCGGTACAAGGCACAAAAGGAAGGTATCTTTGTAAGGACAGTCTGTTTACTACAGAAATCAGTGATTTCTAATGTGCAAAATTAATCCACTCGTGCAGAAACAACGTAAAGATTTGACATGTGCGACGAGACATGTTTTATATACAAGGCTGCACATGCATTTGTGCAACTAAATGGCTGCTGTCACGGATCTGGCAAAGCCCTTGTTAATGGGTGGCAAAGTGCATTTTATTGGCTTTCCATACTGTTATGTACTTTGGTGCAAGATGCGCCTTAAGATAAAATTCAATCTAATTGAAGTAAATGTGGGTTTAGGGGTGGATATTGGATATATTTTTAGCCGTGTCTAACGGCACACTGCAAATTAAAAATACGCCACCAAAAAGGCTTTTGAAGACTCGATTTTGACCCAAAAATACCTCTTAGTTCCAATGTGTATCAAAGTATAAGTGATACAGAATCTGTACCAGAAGCCGTACACCAGTGCATTAAAATACATGCAGTTCATATATTAGGCACACCAAATATTGATTTGATTTAGATTTCTCTTCTGTTCATTCACTCTGAATTTTGTTAATTGATAAAAATAATCTATTAACACTTCTATTTTTGAAAGCATTCTTACTTTGCAGCATTATTTCCATACCTGCCTAAAACTTTGCAGAGTACTGTATATAGTAAGGTACCTCCGCTAAATTATAGTGTTGTCTGGTTTATGTTCAACATGTGGTGAATGGAACAAATGTCAGATACAAGTCTAAATACCTATAAGAAGCAGGTCTTACTGTACCAGTTAGTACAGTATAACTGCACACAGGGGAGGCAGCGATTTGGTAGGTTGAACCAACATTCATAAAAAGCGTCCCATTATTTCACTTTGAGTTAGGGACCTCACTAAGACATAAGGTATGATGTCGGTTAGATAAGGATCATTCGTAGATTATGTACAGTGTTTCCTGAAAGGTTGCACTGCTTAAGCATAAACGTACAGTTCATGTTTGGATTACAAGAAATTATTAGTAAAACCGGATCATCATATTCACACTTTTCTTGTAGATTTGCACTTCTGGAATGGAGAGAAAAATGGTCTTCAAAGGAAAAATCAGCAACAACAGTCCCACAAATGGATTGAATGTCAAACATCGAATAAGATACCCTGTCAGTAGTGGAACAGCGCTTATCACCTTTGAGGAACCATCCGGTGGGGCTCAGGGAAATGGGTGGATTTCACTGCTAGAGAGATTAGTAGATACTGCAAACAGATACAATTGTCCAGTTATTTTGCATACTCATAAATACAACACGTAGCAATAGATCAACAATTAATAAACTGAGATTGGAATGGAAAAGAGAGCCAATAAAACTATAAAAGGTTGACATTTTCTACAGTAGAACAATTTTCAGCATATATGCTACTAATGACAACAAATCATCTTCTCCTTATCAGTTGCTGCGGAAGTGGCTGCCCAGCAGCATCACAGGGTAAAGATTGCGGATTGCTGGATACATGTGAAGGCTGATCTTGTGGAGCTTTTAGTATTGGATGCTCTTAGTGTAAGTAATGAGCTGCTTTCTCTTCACAGTCCTTGCTCAAGGGGCTTCTACCAAAGACTGAACACAATAGTGCTGGGCCTTTCACTGGAGTATAGATAGATTTACAGTCATGGGTGTCTGGCTACTGTTAAAGAGTCCCTCCACCAAGTCACTAGTAACTTTATTTAGACACATCTATAACTGACCCACCAGGGGTTAGCCTAACTAAATTGCCACTATTTTTGCTTTTCATTAAAAAACAAATCACATTTTCATATTCATCCTTAACATCTTCCTGCTCCCTAATTGCTACCTCAGTCCACAGTATTAATGCACTCCTGATCGCCTCACACATTGCGTGAATACTTAGATTTATTACGTATCTACTGGAATCCTAGATTGGCCAGAGGCTTACTGAGGTAAAAATTAGAGCCCCTGAAGACTTACTGAGACTCTATGAAGTGAAAAATGGAATCAGAATAAATGGTGTAGACGAGTACTAGGCCATATGGTAGGAAGATGCAAGGATGGAGGAAAAAAGTTTATATATTGGGAGCAGCACAGTGGCTTAGTGGTTAGCACTTCTGCCTTACAGCACTGTGGTCATGAGTTCAATTCCCAACCATGGCCTTATCTGTGAGGAGTTCGCAGGGCCCTATTAAGGGTTCCGGCCGCCCTAGGCTATTTCAGCCGTAGCACCCACCCCATCCTTCCCCCAATATAGGCTATTTCAGCAGCAGCGCCCCCCCCCCTTTAGCCTGCTCATCTGCCCCCTTTAGCCACCTCACCTGCCCATCTGCCGCCCCTCCCCCGAGACATTAGAACAGACTTATTTGTTGTGGAGTCCTCTCTTCAGCGCTGTGTATGACAGATGTGGAAGTCCTGATTTCACGTGACCAGAGTAAGATCGCTGCCAGACTGCCTGTCATGTGGTAGTGACAGTCGGGACCGCTCCTTTAGACCAGGGGCGGCCTATTGGCTGATCAGGCCCTGGGAGTTTGGATGTTCTCCCTATGTTTGTGTGGGTTTCCTCCGGGTGCTCGGTTTCCTCCTACATTCCAAAAACATACTGGTAGTTTAATTGACTGCTAACAAAATATTGACCCTAGTCTGTTTATCTGTCTGTGTCTATGTTAGGGAAATTAGACTGTAAGCCCTAGTGGGGCAGGGACTGATGTGAGTGAGTTCTCTGCACAGCGCTGCGGAATTAGTGGCGCTATATAAATAATTGGTGATGATGATGGTGATATACTGTAAAGAGTTGGATTTGGAAATCTAGTGTTAGCATACAGATAATATCAAAATGAAGTACTTGCTTATAATGTAATGGTTACAATGTATTCTGAAAGTAGTTGATTCCACACTGATATAAATACTGAATTATTTGGGTGCTAATGACTGTTCTTGCTGAGGGTCACACATAAAGACACTTGGCAGGCCCAGTTCCCGAAAACATTTAATACCTCAGCTAAAAGAGGAGACTTCATTCACTCTGAGAGCGATGAATGTTGGAGCTTGTTTGCCAGAAGCTGCAGTAATGAACACTGCCCAACTTACTGATGTTTTATGGGGAATGGAGGCTAAGGTGACGGCTTCCTGTAAGTCTGAGGAAAAGACATAATCAACTAGGAGCAACTGCTAACAGATGAAATATTAGAGAAATATATACACCACCATTAACACAACTTCAATTAGGCATAACCCCACTCAAATATTAAGTGTATGCCATTTTGTTCCTGGCAAACAACAGAAGAAGTGAGGAGGGCATCAGCGGAACGCTATAGAAAACGGGGAATGCAGAATTACAGTAATTATTATTCAGTATTATTGTATGGATCTTAAAAAATTTACAAATATATATATGTATTAATATGTTCTAGCTTAATTAGAACTACCTTAAGTAATCTTGGACAAACTAGTGTTGTAATGGTCACTAAAACAATTGACATCTTTGAGGGCAGACATTTAGGTGATGTGTTTTCTGTTATCTACAGATGGATATGAACGTGAGTCCACAGAAGATCCTAGTGTCCAATCTCCCACCTTCCGTGCCAGTAGACACACTCTTGGACAAGCTGGAGCTCTTTTTTGGTAAAGCCAAGAATGGTGGCAGTGAGGTGGACAGCGCAGAGTATCTGCCCGAATCCAAGAGTGCCATAATCACTTTCCAAATTGAAGGAGGTATAGGATATGTATAGCTTAAATCATTAACTATTTACGTACAGGTAAGTAGGTAACAGCTATGTTTCCTGATGTCTGTGTATTAGGAGGAGGGGAGAGGTATGTGTCCTGATGTCTGTGTATTAGGAGGAGGGGAGAGGTATGTGTACTGATGTCTGTGTATTAGGAGGAGGGGAGAGGTATGTGTCCTGATGTCTGTGTATTAGGAGGAGGGGAGAGGTATGTGTCCTGATGTCTGTGTATTAGGAGGAGGAGAGAGGTATGTGTCCTGATGTCTGTGTATTAGGAGGAGGGGAGAGGTATGTGTCCTGATGTCTGTGTATTAGGAGGAGGGGAGAGGTATGTGTCCTGATGTCTGTGTATTAGGAGGAGGGGAGAGGTATGTGTCCTGATGTCTGTGTATTAGGAGGAGGGGAGAGGTATGTGTCCTGATGTCTGTGTATTAGGAGGAGGGGAGAGGTATGTGTCCTGATCTGGTCATCTTGTGATAAGAACATAAACCTTATAATTCTTTTAGGAGTATCAGGAGTCGAAGTTACAGTTTTGCAGTCATTTAAATTTGGGAGATCTACAATACATATGCAGTATTAGGAGGATGTATGTTTATTAAGTGGTAAATGTGTATTATAGCATTTGTGTGGGTGACAGATACATAATCTCATATAACTGTATTACTAAACTACAGTTGCTCCGCGCCTGGTGGAAAGAAAGTACTTTGATGTGCATTTTGGGAAACTTACTCACAAAGTCCAAGTCTCACCTTCATTAAACGGCAACCTTACAGAACATCAGGTAAGCCTGCAGGTGCTAGACTCTTACAGCAAGTCTGTAGGAGTACAGGTGGGTAGTATAACCACAATATAGCAAAAAAAAAAAAAACAGTTTCTCTTTTGTGCTTAATTTTATTCTTCTGATATTTATATGCATGATTTTTTTACATGAAACAGCAAAGTCATGTTTGTGCATTTGTATATAAAGCAATAAATGGTTAATTCACTTAATGTGAATAAAGACAGGAGCGTTGAACATGTAAGGCCTAATTTATTATTGAAAGTAGGCTTTCTTTAAAGCAGGAACGTTTTATGAATTTAGTGGACCTGTACTGCAAAATTAGTGCTTGCTTCCCCCATATGTGACAAGGTGAGAAAGGTGGGAAGACAACTCTCCCCACCCTTGTCACGTGTGCCACAAGCCCCTCCCCCAGGGGCTGGCTGGGCTAGAGGGTAGGGGCGCATCTGCCCCTCAGGCCGGTCCCACACTGGGCTACCTGCATTTTTTTTTTGTTTAAAATGTTCCTAATAGGCTGCTGCAAACGGTTTATTCACCAGACACTGCAGCAAGGTAAGAGGTGCCGGCAGGGGTGGAATGGGTCGGCAGCGTGACAAAATCCTAACTGTGCCGGACGGTTCTCCTGACATTAAATTAATAGCACCCACATTTACTACAGAGAACTGACATTGCATAATTAACCCCTTCAATATATTAATAGCTCTCATCAACCCCAAATTCTATTAATACCACCACATTTAATGAAAACAGACACCATTTTAAACTAATAGACCCAAACAGCTGCTACATTACATGAAAAGCCCACACATTACATTTTTAAAATAATACATTTATTTCATAACAGCTCAATTTCACCATGATATTCAAAATGTACTAATTATACATCTATGTGTCCAACTTTCCTCTAATACATCAGTCCCCTAGTACCCCTCTTCATCACTCTGTTATTCATCACTCCACATCAATATATACCTTAACCATCCCCCCACCCCTTATATATATCCCTCCCCCATTCCTCTTTATCCCCCTCACCTCTGTTATTCATCACACTCCCCCATCCCTCTTTATCTCCCTCGCCTCTGTTATTCATCACACTCCCCCATCCCTCTTTATCCCCCTCACCTCTGTTATTCATCACCCTCCCCCCATTCCTCTTTATCTCCCTCGCCTCTGTTATTCATCACCCTCCCCCCATTCCTCTTTATCTCCCTCGCCTCTGTTATTCATCACCCTCCCCCCATTCCTCTTTATCTCCCTCGCCTCTGTTATTCATCACACTCCCCCCCCCATCCCTCTTTATCTCCCTCACCTCTGTTATTCATCACATTTCCCCCATTCCTCTTTATCCCCCTCGCCTCTGTTATTCATCACCCTCCCCCCATCCCTCTTTATCCCCCTCACCTCTGTTATTCATCACATTCCCACACACTTAGGGCCGGTGCTACCATTAGGTGAACCTAAGAGGTTGCCTAGGGCACCAATGGTTAGGTAGCACCTAAACAAAGAATGAGTGACATAATGTCATTCATCCAGTGAATTTAATGCCACTGTGGCGCCTCCACATGGAGCACCAGCCACTGATATGAAGTAGAAGCAGTCGGCAATTTCTTATATGTGAAGCTGCTGAAACTGCTCCCCTATGTCGTGGTTACACTGGGAGTGTGGTGCTTGGCTATGATGCAACAGCCAAACCACATTCTCCCAGTCTGAGGAGCCGAGGATTCTACCCACAACCTACCGTCTATCTAGATAGGAAGCAATGGGGACACCACTTATGAGTGTGTGGGTGAATTGGGCCTGCGCACACCATTCCTTCCGTGCTGTCTGGCCCTCTTCCCGATGCTTCTCTCATGCAGACAGTAGAAGAGTCCCTACACCGGGTCATGTGATCTGCGTCTCCCATCCTATCAGTGGCTGATAACTTTCACATCACATGATCCGGAAAGTGTCTCTAGCTTTTCTTCTGTGATGGGAAGAGGACCTGATAGCATGCTCTACTGGGGAAGGCAAAGACAGCAAGTGGCAGTGGGCCCACACCATGGGTGCATGGTGTGGGCCGATAAGTCAAAGGTCCGGTGCAGTGACCCCATGATTAATGGATACTCCACTGCTTTAAGCATTATGCTTGTCTTCTCATATAACGCCACCATCATTCCTAGGGAAAGGTTAGGTGTATTTGAATATTGATTAAGGTCACAAATTGTCTGTCTTGACTGAGTGCAGGAGATAAGTGCTCTGCAACTATTATACAATAATGTGTCTGGATATCCACTTATTTAAAAACGGAAACGAGATATGTAAATACCATATTATCCATCTCCTTAAAACTACAGTAACAGGGACATTTTTAATATATCTAACATCTAGAATGCCATTTGTTCCCCTCCTTTCCAAGCCATGGTTTGTCATTGGCCGACGGGTATATTGAGAGGATACAGATGAAAATGATGTAATTACAGAATCTCGTGTGCTCTTGAATCAGAAAACATTAATTTATGGTGACAAAGCCAACAGAGAAACTGCCTACAGCAGCCACTTCAGTCTTCTCTCTTTTGCTCTTACCATTTCAGATGAAGAATTTAATGTGTAACCGGACAGTCCTGATCACAGGTATTCCTGATATTATGGATGCAGATGACCTGCGGGATCATTTGGAGATTCACTTTCAGAAATCCGGCGAAGTACAAGCACTTCTGTACTGCACAGAAGGACAGCACTGTGTAGCTTTGTTTGAGGATGATAACGACAACCAGTGATTCACAGAACAAAACAAATATAACCTCACACTATAATCTATGGCACTGGATAGATAAAAATCTGTATTCAGTTGTTGGTGTCTTTCATTTATAAACTTTCATCTCTGCATATGACCATGGCATAAGTTGTGCCTTTGGCCACTGGATTTAATGATGTTAGACAGGGCCAAACAAAGAAATTTCATGTGGAGGGGGGGTTCTAACATAACAATTTTGCATAATGAAACTGTCATTTGTGATATGAATACATACACACATATATATATATATATATATAATACAAACATAGTAACAAGATTACAGTATATATATTTATCTGACCATAACCTTTTTACAACTCTCTACAATTATATACATGTTTCTTAGAGCTAAGATTACTTTATCTGTATCTTGCACTTAATGAGGGGTGCTGCAGCAGCAATGCATAACTGATGATCACTAATTAATTGCAATTACATTAAAGCAAATTTCATTTAATATGTTTATGAGCTTTTTTTTTTTTTAGCCATTTGTGTACCATGTATGAGTTAAAATGAACAGAGACAAAGTCCAATGGCTAATGCAAGCCTTACGTTCTATGTCACAGATAATGTTCTAGAATCTAGAATTATGTATCATTGGTTATAATAGGCCTATCACTGACATCAAACATCTTAAACACAGTACTTTGAAATGCAGTGAAAGGAACACAAATTAAGTATCTCAAAAGCAAAGAGATTATCACATTTCCTCCACTGAAAGATGATATATGTTAAAAATATACTATAACATTTACAGGAAACACCCAGTGGTAGAAGTGGGGGTGTATACGGTGGTGTGTGTTACCGCCACTTCCCCTACTGCCTTCATTGTAAAACTATGAAATTCCTTTCACTTACATGTACCATACCGTCGCTTCTAAATTTTCACTTCGATCCCTGGATACTCTTATAACATTTCAAGGAAATACCTGTAATCCTTAGCAGAAACATCTATCATTTAGAGAATACGCATATTACCAGTGGGGAAATGCCGTCACTGCAGGGGGTGCGGCCACTTTGGGGCTCAGAGGGGAGGGATCTAGTAATGCCAGCCTCCCCCCAGTGCTCTGAAGCCCCTGCTTTGTTCTGTACATGAGGCTTCAAGTCCCACCCCTGGTGTCCGCTCAGAAGAGCAAAGTGGGGCCTCGGGAGGGTGGACAGGTACTGCTGGGCTCTCTCCCAAATGTTGGTTCTTTATGTGACCAGCGATGATGTATTCCTATACCATTCAGGGAAATCTCTATCATTTAGGGAAGACATCTTTCACTTAGAGGAAACACCAATAACTTTTTATAAGAATTGCCTATAACATGGAGAGCTTTATCTTTACACTTCAATTTAAAGTTGAGCAACACCCTCTGTTAAAGGACCCATATTTACGCCTTCGTTGCGTGCACTATCTTCTTATTCTGGTCTCAGATACACTCGTTATAAAACTCACACTTTTATGCACTTTTCCTTAAAGAATGTTGCCTTACTCAGTCTTTTAACCACACTAAATAATACTTAAGCTTTACAGAACTATTTATCCAATAACCACTGAATCTCAGCAGTACTTCATAGTATATATTCGTTATAAATAACCAATACTCACAACATATGTATGTATTCAAATCTATGTATTTTACTGTTAACACAGGAAGCCCTGCATTCACAGTTCACACATATATCATAACATTGTTCAACATGACATAGTACATCAATATAAACTTAACCCTAGGTTCACCACCTTTATTCCTGACACTATCCTTGCACAGTTTTCTTTACATATGTATCTTTAATAATAATTAATATTTATAATATTGATTTAACTATCATAGATATCAAACAATAGCTACAGTTATATGTATATAAATCCCATAGATTGTAAGCCTGCGAGCAGGGCCTTCTCACCTCTTTGTCTGTTTTACCCAGTTTGTTTATTAGTTTACTATGTTTGTCCCCAATTGTAAAGCGCTACGGAATATGTTGGTGCTATATTAATAAATGATGATGATAATAGTTAAATCAACATTACCAACACATATAGCTTTATAGATATATATTCTTATCAAATCCTTGTATCCAATTCCAATTCTTTGTCTACAATGTAGGGAAGGTTCCTGTGGTATAGAATCCTTTTCTGTAGCGTAGGGTATATTTCCTGTAGTGTAGTGTAGTAGTATATATTTTCTTTAGAGAAGTGTGTCCCTATAGAATAATATATTCCTATAGTAGTGTAGTATATATTTTCTGTAGTGTTAGTGCAGTGTTGGCTAACCTGTGACACTCCAGGTGTTGTGAAACTACAAGTCCCAGCATGCTTTGCCAATATATAGCAGCTTTTTGCTGGAAGGGTATGCTGGAACTTGTAGTTTCACAACACCTGGAGTGTCGCAGGTTAGCCAACACTGTGTTAGTGTATGCTCATTGTCCAGGAGCAGGCAGGCAGCAGAGAGAACGAGGGGAAGTCCCGGGTCTGACTTTTATAGTCCAAACCTGGAAACTCCCAGCCTCCCTAGCGGAAACGTCACATGGATGCTGTGTGTAGGCCAGGGGTGATGATGTCATCACCCCTGGCGTCTTTCCCCACTGTGCGTGCCTACTTGTCGGTACATACAGTGGGGTTCCTTGATCTGCGCATGCGCCATCCATGCACGTGCCGATCATTGCGTGTGCACTGTAGGTACTACGCATGTGCGGCTCGCACATCATCATCATTTATATAGCGCCACTAATTCCGCAGCGCTGTACAGAGAACTCACTCACATCAGTCCCTGCCCCATTGGGGCTTACAGTCTAAATTCCCTAACATACACACACAGACACACACACACACACACACACACAGAGTAGGGTCAATTTTGTTAGCAGCCAATTAACCTACCAGTATGTTTTTGGAGTGTGGGAGGAAGCCAGAGCACCCGGAGGAAACCCATGCAAACTCCACACAGATAAGACCATGGTTGGGAATTGAACTCATGATCCCAGTGCTGAAGTGCTAACCATTTAGCCACCGTGCTGCACATGCACAGTTAGTCCCTATATGTGTGAGCTTGTCACGCATGCGCACACCACGCCCCCACCCCCCCTTCACACCCTCCCAACTATAAACTTACATTTTCTCTCCACCCTTGCAGTGAAACATGGTTTTCCCAAGGTGCAAATTTGCTCCAGCTTTTGCTTTGCTCCTAATTGTAAATGAGGTCCACAGTGGTCTCCTCACTATATTTGCCAAAATTCATGCTAATAGTCCAATCAGTTTGATCAGAGTATTATTGGACATTGTGGTCATTTGGGGAAACATAATATAAGGCCAGCTTTAAAGGAATCCACTAGATGAAGGTGTGTTATGTTCATTTTGATGTGCAGCTGAGGGAAGGAGCAACTATTCATCTAAGTTGACCACCTCTGGTATGTACTGAATAACTAGGCCACCCACACTTGCAGAGCATGTCTATTAATAGCTAGATCATTATACCCATGTAATAAGCATACCAAGTTGCATTTAAAGTCACAAAGAGACAGGTAAATACTGACCCTCACCAGATGGCTAATTTCCAGATTAATGAAGGTTAGAATTATTTACAAGTAGGACTTCCTTTTTTATTTGCATTTTCTGTGAAAAATGTTCTTTTGAAAAGGTGTGTAAGTAAGTTCTTCAACAGCCAGGAGACTCCAATGGAACAGTGCCCATCTCATATCATTTACTAAGTTAATGATAGTTGTAGAATGCTGTCCTGAATTAGCATACAGCACATTGTGACCATAATGGGGCCGATTTATTCCCTCATACTTCCCTGTAATACATTTCATTTTGTGTAAGTGTGCCTATTTGTTGGCATTGGGCATACATAGGGGCACGGCCACAATATACATCTGGGTAGGTGCATGGTGGAAAAATACTGCTTAATTGAAATTCCTTCATGTCTTAAATTCATAATGAGACTGGAGGTCTTTATTACACGTGTCACTATCATACAATTCAGTGTTTTTATTACATTGGTAGAAATATGCCTATAACTGCTTTGCCATGTAGGGTCCCTGTAAAGCTTCACACATACACACCAAAGTGACGTAATAAAACAGTGGCAGCTCACTCATGATTTATTTAAGCCATAACAGAGGCTAAACTGAGCAGTATTTAGGAGAAAAATGTACTTAATGTAAGGGGATGTGACATTTATACTTTTGCACAGAGCGCCTCTTTCTCATTCCTGGTGGCCTGCCTAACTTTGATATGCACTAGGCAGATCATTGAAACTCATGGATGCAAAGCTAAGGTAATCTGTGGTCCACATCGGGTGCGCTTAGTAACTGTCCTCCAGAGGATGGAACATTTTTTCAGCCCTACAGGCACTGGCATCTGGGCCCAAACAGTTTGTGCTTCCCTTTATAACCAGGCATATGTACTCTGACATTGTTTCTGGTTCATAAATGAGCTTGATATAAAACAGGCAAGTGCAGTGCAAATTAAATACAAATAAAGTGTCTATCTTGTGCAGAACAGTGTTTTATCTTGCTCTAGTATGAGATGGAACTGTGGCCCCTCTGCAAGCCATAAGTGGGCAACACGTGGGCCAATCCTGCCACTCCACACAGACACCAAACTACAGAATAAGAGTCAAATTTGCCCACACATGCCCAATCACTTCAGTGAAGATGACCACAGACAGGCCTAGAGTGCAGCCAGCACTACCTGGCAACTCTGGTTCAATGTGAGGAACCTGTTGTGTGTCTTGTAATTACATTACTTCCCTGTCATAAAAGGCCCAACAGCTGTGTCTGCACCTCAATCTGCATGTTACCTCCCACTGTAAATCTGATTTACCTTACAGATAGGCATAAAAATACAGTATTTTCTATGAAAAGGAGAATGTTTACCCATTTAACTTTTACTCGTTTAAATATAATGGCTTCAAAGTTTGGTTTTTCACATTTCTGTGAACGATGTGTAGAAAATTCACAGACTTATTGTTAGTGGTCGCGGCGGCTCCGGGCACCGCCGCGACTCTCTTGCTGTTCCTAGTGACGCGCCGGCCGTTGCTACGGCAACCAGGGCGTCACTTCCGGTTTCTGTGTCCCGTTTGCCTGGGCAACAACCGGGACGCTTTGGTCTTCCTGATGCCGCGCCCGGCCAGCTGTCAAACAGGCGGGCGCGTGCGCACAGGATTAGGTAGGGCCAGCCATGCAAGGCTGTGTAGGATCAGCTAATCAGGCTGATTACAGATTAGGTTACTGCTGGCACTCTGCCTATTCCATTGGCTGCAGGCTCTGCATCTCTATCATACTGCAGCTGAGGACATATTCTGGACTGTGTCCTGATTGGCCATCTGTACTATTTAAGGCAGTGAGGACTGAGCCTCACTGCCGGTTATAGCATTCTGTCCTCAGTCCTGCTGCCTGCTTGTACTATCCATTTAGGTTCCTGTTACCTTAGATTTGACCACCCGTGTTTGACCCCTGCTTGTTATTGGACCTTTGACCCTTCTCTTCTGACCTTGACCTTTGCCTGGAATTCGGATTTTGCTTCTCTGCCTGTGAGTTTGACCCTTTGCTTGCCCTTGGATATTGCTTCTGTGCCTGTGACCTTTGGACCTTGGATTTCTCTTATACTACAGTCCACCAATCACTCCACTTCTGGGAAACTCCTTTAAGTCAGTATACGCAACTCGACCCTCAGTCGGCCCGCAGCCCAGTCTGTCCCCACCACTAGGGGCTCCAGCGAACACCTGGCCTTCTGAGTAGTTCCCGAGTTTCACTGTACTGACTTGGGAGTTCCTAACACTTATAACACCTATATATCGCCAGTTTCCCCATCACGTTCTGTGTCTGCAAGAGAAGACACTATTGTAAAAGCTGAAGCGATCACCTTTAAATACAGAAATGTACTCACCTTAAAATTATATCTAATATCTCTCAGACATGAGGGTCATTTAGCTGTATATTTACTAAACTGCGGGTTTGAAAAAGTAGAGATGTTACCTATAGCAACCAATCAGATTCTAGTTATCATTTATTTAGTACATTCTACAAAATCACAGCTAGAATCTGATTGGTTGCTACAGGCAACATCTCCAATTTTCAAACCTGCAGTTTAGTAAATATACCCCCTAATGTACTCACCTAGAGCTCATATAAAACAAGTTTCATATACATATTTCTTGCTTGTATAAGATATTCGTTTTTGCTTTCTTTTCCTTTATTCAGTATAATTTAATCTGCAGGCTATTCCCTTGTGTCATATTTATTCATATGAATCTGAACTTCAGTAATGATTGTACGTATGCTGTAATCTGAATTCATACCAGCAAAAAACTAGCACCAACAACTTCAAATAATTATGAAATACCTCAGACAATCTGCCTGGTATAACTACTAATAATTTGGGAGTTACTTTGATTAGGCAATTTATATTCCTATACAGATCTACAGGTTGCATAAACTTGCTGTAAGTCTAGAATGGAGCCATCTTACATGACGGTGCTGTAACAACTGCACATTCCACACACTGCAAACACCTGTCATGCTGAAACTGAAGAAGAAATCATTAACCAGTCACTATGATATCCTTGTAATCTGTGAACAATACTCTTGTGACAACTGTCCACATTTTCCCATTCCTAACAGCAAAGACCACGGTTATAGGGTCTGATAACAGTGTAGTATTTTGACTGTGCTAGCTTTCTTATTTCTTTGGTTCAGAAAGTAAGAAAAAACTGTAGAAAAATTAAAAACATCTTAAAGCAGCAATCCCACATAGAAGATTTTTTTCTTTTCTTAAATAGTAAGATGGCTGTCAGACACGGTGAGTCTGGTACATAGAAACAGGCTCCCAACTCTCAGCATTTCATGTGATGGTAGAGGAGGGGGAAGGAGGATGTAGAGATAGCTCAGAGGTGTGTTCCAAAGCCTCTCTGCTCACTAAATCACGTGACTGTGGTTGCCATGGTAGTCCAGAATCATAATAGCCTGAAGGAAAAAAAAATAAGGTAAAATAGTAAATACCAACATTCTTCTTATAGCCTGCAACAGTGATTTTTAAAATATTCCAGGAATTCTAGGGATCAATGATCATGAATCCTGGTGCAGTTTCCAGGCACTTGGCATGCGGTCAGCTCTGTAAAACAGTGTGATTCAGAGCCTATGTGGAACAAGCCGATATAATGAGTAAAATTAGTTGCAAATCTTACAAATTAGGGGATAATACAAAAAAATTGAAAACATCTTTAAAAAGGGCACTAAACACAAAAAAATCTAGTTTTTTAGTTGAGCTGTTAATAAAAATCCAAAATATAAGAATATTAATCACTTAATCGTCTAATCGCTGCAAACAGTTACTCATGAAGGCTCCATAACTGTCTATTCTAATTTGATAATCCATTCCAATATTACTTTCCTACTCTCCTGGAATTTCTGGGAAACTGATGAACTTCGGGTAGTTCCCTCTGAAAAGTAAGCCTTTCTTCCGGGTTCCCACCCACTTCCCAGTTATCTTTCGGAGGGGAGAATTCAAACTCGGCAAGTATGATTCCAATGCATAATGACAAGGAAACCTGTGAGGTTTTTCTGCTGTTGTGGCACACAAAAGGTACAAGTCAAATCTTTCCCTGTCAGCCAGCAACATTTTATAAACAACTTGTGTTGCTATTTGTATGCATGTAGTTCCACCTACAGGATGAATTAAACTGTTTACAATGTACATAATATAAAATCAAATGTAAAAAAAGTTCAACTATATTTTCTGGAAGAAATCTGTCTATTGTATAGTGTGTAACTCATAACTCATTTATCAATTAGAGATGCTCAGGCTCGAACACACCCGAACTTAGGGGATCTGAGTATTGAGCCGAGTCGGCTCGGTACTTTCACGCTTTCTCGGATTCGAAAACGAGGCAAAACGTCATCGTGATGTTGTCGGATCTCGGATCTCGCGAGTTTAGAAATCTATAAATACCACCCTCCATGGCAATTTAGCGTCATTTGAGAGAGGGATACAGAAGGGGTAGCATAGAGTGTAGAGCAGTTGGGCAGGCAAAGTTAGAGAATTGAAAGAGGAGGTTGGTAGCAGTGTTAAAGAAAGTGATCAGTGACATTCAGGAGAACTCCATAGCTCCAGTGTTAAATCTCATTGCAGAAAAATACAAATACTATTGCTGCTGGCAGGGTTGGTGTAATTCTGCAGTAAAATTCTACAGTGTTATATAGGTAACACACATAAAGGTGAGCTGCGTTGGTAATTCTCATTGCATAAAAATAAAAAAACTAGTGCTGTCAGAGTTGGTGTAATTCTGCAGTAAAACTTTACAGTGTTATATAGGTAACACAAAAAGGAGAGCTAGAAAGTGACAAGAACAGGTAGGAGAGAGCAGGCAGTCTGTCAACTGTCCTGAACCTGTTGGGGGCAGTCCCGAATTTGGGCAACTGTCCTGCTTAGTCAGGATTTGGTCTGACTACAAGGACAGTTGGGAGGTATGTCCCACTTCACACTGTACTGCTTGTGAAGGCAGAGCTGCGTTCAACTAACAGTAGTGCACACAGTGTTGTCTGTGTATATGTATAAAATTATAACCATAGTACACCTTAGGGTCCCCCCTGTCTAAAGTGCCCCAGGCCCCCCAGAGCCTTAATCCAGCTCTGACCACAGATATGTGGGCAAGCGGAGTTCGACAAACTAAAGACTATATGACTGTGACAGCCCACTGGGTTGGTGATTCGCCTTCACCAGCAGGAACAGCAGCAGCATGTAACCATGTACCCAAGTACGTCACATTTGTCAGAGGCAGGCTACTCTGTGTATCAGCGGCTTCACTAAGAGGCATACAGCTGACAATCTGTTACAAAAACTAAGGGAAAACATTACAACATGGCTTATCCCGCTTGGACTCTCCTCAGGATGTGTCATTTCTGATAACGCCACCAATATTGTGAGAGCATTACAGCTGGGTGAATTCCATTACATTCCCTGTTTTGCTCACACAATAAACTTGGTGGTGCAGAGCTTTTTAAAAAATGACAGGGACGTGCAGGAGAAGCTGTCTGTGGCCTGTAAAATATCTGGACATTTCCGGCATTCGGCAACAGCATGTAGGAGATTACAGCAGCTGCAAGAGCAATTTAATTTGCCCTGCCACCAACTGAAGCAAAAGGTGGTGACAAGGTGGAATTCCACCCTGTATATGCTTTTGCGTATGGAGGAACAGCGATAAGCCATCCACGCTTACTCCACAAGCCATGGCATTGGGAAAGGAGGGGGGATGTATTTTAGTCAAGCGCAGTGGAGAATACTTTCCGTGTTGCGCAAGGTGCTGAAACCATGTGAAGTAGTCACCTGTGAGGTGGTCAAAATTGACTGCAAATGACTTGAAATTAGTGTTATTGAGGTTAATAATAATGTAGGATCAAAAAAATAGCAAAAATATGTGATTTTAGCATATTTTAGCAATTTGTCTAAAAAAATACAGATCCAAAACCAAAACACACGAGGGTGGTTTTGCCAAAACCAAAACATGAAGCTAATCCAGATCCAAAACCACTTCACGCGGGTCAGTGAGCATCTCTACTCTCAATATGGTGTTGGTCCTTCTACTACTTTTAAATATCTCATATTTTGCTCTTGCTGTGCAGATCAAAGGCAATATAAATGTTTCTGTTGTTCTACCAAACTGTTCAACATATTTTTAGACTAGACTAAAAAAAGATGTATTCGTTATTCTGGTGCCCAAGAAGATCTGTAAGACTTTGGACCCAATCCAGACTGTGGTTCCATGTGCACGTTTTGGAGTGACTGTATAGATGTAAGGAAGGAATATTCTGGCAGGTCAGACATCTTTCCACAGCAGACTGATACTTAAACCAGAAGCATTTGTGTGGTTACCAAGACCCTTCCCAAAACTGAGCTGAGACGCCATTTCTCCCTTTACCTTACAGCAACTTGTTTCACCTCTACTGTATGTGATAGACATATCTATATTTAAAAAACAACAACAACAACAACAACAACAACACATCCAGGATTTAGTATTAGATGTAGAGGCTTTAACCAGATTCAGGCAATGAATTTAATGTATTACATCCACACATCTACAATCAGTGTAGCCATCCTATACAGTAAGTACTGAAAGTAGTGCACCAGGAAATAGCTGTATCTTGCCATAGACGAGTCACTAGCGCCATAGCGCCATCTAGTGGCAGTAGTCTCATACTGCACTCACCCAGTCTTTCACTTTCATTTCTGCAAATTGCACTTTCTCTTCTTCCTTGAAGTTTACACAACAATTACGTGACGTGACTACACCGTGTAACCGTCAAAAGGTACGATTCTGACCTTGCAGCACCCACACATCCTGCTTAAAGAGGTAAGGAAAGTTCATTGTACATATCAGTAATATTTTTTGCTTGAGAAACCTCCCACTGTTCCTGGTTCACTTCCTGCAAAAACAAAGCTAACGAGTTTGCATTTTATTTTTTTCCGCCATTGTCCGAAAATGCAACAAAGATATTTTATTGTATTAGGTGCAATGATAATTTGGTAAGGTCATAGCACAAAGCGTGCATCTGCTATAGAACAGGGGCATACAAGGTGCCAGGTGGACACCCTGGATCGTCAGCTGACATAGCACTACACCCAGTGCCCCTCTCATCCAGTGACTGACAGGACATGCATGGACTTGTAGTTCCACAACAGTAGGGCAGCCACAGGTTGGCTAAGTCCGCCTCCCTGATAGTTTGCAGTCCTGCTTTGTGTCTGTGTACAAGTTGTATAGCTGGTCCAGAGCAAAACTTGGTATCAATATCGTTTTTTTTAGATGTTGAAAATTCACAAACTGGAAATAATTTATAATATAATACACAAGTGATTGTTAATAGATGTATAAATTCCTATAAATAATATATGTGCAAATGGTCTAATGTAATCACTTTACAGTGTTTATCAGAAATGCGGCCTCCTGTGTTTATATGGTCACAGAACTCATCAGTAACTTGTGATATCCGTATAATTTACAATAAGGGGATTCATTATCCCATATTCATTTGAATTAAGTGTGTGGGGAGCTAAAAAGGAAAATGGTAGCACAGTGTATAGTGTAACGTATCAGGGACGCAAGAATCCATGAAGTACAACATACAGTACTTGTTTTTCTCCCTTTACGTTCTGGCTAATAGGGTAGCTGTACATATATTCATCAACCAGTATTATCAGAACTACCAACTGTCCATTTTGTGCCCAGATTCACCCTCTTTCATTACAGATTGTCCATATTTTCTGGCGTAATCTATAGATCTGTCACGAACACGCTCCCAGCTGCTGTGACTTTGGGGTGTTCGCTGTATGACGTCACACGATTCCAGCCCGCAGTCTCTCTTTACCTATCACACAGGTTATAGACCTACGGAATCGCCTCCCAACACAGTGCCCTTACAGCCACAGACACTTCAGGTTTGTCACCACCTATTGAATATGGGCAATAGGACCCTAATATACTATCCCACACTGGCACACAAGGCTTCGAGCTATCCACAGACTAGCAAGACCCACATCAGCAAGCAAAGGGTTAAGTCTTCACATCTCCATACTGTTACACAAATGTAAATACAAGCACACACAGCTTGTTAATCAAATGTATCAACAAATCACACACTGGCATTCAAAAGGGTTAACTTGGCCAAGCTATATTCTTCTTAACAGGCTAATGGATTCGTTAGAGTATCAAGGACGCAACATATTAAATTATAGATTTAATATACAAAAGTACGGGGCATTCAGATATAAAAAATAATTATTAAACAATTAATAGATTGAGATAACATACACAAGCAAAGTAGTTCAAAATAAAAGGGGTTACATTCAGAGTAGCACTTACATGAATTGCCTTTTCTGGCCAAGGGAAATTGGCTTGGAAGTTGGACATCTTATCAGTGTGAATTGATTTCTCAAAAAGTCTGACAACTTGTCCTTTCACAGCACAGGTTTTTAAGCAAAATGAAATGGGACGGCATTCACAGGGGCAGTGTGGATGTTAATGTGGGGGGCGGAAATGTCCCCTGGGTGTCACCTAGGGTTTGCTAAAAACTATTCCTAAAATTTGACCTTTGATAGCTTCTCTCAGATATATACCTGTATAGGCTTTCAAGTGTGGCCTTTGTCTCCAAGATTCTCACCTAGGCATCTGGCTCTCTCATTTACATTTAGTGGTTCTTTGTGTTTACACTGTCTATTGAAAGGAAGTCAATTAGGAAGTGGAATACATGATCAAAAACAATGGATGTCTGTGATCTGCATATCTTAAGCATGTCTCCTCACAAAAGGATTTGCTCAACCAAATTACCTCCTAGTGGGCTAATTGTTTTTTAAAACATTTGGTCAAACATTTATCTGAGTTGAAAATCAGTTACATTTATGTATTAATGCAATATGTTATTTGGGCCCTGACATTTAATATTCTATTTCATCATATCAGATTTATGCTCTCATCCTGACAAGATCTATCTAGATAATCTTCTCCACTCTCTCGCCAAAGTGTCTATGACTCATAAATAGAATATTCTTGAAATTGTTTAAAAGTGGTTCTTGAACTGGTTCGTCTAATTGGCTCTAAAGTTCGAACATTTGCTTTAAATTATTATACAAGATTTGAGCTAAATTTGGGCAATGTAAACTGGTTTGACCATCTTTGAGCTGGTATAAACATAGTTTAATTGCTCCACATATTTTTGAGTGAATGGCCATGTTTAACCAGGTTTTCAAAGGTGAACCTCTAACCCTAATTTTGAACTCGAACAAAGTAATATCAACGAGGCTGAAGTTAGCTTCTTATTCGGCCAGCTTCTCATTCACTTCTTATTCACGCTCATCATCATCACCATTTATTTATATAGCGCCACTGATTCCGCAGTGCGGTACAGAGAACTCATTCACATCAGTTCCTGCCACATTGGAGCTTACAGTCTAAATTCTGTAACACACACAGACAGACAGAAAGAAAGAAAGAGAGAGACTAGGGTCAATTTTTGATAGTAGCCAATTAACCTACCAGTATGTTTTTGGAGTGGGAGGAAACCGGAGCACCCGGAGGAAACCCACACAAACACAGGGAGAACATCCAAACTCCACACAGATAAGGTCATGGTCGGGAATTGAACTCATGACCCTAGTGCTGTGAGGCAGAAGTGCTAACCACTAAGTCACCGTGCTGCCCTAGCCACTGTGACGCTCCATCTTCTTATTCAGAAAAGCTTATTTTTAAAGGATTAAATCAAGTTGGATCACTGATTTCACATCAGATTGACACTCAAGGGTGTCCCTTACACAAGCTGTAATAGTATTTACTCTGACCTAACAAGGTTTTGGGCATGAAATCAGGGGAAAAAGTGGGCAAAGTCACCATATTTTAACATCTTGAATAAGTAGCTGTAGTTTTGGAGGGGTTAAATGGTGTTGGGCCACCAATTTGATAGTGGGAAACAACACAGGGTGGTTAGTTGCATGAAAAACACTTGTCTTTTGCCTAGCCCAATACTGTTTTGGGCATGAAATCAGGTGACAAAGTGGGCAAAGATAGCATTTTCATTATTTTGAATAAGTAGCTGTAGTTTTGCAAGGGTTAAATGGCGTTGGGCCACCAATTTGATAGTGGGAATAAACACAGGGTGGTCAGTTGCATAAGAAAGCACTTGCCTTTTGCCTGGCCCAACACTGTTTTGGGCATGAAATCAGGTGGCAAATGGGCACAGATAGCTTTTTGATCATTTTGAAAAAGCTGTAGTTTTTTAAGGGTTGATTTTTTTTAATTAAAAATGGCAATGAAAATAAATCCCATGTCACTTTGTCTAAAATAAAATCTACTATATAAATGCCTAGTGGCGTGTGTGGAAAAAAAACAAACCAAGCTGCAGCGCCACCTGCTGGGCAGAGTTATACACTGACCTATATATTTCTTGAAGGAGAAGTGACAGTTGGGAGTGGTTGGTGGTTGCCGGGGGTTACAGTGGGGAGTTTTTAACACCTTAAGTAGCTTGATTTGACTAGAATGCATGAGTATCATGCACGGGTTAACTGACCTACTAAATTCCTAGTGTGTGTGGAAAAAAAAACCTCAAAAAGGGCTGAAATTTGGTATACTGACATTATTAACGAGTTGAGGGGTCAAACTCATTTTCGTGAGGTAATTTTACCTCATGAACACACATGTGTACAGTGGCGGATCCAGGGGGGAGCGATCGGGGCAATCGCCCCCCCCCTAGCAGGGGTTTGCTGCCGACGGCTGCACAGTATGTGCAGGTCCGTTTGGCAGTGACAGTGTGCTGCCCGGCTGCTCTGATTGTGTTTTAAACACACTGTCCCTGCCTGTCACTGCCGAGCGGAACTGCACATACTGTGCAGCCCCCGGCAGCCTCAGAAGTCGGAAAGGGGGCGGGGCCTAAATTGCCCCGCCCTAACATCGCCCCGGGGAACAAACATTTTCTAGATCTGCCCCTGCATGTGTAGCGGCGTGTGTTAGTGTGTGTGTGTCTGTGAAGATGAAGGATGAGGTGATGGAGAAAAATGATGAGGTGCTGACATGTGGACAAAACCACGTTAAAAAAGGGCGCTTGCATCGGGAAGTAACGCTCTTCCCCTGAGGAGGCCTAGGCTAGGCCCAAATGCATGACAAGAACCTTTTTAACACCTTGAGTAGCTTGATTTGACTAGAATGCATGAGTATCATGCACGGGTTAACTTGTAGAGTATATACAACATCAAGGGGTAAAATGGACCAATAGGAACGAAACTTCACATTATCATAACGCCCAATTCTCCTCCAATCCCTCCAAAAAAACTACTGCAACACTTCACAAATGAGAATAATTATATACTTCAAAGAAACATGACATCCTCTAACACAATACTCTGCATTACACCCCATCACCTGTCTATAATATCACCCACACACCCTTTACAGTAATGAAATGAAAACAAACTTTAAATGTATGGAAACCTTACAAAAAAAAAAAAGAAGGGATTTCCACAAAATCTAATAGTGAAAGAACAGGATAAATAGCCAAGAGTCGAGAGATTGCCAGATGTTAGCTACCACCTAGGGATGTCTCAACCTCTGTCAGAGTCTACCCCAGCCCTCAGCATCCATCCGGTCCCTCTCCACTTCCTTTATTTTCCAAACCTCATGCAGAATCCACAACCTCAGTACAGGGAAGGGTTTTGCCTCTAATGGCCACAGAACAAGATATCATTATTAGGTTGTCGTGCATAAAGCACTCATCACACTTGACAATGTACATTTCAGTGATGCAGAGAGCATAGGCGATGGATTACCGAGCTGTGGTAGAACGTGATATACTCAGATGAATCATACTTCGCCATGCTCCCGACAAATGGATGAGTGCACATGTGGTACCAACCTAAAGAAGTGTATGGACCTGAGTGCTTGTTTCCAACTTTGAAGGGTTCTGATTGTTCCGTAATGTTGTTAGGTGCATTATCCTCTTATGGTTTGGCGGCAGCCATTCCCTTAGAAGGCAAAGTCAATGCTAAAGGCTACTTAATGGTTCTAAGTGATCACCTTCTCCCCAAGTCGTAACATTTCTTTCCTGATGGGAGAGTGTCTTGCAAGATAACAATTCCCTCATCCACAGGGAAAGTGTGGTCCCCCAAATGGTTTGATGAGTATGACACTCATGTTACCCATATATCATGGTCTTCACAGATCTGATCCCGATCTAATATTTATGGAATAGTCTAGAACGACACCTGAGACAGGGCTATTCACCGTCAACGAAGCATCAGTTGGGTGACTTTCTTGTGGAAGAATGGTGGTGTGTCCGTCCTGCACAATTCCAGATATTGGTAGACTTAATGCCTCAACGTATACAGGTCATACTGGCCACACGTAGTGGCTCATCACCTTATTAAGCAACTTTATATTAGTGCTTCCATTTTTTGTCCATTACCTGTATGTCTTATATACTGTGGTTTATGCTACTTTATATCCAAATTCTGCCATGCCATATGTATAGAAAGAAATGGAAAAAATGTCTTTGGATATTTAATGGGTTTGGTACTTATACTCCCAGAGGTACCTCAACCAATTGAGCGTAAGTCAAGATCATAGTTTAAGTTATTCCTATCGGCCACTATAATTTTATGTGAGCTTGGGCCACACATGACGGAACCAAAGTAGAATAATGGCAGTTATTACTAAAAGCGATGGGCTTCCATGTGCGCACCCACCTGGGCTGTCTGAGGAGGCAAGAACCGACTGATTCAGTTCCTGCCTCTAGGATTGTAAGAACATAGCTTTTCATCATCATCATTATTTATTTATATAGCGCCCCTAATTCCGCAGCAGAACTCATTCACATTAGTCCTTGCCCCATTGAAGCTTACAGTCTAAATTCCCTAACACACACAGACAGACAGACCAAGAGAGACTAAGGTCAATTTGATAGCAGCCAATTAACCTACTAGTATGTTTTTGGAGTGTGGTAGGAAACCGGAGCGCCCGGAGGAAACCCACAGAAATATGGGGAGAACATACAAACTCCACACAGATAAGGCCATGGTCGGGAATTGAACTCATGACCCCAGTGATGTGAGGCAGAAGTGCTAACCACTAAGACACGGTGCATGCAGATTAAAATCTAGAAGAGCAATAAAAACTGTGCCAATTGTCTTTAATGCAAACAAATTAGTTATTGGGCCATAGTTTGTAGGTGATTTGAAAGAAACATTCATAGAATTCAGATAGAATGAGGCAGGTTTATGACTGGGCGCTTTAAATATGCCCATGTGATTTTGCATGTTAGTCATGGAAATCTCTTGTCCCACTAGGTGGCGATACAGTCTCTGTTATGAAATAAGTTTTGCCAACAGTAGGGATGTATTGACATTATTGCCATTCAGTTCAATCTTAGGATTTGTAACCTGTTTGCGTCCAGACGTAACTTTGTCCACATTCTTCATTGCAATGTCATAGACGAGTTGAATAAGCTGTGTTTTGGGATATTTTTTTAAGGGAAAGTTTGTTGAGATTAATGCTCATTTCTACAAATGCAATAAACGTTTAATTAGCACTATTTCAGACCTGCCGACTCGAGCACCCCTACCATGAGACGTATGATTTAAGACTGTGTCACGCTCTGATAGAGCCCATCTACGGGTCACTTAATTTTATAAGGTATTGGGCTAACTAATTACTAGCTTTAGTACAGTAATATGTTACAGCATTCAGGTTGTACTTCCTAAAGTAAATTGCAGCCAGAGATCAATAGAAAGTGAAAAACTCAGTCAGGTTGTACGTGCTCTGCTGGCTAGCATGGCGCTGCTATTGTGTTATGGAGATATACTCATGCAGGCTTAATGGTAGCAGTAGGCGTGGAGCTGTATATTGTGAATATATGGGTTCTGTTCAAACGTAGTCCATTTGCGTAGTGTATATTGCATGAAAGAGCTCCCTGCATGCTCAGAAACGGACCTTGCACAAATGAACGCAATTGCATACAAATCATGTCTGAAGGCAAATGACTACTGCTTACAACTGAGGGGCAGAATGGGGGAGGGAAGGGGCAGATGAACATAGGCAATGTACAGTAAGGACACGCTGAGGATGATCTGGCACAGGAGCAGCCGATTTAAGTCCTAGGTTTTTCGTAAGTACGTTTGGTTTCAGCCGTATCACTTGCACCAACTACAGGGCAGGTGCAAGTGCCGACTGATAGTAATGACTGTCACGCCATAGTCTTTGTTTTAAAACTACACGTAAGCATGCCACTTGCTACCAGAACATGTGTATGCAAGTAAGATAGACTATAAAAACACATTAAAAGCATATTTTTGTATTTAATATAATATAATGTATTTAATAAAAAAAATAAAACTTGTTTTAAAGTACATATATATGTTAATGATTATGCTGTTAAGAGTTGTTCATTTATTTTATAATATAATTATTTTTGTATGCATGTGACCTTATATTGCACTTGCTTGTACCTGTAGTGCAGTCTGTTACGTCTGTCTACGTAAGGGAAGTACCGTTTAGCGTATGGAGCGTACTAACACCCAGAGTCAAATTGATCCGCATCTTGAGATCCGCTTCCACTCGAGTGCGGTCACGGCTACACTCAAGTTCTCTGCTCTTTTTTAAAACATAACTTATGAGCAGGTTGCGTTCTGACTTGAATCAGGCAATTGGTTGTTATACTGGGCATGGAGCTATAATGGGGACACTTTATGTTGTGGGATTACAGCAGGCACGAGGCTGCGTGTGCTGGATGTTAGGCTATACATAATAGCCAAATAATACACTGTGATAAAACATGTGCTGAAGTTGGCAGGTCAGCTGGTCATGTGAAATGGTGAGGGTATACTTATGATGATCTATGTGCCAATGACATGCGCCCAGCTTGAAAACATCATCTTGATAAATAGTTCTCCGACATTAGGTTGTATCTGATCGTGCCGGATTGCTAACCACACACAATGCTTCCATTGGTGATGCTGTGTTGTGTTTACCAGTCTAGTGAATTTTTGGCAGTTCATAAAGTGTACTCAGAAACTTTATAGTACTGCTGTCATTTCTGTTCCAACTATCCACATATTCTCCTCCCACCTCTGTACTGTCTCACCCACACACAAAACGGCCACAGAAGTTGTGTTTGGAACTCGCAGCGCCCTTGTCCCTGTTTTTCATGTAGGGGATACCCTTCCTTCCATGTCTGATTGAGGATTAATGTTGTGCAGTCATATCACTGTAAGATGTTTCTAACATAAACACATTTTTCCTTACAGGGACAATAGCAAGGAGTTGTTTTCATGCTGAGCACTTCCATTGCTGGTAAGTACACCTATTTAAAATGTATTAAAATAGACTTAACATTGAGGATAAAACCACCCTGCTGTATTTAAACATCAAACTATAATTTTGTTGTTGATATGATAGGTTCTATATAAAAGAGCAGTAGTTTGTTGAAATTGAGTAATGACAGTTTGCAGAAACACAACTACTTTGACATATGGGATTAGTTTTATAGTATGTAAAATCTGATCATATTTTACTAAGCCTACCCCTATGTGTTAAATACAGGCACATGCTGAAAATAACTCTCTATATTCAGACATCCCAACTGTACAGTATACAATACAGACAGAGCTCAGAGGGGCGTTCCAAAGCATCTGTGCTCACTACATCATGTGCCATGTAACTGTGGTTGCTATGGTAGTAACATGACACTATTCAGAGTTATGAATTAATAGTACTAGCAGTTTGAAGAACCAAACCAAGGAAAAATTGTAATTACCAATATTCTTACAGTCTGCCACAGTGATTTATGTTTAAAAATATATATTTTTCATAGGATTGCTGCTTTAAATAAAGTACATATATTTGGTAGCTATATTTGATATTACTTGACTATGATACCAAATAAGCCACAATTGGCCCACAATATAAAAACATATATAAATAACTAAAATAAAGACATACAATTTCAATAAGGAACACATCTGCATCGTTCTTATCTTTTTAAAAGCTTAGTGTTTCATTTGTTATGTTATTTTTTTTCTTTAAACTGTTACCAGCAAAAATGACCATACCACAGCATTAATCTCTTCACATTTTAAAATATTGAAGTATCGCTACAGCCTATCAAATCGAATTACAAGCTGTACCTCTGAAGGCACACCATTATGTGTGCTGACCTGCAAGTCACACAAATACAAACATCAGTGATAGTTTATAGTGAGATAATTGTGTGCAGTGTTTTGGGTGGGCCCACAAAATGTCAGATTCCACCTACCGACTGAATTATCTTGAATGATGTGAGTGAGTTCTCTGTACAGCGCTGCAGAATTAGTGGTGCTATATAAATAAATGGATAATGATGAATGTTGGATCAGACCACAAAATGGCTGCTCCCACTGTGTGCAGGTGACTGGTGCTCTTTAACTTCTTAAGGCTAGATTTACTAAGCTGCGAGTTTGAAAAAGTGGGGACGTTGCCTATAGCAACCAATCAGATTCTAGCTTTCATTTATTTAGTACTTTCTACAAAATGACAGCTAGAATCTGATTGGTTGCTATAGGCAACATCCCCACTTTTTCAAACTCGCAGCTTAGTAAATCTCGCCCTTAGACTCTTGATTTGTTAATCTCAATTTGTATGAACGTTCATAACATGGGTAGTAATATAGGGAAACATGAGGGAGGGTGTTTCTTTAATATATATATCCTTATATTGTGTATTGATGATCTGTATCCTGTTTGTCCCTGTACTTTTCTACATAGCAAAGAAATATCACAAAGTATATTCCTTTTAAACATGGGAATAGGCAATATTATATATTGTAGGATAATAAATATTTTATGGAGCACTGATTAGAAAGTGACAGTTTTAGAGTGTAAATATGTTAAATGATTTGTGTGAGTTAAATATTATGACACATGTGGCCTTCAAATGTCTTGATGCATAACATTGCTTCTTAATTAAATGAGTAGACAAACTATGTCTACAGCCACTGAATAACTACATGTCCCAGAATTCCCAGCACTTACATAGTTGGCTGGGGATTCTTAGAGGTATATTTACTAAGCTGCGGGTTTGAAAAAGTGGAGATGTTGCCAATAGCAATCAATCAGATTCTAGTTATTATTCATTTAGTACATTCTACAAAATGATAGCTAGAACCTGATTGGTTACTATAGGCAACATCTCCGCTGTTTCAAACTCGCAGTTTAGTTAATATACCCCTCGGAGTCAGAAGGAAATAGAATGCCTGGTTGCTGAACAACCCTGTTTTTTTTGCACTGTGACCTTTTTTTTTTGGTACCAAAAATAGTGTCATTGACTTGTGTTACAACATTCATTCCACGATTCTCTATTGCCATTGTTTAATTTCACTACCAGCTTCCTGAAGGATCTGGGAGATATGGAGAAGAAAAGGCTGCGGGTAGATGGAATTCCAACTGACATTTCATCCGAACGTGTGAAGGATAAGCTCACTATACACTTCCTGAGGACTCGAAATGGGGGAGGAGAGGTGGAAAGTATTGACATTATCCCTGGAACTCAGCCTTATGCCATTGTTACGTTTGAGGAAGATAAAGGTAAAACAAAAATTTAGGGTTGATACCCATTGTAAGAGCCCTTTGCTAGAAATTAATGAAGAAGATCATATTTAGTACATATACAAAATGTAATTAGAAATCTTTTTCAGAAATGGTAAACTATGATGAAGCCCAAGGGGCACATAACTTTTATATGATTTTGCCCATTTCTAAAGCTGGGTACACACTACAGAATTTTCCACCAACTTTTTATGCCGATCGATTTTACATGCGATCGATGGTCCGATCGCTCGGTCCATGGACTGCATACACACTAGCCTTGTTTAGGACGATAAAGGGAAGAGCGACGTCCCTTTAGCAACTTTTTACAGCCATGTTGTCGTGACCAATAATTTTAATTTCGTACACACTGAAGCATCATTTGCGTGGATCGGTCGGAAGTTTATACACACTACACAACGGAAACGAGATTGGAACAAAAATATTAAACGGTACGACCAACCAAATGAGGCAACAATCGTCCATTTGGGCAGACTTTCGACCATCGTGTCACTGCACACACTGACCCGACTTTTGAACGAGCAGTCGTATGTCTGCTGATTTAGCCGATTATTGGACGAAAACCCTGTATTGTGTACCTAGTTTAACCCTATGTTCCAATGTGAATTTGTTTTTAGCGGCTTTGTATGCTAATGGAAATGACGCTCATTTAAAACAAAAACAAAAATTACACATTTTAATCTTTGTACTGCTTTAAGGTTAAAATACGGTACATATGAATGCTTTTCTGAATCTTGAATCTTTATGATGTGAATGTGACATAAAATTTAGTGAGCACTTTCACAGATTGTTGTTCATTAGAAGGTAATTTTATTCTTCCAGAGAATAGCATATGGAATAAAATGGGCTCATATTAAAGTGGGTGTCTAGGAAACTCTTGCACAAAACTGGAGAACAGAAAATCATTTTACAGTATTGTACCCAAAGTGCATGTTTCACTAAATCTGTATATTAAATGAAGTTAACACAACCTCTGCAACTCGAATGGTAACCAAACGTTTGCACACGACACATTCTCCGTTTTATTTTTTCATTTTCAATTCGATAAATTCAGCAAACAATTGTGCATTAAAATTAGCCGGAATGCGCAGTGTTTAGGTTTGTACCCTGCAGAGATTGTAGAAGCTGCTTTTCACTCACAGATGTGGTTAGTGAAACATGCAATTAAACCAGAATTGCCCAAATATTTGCACACAACTCTATGTACAAAATGGTCCTTTTAAAATTGGTACAGTGAGTATATGAAATTCCTGGAGAGAAGATTGTAGAGACATGACATGAATATTGTTGTTGTGTACTGTATCCAGTTGAACAGTGAGTGTCTTAGTATTCTCTCTTTATCTTTACAGTGGCTGAGATGGTCCTGAGAATTAAGAATCACACTTTGCAAGTCAATGACAAGGCATATAAGCTGGTAGTCAGTGAGGTTATTGGCAAGCTGGAACTTGATGAGGTACTAAAACCAATACATATGCCAATTATAAGATAGTGAATAATTGATTTTACTGTTAATGCTATTATACATGAACTTAGAGAGGCGCCAGCAGTATAATGTCAGTGGTAAATATCACCCCCTCTACTCCCCTCAGCTGGGACAGGTCAAACCCATCTTCACCACCCAAAGTGTTCTGCCCTGTCGTGTTCAGTTGCCCTTGCAAAGTGGAGATGTTGCCTATAGCAACCAATCAGATTCTAGTTTTCATTTCTTTAGTACATTCTACAAAATGACAGCTAGAATCTGAATGGTTGCTATAGGCAACATCTCCACTTTTTCAAACCTACAGTTTCAGAAATTTACCTCTAATGCTGGAAAAATAAATAATACTATTTTGGAACTTTCAGTAGCAAAAAACTGGGACTGCCCAGGGAACACCCCTAGATTTGCAGCATACAAACCATGTGCATGCAGCCTTAGATAACTTGATATATCTTTCAAAACACCCTGTTTTTATTTTAACAAATGTAGTTTTTACTCATGTTTCCCAATGTCAACTATTTGTTTCCAACCTACTGGGAGATTACATTTTACCTTGCATTGCTCCCTTGCTAAGGCTTATTTATGAACCCTCCCAAAAATGTGCTATTTGTATTATTTGTGCGATGGTTTTAGCGCTTCCAATGTGCACACCCACATCCCGGTCCTAGGAGCTGACCCTGGAAAATCAATCTGGGCTTTGCTTTGTACAGTTTCAGATCCCCTTGACAAGACATATGGTGGAAAGAGTAAAATGTGATTTAAATGTCCAACCCAATTCTTTTGGGCTGTCGCAAATCAGGGATCTCACCCTACATGGGCCCTCTCAATTCTTTTATTGCATTTAAATCTCATCCCACAAAGAATATCTAACCCCTACTCAGCGAGCAACGTCACTGATCAACTCCTCCCATTAGACTGTGCAAACCTTTGCACCCTGAGATACGGCCCTTTTTGTCCCACAAATCCAATGTGCTTACCTGTAATACTGGATGCATTTGCAGAAAGTAGGAGGGAGGCGTGTCACATCACATAGGAACATTTGATCTGAGTATTTACACAATCGTGAACAAGCCAGAGTAAGTGGACCAGCCAGTGCGAACTGACAAGTGCTTTAGAAAATAAATTGGTGGGTCGGCACATCTTTCAACTCATCAATAGTTCTGTTAAAAATTATTTTAGCAGCACTGATGTGGGGGCTTCCTGTACATTGTGGTGGACAGGCATAGACATGGCGCTTACATGTGTAGGATCTGTACATATGCCAACCAAGCTGGTCTCATGTGGTCCATATTAACAATATTTGTGATTTAATAATTCCACCATATTATTGGTAAAGAGAGTCTGTGTTTCCTCTCACTGACTGGTGTATATCTAATCAGCTAAATAAACAGGATTTGTAAGACAGACAGTCAGATACTACTGTGTATGTTTTACGATATGGACGGTGTACACATAGAGGAAACAGGATGCCCCTCATGTCATATTTATCATTAGGGAACTAAAACCTACAGCTGTTCAGTTATCAGGTTTATACAGCTGAGCTGTCACCACAGAGACAATAGAAGTGAAAAAAATGGAAGAAAAATCAAATTTAGTTAGGGCTGTGCTTGACATTACATAATAAATAATGTGTGAGTATATAATGCAATATTGTGCTGTCATACAAGGCATGTAAACCATAGATGGATTCTAACATTCAGAATAAATTGCAGGCTCTCCTAATGGTTACAAATTACATGAGTCACGAGGGCGAGCATATTGCAGTGTGTAAAGCACATTGTGGGGAAGAAGTGTGAGCAGTAATACAAAATAGTGGTTGTAGTTTAATTGGGGCTAGTATGATAATACACATAGAAATTGTTTTATGCTAAATAGCCTTTCTCCATCTGTATGCTAAATAGCCTAGCATAGAGACGGAGAAAGTTGGCGTCCTTTCTTCTTGTTAGCAAACAAAGAATAAGGACCACGGACCTGATTCATTAAGGATCTTAACTTGAGAAACTTCGTATTTCAGTCTCTTGGACAAAACCATGTCACAATGCAAGGGCTGCAAATTAGTATTCTGTTTTGCACATAAGTTAAATACTGACTGTTTTTTCATGTGTACAAATACGCTATCAAGTATTTGTGTGCTATATGAAAAAACAGTCAGTATTTAACTTATATGCAAAACAGAATTTTCACCCCTTGCATTGTAACATGGTTTTGTCCAGGAGACTTAAATAAGAAGTTTCTTAAGTTAAAATCCTTAATGAATCAGGCCCCAGGTCAACAAAATGTGGACTTATTTTAGTGATGCACCCTGGCTCTCCCAGGCCTTATTACACCACTGCATCAGAATGTATCAACTATAAACATAACACATAATAATTATAACAGTACAGTTGTAAGCAAACATTTGGGCTCCCAGGTCAAATTGCATGTTTCGCTAAATCTCTTAAGTGAAAAGAAGTTGTCAACACCACTAGATTTCTGCATATTTCTGCACATTTTATATTGCACTATTTGTTTGCTGAATTTAATAGCCTTCACGGCCCTCAGACTTGGATATTTTTGAAAACCTGCAGGGAGATCTCAAACATGCTGTGCATGCAAGAAGACTGAATAGAACAGTTCTGCAAATAGACTGTAAACAATTTCTAAAGCAAGAATAGAAAGACTCTTAGGGGGGTATTCAATTGTCGGCGGGATTGCCGAAAATCCCGCTGTCCGCGCAGGATTTTACGGTAATCCTGCGCGGAAAAATGTTAATACGGTAATTCACTCGCTGGATTTCAGCTCGCAGCTCAGGGGGCTGCGAGCTTAAATTTTAGCGAGAGATTACCGTATTAACAGTAATAGTTTTTGAGCGCGGGATTTTCGGCGGTCCCGCCGTCAATTGAATGTGCCCCTTAGATGTCTACAAGAAATGCTGGGAAGCTGTGATTTATGCCAAAGAAGGTGTTTTTAACTATTGACTGATAAAGTGCCCACAAACTTTTGCATGTGCCACTTACACTTTTTTTTAAATTGTTTTCAGTATGTTAAATTTGGCAAACAAATATGGAGAATTATGACATACTTAAGTTCGTACCTTGCATTTAGAGATTCAGTGAAATGGACAATTTAACCATGGTACCCAAAATTTTGCATAGAAATTTATATACATTGTATATATAGTCATATTTGAGCGTTACTTGTGGTTCTATAGTTAAATAAAAATGATCATACAGCTGCAGTACTTAGTATTACACTGCTAATATTGGTATATAAAATGAGCCATGTTTTGCTGTGGAAAACTGTAAATGAAAATCTGTGCAAATTAATTTCTGTTATTCTAGTCTCATACCTATACCAGTCCCTACTACTCATACCTATTCTAGTCTCATACCTATACTAGTCTGTACTACTCATACCTGTTCTAGTCTCATACCTATTCTAGTCTCTACTACTCATACCTATTCTAGTCTCATACCTATTCTAGTCTCTCCTACTCATACCTATTCTAGTCTGTAGTACTCATACCTATTCTAGTCTCATACCTATACTAGTCTGTACTACTCATACCTGTTCTAGTCTCATACCTATACCAGTCTGTACTACTCATACCTATTCTAGTCTCATACCTATTCTAGTCTCATACCTATACCAGTCTGTACTACTCATACCTATTCTAGTCTCATACCTATTCTAGTCTGTACTACTCATACCTATTCTAGTCTCATACCTATACTAGTCTGTACTACTCATACCTATTCTAGTCTCATACCTATTCTAGTCTCATATCTATACTAGTCTGTACTACTCATACCTATTCTAGTCTCATACCTATACCAGTCTGTACTACTCATATCTATTCTAGTCTCATACCTATTCTAGTCTCATACCTATACCAGTCTGTACTACTCATACCTATTCTAGTCTCATACCTATACCAGTCTGTACTACTCATACCTATTCTAGTCTCATACCTATACTAGTCTGTACTACTCATATCTATTCTAGTCTCATACCTATTCTAGTCTCATACATATACCAGTCTGTACTACTCATACCTATTCTAGTCTCATACCTATACCAGTCTGTACTACTCATACCTATTCTAGTCTCATACCTATACCAGTCTGTACTACTCATACCTATTCTAGTCTCATACCTATTCTAGTCTCATACCTATACCAGTCTGTACTACTCATACCTATTCTAGTCTCATACCTATTCTAGTCTGTACTACTCATACCTATTCTAGTCTCATACCTATACTAGTCTGTACTACTCATACCTATTCTAGTCTCATACCTATACTAGTCTGTACTACTCATACCTATTCTAGTCTCATACCTATACCAGTCTGTACTACTCATATCTATTCTAGTCTCATACCTATTCTAGTCTCATACCTATACCAGTCTGTACTACTCATACCTATTCTAGTCTCACACCTATTCTAGTCTCATACCTATACTAGTCTGTACTACTCATACCTATTCTAGTCTCATACCTATACTAGTCTGTACTACTCATACCTATTCTAGTCTCATACTTATACCAGTCTGTACTACTCATACCTATTCTAGTCTCATACCTATACCAGTCTGTACTACTCCTACCTATTCTAGTCTCATACCTATACTAGTCTGTACTACTCATACCTTTTCTAGTCTCATACCTATACTAGTCTGTACTACTCATACCTATTCTAGTTTTATACCTATTCTAGTCTCTACTACTCATACCTATTCTAGTCTCATACCTATTCTAGTCTCTCCTACTCATACCTATTCTAGTCTGTACTACTCATACCTATTCTAGTCTCATACCTATACTAGTCTGTACTACTCATACCTATTCTAGTCTCATACCTATACTAGTCTGTACTACTCATACCTATTCTAGTGTCATACCTATACTAGTCTGTACTACTCATACCTATTCTAGTCTCATACCTATACCAGTCTGTACTACTCATACCTATTCTAGTCTCATACCTATACCAGTCTGTACTACTCATACCTATTCTAGTCTCATACCTATACTAGTCTGTACTACTCATACCTATTCTAGTCTCATACCTATACTAGTCTGTACTACTCATACCTATTCTAGTCTCATACCTATACCAGTCTGTAATACTCATACCTATTCTAGTCTCATAACTATTCTAGTCTTATACCTATACCAGTCTGTACTACTCATACCTATTCTAGTCTCATACCTATACCAGTCTGTACTACTCATACCTATTCTAGTCTCATACCTATTCTAGTCTCATACCTATACTAGTCTGTACTACTCATACCTATTCTAGTCTCATACCTATACCAGTCTGTACTACTCATACCTATTCTAGTCTCATACCTATTCTAGTCTCTCCTACTCATACCTATTCTAGTCTCATACCTATACCAGTCTGTACTACTCATACCTATTCTAGTCTCATACCTATACTAGTCTGTACTACTCATACCTATTCTAGTCTCATACCTATACTAGTCTGTACTACTCATACCTATTCTAGTCTCATACCTATACTAGTCTGTACTACTCATACCTATTCTAGTCTCATACCTATACCAGTCTGTACTACTCATACCTATTTTAGTCTCATACCTATACCAGTCTGTACTACTCCTATCTATTCTAGTCTCATACATATACCAGTCTCTATTACTCATATCCATTCTAGTCTCATATCTATACTAGTCTGTACTACTCATATCTATTCTAGTCTCATACCTATACTAGTCTGTACTACTCATACCTATTCTAGTCTCATACCTATTCTAGTCTCATACCTATACCAGTCTGTACTACTCATACCTATTCTAGTCTCATACCTATACCAGTCTGTACTACTCATACCTATTCTAGTCTCATACCTATTCTAGTCTCTCCTACTCATACCTATTCTAGTCTCATACCTATACCAGTCTGTACTACTCATACCTATTCTACTCTCATACCTATACCAGTCTCTACTACTACTATCTATTCTAGTCTCATACTTATACCCGTCTCTACTACTCATACCTATTCTAGTCTCATACCTATACCAGTCTGTACTACTCATACCTATTCTAGTCTCATACCTATACTAGTCTCTACTACTCATACCTATTCTAGTCTCATACCTATACCAGTCTCTACTACTCCTATCTATTCTAGTCTCATACATATACCAGTCTCTATTACTCATATCCATTCTAGTCTCATACCTATACTAGTCTCTACTACTCATACCTATTCTAGTCTCATACCTATACTAGTCTCTACTACTCATACCTATTCTAGTCTCATACCTATACCAGTTTCTACTACTCATACCTATTCTAGTCTCATACCTATACCAGTCTCTATTACTCATACCTATTCTAGTCTCATACCTATACCAGTCTCTACTATTCATACCTATTCTAGTCTCATACCTATACCAGTCTCTACTACTCCTATCTATTCTAGTCTCATACATATACCAGTCTCTACTACTCATACCTATTCTAGTCTCATACCTATACCAGTCTCTATTACTCATACCTATTCTAGTCTCATACCTATACCAGTCTCTACTATTCATACCTATTCTAGTCTCATACCTATACCAGTCTGTACTACTCCTATCTATTCTAGTCTCATACATATACCAGTCTCTATTACTCATATCCATTCTAGTCTCATACCTATACTAGTCTCTACTACTCATACCTATTCTAGTCTCATACCTATATCAGTTTCTACTACTCATACCTATTCTAGTCTCATACCTATACCAGTCTCTATTACTCATACCTATTCTAGTCTCATACCTATACCAGTCTCTACTATTCATACCTATTCTAGTCTCATACCTATACCAGTCTCTACTACTCATACCCATTCTAGTCTCATACCTATACCAGTCTCTACTACTCATACCTATTCTAGTCTCATACCTATACCAGTCTTTACTACTTCTACAGAACACATAACATAATAACTAATGCTATTCTCCAATAATCTTCTTTATTTTTCATTTTATGTATTGTTCATGTAAATGCTAACTAATTTAGCATCAGGGTTGTTGCTAGGTTATTATAAGTCCTACAACCTGGCGTCACAACACAGTAACTGATTCATTTGAGGTGTGATTACATTTGGGATAAGTCATGGAGACTTAATAAGAGTGTCATCACTTGGTGGTGACAGGACTTTGCGTTTAACAATGAATATGAGATTTGTTTAAGGCGTTTTAGACAGACCAGGTGGTCTTATGTTTCTTAACCCCTTCATGTCCATCTGTCACCCACCTATCACTCAGTGCGATGCCAGGGTTAGGCAACAACATTGCTTTGTTATGAATCCTATAAACCCTCTTCTGATTTAAAACCTTTACTTTATTAAACTGCAACTGAACAAGAACATTTATAATAAAACTAAATGTGATCTGTTTATTCACTCGAAATATATAAATGGATACTACTTACATCAGTTCTACAATCTCAGTATTTAACACACAAGTAAAACCACTATTTGACATTAATATACATTATAGGCCAGTGTTGGCTAACCTGTGACACTCCAGGTGTTGTGAAACTACAAGTCCCAGCATACCCTTCCAGCAATAAGCTGCTATATATTGGCAAAGCATGCTGGGACTTGTAGTTTCACAACACCTGGAGTGTCACAGGTTAGCCAACACCGTTACAGGCTGTATATTATACATGAATAATATACACAGCTTGACAGTCCTACTTTGCAGCACATGCACTGTGTGGATTGGTGAATTCATATACAGGGGCATGGTCAGTGTTGTCACAGTAGCTCATCTGACTGCATCCTCAGCTTTCTAATCTGAATCGGATTACATCAGGCAGTGGTTTCAGGATTTCTGGAAAAACAAAAATGAAGTACCGTATATACTCGTGTATAAGCCGAGTTTTTCAGCATACTTTTGTATGCTGAAAAAGGGCACTCGGCTTATACACGGGTGAACTTACCTGGTGTCCGGTCCGTCGGCTGTCAACTTCTGCATATGCGTTGCAACAACAGGAAGTTCGGCATTTGGAAAATCTCTCTCTCTCTCTCTCTCTCTCTCTCCTCTCTCTCCTCTCTCTCTCTCTCTCTCTCTCTCTCCTTTTTGTTTTTTTTTTTATTTACAGTGCAATTACATAATGAACAAACAATACAGCCACCATGTTCATACATTTATATCCCTACCTCTTTATTTAGGTTCGGTTGTACCCAATGATTTTAGAATCATTTATGAATGTTCCTTGTCATCTAGCTAAAAATGATTTCATAGATTGAACCTATCATTTTTATTTAGGTTTTTAAATTAGCGCTCTTTTCCACCCTAGGCTTATACTCGAGTCAATAAGTTTTCCCAGTTTTATGTAGTAAAATTAGGTGCCTCGGCTTATATTCGAGTCGACTTATACTCGAGTATATACGGTATTAAAGACATGCGCAAGAAGTGTGCTGTAAAGTACAGTGCTGCTAATTGGGTTGTGAAGAAACGGTTATCAGTAGTTGCGGCTGAAAACCAGGGTTGAGAAATGATGGCTTGCAGTGTGTCACTTCTCCTAAACGACTCTCTAATTGATAATGAAGTATATCCATCTAAACGTCTTTATTGCCTGATAGGAAGTATCCAGTGTTTATTATTAATATTTTTTGTGCAGGTGTTTCAGAAGTTGTCTTTGACTGTGCACTACAAAAGATTCCCGGAAAACTGCAGAAATGTTTTGAAGAATATGAGAAAGACTCACAGAGACGTCAAGTTCGACTTTAATGAAAAGACAAAAACATGTGACATAAGTGGAACATACACAGAGATTCAAACCTTGGTCCAGGAGATTGTAAACAAGTTAGACATTGGATATGAAAGCTTGAAGCAAGACTTATTCGATATGCAGAAAAGAGCCAAGAGTGACCAGTCTATACTCAGACATCGCTCAGATCTCCAAGGTATACCACAGGTCGCAGATCAAAGATCTATGCCACTTTCTGCCAGTGCTGAGCAGACAAGATATGTTCAGAAAAATGAAACCATTGAGCAATTACAGGAACCGTTTGTCTGGGATGCTGATATATATAAGTACATACAATTCCATAGTTTGGAGTATAAGGAAATATTAAGCAAATATCAAGTTCAAGCAGTGGATGAAAGCTCTGATGGAATCACCACCCTTTATCTCCAGACTGTAACTGGTGGACTACATAATCTGGCAAACTTGAGAGCTGCTAGGTTTAACCTCATGGGACTTTACCAGGGGTTGGCACTATTACTAAGGAAAGAGCAGATAGATAAGAGAGGCCTAAATGGAGATCAGGACTTTCACAGGTCACTACTGAGAGACCTCCAAAGTTTGTATCCTATGCTCCTTTGTCATGAAGATGAACAATACTTGTTCCTTATTGGAAATGGTTTAGATGTGGGTCAAGGCAAACAATATATCAGTGACGCACAGTCTAAGTTTGACAAACCAACTAGTGCTTTAAATCCCCTGTTTAGCACACAACCTGCAGGAACCCCTGAGAGCACCACGAGAGAAGATCTATTAAAGTCCATTTCCCCCTCTTATAAGCATGAACGCTCTGAAGCCAAAGTAGGAAATAGAATAGCTGCAACATTTAGTTTACCCACAGACCATAGTTCATATTCAACAAGAACACAGTTAGACGAAAGATACCTGACTTCATCAAATAGTAACAGCAGACATCTCCTAGATCACGAGAAATATCCAAATAGTGACAAAACAGCCGAGACAATGGTGGAATACACAGCGGCAAAATATCTTAAAAATGAAGATTTTAGTCTGTCACAAACGGATGAGAAGTCTGGAAGCAAGAGCTTACCACCATTCAAAAAACTTGACGTTCTCCCAGCACTAAAAACTGGCAGAGAGGATATAAGACAGAGCAGATCCACCACTAAAAGTAGTGGTCCACTCAAACCTGTAAGATTCACTAAAGCATCAAGTGAACTACTCTACTCTAGCCTAGTAGATGTGGACCCTCCCCCCGTAGACTTTAAAATATCAGAAGGTAAACTCAGACGATCCAATAGTTTATCTCGTATTTATACTAGAGAAAACGCTTCGTCTGTTCAACAAGGTGACATATTTCCATTCACAGATGAAATCTTGGCGCAGGATTGGCTATGGCATTACATAAAGGAGTTTCATAAATCTGACATTGAAATTGCTTGTACTGAAGTCTTGTTAATGGAGGAGCAATATAACGGTAACATTATATTAAAACTAAAGGCAGTTAGCAAATCCAAGTTAACTATGGCAAAGGAAAATATTCAATTATTGTATTGGAAAGAGAGTGTAAATATTACCAGCTCTTCTCTTGACTACTCCACATTAGGGATTAAAGGTCCAGATGATAGTGCAGTGTATGATTGGTGCAATCTGTTCCGCAGTTACTCCCAAAAACTTTGCATTAAGGTGGAGAAAGATAAGCTACTTATTATATATCCCAAAGAGTACAGTCAGCTTGTAGTAAATAAAATTAGATCCCATAGAAATTTACCTTTGGTGGTGGCAGATGACGGCCAAACCTCTGTACATTTCAAGACAATGGACCAAATGAACAAACCAGATTCCACTGGTGACAATAATGTTGAAAATCGTATTGGCTGGTCGAAGAGTAAATATACCCAACCTCAGCCATTGTCTTCTGAGCTGAGCAGTCAGGATGCTGTATCGGAAACTAATGACTATCAAGGCATGCGATGTCTGGAAGATCAGAAGTCTTCTCAGTTTGATAGCACCGACACATTATCTAGAATCGCCAATGAAACTAAAACCTTCTTCAGTAATATAATGCCGCCATATCAAGAAGAAAACATACAAACCTCTCCACATCCAAAAGAACTTCAAGATTATATAAAGGGAAACAGTTTTCTTCAAGAGCAAGATTACTTTAAATCCAAAAGTTCATTTTTTGAGAATCCTCAGACAGATCTCTACACATCCAAACATTGTTCACCAGATTTCAAAGCAGCCGTGAAAACTTATGATCAGGGTCTTGATAATACCACGGAGTTATTAGCAGAACAATTAAACTCCCCTTCCCAAAGTGTCAAAAATAGATCTTATTTGGAGACAGATAGTGGGGAAAAGGGCATTTTGCAAGAGGGTTCCTTCCCGCAATTTGAGAGTAGTTCATCTGAATTGAGAAGTCCTGCGGTTGGCCAAGAGTCTGAGAAGACGGACACAGTTTGTGACCTGTGTAAGAACAGCAGCAAAGTAGTTAAAGTATCTTGTGGTCACTATCTGTGTGATAACTGTCATTCAACAACTATGGACCCATGTGGGATATGTCTTGCAAGTACAGCATCAAAAGACAAAGACGACCGGAGAATCATCATGACTCATACAAGTATGAGCCTGAGCTTACCTGGATATGAACGAGATACTTCTTTCAAGATAATGTATGAAGTGTCTGATGGAGTACAGGGGGTAAGTGACAAGAAGAGTCATGTTTGCTATACAGTGAGTATTTATTTAGCTAGTGTAATCTCAAATGTTCTTAAATTGTGTTTAGTACAAAGGGGTATGTATGCTATACATAGTTGTATGCTATATCTCTATACAGGCTATGAACAAACTTAGGGAGCTGTGTTCTCTGGACCTCGGTCACTCCACTATGGTACGCCTAAGTTATTGCATTTGGAGAAAATTATCACATATGAATAATATTTACCTGAGGGCTGCAGGAGAAGCTCTGCAGGAATGTTATGGGGGAGGTGCTCAGAAAAAGTAGTCTGGGTGGAAAATATGGCCCTGTAGAAGAGGACATTTATGAAGGGCCAAACATTGTCAGAGTGGAGATGAAGGGCTCATCAGGGATAGTGCCAGTTTCCAGAGGTGGTGTGGCCAGCCAAAGAGGAGTGGCCAGACACTAGATGGGTTGTGGTAAGTCCATGAAGGACACGGCTTGTGCCACAGATTTATTAAGCAAGAAAGTATTGGGGTCGATTCAAATTAGAATGCAACTTGCGTGGGGGTACAAAGCAACAGGGACTGGAGGACCTTAAGTGAAGTAGTGTCAATACAAAAAGCAAAATATAATAGAAAAAAAGTACTCCTATTAAATATATGACAATGTTCTACTATTGTTTATTAATATATTGGAAAGAAATTATAGTTCTTTAGTATTTTGAGATAACTTCTCAAATAGTTATAAAATGTTTTTTCCTAAAATTAGCAAAAATAAAATAAGGAAAATTGCTTTCCTTTTTATGCTCTTTGCCATGGATCGACGTCTCTGGACTCTCTGCATTCTCAATACTGTTGTAGCCCACTGAATGGCTGCTTGTACACTGTGTAGCTGAACGGTGCACTTTATGTAGTTCACAGCTTCAGTTCATCTGTAGATAGTATGTAACAGTCACAAATTCTTCCATTTTTTTTTTTACTAAGGTTGGAGATCCTAACCCAGGATGCCCGTACAAAGGTGGCAGATTTGAAGCCTACTTGCCAGACAACCGTGAAGGGAAAAAGCTCCTTTTGCTACTGGAGAAAGCCCTCAGTAAAGGCCTCACATTTCACATTAAGACATTACCAACAGGAGACAAAGTGACATGGCATAGAATTCCTCATAAAATTTACCCAGATGGAGGGAAGATAAAGTAAGTACAATCATGGAGCTTCTGTTAATACCTCTGACTATTCCAGGCCTAAAAATTGAGCTAGTCCTCCCAGAATAGACCCCCATGAGTGACTAAGCCCCCATCCCTTACAGACAACAGAGCTGGAACATCCAGCAAAATCAGAATTAGGACCTTAAAGTGGAAACTCTGTTGCATACAGAGTGTTGGGAGAAACAATTGCTAATAAGGTTGATCAGTAAAGTATGTATTGAATTATCTGCCTAAACAGAGAAGCAGTTCCTGCTATTCATGATGCATGAGCTGCGTTTCCTGTGAACAAAATGGTTCACAGGAAACATAAATTCCCATTCCCCACACACTGTCACCTGTAACTGAAGGAACTAGCACTCTGCTTGCGCACATGAGTTCTTATGCCAAATAGTGGTAAACACGCACTGCTAGCTTATTTATAAATGTAGGAGAGCGCTTGACAGAAATAAAGGAGCAGGCAATAGAGCCAGTGATACTCATTTCTTAAGAAGCAATTAAGGAGAATTGCTTGATCTGTTGTCTGCTTATCAATTTCTGTCCAGCGCTGCCCTATATATACATATTGTCTGGAAGCCGCCTGTGTAGCAGTGGGTGTTTACGCCTTTGCAAGCCTGAACATAGGTTCAGCTGACAATTCTTGAATAAGGAGAACTCTTTTGGACCCATCTAATAAGCACCGACCCAGTCCTTACAATATCGGGAGACTTTTCATTCAGCACTACTACTACCTTGTTACTCTCAAACACTGACCATAGTCTTAATCAAATGTCAAATTTTTTTGGGGGGGGAATAAAGAGACTATCACTTTTGAGTAAAAAATCAATCAAGTTAATACCTCTTAATGTAGTAATATATTCTGAGTACAGTCTAATGAAATCACAATACTACCTCTTCCCACTCAAAACTCATCTTTTCCTTAAAACCTACCAGCTGTCCACCTATCCATACTTAAATACCTTACCCTCTCTCCCCCCTGTCTCTTACACTTGATCCCCTCCTCTAACTCCCTTTGTGCCTCCTGTGTGTTTGCCCTCCCTCTAGGATGTATGCTCTTATGAGCAGTACCCTCTTGCCTCTGGTTTCTCTACCTATTCTTCTGCTCCTATGTCACTATGCAAGAAGCTATGTTTGGAGTGATTGAAGTCCTGGTAGTATTTGTTTAATGTGCGGTACTTTTTTTTACCCTGTATGGTCTTATGTCTGTCTCTATACAGCGCTGCAGAAATTTTGTGGCACCCTATAAATAAAGACTAATAATAATAATACTAGGTGTGTGCACTTCCAGGGCCTCATTAATTAAGCACATTTGATGAACATCACAAAACACCTTGGTTTTGCACCGTTAACCCAAGCACACATCACATCACCACTCTTGGGAGAGGAAAAATCTTTAGTAGGCAGTCCATGCATAGATGTATACGGCCCATCCTCCAAGCCCTTTAGTATCGCCCCTTTCAGTTAAATAAGTGTTTAACCTAAATAAAAATGCCAGTTATAACCTTATTATTGGCTTAAACAAAATCATTATAGTGAAAGGATATCAAAACTGTCTGACTATATGTCACAGGTGTGAGTGTGAATCCTGTTATAGCATCGCTAGGATTGCAGCTAGTACACCTCCACTGAAAGCCTATACTGTTAAAGGGACCAAAATGGTGGAGAAACATATGCCCTGTATAATAAACAAATACATAAAAAAAATAATCAGGCATCTGACAATCATACAGGAAAACAAAAAAAAAAACCTGTTGTGATGAATTTCAATTTTGTGTCCCTCCCTCTATTTTATAAAAGGTATACTGTATGGTGAAAAAAACCAAACATATCTTATATGCATTGTAGGAAGGAAAAAATATTCCACTGTACATAAAAGCAAAATATACAGCCCAGCACATTTTCTATACTACTTCTCCGTGTCAGGCCTATCTGCATTCTGCTCCCTTCTGCCAGCAGAATGTACCCACTCTGTACTACTCTTATATGCCTTATTTTGCTCTCTACTGCCTCCTTGATTTGTTCTAGTTACCTATATGTGGCCCTCATCTCCCACACCCATGTTTACTTCACATTTTCCACCATATGTCTTCCCTGGTTCTTGGATTTAATTGAGGATTCCATCTGTGCTTAATGGTTTGGCTCGATTCACCCTTGTGCCTCCTTATGCTTTTCTTACTTTCTGCAGATGACTGTAGCAGCCGATTCAGCAGATAAGGTCCTTTCACTGTACATTGTTCTCTTGCACTGAGGTCTAAGCACAATAACTGCTGTCACCCAGAGTTACCCTCTCCCAAGTCAAACCTCCGCTCCCAGAACCACTATTCCTGCTCTCATCACCTGGTACTTCCACCTACTGCAACTATGAGGTCTTATAACCATGCTCTAGCTCTCTTTTAGGGACTCCGAGCTTCATCTGCAGCTACTTCCTACTTTGTTATCAGATCTGTTTGTTATAGCTTGTAACACTTGTTTAAAAGGCCTGCTGATATATATTTTTTTTTACATATAGATGTCTCTTTCATTGATAAAACAATACATTTAAAATTATTACTGAGATTTATGGTGCTGTGCAGCCTTTTTGAAAGCAAGAGGGATGCATCTTGTGGCCCGTGAAGTGTATCTGGTTGTCCATCCCTGCTCTATACGGAGTCAGTCACTGACAATGACAGTAGAAGAGGTCCATTAAGGAGATATAACCCTTCACCTATACCTCCTCTGCTGTTGTCTTGAGTAACTGAAAGAGGAATAACATGGAGACAAGTTTAACACCATGTGCTCTCTATGCAGTGGCTAACTGCAGGATTGAAGGAACCCTTGTAGTGAGGCGAGACGGGAATCTCATTTATGCGTTTGTGAACTCTTGCCAGAGTAGTACCTTGGAACAACCACTGTTCTACCAAGTAACTCCCCAGTACACCAGTGTGGTACCCTCCCCTGGGCCACTTACTGTTACCTTGAATTAGTCAATGCTAAGTACCGCTGCAGAAGATAAGGGTCTACATCCATTCAGGTCTGGGAGGTAGATTCATAATGCACAGGACCACAGGTGTGTCTTAGACATCAGGGGCAAACTCAGGATTTGTAGAGGGGGGGTTTCCACACCATGCCGCCAGTGGGCGTGGCCAGCATGCATGGGGGGCATGGCTATAATTTTAGAGAGTGCTTGGCTGCTCTCTAACTCTCCCTATCCCCATAATATACATGGCCAATGCTGTGTGCACTACTGTTAGGTAGCTCTCTCTTTTCGAGCAGAGCCATGTGAAGCAGGGGTAGGGTACAGCCACCTCAATTATACAGTGCCCCAGACTTGTAGGGGGGGGGGGGGGGTTTCCAGGCACTAGGAACCCCCCCACCAGCCCCTCGGTTTGCCTATGGACATAGTAGTTGATTGAACAGGACGCGTAGCTATTTAACCAGGTGCTTCACTGCATGCAAGCCTGTACCTAGTAGCTTGAATACCTGAGACAGGAGCATAGATGCAAGAGTTTTCATTATGAGGTTAACTAACAATGTGGATAATGTGGTCATTATTTGAATACTGCATCTGGAATGCGACAATTCTTCATAAAATACTTTTTCTTTTAATTATAGTACTTTAAGTGTTGCATATTTGAATGTTTAACTAATAAATTTCATTTGACAGTATCTCTTTACTTTATACAGGAATGGATATCCAGATTCGGCATATATTAAATCTACAATGGCCCTGCTGAAGGATTTGGGCATTGAGTGAAAGAAAATAACAGACCTATTTCAATACATATAGAGCTACAGTATATTGCCACTCTACATACATTGCTTTTTTTCCTGTAACAGCTGGGACCAACAGTATATTGATAGCATTTATAGCAAAATGAGTAACTGTTACAAGCTCTGGACTACCAACACTTTAACTATGTATATAGGAGTGCGATAGACTTGGTAACATTTCAAAAGATACTGTGAGTTATTCATGTAAAATCCAAGCGCTTTTGTACAGGCAATGGATGCTTAATGTGACTTCTAGTGTGATTATAATGACCAGTAATTAGAAGAAAATTCTAATAAATATAGAACTGGTTTATAAGGATATCATTTTGTAAATGTATATATTTGCAGTGTTTTATAATCCCACCTCCACGCGATTAAATTCTAACTCAAATAATGTAATAATTAAACGGTAGATTGCCTGTAAAAAGGTATATGGTAACGTGAAAATAAAATTGCTGCTTGATTAAGACAAGGCACTGCTGTTGATTGTATTGATGTCATATAGCCCCATTAAGGAGCTGTTATTATCAGTACCATAGTCTGGGCTTCAATAGGTGTTTTTTTTGTTTTTACATTTCTTACAAACAAAATCATTTCTAAAAGTGTTTTCTTTTTATTTCAAACCGATAACCAATCTTTGGATATGCATCTCTAAATATATAATTCAAAGTATGTAAAGTTCAAAATTATGTAAAGTAGCTAAAAAAAAAACATGTAATTTCTGTCTTATCAGAACTATGAAAACTATCTGTACTTCCTCCCGTCTTAGACCCCACCTCACTCTGTAGTTAAATTGGCTCATGGAGACTATTGACAGGAATTCCCAGCACAAATGTGTCAAAGATGTAACGAAAGTGTCAAAATAGTGGCTTAAAAACCACTATAGTGTAAATGTTCTAATATTTTTTACTTCTTAAAAGGTGGTGGTGTGTGCCACTTCCCCACCTCCACTGCTAGTTAGTGTGTTACTGAATGTTTTCACTTTATAAACTGACAATTGGTTTTACATAGCAAACCTTACTTAATTTCTCTCCGGTAATGGACACATGGCGCTCAGCATACAGTGTGCAGAGGTTAAAGACAAGAAATCGGAAAGGAAGCACATAGAAGGCATTTAGCCTCGCTAATATAAAATACATTTCTGAATCATGCATGTTGAACACCGTTATATAAAGTGCACTGACAGAAGCATGGACACTTCACTGGAAAAACTTACAACCTGTTCCAAGCATGGGATCACTTTCGGGGGGACCCAGTTACTGCAGGTAGTGCCCGGGATCCCCATGCCTCCAGGTACATTGGGTAGGGGCTGCCCCACACTAGACAAAGGGAGGCTATGGTGCGGGTAGGTGGTTTAATGGTTAGCACTTCAGCCTCACAGCATAGGGGTCACAGGTTCTATTCCTGACCATGGCCTTATCTGTGTGGAGTTTGTATGTTCTCCACGTGTTTGCGTGGGTTTCCTCCCATACTCCAAAAACATACTAGTCGGTTAATTGGCTGCTACCAAAATTGACCCTAATCTGTGTGTGCGTTAAGGAATTAGACTGTAAGCTCCAATGGACCAGGGACTGATGTGAGTTCTCTGTACAGCGCTGCGGAATTAGTGGCGCTATATAAGTAGCTGATGATGTTCTTTGGGCAGGAACCATCTCTAGATAGTGATTGGGGGGGATGATATTCCTTCAGCACCTCCTTAGTGGAGGTACTTAAGTTACATAGTGCCGATCTTGGGAGCAGTCAAAAGCAGCAGCTCCTCCTCTAAACTCTCAGCTGCAGGGAAAGTAGGGCTGAGGTTTTCTGGGCTTGTGTGCTCTCTTTTCCTATGAGGTGTCTTTTGCATCTCAACATCTTTCTGGATTGTGCAATATTTTTTTTTTTATTCCTGTGTCTGGGCAAGGGAGTACATCCACCGTCAAGCTTGACAATAAAGATGGTTGCCTACTTCATCTTGGGAAGATGCCTTGTGTGAGGATGTGATGAGAAGCAGCTGAGCTGGCCTACGAGTACAACTATAGATATAGGGATGCTGATGCAGCTCATTGCACACCCAAAGGAATTTGGCAGGGATGCTCCCACCTTTGCTCTATCCAAGGCTTTCATGGGAGGAACCATCGCCTCCCATGAACTTTTGGATTCTGACTTTACAGCACCCATCAAGCCGGCTTGGGCTCAGGGCCTGGCAAGGTCGCTACAGGACCTCGTTCAGGTGGTCCTCTGCGTTTTCTTCCCAGCACTAAGGTGAAGTAGCGGAAATCTTGAGTTTTCCTCATGTCCAGTGGAGGATACTTATAGGAAGTGGACTATTTAGTGCGTGCTGTTAGCCAGACACTAGAGAATAAGGACAGATAGAAAATGGACAGCTCGCTGTTAAAAAAAAAAAAAAAAAAAAAAAAAAAAAAAAGAAGCATACGGTTTCCTTTCCTGGTTGGTGAAGCGTAGACTGATTGCAGATTTTAGGTCTCACGCACAATACAATCCTTTTTCCTCTCCCTAGTGAGGTGAACTGGAATCCCCATGTAAGGTGGATGCTCTCATAGCTCACCCAAAACTACCACTACTCTGAACTTTGCATAGGCTGTAGCACAGATCGAAAGAAAAAAAGACAGTGGAGAGATGGCCATTGCAATTACCCTGACATGGCAAAATTGGATTTTATTCAGAGATGTGTAGTGGTGGATGCGCTTAGTTTTTGCCAGTAAATTTAAAGTGCCCCAAGTTCCTGCATACGTGCTTTATTCCAATGTTGCACATTGGATTCAGAGAGAAATGATTGAACACCAGTGCAAAAATCCCATTTTCTTTTGCAGGATTAATATAAAAGACAATATTCCAGGCCAAACACAGGGCTCTTTTCCTTGCATGTTTTTGATGACAATCCTGCACCTTTTAAAGGAAGGCAAGAAATTTCACACTGGTTTAGGCTTTTGAGCGAGTGTCTATCTACTAATGTTTTTATTATTTGAAGTGGCAACATCTTGGCAGTCTGAATGTTGAGATTCAGTATAAAAGGGCCAAAACACAAGGTTAAGATGACTAGACATCAGAGAGGTCCACCTACTGACCATAGAGATGTTGAACAGTATTTATAATAAGCATGTGCAATGCACTTATGCTGCAATCAATAACCATGTTTTTCTAGTGCACTTAGGGCTGACCACAAGTCTCATTTGTTGCTGTGGATCACAGCACATGGCACCATAATTAATGGGCAGCATTTTACCATCAACTCTTCTGCCCCTGGCTGGATGCCCAATTGGGAAGGAACCACTGCCTAGAACCCTTGGCATTGGTCAATGCTCATCCACCCGTGCAAGAGCAGGTCCTCTGGTCATCAATGGTAGGAGATATTTTAACTGCTCTGACACATTACCGTCTTTAACGGGGCCAGAGCACTAATCATTCAGTGCTGGCAATACATAGCAATCTAGTGGTTTGTCAAGGTTAGTACAACTGGTCATTTGCTGAGCACTAACCAATGTGCTAAAATAGTAGACTGGCAAAATTACATAGCAAGTTGCAGTGTACAGAGAGCTAGCAGGGCCAACCATAAGGCAAGGAGTATACACCCCACTGTATCCAAGTTTGCGTAGGGAAATCACACATATGAAACAAATGTTATGACTACCACGCTGCATATAATTTATCAAGCCTCTTCAGCTGGCGGTGTACATGAAGCATAAACCTGGGGGGGAACCTACCTACCACCATTCAAAATCGTTAAACCCAACTTTATGCTGGGCTTGGGATAGAGAAAAAAAAAATTAGAAAAGTGGAACTTTACTATTGTCTCCATTCCATACTAATTTTTCAATCAGTAGAACTTCACACCACTGCAAAACAACTTTTTGCACAAAATATTACTGCTAGCCTGGACCACAAGATGCGCAGAGATGGCACTACTTTATTTTCTTCTACATTACTCATTAGAATCAGGAAACCATAGGCTGAGTTAGAAATACATCCCCTTTGCATTTTATATTCAGTAAGGTTGACACTATGGAGAGAAATCTCTGCTTCATCACAACTTAAGCCAGGAGGTGTTTAACAACTGTTTTAGCCATCTGTCAATTTGCTATATGAACAACTATTAAAAATCATGATTCTTGCTATACTACAGATCTAGGGGTGGCAAGAAACACCCAATAACTGCAAGCCCTCTTCCTCTCATTGTGCAGTTACTCTGTATTCTTTCGACTACAGTTGCAAAGAGAGCACATACAAGTGACCAATTCTTCTGTCATTGACATCTCTAGGAAGACCCAAGTGTAGAGGAAGAGGGCTCTGCAAGAGTTGCACTTTAGGTTCTAGTGTAGTGGATATTTGACCTTCCTAGCTATCATTTGTTTAGTACATTCTACATGACAGCTAGAATATGATTGGTTATTAGCAACATCTCCACTTTTCAAACCCGCCGGAAATCTCTCGGCTTGTTACATTTACCCCCTAGTCTCTTACCATAGCAGTCACTGATTAACAGCTTTCACACCCTATACTGGGCACAATGCACATCTGTTCCATATTTCACCAAAAATCTACTGATCTACGGAATGCAGATACTAAATGCTGACTTGCACAGCCCAGAGAAAATATAAAAAAAAGTTGTGAGCTTAAGTATTAAAATAACCACACCCAGGAAAAAGACTTTTGTTATGCTTTTAATTAACATTTGAAACATGTAAGGCATACGGCAAAGTTAGGCAGAAAAGCATTACACTTCATGTAAACAGCATTGGCACAAAACTTTTGTTCAACTTTATTACACTTACAAAGCAGGGAATCTTGGCAAGCGGTCACATTTTTCTGGCGACTTTTAGAGGAAGGGGATGAATGAGTGATTACCATTTGTCCAATAAAGAAAAGAAAAAAATTTCCAGAAAATTACTGTTTTAACAAAAGTAAATTCAATCTGTTTGGTTCTCTAGTTCAAGCAGGCAGGAAAATGGTCTGGCCAAGACATCACTTCCTGCTCCAGAGAATCCCATGCTCCGATACCTCAGCCGAGGTCATCCTAACCACAGCCATACTATTTTGGTGTTCTAATAGTGACCAAAATCTAGATCTTCACAACTGCACACAAAGTGTTCCACTTTATTTTCCTATTAAGTGGGCTGCAACAAAACAGGGCTAAGGACATTTTCTTACTGCAATAAGTTACTAATGCAAAGACTTATCTAGCTAATAGAAATTTGCAGCCAATTGTCCATATACACTGTATGCAATGGACATTTATTGAACTGGTTGAAATTGAAGTTTGGTATGGTTGCAATTTGGAAAACACTAAACTAAAGCAGTTTGTTAAAAGGTTTATGGCTCAGGCTTCATCCACCAATTGTTTATGCTCCTTAGCGAGCAGAGCACAGTTCTACTATAGAGAATTTTAGGCCAAACGAAGGATTGAGAACAAGTTCCACCAACCATGTCAGAAGATGTCCTTCCAGTCCAACATTCTATATTTACACAGAGCTCATACCAGGTGAGCAACCTGCCAACAGCAGCTACACTATTCACAGTAAGAACTAGTTAATGGTGCCTTATGACATCCACAATGAACTTGCATGGTGATGAAAGCAGGTCATCTGCTTTGGTTAATGGAATCACCAGGTTTTAAAATAAAGTCTATTTTTTGTATGGTCCATGATCCATGGGTCTGGTGCTTTACAGCAAGGTTTCCATGGCATTTAGGTTAAGTGTTTGTCCAAGTGGTTACATCTATTCTTAGTCTAACAGTTTAAGTCAGAAAACTACATTAGCATCCAATTACAACAGTTGCCTATTTAGAGTGGAAAAACAGGCTTTGGCAACCGATGCCTCAGACAGCCAAGACCACCATGGTTTTCCAGTTTGTCTAAGATAGTTTCCCCAAACTTCAATGAAATCTGACACTTTCCTGATCAGTTCTCTAGTAGATAGTGCTTTTACCATGGATGTGTATTTACATTGCTCATAAGTAGCGGTCAAGAATGCCATTTGAATAAAAATCTGTAGCCATCACACTGAGGCATGTTGAGCAGTATGGCAAGATTAAAGATTAGTGGACTACAAAAACTGTTCAGAAGATGTTATTGGTCATATAGGTGTCACAGGCTTTAAGCAAAACAGGAGGCGCCTGACAAAAGGCAGATTATGCCTCGTGTCGTTTTTTGCATTGCAAATAGTGGTGCAATATTGTTAAACAAAACCTATCTACAGCACACCCAAAACTGTATATTTAAAAAAAAAAAAAAAGGACAGGTACACCAGGAATCAAGTTGTACGAGTGCAAATTCATATGAACACTTAAAGATTTGGCACTGACCCTGCCATAATAGAGTCAATAGACCAGATTCTTTTGCCGGAACCATGCAAGCTGTGTTGTGTACCGCTACTGCAATATACTGAGAGCACAGTGACTGAAAGATTAAAGGCAGTGTTGATAGCTGATTCAGATTGTCCAGAAATATGCATATTGAAAAAGGACAAAATGTAGTTATATGGGGAAAAACCTGCCACAAAAGACCAGGAAACTACACCTACTATTTATAAAAGCCAAGCATTATACACTAGACTTCATAATGTGATCACAGTGAAGCATTTTAACATGGCTTTAGCCCAATTTCTCATTTGTTACAAGAACATTGGACCCCACCATTATGTAGTACTTTAACGTGACGATGGTATAACAGGCATGATTCCAAAGATTGGACCTTTAAGTCCTTGTCCTCAGAAAATCTAAATCTCTAAGCACTCTGGGTGATAGAACAAGACGTTTGAACCAAGCATTGCCTTCAGATTTTTATGTATACTATGTACTGGTAATCCCCTCAAACTAGTAGAATGATGGGGGTCAGATGTCCATGGGATAACTTAGCCCAAGATATTACTACCCTACCACAGCTAGAACTGTCTCCAGTCATGCTTTTGTTGAAAGTGACTGGCTGCAATGGTTCGTTTTTCTCCATTCGAAAAGGTGTCCGTGGAGAAAAATTGAGACTACTGGTAGGAGTAGGGAAGAGTCTATTCTGAATGGTAGGGGGGTCCTACTCTTTACCCTTACTATGCTGCTGTTTAGGATGAAGGGACAGTTTACCATTTACTATTTGTGCAGAATGCTGTGAATATGTCCTTGTTTCAAACTACCTATAAAGCCAAAAGTGTTCATTTAGATGGGCCTGGCATGAATAGAAAAGAACTTTGTAGATAGGCGTTTATAGGCTTGCGGAATAAACTACGTTTTAGAAAGTAGATGGTTGGAAGTGCGGCCTCAATATAGAGTACTATGGCAACCCCCTAAGCTATAGCAAGTCTATAACACATTTTACCCTTTGTGCTTTGAGCTAATCTACACTTCCTGCCCTTCCAGTATTCACGCAGAGAAAAAAAAAATTGATATTGAATACATTTGACCAAGTGCAGTAACTTTTAACGCAACACTTATTTTATCTGCAATACAGGATTACATCCTAGAAAAGGCTTATAAAGAGTGTGAAGCTAACACATTTGCATCAGGGCAATGCCTGTCTAAACTACTGCTGCGGATTACTATACCCGTGACCTACACCCTTCATGGTCAGTGATGTTTGTGCTTGTATAAGATTGGTCTAGGTTGTGTGAAACTGCATTGAAACTCACCAAGTCAAATATTTAATCTACAGATCTATGCACTAAAGCAAATATGCAGCCACTGTTCTATAAAGTATGATTTTTTTGGCATAAAACTGTAGCCCTTAAGTAGTTTACTGCAAATGACCAGGAGACATTTACCCCAGAAAACTAGAGTTTCAAGAGGATTGACATGTATTTAAAGACCACATAACAAGTACTTTAATAATGCCGAGGATCAAAGATCCAGAGGGGGGAAAAAAAAAAAAAAAAGTGTGAACACTTACTGTTAACTACTGTTCAAAAAGCAGTCACTTATGTTACTTGTATTGGCACAGAGATGTTGGTTGGCACATTGGTATGTTGGTAAACTGGCAGTGGTCCAGCTAAAGCCTGCCCATGACCTTGCCTTGTAAAACCTTGGTGTTAATGAATGCACTTGGAAATAAGGCAACCAGTGAGTATCAGGAGAGATTTGTTTCAATACAAACAGTATAAACTACAGTAGCTTGAAAAGGCTTTGAGTTTGGCATGAAAAATTAATGAGAAGTTTATTTGGCATAAGCCAGACTGTTACATTAAATAAAGTTCACGTGAATATATCTAAAGCTTCATGTCCAATGTAATAGCAAACTTGTACTTTGGGCATCCATGAACAATGTGCTTCATTCATTTTTGTCCAATGAAGATAGTTTCACAATACGGTCAAAGGGTAACGCAGCACAGTGGTGGTCAAGATTTTAGGATCTGCATTTAAACACTTATGTTTCAAACATCAAGGACAGCTTTGACCGGAAAGAGAAACCAAAGTTTACTGCAAACAGATGCTCAGTCACCTTGGGACAAAGACAAGCTGGACCTTAATGGTTACAGCAGTAATTAAACTATTACTCCCATGGGGCACAGCCAGTGCCATTGACTAGTCTGCAATGTCAAATGTTATCAATTCCAAGTTGGTCACCTGCAAAATTCAGAACTTTTAAAGTCTACCCAGTGGCAAAGAATCACAAAGAACCTAACCATTTTTTTTTTGCATTTAAAACCATTTTTCACATGATGGATGAACTCCTTAGCACTATTCTACTGTAAGCAGGTTACATGGGCACATTACAGAAATGCTGCAGTGGATCTAGTCCCCAAGATAAACCTTTCATATTCTGGATATTTAGATTTCTGCATGGCTTACCATTTCCTGCTAGGCATGAATATGGTCTGCATTAATTCATGTAATCAAAATCTTACCATAGAAATGATTATACAATGTAGAGACATCAGTAGTGGCTGGATATCAGCTAAAGTTCAGTTTTCAGGTTGCTACATTTGATGCTCACTTTAGCAGATTAGTACTCCATTAGCATACTGTTATGGGGCACAATGTGAATATCTAGTTTTTCTGTACAACTATTAATGCTTGCTTGGATTGCTCAATTATAAGTTATTAATTAATTGGTCCCCTAGATTGTGCTCAGTTTGCACTAGTAGTGATAATTTGTAAACAAACCTTTAAGTAATCTTAAAGGTCTGCAGACAACCATGTGACTTATCACGTGCAGACCTTCACTGGTGTAATGCATGGATTTAGAAGTCCACATGTGTTAGTCACATGACCAAAGAAAAGCTAATAAAGTGTTCACATTGTAACAAATTGGCAATGGCAGAGTCAGTACATTTATTTAATGAAACAGGATATCAGCAACCACAGTTTGTATGAAGAGTTAAGCATGTACAGTATATGGAGCATTTTAGAAAATAGTCTAATGGTGGAAAGACAGGATAGAAAACTTTTTGCCGCCCTCAGCAATTACAACTCAATACCTGGAATGTTATTGTGTAAAAGACCCAAGAGGACCACAATGAAAATACTTTTCAGAAAATCAAAAAAAACTGCAGCAGATTAAATAAACAACAAATTCCCCGCAGCTTGGCTCAGGATTCTTTGCTAAATCTTGTGCAGTTTATAGATTTTAAGAGAGATTTATCATCACTCCCCAGCATATGCTATGGGTATTAAAGTGTAACCCACTCACTGCCAAGTGCTGGTACAAGCAAGAGGTTATACGGTCATCTTACAACAGGGCTCAGTCACTCCCCAAACATACACACATTAGTAGGACAGTTTTCACAATCTGCAGGATACTGTGCTCCCTTCTGTACATCATCCCTTTAATTCTCTTCCTTCTTCTCTTCTTCCTTTGGCACTTCAGGGACCAGGATCACTTTACCAACATTTTTCTTCTCCTGCATCTGCCTCATGGCATCACCAATCTGCAAAGACAGCAAAAGCCACACTAAGGGGGGGGAAATTCCAATATGAAATTGAAAGTTTGATGCTCAGAGACCTTCACCCTCGCTATAAAGATCAACACTCTCTAAAGTTTGAGTTTTTGAATTGTATGAAATATTTACCCAAAGGCTACAAAACCCAATATAAACATTACACAAATCAGCCATGCCTCAGTAGAAGCTTTCAGGAGTGTAACAGCCAAAAAGGATCCAATATGCATGATTCTGGTCCTGGACTTCTGATTACAGAGCAGACTTGAATGTGTCACAGGTGGTAAAATAATGAGTCCACCCTTTAATTCTGGAGGGACTAATGGCTGGGTCTTGCTATGCTGTTTTTTGTGGGTAATGTAACCAGTATAAGCTTATTAATAACCTGAACAAGTTTAAATTTCTTCTTACCCATTATTTCCAAGAGTGTTCTGGTCATAGGCAGCCATTTGACTGTAGATGAGGTCTTCCCAAATTTTAGAAGGAGTTGGTCCCTTATTGAGAGCCTTGCATATACACATTCCCCACCTAAGCTACAACTATTCCCTACAAACTGCATAATATATTTTCTTGATTTGTGCGCATTGCCATTTTGGTAGTTAACCTTTGAAAGGCACAACTACAAACCTTAATGTCAAAGTATTAGTGAATTGGATGGGAAATGTGGTAGTGTACGCCTATTCAGTCTGCTGTAGACCAGATCGGCCCAAAAGTCTGGGATTAGTTGCTTTAAGACTGTGTGCACTTGTCATTCTGTCAACAGTGCAGTTGCCAACAAGGTTCCATGTAATCTGGTCAGTCTGAATGGCACTTATGCTCCATCTTCAATTGAGGTTTTTGAAGACTCATCTAAATTGTCATTTAAAAAAGGTGAAGACCTGTATTATACAGGTTATACCATACGGTCACTCAGCTGCACATTAACCCATTAATGCCTGTCCAACACTTTTACATCTGACTGCTAGGTGCGGTTGCACAGCTGAACTACAAACATATTCTACAACTGTATAGTTTAAGACAAAAGCCATCCTTTCCTACTAGCCATGGTAAAAAATCAATACCGCCGAAGAAGTTTTCCTAGTCCCACTAATAAGCCCCTATGCCGCTAGTCTCCCCACCTTCTCCTATAATCTATAAACTGTATGAGAACACCTAAACTAGTCCCTTATAGTGTACCATTACAGCACTTTAGGTGGCAGGAGCACTCCCTGGAAACAATGGGTAACCACCACCTACTACTTTGGAAGTGCAGCTTACAGGAAGTCTGATGGATGGTTCTGCTTCACAGGGAGACATTGGTGCAGAATGCATTCAGGTCACAGTGACAATTGAGGGGCTTAGATGTACCTGGGTGAAGTGTGGGATCGTTATATGTCTTAAGCTATGTCAGGGTAGAAGGAATTAGATTCACATCTCCCAATGCAGGCAGATATAGCAGCTAGCAATGGATCACTTGCAAGCGATCAATGCAGAGCAAGATTACCTCTTGTCTGGCTTCAGCCTGGTGGGACAAAGCAGAGCTAGTTAAATGTTAGAATCTTGTTCTACCATTAGAGGGCTTCCCTGAACTCCTCTTTTGGTATCATTTATAAAGGTTGATCAATTCGGAAATATCTTGGGACAGTCTGAGTTTCTCCAATATATTGAGTACTATTAACCACAGAAATTACCCATCCTGAAGGCTAATAAGCCTACATTAAATAGTAAACTAATCCAATTGTAAGCTTCATGTTACCAATCTAGACTGGTTAATAAAACTGCTTTTAAATTTTAAAGCTACCAATGATTTTTAAAGTTTTACAAACTGATTAGTAGCAATTACACAATGGAAGTGTGCTTTCCATTTAGGAAATTTTGGCCTTTATGATCATTTAATGGGAAAGTTGGTATGTTTTGACACATTCCTCACAAATCCCTATCCTGTATTTTTAGACCTTCACTCTGGAAAGGTTACAAAGTTCCTTTTAATCCAAAAACCTTGAAATATTTAGTGTGTTAAGCCTATAATACAAGTCTATTCTGTACAGAACATCCATTTAAGCCGTTTTTCCCCTTGGATCAGAATTTAAATACAACTAGAATGCTGAACTGCATGTTGGAGACTGGGTGTTACCAACTAATGTTCCCATAACATGAGAAAAGTGTCCCAAAAGTAAAGACATCTGGATAGTCAATTTAATTCCTTGGAGCAGTTGCCAGCTGTCAGCAAGAAGGGAAGCAATAGAGATAACAGTCTGGGTCTCCAGAGAAATGGAGGCGGAAGACAGCAGACACTATATTCTTCCTTTGAAGTTTTTGAAAGGAAGTTGAACACAATGAGCGTTCCATGATCACATGTCACAATCTGCCTAAGCTGGAGAAGTCAGGCCTGGAATTTATGTAAGAAAGTGGATTTCAAGTCATACCAGACTGACCAAGAAACATTTAATGCTCAAGGGTCTAAGCTATTGCGCCTTCCAGCCAGCAGAGGGCACCATCACTGTTTAAAAGTTTGAACCCTTTTAGAGAAGTTATTCTTTTGGTTTTCCCAAATCACTAGACAGCAGAAACAGTGACCTAGAAACATTGCCAAAGTTAGATATATAGTTTGATTTACAGCCATACAATATCTATATATGGGACAGTGAGACCTAGCCATGCAATGCTTGACCAGGAAAGAATAGAGGGGGACCAAGGCCAAGTGCCTAGAAGTGAGCCATCCACTAGGGCACATTTTATAATCATGGCAACCAGATTGCTCTTCTTCCCCCTCCTATAAAACATGACTTAGAGTATGGCTGTCACAACATTCTCAGTGTGCTGTGTCCATGCACATCAGTGAAGGCAGCCCCTGCTTAGTCACAGACATTTTTAAATACAGCCTGGTGGAAAATTTAATCTCTGAATTTCATTCTGCTTAAAGTATGCATGCATCCAGCTTACCTGCTCAAAAGGGTATACACTATCAATTCTGGGCTTAATCTTTTCCTGCTTGTAGAGGTCAAACAGAATATTCACAACGTCTGTAATCATCTCCGTTTCGTTATCCAAGTTACCCAGGTAGAAGCCACACACTGCCTTGTTTGAAGGAATAAGCTGCATAGCATTTATACTGAACTGGTTCCACCAAGACTTGGCAAGGGCCATGAAGTTCTTCTTTTGTCCAGTCAACAGGTTTGAAGCCCCTGTGGAACAAGTTTTCCAACAGACCTTTAACAAATGGACTACATTGAAACACGCCAATATCTTTATGTTAATACTTTGGGGGTTGGGTGGAGTTACCTTTGCTCATGTTGAAGTGCTCAGTAGGAAAACACTAGCATAATAAAAATAATAAAGTCTAATAAGACAGTTTCTCTAAAGGTTGACACTATCTTCCCCCCCCCCCCCCCCATGAATGTATGACTAGTAGTTAAGCATTCATTATGGGACTTAATATATGCTAACCAGCAATTCCTCTTTTGGCGAATAAACTTCTGCAAAACATTGTATGAGGTGTTTCGCAGAAGCTACTTCCAGTGTTATTTGGTGTGCTGAGAACAGGGCTAGCTACACCACATATGTGCTGCAAAAAGGTCTGACAGAATTTTATAAGTCAAAAAAAGTTAATGAAAATACAATTGTAAAGGAGGTTGCTCATTGGAGGTTGCCTGTATAAATAAAGTCTAGCAACGTTACATTTATACGAATTTTGCAAAATAGACTTGCAAGAATGAATAAGCCATATATCCAGGTAAGGAGTAGCAAGTGATTAAATATCTATGTGGCCCTCTAACCTTCTCCAGGGCCACACTACTATGAGTTAATATATTTATTTAACTCAAAGATGGACCTCACTGAAACAGCAGGCATATTCATGTAAGAGAAATGAGCGTCACATGCTGACAAAGCAGGATGGAGCTGGGGCATGCAGAAGGCTGGGAGCAATGCCTGCTGACCATTGTTGCTTTAGTGCCTTATATTTGCATTGTTACAAATGCATGTTAACCTGCTATATGTTAGGAATTTCCCCTGCAACAAATAGTCTAGATTAATGAGTAGGGACTATATAGCCCTCTAAAGTTATTCAATATAGTATAACAGCAGGAAAAAGTTATCATCGTTTATTTGTTAGGCGCCACAAGGTTTCTGCAGTGCCGTACACAGCATAAACAGTACACTATACAGGGTAAAATGATACAGAATAATAAACACAAAGTACCAAATATTGTGGAAATGAGGAGTCATGGGATTTTGGATGCTGGTAAACCTGAGGGTGGAGGCTGGCACAATCCGTGAACAAAACATACTATTCAAAAGGGAAAATTGGTCTGCAAACCACCACAATGGATATTGTTTTACATGTTCGTATGTAGTGATCTGACGGAGAGGGAGGAGTTGGCCATGTCCATAGCCTGCACACAAGTTAGTCTCAAGTTAAACTCAGTGTAGTCATTGGGTACTAGTACCACCACTAGATTTCATTTTTATTGGTCTAATTTAAGCATACCCAACGGCATTTTTTTTTTTTTTTTAAAAAGAATTGCTCATTAACATCGATCAACTGTGAAAGGCCAAAGCAAGTGATCCATTTGTCTGCAGTTTCTTGCTAAACCATTTCTTAATCCTCACATACAATTAGATGGGGAGGAAAGAAAGTTCTGTCTGCAATACAGTACATTGTTACAGTAAAATTAATCCCAAAACTGTATGTTGGTTGAATCCCATACAGTGGAGGTCAGCATCTACAGGAATTTTATTATAAGACTATGTACATCAGATTAGTGCAGGAGGATGATTAGAGTAATCACAACTTGTGTTCTCCAGAAGGAACAGTTACATGAACAGACTGCGATACACAACCAATTTGAGTGCACATTTATTGCAATACTCACCATAAAGGACCAGCTTTCCCATAGGTTTCAATAGGTTGTATGCTTTACAAGTGTCTGATCCTCCCAAGGGGTCCATAACAATATCTACACCTAGAAAATAGAGCACAGGATTGTTTTTATTTTGTACAAGAAATGGGACAAGCCTGCATTTATCTTGTTCCAACCACCATCCCAAATACTTCACTTTCTACAGCATGTGGATGAATTCTAAGGGGCATATTCAATTAGCTTTTGGATTCGCGGTAACGCGCCGGAACAGCCGCGAAACGCAATACACGGTACTGCAATGTGGATTTTCGTTTGCAGCCCATAGGGTTGCGAATGAAAATCCACGTTAATGCGGTACCGTAATACCCGCCAAGAACACGCACTTTTTGTGGTAACGCGCGTTACCACGAATCCGAAAGCCAATTGAATATGCCCTTAAGTATTGCCAGTACTGAGGACTACCCTTATACACAATATAGCACATTACCAGCTTCATCAATAGAAACTAGAATTTACAGGGATTACGCAGTGAGGTGTTCTGGCACAATCTGGCAGTGTTCTAGTGCGCACTTTACTGGACAGTAGACAGTCCAGCACTCACCCACTTTGTTTTAACAGAAAGGCATCCTATTAGTATTCGCTGTAAACACCAAAATAAAAGCCACATCTACATATAAATATATTCCAAATCAAAACTTTTATAAACTGACCTTTCTGGTATAAAAACAGGCATTATGGCTGACAACTAAAAAAAAAATAAATTACCATTTGGGGAGATTTTCCGAATTTCATCAACATAGTCACTGGTCTTGTAGTCAATTGGATGAGTTACTCCATGCTCTTTAAGTGCTTCATGCTTGGATGCTGATGCAGTCCCAAATATTGTGACATCTTCCACGGTTTTACAGAGTTGTACTGCGGCAGTGCCAACACCCCCTGTGGGACAAGTATATTTTAGGTTACAAGAGACACCTTATTGATCCTTGCTAGCCCTTGTTAGTCAGAACTGGATCCCCTTCAGATTAACACACATTTAAGTGGTTATCTGTAAAGCCACCAAGAAGCAACCCAACCTCCTAATTATTGTAAGGACATAAAGTAGAATTGCCGTTTCATACCCTTTAAGGCCTTGTCAGTTTTCCAGATGGGAATTGGATACTTTCTAGTGAAGTTTAGAAGATGTTCACTAGTTACCACTTCAAGCAACACAATCTTTCCTTTGCACCAGTCCACACAAAGCTTCCCTTACCCATAGCTTAGAATGTTTGAAATCCTTTATATTGGTTCTCTTTAGATTCTAATGGTCTGTTAATGTCATCCCCAGAACATGTTGTGAATAGTCAGGTTTTGCTTAAGTGGAGAGCAAAGAAAACCAACTTCTCCCAAGCATTATTTAATTCTTTTTTTTAAGAGATGCAAAACAGAGGGAGATCATTTGTCTAAAAGCTGTTTCTGTACTTTCTGCACAACAGATTCATGTCATCTGTTCTATAAATTCCTGGAATTCACATTCCCTGGAAGAGTGGGAGGAAAATACATACATTGTATGAGAGACCACAAAGAATGAGGATTATGTCCTCATCTGATACTTTTATCGCACTTACCCTGTCCTTGTAAAAACAAGGCCTCCAGCTTACTACAAAGCATGGGAATTTATATCTGAAACTCACTATTTTACAGAACAGAGTAGTTACTATGTCAATACCCTTTACAGTCCCTGCTAAGAAATGTGAAGTAGGTTGCACCTGAAAGTTCACACAAGAAAACCATGGCTTCGCTAGATCAAACAATATTTATCAAGAGGTAAATATCCTATTTGCTGCCAAAAACTGGTTTCTTTGGTTTGGGGGGGGGGGGGGGGGGGGGGATTTGAGAGTCGCTGTATGCCTGCCTGCACTTTAATTGGAGTGGCTGGGCAAGATCCCCTGTGTTCCCACCAGGCACACATGTAGTATGCAGCTGCATTTGTTTTTACAAGCTGCACAGTGATCAAAGGGTTAACATGGCAGCACTGATTAAACAGAAGTAAAGGCCCTTGACTTATTTTAAATACCTTTGTGGTCAGGTTCTTTTGAGTACAATGCTTTAACCTAAACAGGAATCACCCTTATTGGACAGGAAAAGCTCATTGCACGCAGGAAAAGATGAAGGAAGCACGTTAACTGCTTGCTATTAACAGCAGGAAGTGATGGAATGTTCTGCTAGATACTATTGAAGGATGTTACAAGATTCAGCTCTCATTTTATTACAGACTTAAAGTGGGTCAAAACTCTGGATCCACATATATTCCTAGATGGCAATATTAGCTTTAGCAGCAAATGGTAGTAACCCATTTGAAAATCTCATTACGGTTGGGCTAAAGTGGAAATAAGATTCACTAGCCAGGAAGCCAGTCAAGACTAATGTTAAAAGATTAGATTTGCATATGAATAGCTTAAGTAAAAAAAAATAAAGGTCATACCGATGCATTTCACCCTTTGAGTTTGGATCTTTTCTGCCTATAAGTATTCAATAATCTTACCTGCCGCCATGTGGATGAGGACACTCTGTTTTGGCCGGAGATTGCCAAAGTGGAATAGAATCATGTAGGCAGTGATGTAGTTTACCAACAAGGCAGCACCTTCCTTGAAGCTCAATCCTTCTGGCATGATGAATGTGTGGTTGGATTGCACAGTGACCAATTCTTGCCACAAGCCATATCTGTTAAAGACCAACACATTATCTCCAACCTGGAAAACAAGCACAGTTTAATGAAGCCTCATCAAGTTGTACAGATACCTTTCATAAATGACATTTTGCTCTGATAAGAGGTTTAGTTATTCATGTCTGCTGCCCCCTCCCAGTCTTAGCCAGTACACTGCAAATACAAAAACCAAAATCATTTAGTGTCAATTATCTTTTATTACAAGGGTTCTGCTGTGCCATTCACTGAAGTGCTTTTTAAAATGTATTCAATGCATCATACAAGTTTCCACAGCTCTCTGGACAATACTTCCATTATTTTGCAGTGAAAGTGTTGCAGCAAGATAAGACATTTGTTAATCCATGATTAAAGAATCAAACATTGCCTGCCATTAGACAGCCAAGTCCAATTTCCTCTATGGATGGCATTCCATGCCAATCTCAAGTTCCTCACTACGGGCAAAAAGTTAGTGTGAGGTTGAGATTGGATATGGAAACTCCATTCATGTCGAAACTTAACCCAATTTTCAGGAAACCTCTTGGAAGCCAGGTATAACTATCAGAGGAGTGTCTCACTAGAATGAGAGAGACTTAGCAGCTCTCACCATAGGGAAGAGTTGCTAAGCAATAGCCAATCAGAGCCAGTGAAGGCCTCAGCAATCCATTGGCATTTGGCTCTGATAGCAAGAGCCACACAGTTTGCCTACACATTAAACAACCCTGAACACTGATGCTCCTTACAGTTTGAGAAGTGAAGTAATTGTCACTTTACTCCCTCTGTTCTATCCACTTTCAAGTGAAAACTATAAGCTTCCAACAAAGATACAGATTTAAGCGTTTAAACTTTATGGACGTTAAAGTATTTTTGTTCTGTCTTGAAACCATAAAAAACAAGTTTACTTTGCTATGGAGGCAGCAAGCAACCAATGACTGAATGGGTTAAAGCCAACAGAAACCTCTAACAGTAACAGGTGCCATGTGGTTTAACGTTGCTTGGTTTGCACTGTACTTCTAACAGATGCATAAATGCAGCCATGGTGAGAGCATCCATGATATCACAAACCAAATCTATTTAATTATCTTTAACGGTTTTACATAAGGTGGAGAACCTTCTTTAATCCTATATGAGCACAAAAATGGTACAGTTATTGATCAGGGCAGGTAGTCAAAAGCCAGTCATTAGAACTTATCTAAATACAAATAGATGAAACCCATATTAGACTGAAGTTTACTGTACTTTGCCCCAACTCATCTCCTTGATAGAATTATAGCTTCAATATGGAAGGACAAATTGTTGTAGCCTATTAGAACCTAACTTTTGCAGCTTGTACTTTGATAGCAGGTTTACACTACATCTTACTAAACTTATAAATAAATGATGGTGAACTAGAGTGCTTGTTCAGCAAGCCAACCTGGATAGAAATTGCACAGTCATTCGGAAAATAAAGGAATCATTCAACACATCTGAGGACTGGGTTACATATCTTAGATTTGGTTGCATGCAATGAAACAGCATCCTAAATAATTAGTCCCAGAGTCAGAGAGGTGAACTTCCATAGCCTAAATTTACCATGTACCCAGTTGTGAAATTTGCTAGTGAATAAAATCCCTACTGATCAGAGGGAAGCAGCTCAAAACAAGAGAAAGCCGTTCAAATGTTATGGACCTACTCACTGGAGAATGGAAATTGTTTTTCCCAGCCTGGTTGACCATCCCAACAAACTAATCTAACATTACCACTAAATAATAGTGTCCTTTGAAAGACAGCTGCAAAAGTGACCTAGAATGGAAACTATGGAGCAGACCAGGAACATTGTGCTCCAGAAGAGTTCAGAATTGCATGTATAGTTTTATAGTTTACTGTCTAACCTTCATCTAGTTATACCCCTTTCATACTGCACCAATATACCAGGTTTTTCCTGGGTCGAGCTGAAACGACCCGGGTCTTGGTGCAGTATGAATAGTCCAACCACAAAATCCTGGGTCTAAAATCCTGGGACTTAGACCCGGTATTTTGCGAGGGGTAATTCCCGTGTTGGACCCTGCTAGCCTGCAGTATGAATGGTGCAACCTGTGTAATTCCCGGGTCTCACCATTCATACTGTAAAAAAAACAAAAAATGATACATAAGAAATGTTTACTTAACTTGTTCAGCCAGCGGTGTCTCCGGTGCGTTGCAGGCTGTCAGGTGGACCTCTGGGTACTAAAATGACGTCATTTCTAATGGACTAGAAATGACGTCATTTTAGTACCCAGAGGTCCCCCTGACAGCCTGCAACGCACCGGAGACACCGCTGGCTGAACAAGTTAAGTAAACATTTCTTATGTATCATTTTTTTTAAAATTAAATTTTTTTTCACTAAAACCCAGGTCGGGCAGGTGCAGTATGAACCCGCCCGTCCCGGGAATCTGGTTATCTTTACTGCCCTGTGCCCCGGCAATATCCCGGGGTTAACTACACGGGATATTGCCGGGGCGGCAGTATGAAAGTGCCTATGGAGGCATTAATAACATAGTATAAGCCAGTTTTAACAAATGTGCTCAGTTTGTGTTGTGCAGCTTGCATCTTCATACTAAATTTTTATTTTTATAACCACACAAGATTTCGTTAAATCTGAGATTAGATTTGGGATGAGATTAATCACTTGTTTTGTAAACTTAAGAAAGTCTGCTCTACAGCCAAAATGGAACTAAGTGTGAGGCCTCATGGTGTCAGTATGATTGACAGCAAAGTTGTCTCCTAGAGATTTTGAATAAACATTTGTAAAGAGATCACTAAAATTTTTTTTTTTAAATAAAGCCCAAAACCCCCATGACACAAACATGTTTATGTGGGAGGGCTTTAAAGTGATCAAACAAAATTGCAATAGATTGTGCATAATTGCAGCAACCGTCTGTAATCGTGGTCTAGAAAATCTAGCAAAGATTTGACGAGAGGTTAATGCTGGCAGTATGCCACAGAGGAAGTCAACACAATGTCAGGAGTTTGGCCAGGAAATAGCAGTCAGATCATGTGCAGGCAGCCTTCTAAACCTTAACTGTGACGTGTCACATCTGCAGCGTGCCTTGTGAAACAAAGCTGAGAATACATGAATTGAATACAGTGCATCATATGACCCAAAGAGCTATTACTTGACACATGTATGAAGAGTTCCCAGCAGTAGTCAGCTTTTGGCAAATACATTAACAGCCTAGCACAACTTACCCTTAATGCAAAGCTAAAGAAAAAAACCACAAAAAAAAAACAAAAAAAAAACCATAAGTGCTTATTCACAAGTGTATGCTGAGGCAATGTGAAAAGGAACTTTAAAATGCATCTCTAAAAATGTATCTAGTATTTTCCATGTGCTTTTGTCAATAGCAGCTATTACATTGGAAACATGTTAGGATGCAATAGAGGGAACCAAACCATAAGCTATTCATCCACAGATGTGTGCAGCCTTTAGAAGAAAAAAAAAAAAAAAAAAAAAAAAAAGAGGAAAAAAGTTTAGGGGTGATGGTGTGTAGTTAGAAGTGATTCCCCAATGCTGCTTGGAACAGTCTGCAATACTAGCAGGCTTTCCTCATAGGTAAAGCCCACCAAGGAGGAGGTGCCCAAAGCTGTGTCCTGTACAGCTCTTGAAGTTCAAGTCCTGCAATTACAGCCATAGTTCTACAGCACCCTAGTGCTGTGCCATCCCTAGCTGCAAATCTTTGAATGGGTAGCAGTCTAACCTGCCCCAATCCATGTACAGTCACCTATAAAATAGGTATCTGTCATTCAACACCAGGACTGGGGAAAACTGCAGAGCCAACATGGCTCTGGAGCACAATCCCATCAGTAAAATAAAAGCTTGTTGTAGCTATTGTCCAAGCTCATGCTGCATATAACAGAATAGATCTTTGGTAGCAGCTGGGAATATGACCAGCTCCAGTGTTGCCCCTAGATCCATGGTTGTAGTTCCACCATGAAGTTTATGCTGGGGATGTCAACATTCGCAGCACAAGTTTACTTTGGGAAACTTGTTAGATTTGGTTTTTACTGAGCTCCAGTTCAGTCAGTCATTGTGATACTTCTATATTTTGCCCATCAGTCAGACCAGACAAAAGGGCAATTGTGCTTTTCAGAGGTGAGGCAGTAGTGGGGTGGTTCAGTTTAATGGGCTTGAGGTAAGATGTGCTGCAGATATCTAGAAGTTTTATTTTGTTTTCTTTAAAGGAGTGGCAGGGTACATCTTATGGAGCTGAGCCAACACGGTGCCAAGAGGATTGTGGTTGGCTTCTAGATGCTCTGCAGCCTCCACATACTGAGGCCAGTTAAATATGGTTGAGGGGCAATAAATAATTGAACTGAAGTTTAAGCATGGTTGGAGATTAGGCAGGTCTGTTACACTTGTTATGTGATTAACTGTTCTTCCATTTATGTAATCAATAAATGCTGCAGCCAACTGGATCCACATCAAGTGGATGAGAAGTTACAGTGAAAATTAAGCAGCAGTCCTGACAGTCACTGGATTGGATGCCTTTGTTAGAAATACTCTACCTCTTGATGCCATTTATGTGCTTCATGAATTCCTTGTGACCCACAAGTTAGAGTAGTTAAATGAATCTGAAAAGGCCCCATTGTGCCCCCCCCTGAATATAACTACCACTGGCATCCCATATACACTGCAGCAACCTTAGCTACAAATAGTTTCCCTATGCACCACAGCAGTTTCTTCTGTTATCTTGGATGGCAATAGCATATTAAGAGCATTGAACAACTGTAATCTTTATTCTCAGTATTCAATAGTTTAAATTTAGTTTATGATCAGTGGATCTGGAAGCCCAGATTTGGGTTCAGTTCCACTGATCATGAGCTAGTTGGCCCACATGAGCATATCCCCAGAGGTTGGCCCAACAAACTTAAATTGATTTTTAGAGATGAATCACATAATGGCAAACAATTGCCAAGCTTACCAAACAAAAAAGCCTAGTAGTGTTGGGACAATACATCCCACCCTAATGCAATTGTACATTAAGTGCTTCTTAATGCAGGACCACTTCTAAAGCACTCAGGTTTCTGGAACCAGAGAACAAGTCAGAGTGCTGATAATTTACTGCCGTTGGTCAGAGTTCATTTGGCCAAGCAGAAAGACTTTTCCATTTCCAGAACTGCTGTGAAGCCAAAGTTTGAAGTAACATTCCACCTCCCATGTAAACAGTGCAGAGAAAGTGGAATTTATAATTAAGGTTAGAGTGAGGCACTCTGGAATATTGGCATTCAGACAAAACTAGAAGAATCAGTATCAGATTTAGCAAAGGAAATTTTAAGAACACCAATTGACTTTGTTATTGCTTCCATGGAGAGAGCTGAATGGTTCACCGCCTGCTAGCACCACTGTTGCCAGATGATATCTGTGGGGGAAACAGAATATTGCAGCTAGAGGTAACCCCCTTGAGGGCCAGACCCTGCCCTTCAAATGGGTCACCCTATCCGGAGTAAGCTTGTAGAATATTCATTTCAAGCAACATCTAATTGTGCAGTATTCTCACCAGCACTTATTTCCTGGGTGCTCCACCTGGCTGTTTATTTGCCACCTGGCTCTTGGAGACCAGATTCCTATAATAGAACAAACCATTGTTTCTCCTATTATAACAGGCATTATAGCCAAAAGCGTTACACCACTAGCCACCAGTCTGACCAGTCCAGGCAGGTGTGGGCAATAACCTCCAACATGTTTCATTACTGCAAAGAATTACAACTGACCCCACCTGGCTACTTAATGCCACTAGCAAAAAAATTCTGGGGAGAATACTGTTGTGGCTTAATTTTCTACATAGAAAGTGTAACAGTATTGTGTCCATCAAACACTAAGCCGCAGTGATGTGAACTGAAAGTTAACTTTACCAAGGCACTATACAGTCATGTGTTTAGTGCATGCCATGCAAAGGAAGTGACATCTTAAGTAGTCATTTGGTCTCCCAATATGTGGACACTCAAGTCTTTCTCCAGAATTATGATTTCTAGCAAAGACAGCTAAAACTAGACTTAAACTTGCATAAAACTAATCTCTCTAGCCTAGGGATTTTAAAGTATCAGGCATTAACCGACAGGCTAGAACAAATGAAGTAGCACTTCAACCACTTAATTCACAACTAGATCTATGCTTAATGTGGTCGTACATTTGTTAAGCTAAATTATAGGATAGTTTAGTAGGTGCCAATATAAACTTAGCTCAGAGTTCCAAGAATTGCAGATTTTAATTTAGCAGAGGACAAATCCAGGCTCAGCCCAATCTGTAAGTGAACAAACTTCAAAACAGACAGGGCTGTCTTAGCAGCAATATAGGCCACTGGGCAAAGCAGTGCACTGGGGCCCTACCTACACAAACACTCACCCACTTATGTACAATTGATGTGTAGGTTATTTGTCAAGATATGTATTTGCAACAGCAAGATCACATGTACAGACAAAAGTTGATACCAAGGTGATTGGTCCACCTAAATGTTTAAAGAGTTTGAAGGTTCTGAATAAATCTCCTTGAATATATGGAAAAGTTGGCAAGCCTATGGGGATCCTATGCCGGTGTGGATCCTGAGCAACTGCCCAGCGTGCCCATGTGTCAAGACAGCTCTGGGTTTGGAAATATTCCATCCACAGAACAGAGCTGCAACCTTGAGACCATACCATTGTGTAACACCCCCTTATTACTTAGCAGGATCATGCGATGTGGGATCAGCTCTGCCAGGAGTCATGGCATGTCTCAGGCCTTGTGGTAATGAGGTCATGGCAGCATTCAAGACAGTTTGGAGGTATAGCTACACAGGTGCAAATATTTCATAGGACCATCCATCTAGAACAGTAAACCCAAGCAGCAATTCTGTATGTATAAACACAAAATATACCACCACTAGACCAGCATTGTACCACACCCCATAAAAAAGGTATTTATAGGTTTATAAAACGGTTAAACATGTCAGTTATGTACAACAAAACCAGTCAGGGAAAGTGTTAAGTGCTGCAGAAGTCTCTGCATCTCCAAAACGTTTCAGAAACAAACCCCCGCCAGCTTACACTTCCTGTATGAATTTGGCAGTTCAAAAGATCATTTTTCTAGGCTGAAGTCAGACAAAGCCATTAGTTACTTTCCAAAGGACTTTCTTCCACTGACAAAAGTTAATTGTAAAGAGATCAGTGTGTAGTGGAAAATTACATTAGCTTGGGATGTCAACTTTCAGCGATGATCAACTGGGGGATAGAGAAGTGCAGGCTGACTTTCAGTTGTAGCAATTGCTGCCATCTGATGCACATTCTACTGGCAACCTGAATAGAGAATTATCAAGATATGCGATTATTGCAGCAGTGACCCATAGACTATGGGAAACAGAGGCCTAAATTCATAGGTCACCAAGATCATACCAATGACTTGCCTAGTCACCTCACTCCTGCCTTCAGGACTTTTCACCACATTTGGAACCCCCCACCCCCCCTTACCTGCCCAGACAATTCAGATGTTCCCCTGAAAATTTGTTTTCACACTTGCCTGGCTCCATCCCAGGGCAATTCCCTCTGCACACTCCACCTCCAATGTCTCCATTTACTACCCAATCATCTTAACACTCACAAGTTTGGCCCTTTAAGTCAGTCTTTGTAGAGTTTACTTTGTTCTAGTTGTGTCTTATGAAAATGTTCTATAGCTTCTTGTATGGATTGTTAGCAATTCTATTATTCCCTTGTCCCTTACTTACTGGTGTTTTGTTTGTTGCTCTTAATTGACATATGTAGTAGAATAGAGACCCTCAGCTAACCCTAAGCTACAAGGCCATCAACAAAGCTGCACCAACATACATCTCTTGTCTCAATCTCCCAACTTGGCAACTCAGTTCTACACAAGATCTGCATCTCACCCATCCTCATTACATCCTCCCATTCCCAGTTACAGAACTTTTTTCGGGCTGCACCCACTCTATGGAATGCTCTCCCTCACACAATAAGACTCCTCTGGTCTATAAACTTTCAAGCGTTCTGAAATCCTAACTCCTCAGACAAGCTTATAATATTCCTCAACTACCCTCTTAACCTCACTACCTTAACCCATTACACAATACTACCCCCCGGACCAACATTGTTGTGTGACAGGATCATTTAGCCTATAAAAGTCACTTTTACCTTTGCAGTCTGGCTGGGCCAAAATGTAGACTTAACCTCATGTGTCAACTCCCATTGTCCAATAGATTGTAAGCTTGTGAGCAGGGCCTTCTCACCTCTGTCTGTTTTACCCAGTTTGTTTATTAGTTTATTATGTCTGTCCCCAATTGTAAAGCACTACGGAATATGTTGGCACTATATAAATAAATGATGAAAGTGTTCTATAGTCTCTTGCATGGATTGTTAGCAATTCTATTTCCTTGTCCCTTACTTACTGGTGTTTTTTTGTTTGTTGCTCTTAATTGACATTAAAGACATATGTAGTAGAATTGAGACCCTCAGCCGAGCATAAACCCCTTTATTACACCAATAAACTTAATTGGTCTAATGTAGTACAGCAGCAAGGAGACAGCTGACAAGTTTGCATTTTATAAGTTTGCTAAGAAATCTGGCAAACTGCTTTTGAATCTATTAGTACTAAACAAAATGCTACTGTTATGTCCTTGATAGATTGGCAGGAGTTCAAACATAAGGTCACTGAAAAGACATTTCATGGTACTTCTATGAAAAAAGATTGGATGTGATTGAATTCTTAAGCTCAATCTTTTTGGAATTCAATCACTTAGCCTGCAAATACAACTATATTCTTATGTAACCATTACAGCTGAAGTTCTTAAAGGATTTCAGGTTCTATTGGCCTGACTGATTCAATAGTGAGTTTTATGAAATTTCTAAAGAAAAAAAAAAAGTTACTGATAATGGTGGTCAAAAATACAAAGTATCTAAAAATGTACCCATTGACTAAAAATTTACTTCTTGCTCACTTCAATACTGCTTAATAAAAGTATTCCCCAAACCTGCTACAGTTCCCAAATTACTGTTATAGTCCAATATACATCTTGGATGTAGATTATAAATTAGGTAAAATAATGGCAAAGCGGTTGAAGGGGTTACCAAACATCATTGCCCGAGACCAGTTCATGTAGATATTAAACCTCCAACTACCTGGCCAATGGATACGTCCCCCTGTTCATGGTGGAGAGGGCACAAGACATGAGTGCTGGTTCTCCATGAATTGCACTAGAACCACTGTGGCCCTGAGAATTCAAGTTTATGAGGAGTCTGGGAGGGTGTGACCATAAACTTCATTCAGAAAACACTCCTCATAGTTTGATCCAAAAGCATTCTCTCCCAGCTATTTGAACAACATTACTGTATTTGGCTCTTTTGCTGGATATAGAGTTAACCTCAAATCTGTAAAATTGAACCACTGTCACTGTTGTGGCAAATTTTAAGAAGTCCCTTCAGTTTATACTGTCTAACCAAAATACTTGGGAATCCATAATGCAGCAAAGATACAAGCTACACAGATTTAATTCTTCCCCAATCATTGAAAAAAAAAAAAAAAAAAAAAAAAAAGTAAATTGGAATCCCTTGCCTTTGGACCACAATACAGCCATCAAAAGTGTAATACTCCCTAAAGTATGCTACCCCCTTCCAGATGCTCCCACTCAGCCTTCATCTCTACCAGATTATTCTCCAGCACACTAAATCACAAATTACTAGCCTTAGAGGGGGGGGGGGGGGGTGAACTCTTCCATACCTACTCTAGTCGCATTATTGCATCTCCCAAGGTATCTAATACTATCAGTTAAATCTAATTCCTGTCCCTTTTATTTGGATCCTAGATTTATCTCAATTTGGTGATAAGATGCCACTCCCCTCACCTGGAAGAGAAAAATGCTATAAAATATGCATTTGATCCAGGGGCAATATGTACAATGTTCAACAGCTTTGGGATAGACAACATCCCCAATATGCAGTTCTACTCATTTCTACAGTCAAGTCATTTCCTTATTGATAGCTAATACAATGCCAGAGGCCACAGAAACTGGACTCATTTTCTGAAGTCCAATACATATAGGATAAGATGAATATGCAGACCTCATTCATGTCAATATGGAAGTGGTCTGGGATAAAACAGAAGGCATGGCAAAAGGATGTCCCTGGTTTAACAAACTCAGACACTGCCATTTGGATTCAAACTTCATCCTGGCTCCAGGAGGTTCACCTTAGGACATCTCTGGGCTGGTATATGGTGGAGGGGCAGAAAGGATGTGCCCTAAATGTAAGCCACAGCAAGCAGGTTTTTTTTTTTTTTTTTTAAAACCTATGGAACTGAGGAAAAGCTATGAATTTGAAATAAAGATAAACATTACCATCCACATTACCAAGGATCCAGAGGTCTTTCTATTTGCCAACTCTGATATAGGGTTTAATGCAGTGAACAGCAACTTGTTTCCAAAGACCAGTTATTGTAGCCATTGCCAAACAGATCTTGTGGTAGTGCATACTTACGGTGCTGCCCTTATATGCACATAGAAAAACTGTCTGGTGAAATCAGTTTTCAATGTATAGATGAGACATGTAGGTAAAGGGACTGAAAAATTCCATAAAAAATTGGGGTTTATATCTTGATTTGCTAAATGTAACTGTACAAACCAATGTTATGAAGCAGTAAATCGAGTTGTATCTACTCTGACAAATTAACTAAAAAGGTACGTCATGCCTTTACACACCACTTATTGGATTTTTGCCCACTTAAAGCCTTTGGCCCTCCATCTTCCTTCACCCTCAGCACACTAACCTACTAACAATGGCCTTTAGCCTGATGAAAAGAGGGGAAAACAGACACAAAAATGCTTAGAATCTTTAGGATTCTTTGTTTAAACTTTTTGCGTAAAAAGTTTTGCTTCTTTAATATTTGTCTTTTCCATGATTTCCATATGAACATATTTCCCTGCAGTGTAACTGGAAAGAAACTGCCAATGACATTTACATGACCCTATACCAGCATGCCGACTTATATTCTATGCTTCTATTGTTTACCGTTATATTTCCTTTGATAAAGACTTGATAAATAAAACTAGTAAAAATAAGTTTATTTCAGTGGATCACTGCATGTGGAAGCTCCAAGCCATGTTCCTAGAACTCAGATTAGCTTAGTCACTGGGTTCCCATCAGTAGTACTTGCAGTTTGATCTTAAGTTAGCAATACATGGTCATCCCTTACAACTCTAGAATCCGAGCTATCCCGCCACAAAAAGCCCTTACAAGCCAGCCATTGTCCGAAAAAAAAAAAATGACAATTGATATGGGTTAATAAAGCCATTAAGGGTTTACTTCGTTATCCCTGAAATGCACTCATTTTGCACAGACCTGTTGACATGCACAACAGATGGAACATGCAGTAATGAAGCAAATAAGAGGTGGGCGAATTCTGTAATCAGATCTCCAGAAGCCAGAGACTGCAATAGGAAGCAATCAAAAAAACAGACTCTGCTTAATCAAGCAGACACAATAGAGCAGGAATCAATCTCCAAATCGATAGTTTGTCGGGGGATCTATAGGACAAACTGTTACAACTCAGGATTTTATTATTTTATACTGTAAACCTATGTTTGCATAGCCACGTTTCCATGCAGAAGTCTTGCTGGTTACTTGTCTGCTCTACATGGATGTACATCAAAAGGGTCTAGTGGCCTTGAATAAGCTTTTAGGAAAGCAATGCAAGTAGTTTTTGCTGTTCAATAAAAAGGGAAACTTAATCATGGTTCCCAACATGTTAAAAACCAAAACACGGACTTCTGTGTAAAAGCAAAGCCATTATGTGAATATAAACAGTGTTAGCCCAGCAGGGTAGCAGGCAAATCCCTGATGGAACCCCCTGTCCAAGGGTACAGCCCCCTAAGGACTGATCTAAACCAGTAAGAGAAAAGTTAAAAATGACCCAGATGCTGATGTGGCTTTGCCAAGTTCAGGGCCCTATTTTTAGCACTCATCTGGGAGAGGTCAGCCAGGTGCACAACATTTGCTGCACTTCCCCTGCACATGGATGCAAGACTGAAAACAGATCAGGTATTTTCCTTGGGGTATCCTGTCAGTCTTTACCTTCTCATGTCTGCACCAGCCTCTCATCCCTCTCCCAGTATGTGGGAGCCCTTCAGCCCATTCCCCCCATAGTCTGCACCAGTCTCTCCATGCAATCTACCATTTGATTTCTAATTAAATGAAAAAAATGGGACTCAGTTGAACAAGGTATTCCTTCCACTGCTATTCCAGGGCTTGAATGGGAAGACCGTTGCATCTAAATGGAAAAATTACAAGATTTTTATTTAGAATTCCCTAAACTAGGGAGCTCCCTATTGAAAAGTTTTCCTAAGGACCATCTGGAACTATTTTTATGTGTACTACTTACAATTATAATAAATGAAACATTTTTGAAACTACTCTACATCATTAGCTAGTTAGGGCGTGTGCTGTAGGTTTCTATTCACCTCCCCCGAGCCCCAAACCACTGACTCCAACTTCTCTATTCACACCACTTCCATTCCTTTTCCTCTGACGTCCTGCTGGCTGCTGATCACATGACAGGGACAAATGGAGGCAGTGTCCAACACCCCATAACTGAATCTGAGGATGGCTGGTTAGCAGACTTCCGATTTTAATCTTACATAAATATCACACCGACACCAACCATGTCTCTGGTCTGCCCATGCCCTCTGTCTGGTGGCTGACCACACCAGCTCTGGCAGAGGGGCACACAAGAATGTATTCAAACACTCTTGCCCAGCTTTCTCCACATGGCAGAAGAGCACCTCATCACTCCCCCCCACACTTTCTCTGCTGCTCAATTCTTCACATTTCATCCAGAGACCACAGGCCCTGTTGTGGTGAAGAAACATCCCATGACAGCTGCCTCACCACTTAAGTAGCTGCATGTGATCTGTGCTCAAGAGCAAGACATGCCAGTCTGGCCAATATCAGATATTAAAGAGTAAATGTATTGCTGGTAATAATTAGAAACACTACCAGTGTCAGTCCATGCATTTAAACAAACCTTTGCAATATTTTCACACAAACTAGTTTTCTGCACAAGCATCTACAAGTAGATCACACCTGGGCATGCTTCAGCCACCCAAGCTGTTGCTGAACCTTCAGTTTGAGCATAATGAGTTTGGCAACAGCCTGTTGATTATCCCAGGTACAGAAGGTTAAATTGTGTGCATTTGAATTATCTTTAACCATGAGGGAATCTGCCACTGCCTGGTTAGAGCACAAATATAGTGCCAACAGTTGCAGGAGTCAGATAGTTAAAGAGCTTTCAAAATTACCAATATGGGAGGAAATTAAGATACCTATTCAGAGCCATTTAATACATGTTACATTGAACATTACATAAGCAACACAGCTGACACCAAGTTCCCAGATGCCATATACTTCACAGAACTCAATTCTTGCTGGCACAAACCTGGTCTATCCCATTGTGAGGTATGCATGTAATGTAAAGCAGTGTAGCCCATCAGTGTTAATGTGCTCATGGCTCCAATATTTAAACAAAAACTGGTCATGGAGATTTCATTTTGAGGTCTTGTACATTAAAGGCTTAACTGTATGCATATCTGTCAAGAGTTGTAAACACTTTAAATGCCAATACTCAAAACGAATTGACAAGTGTTTCGTTCAAGTTAGTTTCAATGTTGTCTGCATCATTTGAGCATATAAAGCTTTGTATAATGACAGCTCTATGGGAGCACTCACTTTTAGGGCTTAATGCCTGTGTGCACTAGAATAAAGTCACTCCATACTTTATGGTGCCATATGCATTAAAGTGCTCTAGAGAAGTGTGAGTGTGCAGAACTAGGGACAGGGGAAAAACCCTTCACACAACTGCAGTTTCCTGTTAAGGTGATGTAGAATAGTGCCAAGAGGATATTTGTTCTAGTGTTCCCAGGTATTGCAGTTAACGGCTGAAGGCTTTAGGTAAATAAATGCTGGAGAACTATATGCTTTACAGTATAGACCAAGGAAAGCAGCATACATCAAAAGCAGAGTTAACACATTCATGCATAGAAACAAGCAGTTTATTACTTAGCGGGCATTGCTGACCATGTTTCCAGCAGGATGGGGCCAAAAAGGCAGACTGCACGAGCCTGTACATCAGCATTGAGCAGCCCCAGGGCCATCCAAGACATGTCATCCAGACATCAGTGAATGGTCAGGTTAGTTACAACTTGTTGCACTTTTTAATTTTACATTAAAAGTGTTCATACCATACTGGCATCTCATCCTTGGAATAAAATCTAACGTTTTAACCAATTGTCAAGATTAAATGGTAGCGCCCTTTTAAAGATGAGTCCCACATGTGGCCTTTAAGGTAGATCAGGCTGGCCATCTGTGCCGATCAGGATTCCTGAGGGGAGATTCAACTGGGCGCAAGGTGTCTCCGGAACATCCAGAGACATTTTGCGCCAATATCATGGCTGGAATCTGTTCATCCCTTGCACCTTTATGGGCTGTGGAAAAGTTAGCAGATATCCCTACTGTATTTGCCTGAAAAGTGTGCAGTGCGATATCTGTGCCACAATGCTGACAACTGACTCCCATAGAAATAGGAAAACAATGCTGTGTAGGTCAGTGTGCCAAAGCCATTATTCATAGGCTTCATGTAAGGGATGTTACCCTCTAACCTCCGAATAGGCTGTCTTACTGTAAAGACCTGCCACTGCAAATTAGCTTTCTACTGGTTTAAGGCCTCCTGATGCTGTAGCTCTGTATAGTACATTTTATGTGAATAAAAGGAGATTTAGTAATACTTAATGTTTAGTATAAAGAGCATATTGATAGGCAGACCTCTTGCAGGGCATCTGGATTTGGCTAGGCAGAGTAAACAATTCATAGGAATATAGTAATAGTATCCTTATCACAAGACCGAAGTGAATTTTTTTTTTTACTCACAAATGAAGGTACAATTGAGCCATAGCAGTGTGAGCCAATACAGCAAGCCCTGGTCTCCCTTAGGGTCCTTGGTGATTAAGTGGGAGCCAAAATTACCCAGTTTAGATTCAAAGTTAGACCTGTAACATTTTTTGATGTATAGCTCATATTGGTGTTTAAACCAATCAACTTTCTTCCTCAGAAGTAATACACATTTACTATCCATACATGCTATATCTTTACATTGTAAATACACAAGACAGCATTTGCTTCTCTATAGCCCATAGTACCACACTAGGGGTGCAAAAGCAATAGCGATCAGGTTAGAAACAAGCTTTGGCGTCAAAAATAAAAACCATGAAGGAACCAATTTACAAGTCTTTGCCCATATACCTCATACGGAAATTTACATGATTCAGTTTGTGACAGCTAGACTTGAACAACATATTGATCTATGGTGTTGATACTTGCCTGTTACATACTCAGCTATGGGTTTCCTTTGATAAATGTATAGCCTCATGTATAAGATTAGTGTTGTGGCCAGTTTGTTGTAAAGTGATTGTCACACTTGGGGTTTAGGTGTCAGGGAGAGCTCTATGCAAGCGATACTAATATTCTACTTTAGATATATGGTAAACAGTTGAATCTTGCAGCAAGCTTGTTTTACTTTATAGATCATCAAGCAGACCTACAGAAAAGTCTATATTCACCTTCCTATCTAAGGAAAGTTCAGCAGTTAGGTGTGATACAGGGCTTTTTGGAACTCTAGTAACATTAAACAAGGGGTTAATACATCTGCAGCTCCAGGAATTTACTACTGAATTAGGTCCAGTTATCCAATTGGTAACAAAATATCCTTTCCAATCAGCATTGTTTTAGCTTTAATCTCAGCTAGCATTCTACAAACTAGGCTGATTCTTTTCCTTGTTGTGACAGAAAATGAGGAACCTCCTTTGTTCTCCCTTAGCAAGTCATGATCAGACCAACTCTGAATGGGGCATATGTAGGCAAAGTCTGATACATCACCCCCTCTTGGGGTTCAATGGGAACACTCCAAAGTGGGAACTCTTGAATAATAGCTTGTGTATGGATCAGCTTGTATTCTGTGGTTGAAATTTTGCATCCTTGGGTTATTTTAAATATGCCTAATAAACCTCCCTCCAGCCTGGTTTTCATGAAGATTTGTACCAGATCTACTCTTACATGACTTGTGTAAAGAGATTGTTCCAAACATGTATCTTGATAATGCAACCCACAACTGGTTGTCACCTTGGCCAGACACCAGTTGCCTTATTCCTGTTTAAATAGGACTGGATTTCCTCCTGTGTTGAAGGTATACAAAGGCTTATCCCTACACCGATATATAGATATATAGATATATAGATATATAGATATATAGATATATATAAAACATCAGCTGCAGTGAACCTACTAGAACTGCAGTGTTTTCTATTGTGCATATTTGAAAACTGCTACTCAGCCCTCTGTTTAACAGCTGTTTCCATTAGTTTTAGGTGTAGCACCTTTTGGAAGGAATTGTGTTCCTGCAATTAGGCAGTCTGCACCTACTTCCATGACTGATTTGGCTTATGGTGTTTTAACCATATAGTATTAAGTTTTTGTGTATCTTCTGTTTCCCCAACTACAGTCTCTTGTTTAGCCAAGGACCAACAAAGTTACAAAGATTTAAAAAAAAAAAAAATACTCACTTTAGAAACTTTCAGCAAGAAGTGTACTCCATACTGACTCCATGAGTTACAGCAGTTTCTGAACACTCTCAGAATCCTTAATTGGATTTCAACTGTAGACTCAGAAGCACCTCTGATAAAATGGCACTAGGCTTTGGTTCAAGCTCCATTTACACTCAACACTAGTTTTAAAACACATTTCACTCAAATTTGCTGTAGGCGTCACATTTTTATACTATATTGAATATAAATCAAAATTTGACCAAAACCCGGTATCCAAAATAATCTGATTGAGAAAAAAATAAAATGCAAATTTAAACTGAATGCTAACACTCTAGCAGACACCATCTCTAGATGTCACATTAGTCCCACCAGAGGATACCTCTCAATAGTCCCAATTTGGCAGGACTGTTGATGCTCCAATGTGAAAGCAGTAATGAATGAGGAGATGGGTGTGGTTTGCCAGATTTTGGTTCTGAGGGAGAGACATGGGGATAGAGGAACCCAGCTGGACATTTGTAGTGAAGCTGTTTTAGCTGAAGTAGTGATTTGTGAGTTACAGTATTAAATGTGCAGCTGTATCAAAATGAATTGCAGAAAGCCTCAACTAGACCCAAGCCTAGGGCTCTAACCCCAATTGCTTGAGGGTTGATAACCCAGGGGCTTATGCAGTACAGTAAATAGGTTATTGAGCAGTGCAAGGTATGACCAAGTTATTTTTAGTCACCTGTGGTAAGCCTTCAGGAGAGATCAGATCTCTGATCCAGCACCAAATGTAGAGTTCACCTTGCTTAACAATTCTGTTTCAGATACAAACATCTATATTACACCAATTTAAAGTTGTAGCAATATGCAATCCATTATTACAGATTTAAGTTATTTAGATTTAATGCAGAGCCATTCTCTAGAAAATCTACAAATCAGTGATCTGATCCACATGCAGCAGACATCTCACAGAATAAATCACATTTCATCATCCCATCTAAAATTACCTTTTATGTTTACTGCCAAGATGACAGCTTGCCAAGGTAATTGGTTTTAGTCACCGTGGAAACAGGTTTCCCAGAATTCCCTACCAATACAAGGCATCATACTGGATAAGGAGATAGCAGAATAAAACCAGTCATTATTCTAAGGCGTTTATTAATGTACCACAGTTCTGAGGATGAACCCTTTTAAGAAATACATGTTTCTTAAATCTTAGCCGTGCCCACTGCCAAAATATCTGATCCGCCACACATCAGTTACAGGGTGAACATGTGCAGTTGGGAGGGGTAAGAAATTAGGTTGTATCGATTCACAGCTAGAACTGGTTACTTCCACTGTTATGAAGCAGGAAAGGACACTAGTTATGTTACACCCCCCTCCCCAGTATCATGCAGACTGTGGAGAGCAGCAATTCATATTCATCACACTAACCTTACTCTACATTTAATGGGTCTTTGGACACCAGCATTTATTTATATAGCGCCACTAATTCCGCAGCGCTGTACAGAGAACTCATTCACATCAGTCCCTGCCCCATTGGGGCTTAGTCTAAATTCCCTAACATACAGACTAGGGTCAAATTTGTTAGCAGCCAATTAGCCTACCAGTATGTTTTTGGAGTGTGCTATGTCATAGCACATGGACCCTGCCTTCTTACTAGTCTGTACACAGTGATCCTATTCATTTACTTAAGACAAGTATACAGTGTTTATTCAATGTAATTATTCCACCATTTAAAGCATACATTTAATAAATCACCTGCTTCTAGAGACTATTATTGCCACCACAGAATGTCCACATGCAGTGCCATACATGCAATATCACTTGCATCATTTACATTTTAGATCACAGCCTAATAAACCTTTCGCCAGTCAACGTCTCACAAATGCAAAATGTGTCCAGCAAGACCAGGTCAAGGATGGAGCATTATCCATCCCACAAAGACATCCTGCCTCCCCATGGTCATCATTTAAATTAGCCAGGCCAACCTGTGGCACTCCAGATGTTGTGAAACCAAGTCCCAGCATGCCCTGCCAGCCATCAGCTGGCCTACTGGCAAAGCATGCTGGGACTTATAGTATCACACAAAGAGCTAAAAGGTTGGCCAGGCCAGATTTAGATTAATACTTTAGCAATACAATAGAGTTGTTAGCAATGATTTGTAAGGCACCACAGTGCTCTGCCAGGGGCGGATCCAGAAGTTAATTGTACCGGGCGATTTAGGGGGGGGGGGGGGCAATTTAGCCCCGCCCCCTTTTTGACACCTAAGGCTGCTGACGGCTGCACACTATGTGCAGATCCGTTCAGCAGAGAGAGTTAGGGAGAGAGTCCTGCCCAACTGCTCTGACACAATCAGCAGCCGGGCAGGACTCTCCCTAACTCTCGCCCCCCCCCCCCCCCCCCCTGGATCCGCCACTGTGCTCTGCAGCAGGGAACACAGGACATACAAAGTAGCTAAAATAAATGCAGGCATAATAACTAAGGGTAGTGAGGACCCTGCTCAAGAGGAGCAGAAAAACAAACCCTGTAGCACAGACAGCATGCTCAAAGGTGAGTGCCTGCCACAGACATGTGCATAAGTAATGTCTCCTGTCAAGACTACAGAAGATACTCTGGAGAGGGAAATAAAGATGGAGAACACTATATACTGCTGATGCTTCTCTAAATACACCCGCCTTGCACTAAGTGACAAAATGCTATATGCCAAACAGCAGTTCATTCCTGAGCATTCAGCAACTGTCAGTAACAGTTCACTCAATCCCCAGCTATGCAGAACTTTGAGATGCAGCAAAGTAACAGCATTTGCAGAATATGCTTGTGGTGCTGCATTATGCTCCATTCTTCAGTTCACATTGCTGGTTTATAGTCAAGTAATCTGCATGTATAGCCTTAATGGGAATATACAATTAGGCTTAACATTAAGTTTTACTGCTTTATAGGCAGATCCGGTAAACTGCCCTATTGCAAGGTAAATGGTACCATGCTCAAACATTTATAATACTTTCCTTTCAGCAATGGATGTCAAACATGACTATTACATACTTGCCAACATTTGGCAAGTCGTATCCGGGAGAGGGGTGTGTCTAGAGGGCGGGAGGGGGTGGGGCACGACCAATTTGGCCCCACCTCTTGCAACAAACATGCTGTTTTGTCACAGGGGCGGGGCCAAAATAACACAATTTGCCACAAATCCTGTCATTTTAGCCCCGCAATTACAGGATGCGAGAGATTTGCCAGCTCTCCCGAGAGTTCGTGGGACCGACCCGAATTTCAGGAGTCTCCTGGACATTCCAGGAGAGTTGGCAAGTATGCTATATGAAGGTCTGTCACAAAGTGATCAATTTAAGCAATGTGTGGCCAAAACTGCCAGCTAACCTAGCCAAAACCTGCAGGTCTAGTCAGCCAATGCAACGCTTATTCTGATGTAATGTGGCCTGTTAGACATGATTTATTGATTTGTGCAGCTTTGTCCACCACTAAAGAAAAAAAATAAAACTGATCTGAGGCAAGCTTGACCACAAGTGAATGACTGGTAATTGTTAGGTAAGCATTACCTAAGCAGAGTAGGTCAAGTCAGATTTCAGTCAGATGCTAAATGTCCATTTTAAAGAAGTGCAAGATGTATTATACTGTAGTGGAGTCTGGTCATCCCAGCTTCACCATACTGGCTTATACAGTTCGAGTCATATGGCAACACATGCAACCATCCAGGGGCGGATTTACCACTAGGCAACCTAGGCACTTGCCTAGGGCCCAGAGGGCGCTCCCACGGCCGGCGATGACACCACCCTTTAAAAATAGGCCGCTACTTATGGGCCAGTGCTATATGCTTGCCCCCCTGGGCTAAAGTCTGCCAGACAGCCCCTGAATAGGGGTATATGTTATGCCCAAAAAACAAAAAAACAGTGCTATTGATTTTTTTTTTTGAGAGGGGGCCCCAAACCAGTATCTTGCCTAGGGCCCCATGAGGTCTAAATCAAGCTCTGCAACCATCAGATGACTACTTTCTATATACATGTTTTCTGTGCTGGAATTGGCAATCTCTGCTCCCTTCTGTTAGATAGGGGTAGAAGTTAATGTTTTTGATTAAAATATAAAGTTTCAGAGAATAGTCATCTCACACAAAGCTTTTTTTAAAAATAGAAATGCTTCAGTGGTTCTATTCTGCTTAACTGATGCCATTTATTTTAACTGCAGCCACTTTCTTTTCTATTAGGAAGAATTTGAAGCACAATGGCAGAGAAGCCATTCAGCCCTTGTCAAAAATTACAGAAAATAACAGACTATATACAGAGTAATCAACTGGGCACCTGTAATTTAGTTCACCGATAGATATGACCGGAGAGTGAATATGTGTTCATGACGCACAAGTTGGCACTATACGTTTTATGCAATCTACTATTTGTATGGTGTTAGCACATTACATTTAAATCACCAGAAAGCTTGTATCCCTGTACAATTGGGGTACAGTGTGTTCTTTTATGCACAGAACTTTCTAAATGGACATTTATTAAGTGACAAGCTTGGGGCTGATCTTGGTGCATTGTGTGCTTTCTCTACAGTCACCAAATGCGTTCTACAGTTTACATTAGGACTTACTAGTGTCACCACGTACTGTGCACAATTGGTCATGCAAGAAGCTCTTAGCCACCACCTAACTATCCCAATCACTCCCTGAAGACAAGCCTTCCAACTGTAGCCTAGCAGGAAACCCAATTTTGAAGGGTACTATGGGGGGGGGGGGGGGGTATGGGGGGGGGAGGGGCATATCAAAAAACAGTTAAAGAAAAAGCAAAAACAGATTAGTTAAAACTTAACTGGCTAAAATGCCGCACCTCCCCTTCTGTGCAGCCATAACAATGGTCGTACTGAAGCGCAATTAAGGCTCAATAAGCGATTTCCAGTGTGCTCCGATTTATAATTATGGTACTCATTTACCAACGAATTTGAACACTGAATATATTGGATTATTTTCAGGGCAAGAGCTAGCTGACAGCATAGCTGCGATGCAAACTATGGGGTGGGATAAGAGTTTATATGCTTAAACCTGTATAGTAAAGACTCAAGAGCATACTTAATTTGTGGTCAACAGGGTAGTTCTAATGATACAAGTTACTCACCATATGATAGTAAGCAATGAATTGCACTTTTTTTTTACTAAATACAGCAGTTGCAAAATACGAGATATTGAAGTCAACACTTCCAGCACAGTAAGCTAGATTTGAAGTATCTATTGGAAGCTAGTCTGGTGGGCAACAACCTCTTGTAGACTACTAATAGATTATCTGGTGGTAAACAGCTACTTATGAAATATGGGGCAAGTACATCAAGATCTAATCTGGATCTGAAAAATATCTTAAGATCCAGTTATTGTTTCCCCATCTTCGAGAATTTCCAGGGACTATAGGGCAGCTGGAGAAGTTCTGACAACACTAAGTGAATTGTTTCTAAAATTGAAGTACAAGATATAATACTACCAAATAAAAATATAGTTTGTTCATATTTATTCAAGGTTATGTATTCCAGAATGACACTTCACGTTTGTTTTAATCTGTTTAGGAGGACAGAACTACATCACCTGATCACGTGGTGGGAACTGGGGATTAGCATGTACATTATAATCATCTTCCCACACATTATAACAATCGGAGTGCATTATACAATGTTTCTACAGTCGAAATAGAGTGGGAGGAAGTCTTGTATATGCATTTAGGACAATGTTCCCCTTTGCCATGTTGCAGAAACAGGTTCAGAGATATGCAAAGTATGCGATTCCCCTAGTTTGTTACACTATGTGCAATTGTGGGATCTCTATAGTTTGACAGTGATTAGCACACAGTCCAGAAGATCCCGATCGCCACCAAATATAAAGACAGAAATCTGGATCAGTACCTGCTCCTAGAGGTCTGAAGATTTGACATGTAGATAGAATCATAATTATTTTAGACTGTATAGTTTACAAGCAATGAATGGGAAAATATTTTGTGGAGCCCTACATTATATTAGCTTGACACTATACAAAAAGCACAACACGCCATTTCTGTATGCAATGTAATATCTGGTCCAAAAATAGCAGTTTGTAGATTCATTAGTATGAAACTCAGCTTATAGTGATCATTTTAACATCTATCAATTGTTTAAACAAAAATGGCACAGAAAAGAGTAATCAAGTCACATTTATATGTACTTCAAGCATCCACTTTTGAGCCATTTTGTTTATTGCTTATTACTACAGATCAAGGAATAAGCCATAGCAATGAGAAACAGTACAGCAATGGGTAAAGAATGAAGTTAGGACTACCCATGTAAACAGGGGCCTTTATCAGTCATAGAACAATGCAGGGATTACCTTATATAGGGTACAAGCTAGAGCCTCTCCAATTCATAAAATATTTTTAAATGTGCAATTGTGCTCTAGTGAAAACAGATCACATGGGAAGCCTTATAGCACAGCCCTGTTATTTAAAAAAATTAGGTGTGGTTATGGAGAAAAAAAATGCATCCAATACAGCAGTAAGGCAGCTCATAGAATCCCACATTTTAAAGACTTTGCTGTGGTGTAAAAAATAAATTACAGAGTTATGATTTGATGCATAATTACAAGCTAATCCATGGGCCACAGCTCTTTTGACAACACAATAATGAGAGCTTTAAGCATTTCTACATACCATGGTCAGCCACACCCACTTACCAGTGGACAATATACCACTAGTTGCCAATCAGTTCAGGATCATAGGAGATCACAAACAGAACCTAGACACATGCAGTTTTGATATACTACATATAAAAAAAATCTACAATAGTCCACATGGTTGTACCAACACTATTTAATCTGTGCTATTAGCCATATAGTGAGCAAGTGTTGAATATTGGAGCATGGCAACATCAGACTGTATAAATCTGTTAGTAGTTAACTAGAACATTACTATAAATGTTACTTTAATACTGTAAAATTAGTGAGGTTGGGTCCCATCTTGTGCCAAAATGAAAACCCTGCAGTTGGAGCATTCAATGCCACACCCTGGGGGGACATTTATAAAGATGGACTCACTTTATAGTTCAGTAAAAAGTCATTGGGGAGAGTGTCCTACAATTATGAGAACAGTTTATTGGTGGGGAGAAAAAAAAAAAAAAAAAAAAAAGTGTCCTTTGAATGATTTGGGCTCACCCTACACCTGACAAATATTTCTTGAAATCATGGTTTCCATTATGGGCAGAAAATGGCAAACAAAACAGTGTCATAAAATGCCCCATGTAGTGTTTGGGATGCATTTTATACAGAACTGGTGCAAGCACCTTAAAATCATGGCATGGACTAACTCACCCACCACTTACACGGATTGGGCAAGTGACAAAGAGTGGTTGCCTGACAACTCAAGTATGCCTGAAGTGCCATCACACCAGAAAAGGCACCAAACTACTTCCATACATTTACAGTACGAGAACGGCAAGACTTTCAACAGTCTCTGATAACATAAGACAAGCGATTTAGAAAAAAAAATTAGTGTTGCTGCAGTTATACTACCGAGATTAGCAATAAGGCACTCACACACGCAGACCTACACAGCAGACACAATGCAAGATACTTGGGTGTGGTCTTCAGACAAAGCCCACGCATTTACTCCAAGAGTGCTTGAAGCTGAGAAAAGCAATGAGGCACCGAATTTACTCATCAGCTAACAGCAGACTATCAACTAATCCACCACGAGCCATTATTAAGCGGGAGAGTCATTAACCACTTTAGGCAGAAGAGAAAGCATTTTCCTATACTAACAAGCAACGGGACAATGCTTTTAGGGTCAATTACTACGAGAGTCTACAACAGCGCCCTCTCGTGGGGCAAGGGTTATACAGGGACAGAGCCTGTAGCTACATACTGCGCTTACACCACTCAGCTATATATACTGGTCTGTTATACACTGGTTATGTATAATGCAATATTGGCTTCACTTAAAATCCTACTACACTGATGGAAGCCATAACTCCTGCAGATATATGATTGTGCCAGTTTATTAAGTAACACTAGATTTTGCTCCCCAAGAAAAATCTTTACCTTTCAACAGATGTAAGAGGGTCACACCCATAGCCCAGCCTTCCCTTACTACATTTCGGCAGGTCAAGTGTTATTAATTCCAGCTGAGCTAAAGACTGCAAATACACAGGGTTTAAAGTACCGTGACATTTTCTAATGTACTGTATTTTCTAGAAGCGCTCTAATCATGCCAAAATACACAATATGAATCATACCCCCTTAGCATATTGCAAAAAAACCCCAAAACCTTTGAGTGTTAATCATGCAATATATAACATGCAATAATCCATGCACATCTGGGCAGTGCCGTCTACAGATCTATAGAGAGCATAGCTCACTGGTAAAGCGAGGTGTACCACTCACCTGCCTGTCAGTCACTCCTTCTCCCAGCTCCTCCACGATGCCAGAGCACTCCATGCCCAGGGAGGTTGGCAGAGATGGCAGGCGGTCATACACCCCTTGTCTGGCAAACAGGTCAGAAAAGTTCAAGCCGCAGGCTTTCACCCGTATCAGCAGCTCCCCGGCTTTGGGTTTGGGGGTCCCCTTCTTGATCTGCAGCTTGACTTTGTCATAGCCACCGTGAGCGGAGAGGACCAGGGACTTGTAGGTGACTTCAGGCTGCTGGGGTGCTGCTGGCTCTGCTGCTTCTGCTGTGGCTGCTGCTGCTGCTGCCTCCTCAGCCGGCTTCTGCTCTTCCTGAACCGGCGCCTCTTCTGTCTTCTGCTCGGCAGCCTGGTTCTCCTCCGGCTGCTGCTGCTTCTGCTGTTCCTCTGGCTGGGCAGGGGCTGCTTCTTCTCCTGCAGACATGGTTGGAGGGATAAGGGTCTCGCAGTGTTATCCCAGAGACAGGCACAGCACAATGATAACCCAGTGGGGAGTGACCGGCTCTCAGCTGAGACAGGGAAAGGAGGAGTCCCGGCTGTAGCAGCTGACTGGGTTTTATTCCGCCCGATTAAAGGGACATGATATAGTGCAATCTACTGCTCCACTACACACACATGCAGCAATCACGGTGATAGAGCTACAAACACGCAGATGTAGACACAATCATTGTAAAGTCATACAAATACAGATACTAATAACATACTTTCTAACACCTGACATTCTGAGCCAATACTATTCTGCTTTCCTCAATTATTTCCAGATGCAGTAGTGTGGACGGAATTAAATAATAGATTTAAAGTTGATTTAACTCAGGCTAGGTTTGTGGAGAAGTGTGTGAAAAGCAAAGCAGAACATTATTACACTAGCTCAGGCTAGTAAGTATGGGGCATATCCATAGGCACAATGATTCCTACCATTATACTAGTCATAACTCTTTATCCAGGCACATGGTAAACTCTATCTATCTATCAATATTTTAAATGGCAAAAAAAAAATAAAGTAGTAGTATGTAGGATTTTTAAGTTTTTACTATTTTTACCATGTTCATTCTAGTTGGACATGCTAAAGTAGTCACAGATTTATTTTCTGTGGGCAATTCTAAATATAGAATGTGAGCACACATCTATATATGAGAGATAGACGCATTTGTGCAAATTGCAATGTATTGTGGGAGCACATATTTGCACTTGTGAAAGTGGCCTTTTGTCACTTTATGATACATATACTGATGTAGTTGTGGTATTCAGAGATAGTTTTTTTCTTTAAGTTGTTCCTAATAGACTGCTGATCCGAGTCTCAACCCCCTGGCTAAAATTTGCCAGCCCTCCCCTGATTACTTGTCCCACTTTGAATATTTGTTAATAATGTGTGTCCAATGATACTGGTTATAAGTATAAATGTTTTCAAGAAGTTGCAAGGTTACAATAAGTAAACATGCTAATACCCACTGACATAACTTGCTATAAATTAAAGGAAAAATAAGATTTGGGTGGAAGTTTGTTTGTAGAAGACAATATGATAATCTGTATTCCTGTAGCCAAGTTCCTGAGGTAAACTGTCATTGTAAAGCAAGTAAAAGTGAGGGAATTCCTTCCTCAACGGTTTCTGGTTATTTACCTGACCTTTGTGAGGTAAATACAAGAGGTGTAACATCAGCTGTCATATTTCAGACTCAAAAACAATTGTTGTTTCACTGACACCAGGTCCCGGAAGACACCATGGAGAGTTTAGAATAATCTATTTCAGAAAGTTGATGGCAATATGAAGGCTTCCAACATGCTCTATATCCATTTTGGTACAGACCAGCTGACAAAAAGTTAAAGGAAATTAATATAAAGCTTTTTATGCTTCATTCTGAGCAATTCTGCCGTAGGACACTGCCTCCTAGACAGGGACTGGCTGGCAAATTTTAGCCAAGGGGGCTCAGCAGCCTATCAGGACCATTTTAAAAGAAAAAAATGCAGGTAGTCCAGTCACCCAGCCCAAGGTAGCCCCTATGGGACCAGCCCAGGGAGCAGACGCCACCTGCCCCCCATCCAGCCCGAGCTCATAGACGTATTTGGTAAATACAGGCTTTTCCCTAAAATTCACATGGGTTGAACCAAGTATCTGTGTATGGCTGTTTGATGTGGTAGCCTTCAAAATTGTGAAATGATATTCCCGCAAATTGAAATGTTGTCACACTGAATGACCTGACCTGTCTACCATGCTAACATGGTGCAAAGGCACAAGGTCTTCAACACAAAACTTGTGCAATACTAGTACATCTGTGCTGGTGCTTACTCATATTCTACTCTTATCCAATCCAATATATTTTTTTCTCTATCATTTTAAAGGTTTTTCCATTTCTCTTTTTATCTCCTCTCAACGTTTATCTTGCTCAGCGCAATATAATCATGATCCACCCAAAGTTCATGTAAGTCTCTAGACACCAGTCCCTCCTTAATTCTTGGCACTGTGTTTCTGGATCTGCTCCTCCCAGTCACAAATCTGGTATCCAGATATTTCCCTGCAAGACATATGCTCTCTGAAACAAGGCTAAAGTAATTCACAAAAAAATCTGCTTTGGTAACCTCTGATTGCTCGATGTGCAATACATTCTATAGACATCCGTCTGTTTTTGGGGTCACAGAGCATTGTCAAACTGACACTTAGGGTCCCAAACAAAAATAAGCTTCAGGGTCACTTGTCAACCAGTCCTCTAAGTGTACATACACCGGACTCCAAATTTCAGTGAGGGATCCCTGTAAGCCTTGATGACGTGAATTGCAAGGTTGCGCACCTATCCCTGTGGACCTAAAAAGTCCAAAAAGTATTAAAGTATTACATTCACATGCTGCTTGTTGTGTCGAGCAGTCAAGCATTGGAAAAACTTAGGTTCACTATAGAATTAAATGATCTCTATTTTAAGGGCTGTGGCTGTAGATCAGGCTGAACGATATATGGACGCATAGCAAGTGCTGTGTGCACACACTCTAAAGATGCTGGCTTGGAATTGCTATACTGGACCACTATGTTTTTTTAGCAGAGACTATAGATCTCATACTAACCAGTGTTTGTTAATTAGTTCTCACTTTCAGATGTATGAATAATTACCTTTTCTTGGAGTTTTGAAAAAACCTGTTAGTTTTAGTTTGTGTAACTCAATATATTAATGAAATTTATCCTGGGCACCAGAGATGGAAAATTAAAATATACTTTTATCAGTAAAAGAACTATGTGTTCTGAGAAAATGAATGTAAACACTTACAGGCCCATCTGACCAAACTGGAACATACATTATCCCTTCTACATATGTATGATGTTAATAAATTAACTTTATAAGCTGAAGATTGTTGCTTTAGGTGTGGACTTATTAGGGAATTAAATGTTAATATTTAATATTAGTACTACTGGGAATACAATGGTAAGGCTGCTATCAGTTATCTCTTCCTTATGGGACCCAGATCATGCTGTCTAAAATGAAATGTCATTATGGGTCTCAGTTGTTGTACGTCTGTTTTATTTGTGTAAAACATACATTTTCTTACTGCACATATGTCATACTTCCAACTCTCCCGGAATGTCCGGGAGGCTCCCGAAATTCGGGTAGAACTCCCGGACTCCTGGGAGAGCAGGCAAATATCCCCCAAACGGCCTCTTGCTGTAAAAATTACACGATTCGCGCCATTTTGGCCCCGCCCCCCGCAACAAAAACGTAATTTTATCACGGGGAGCAGGGCCAAAATGACGTGATTCACCGTGCCCTGCCCCTCCCGCCCTCCAACCACACCCCCCTGCCTGGGATCTCCAGGAAAGAACTTTAAAAAGGTTGGCAAGTATGACATACGTACAAAATGTACGGATGCTATATGTTATGTTTACTAATACTTTGCATGATATTTTGTTTTATACAATATATTGCTCTGTGAAGCATGTACCCTACTAAGTCTGGGTTCTGATACCATACACAGTGTTGTATTGTAGACTGAATACATTTCAGTTAGGTCCTGACTTAGTAACATATTTTGATCATTATATAAGAATGTAAGTATAGAGGTATGGTGTACCATTTTGTTAATCATATGTTGCAGATTATATTACTATAATTAATAAGCACATTACTAGGTAGCATGCCACCTAATGCCGTTCCATTTTTAAAATTATTTTGGGTTTCAGCGACCTTGACCATCGGATACATAAAGAGTGTTCTCACTGCGTTGACCCTAGAACATTAGTGTATTTACCAAGTGGCATGAGTACCTGCTGCTATTAGACCTGCCCTGTATACTGACATAGCACTTCTGCCTCACAGCACTGGGTTCGATTCCCGACCATGGCCTTATCTGTGTGGAGTTTGTATGTTCTCCCTGTGTTTGTATGGGTTTCCTCCGGGTGCTCCGGTTTCCTCCCACACTCCAAAACCATACTAGTAGGTTAATTGGCTGCTATCAAAATTTACCTTACTCTCTCTCGGTCTGTGTATCTGTGTATGCTAGGGAGTTTAGACTGTAACTTACAATGGGGCAGGGACTGATGTGAGTGAGTTCTCTGTACAGCGCTGCAGAATTAGTGGCGCTACATAAATATCTAATGACGATGATGATGACTGTCACCTATAAATTGGGACAGTTGCTAGGTATGTTAACTATACAAACTGCAAAACCGCAGAAGCTAGTGATTTACTAAGCCGTGTAAGATTTTACTGCCGAGTGACTTTTCCTGTCTTATTGACAAAATGCAGGAAGAGAGATGGTCCGAGCACAAACCAGTCTGAAGTAGAGCGCATAGAGTGCAGTGGACACGTAAATGCCTATACGTGCCATGTTTTGCGTAAAAATTGCTCTGCGCATGCTCAGAAACAGACTAAGGGGTATATTTAAGAAAGCACTGTCGTGCACTTACCGTGTAAATTAGGCCAGGATGTGCTCTCCGCAAATTTATTAAAGCTGCATCGCAGCAGATATCATGGATTTCAGCTGCTTTGCACTCCTGATCGTTTTTGCGAGCAGTCACCATTCAACAGAATCTAACAAGTCCCGAAAATTATTTTTTTTCGGGAACTTGTTGTGTTAATGTACGCCAGCACATAGGAAATGCTTGTAAAACTTGTGCTCTACGGTATGTCCAGCTCTGCTCCGGAGAGCAGAGCTGGACAGCGCATGCGCAGGGAGTGATCTTGTGATCCCTCCCTGTCACAGCCTCAAGCTCTCCGGACGGCACATGCGCAGTAGCATGAAGAAAAGAAAGTGCAGCGAAGAGGAGGAGATCGGGAGACAGCGCGACCGAAGAGGCAGTGGTGAGTATGATTTTTTTTATCACAGAAACAGCAGTTTTTTGGAACTGCTGTTTCTGTGATCCATTTTTAATAAATTTGAGAAATACATCAATCCTTATCCATGCGATAAGGATTGATAAGTATTTCTCGTTTTGTCCGATACATGATAAATGTGCCCCTATATGACAGCGAACGCAAGTACATGCAATTCATCTTCGAATGCAAAGGATCCTTCCGAGAGCCTACGATTTCAAGGGCGGGACAGAGAAGGAAAGGGACAAGGGGGTATATTTACTAAACTGCAGGTTTGAAAAGCTGGAGATGTTGCCTATTGCAATCAATCAGATTCTAGCTATCATTTTGTAGAATGCAATAAATAAATGAAAGCTAGGATCTGATTGGTTTCTATGTTCAACATTTCCACTTTTTCAAACCTGCAATTTAGCAAATATACCCCAAGGTGTCCTATTCAATACTCTGGGCATCTCTCATGTAAGTGATTTTAGCTGTATTACTTGCACCAGTTACAGGGCGGTGTAAGTGTTGAATAAGAGCGATGACGGTCGCGTATACATGCTAGAACATGTGTTTGCAATCAGGAGCAACTGTTAAAATGTATATTATGCACAGTAGGCATTAATAACATCCTGATATATGTATTTCATGGAGAGAAAAAAAGAAACAGTTTTTTGTAATATAAAAACCAGAAATAATGTACACTAATGACTCAGGCCCACCATTGTGAAGGAGAGTGCAGTGGACACATACCAGTGTAAGAGTGCATAGAGCGCCATGCAGTGAACATAAACTAGTTGCACTGCGCTAAACTCTATTAGAGTGTTTAGTTTTGCATATAACTGTGTACGGTTAGGTGTGTTTTATGATAACTTGTTTCTTGCCCACAAGAGTGCAGGTCTATGAATTCGGGAAACGTTTTGTATCAAATTTTAAGTATCTTTCTTTGACTGTCTTATATGTCTGGAGATAGACAAGCCTGCTCCATTCTACCAGATCCTGTCTACTGGCACAATACACTCCAGATAGGGAACATCATATACAATAGTAGACTATTATGGAAATGTAATTCGTTTACAGACCATAATTTAATGAAAGTAACATTAGGAAATGATAGATCACTATCATTTATAGAATCAATATAGGGAAAAAGACAAGGAAAATTTGAAATCATGAAATACAAGCACTAGAGAGCTTATATGCCCCATAGTATCGTCTCACACTGACACTGTCCTGTTTGATTTTTCACAGCTGTAAATATGGTCAATCCCCAGCTTTGGAAATAAGATGTTTAATACAAGTGACTTATCATTAGGACTAATTTTTCAATGTGCTATAAATGTAACATTACATTTTTTTTTTCTTGGTCTTGGCCTAAAATCTGAACCATCCTCTTGCAAAATGTGTAAGAAAATGTCTTAACCCTAGTTATCAAGCTATTATTTATATGGAAGAGGATACAAAAGAATGTTCATCAGTGATGGGGTTAAAGAGGGCCAGCTGCTTGCTATGTGGAGAGGCTTTGGGTGTTTCCTTTATATGAGTCCGTTTTATTTATTTATTCTTTTACATTGTCCTTGTGTCAGCGGCATGAGGGACATGACAGCTTCCCCGCTGTTTAGCCCCTGACAAATGTCTCCTGCCGGCTTCAAGCAGAGAGACGGTGCCCCCTTTGGATGCCTCCTCTATCAAGGCCGCAGGCGTTGTCCCTGCTTGCGATGCTGCGTTGCCATGGAGACAGCTGGCGCATCCCGATGTTACTGTCATGGCAAATAATGAGTGACCAGCTTGTTTAACCCCTTTGCTGCCCTGTATTCTGCACAGTGTGTCTGGCAGAGGCAATCTTTTCATACAATGTCATTTATCTTTTCCTTTTACACATCAGAATATGAATCCGAATTTAATGCAGCAGGGAGATGTTCAGTATCACAGCCTGTGTGTGCAGATGTCACTGTGAATCAGTGTGTTCTGGAATATATATATATATGCATGATGTATTAAATGTGACGATATGATAAATAATTTCTAATTACCAGTGTACATTCTCAGCCAACAGAACACTTAGGGGTATATTTACTAAACTGCGGGTTTGAAAAAGTGGAGATGTTGCCTATAGCAACCCATCAGATTCTAGCTGTCATTTTGTAGAATGTACTAAGTAAATGAAAGCTAGAATCTGATTGGTTGCTATAGGCAACATCTCTACTTTTTCAAACCTGCAGTTTAGTAAATATACTCCTTTAGTCATGACATATATAATTATATCACAGCTGAGATTGTATTTACAGAAAAAAAAAACTGGGATAAACTAATTTACTTTTAACCAGGAATCCCCACCCAATGTGTGAGACTGGATGTGTCATTAGAATTTATGTAAGGAAATCTCTTACAACAAGCTGAAGATACACAATAGGGATTAAATGTGAACTATATTTTCATTTTAAGTGAAATAAATGACCAGCAACTGACTGTGGTTTTCAACCATACTCATATCTATTCATGATTCTGGTTTTATATACTACATTCTTTTATTATTGGTATGTCACAATTAGATCTATCATGTGCTGTCTGTTTCAGCAGGTGTGGAGGGAGCCTATGAAAAACTTCATTGTCTCTCCTGCACCTTGTCCATTGAGCAGATGTATCACTTGGGGCTAGATTTACTAAGCTGCGGGTTTGAAAAAGTGGGGATGCTGCCTATAGCAACCAATCAGATTCTAGCTGTCATTTATTTAGTACCTTCTACAAAATGACAGCTAGAATCTGATTGGTTGCTATAGGCAACATCCTCACTTTTTCAAACCCGCAGCTTAGTAAATCTAGCCCTTAGGCTCTTTTATTAAGTCCAGTCTAACTTTCTTCATCTAACTTGTACTATGCTGTGTGAATTACCATTTAAATGTATGCCACTTTTTTATTTTTATGTCACTGTTATTAAACAGTTTGCTATTACACGTTATTATACATCAAACGGGTGATGATACAATGACATGGGTGGAGAATTACATTTGGAGTTAGGATGGATACAGCTTCATTTTCCTGCACTGGCATAAATATTTAGCCCTGAATAAGTATATTGGGGAATATTTATAAATACTGGTGTACTGTTTCTGACATATTTCTCATATAGTTTAGAAAATATAAGCAAATTTTGCATTGGCTCTTATGGGTTACAGCACCTTTTTCTGCCCACAAGTGTTCACAGATGTATATTGCTTTGTAAAAGACGTGTTATACCCCAATTGACAATATATCTTTTTTCATTTCAGGCTCTTTGTTTTTTTACATATAAGTGGTAGAAGTTGGTTAGTCTTTTGATTATGATAAAAACAAATCTTTTACATTTTTTTTAAATCTCTATATTTTTATAGTTTGTACAAAGAAAAAACAGCATTGCAGAGTATATTCAAAGTACAAAAAAAAAAGAAAAACAGTATTATATAAATATTAGTTCCACAATATAACTTGCAAAATGAGTGAAATGTAACAAAGTGGGTTTTTTTTAATGATGCTACGAGGGAAGTAAGAAAAAGAAAAAAAAAAGAAAGAAAGAAAATAGGGAATTGTTTTTTGGAGGAGATGGAAAGGAGGAAATGTTGGAGTGGGGTGGGGGGGGGGGGGGGGGTAGGGGTGGAGAGGAGCCATGATTTCTCAGTTACCTATTACCCGTAACAAGGGAGCCATGTAGGCTGTTACATGGGGTCCATGTCTCAGGAAATTTAGGGAGTGAGTCGTTAAGGAGGGATGTGATCTACTCCATGGATGAAATGTGCCATAACCTGTTTATCAATATGGGTTTGGTAAGGGGAAGTGTTTTTTTCCATGCTAGGGCTATTAATATTTTGCAGGATTGACTAATTTGAAGTGCCAGACAGTCCGTTGACTTGCTTATGGAAGGTTTATTGAGTAAAAATACCACGGGGTCTCTAGGAAAGTGAACAGCTGTAAGTTGATGGAGAAGTGTCAGTGCAATATCCCAAAGTGATTGAATAATGGGACATTCCCACCAAATGTGCAGGTAAGTACCTTGCCCACCACAGTCTCGCCAGCACCTGTCTGATGTAGTTGGGAAAATGCGGTGGAGCTTGGTTGTGGACCATGTACCTTCTTGAGTAGACTTTATAAGCTGATTCTCTAATACTCGCGTTAGTGGATACCTTAGCTACTCGTTTTGGAACTACTGACCATCGCTTTCTGATAGCTCCGCAAATGTGGGGGAGCCGAATTTGCCAATTTTGTGATGGAACCTCTTTATTTTTCTGGACTTCCAAAGTAAAATCATGGATTCTACATTGCCTGGAGGAAACTGGGGGTGTTTCCAAATTGGGGTTAGTGGAGAGGGATATGGGGCCAGTTTGAAGAGCTTATTCACAAAGTCCCATATCAAGAGAGTAAATCGGATTGTGGGGCATTCATATGCCGAGGCCTTGAAGATGGGTGCACTCCATCACTTTTCTATAAGCCCCTATCTTTCCAGATGGCATGACTATGATCTATTAATCCAAATCTCTCCTCATTCTTCATCATCATCATCATCATCATCATCATCATCATTCATCATTTATTTATTTATATAGCGCCACTAATTCCGCAGCTCTGTACAGAGAATGCACTCACATCAGTCCCTGCCCAATAGAGCTTACAGTCTAAATTCTTTAACACACGCACAGGCAGACTGGGGTCAATTTGATAGCAGCCAATTAACCTACTAGTATGTTTTTGGATTGTGGGAGGAAACTAGAGCTCCCCAAGAAAACCCACACAAACACAGGGAGAACATACAAACTCAACACAGTTAAGGGCATGGGAATTAAACTCATGACCCCAGTGTTGTGAGGCAGAAGTGCTAAACACTAAGCCACCGAGCTGCCCATTCCACCACCTCCTTAGTTTCTGATGCAATGACTTCTGTCTTCACTTCTGTATAATGGCAATACTACTGAAGAAGTTGCAGTGGTTACCACCTGTTTTACAGCAGTCCATAACTTTCTAAATTCATATTTTACAGCCACGGCCAGGGCCGGTGCTAGGGTTCTTGGCGCCTTAGGCACACTTTCACATCCGCACCCCCCCCCAGGCACACTTTCACAATCCGCGCCCCCCCAGGCACACATTCAAAATCTGCGCCCCCCCCCCCCACGTCTTTCCTTACCTTTACTTGCCGCCATAAAGCTGCTCCTCTCTGCTCCATCTCCTCCCCTCCACTCACTGACACTGTCAGGCCGTGATGATGATGTCATGCCCGACAGTCAGTGAGTGGAGCGGAGGAGACGGAGCAGAGAAGACGGAGCAGAGAGGCGGCGGTGGTGATCCATAGCCCCTTCCCCCTCCCCTTGGATTTATCGGAAGCTGTGCGGCGGCCGTGGAAGGTATGGTCAGCGGTCGCCGCACAGTTTTAAAGTGATTTGAATTCTGTGGCGCCCTCCAGAGCCATGGCCACGGCTTCAGTATCAGGCAGGTTATTTGTCCCTAGGTGGACAATGACATACACCTACTCATCTTTCCAATTTTAACATGCGCTCTTTATCCCATGGCGTTGAGGCTTCAGGCAAGAACCTTACTTGTTTTTCTACTTCAGCTTTTCCCAGATTTATGCCTATAGTTAGTAGAAGTCCCCATATCCTCATGATTTGTATTACCTATATTAGTTGTACATTACAGCCCTGCAAGAGCAGCATATGAGTTTTGCTATGTCACAGCTTGTGGGATGTGTCTGTGTCTCTCTGGCCAGGGTATACTGCTAATGGTATAATGCTCTAGCACAATATTGGTCAGAGGTAGGCCTCCCAAGTTCTCTATCCCAGCAATCGGCATAACCAGGTAGGCCTGGCCTGCATATACAGCCAGAACTTCGACGGGGGAAGGCCCAGTTTTCCTGTAAGAGAGAGGAGGTGCATACAGGTCCACTGATGACCTGCTGACCGTTTTTGACCGCCTTACTGTCAGACCATGCCTTGAAAACCCCTGGTATCAATCCAGGGGGAAGACTGATTAGCAGTCATGGGGGTGAGGGGAAACAAACAGTTTTACCTTAGTTTTTGAGCTATGATTCCATGTTCTTTGGAAGAAAACGAAATTAATCTTATTGGAAATATTTCATGAAAGTCCTTTGGTTGCAGGACTGATGAATACTCACAGTATTTTATATTGTCATTTATGTTCCTCTGCTTGCAAAATACACTTTTCTAGCATGCCCTTGCAGTGCAGAAAAACAAACTTGACAGTGGTTTGATTTATATGATGGCTTGTGCCAGGCATGTAAAGTCTAGTTGATGTATCTTTGGTTTATTCCCAAATAATACACTGTATTTCACCTGAGCTCAAAGTGGCATAAAGTAGAATTCTGTGTTAGATCATGCTGCTCTCCCTATTCCCAGAATCCCTTGCTAGCATTACACTCTTCATTCCAAGACAATCAGCAGACAGTGTAAACCACTGGTTCCGTTTAGTGACATTTTTTTAAACAGCAGGTTGCATAATCAGTCATCAAAGACTTATGGAAGACATTTTGGGGATTTTTAAACAGATACGTAAGTAAGTCAATCAATTTAACACTATTTGGGGCTATTTAAGAACATCAATGTGTTACTAGTGCTACATTTTCAGACACCATTTTATTCCCCTGTAAATGTTTGCTTTTTCTGATGGAACCCATTACTTTCTATTGGAAAAATGTGATCACTACAGTCATTAAAGCCATTACTTTCTCTGGTAAACTGCTGTCATTAAACTCATTGGGGCTTGTTTTGTCAATATATTTCTTTGTTCAATTATTAAATTTTTTAGGTTTTGTATAAAATTATCTACCAGTTCATTTTAATTTTTCATGTTCGCTTTTCAGGTGTTTTTCACTTTATTTATGTAATTATGTAATTATGTAAAAAGAAGTGGGATGAGGTGAATGTATTCAGGCACAGTAAACGGATAATAGAATTTCAAATCTTACTCAAAGACCCTCCCTGGTGAAATTCTGGCTCATGCCATTTGCTGGATTCACTGGGGTCCCCAATGGCTGTAAACATCCACACTGTACTCATCCTTCTGTTAACACTCGTTCTATTTGAAACAGGCCAGGCAGGTATTGATACCACTCCCCAGTTATTTTCTAATGCATGCAATTACTTCTACTGGTCCATGTAATCACACCCCCTCAGGCTGTAAGCACAACTCCAACTTTGGTTGAGGCTCTACATGCAGACAGAAGGGGCCCACAGGCCGCTGCAGCATGCTGGAAGATTTCAGTTGGCTACCCTGTTTGGAGTCCTATGTTATGAGGCCATCTTGTACCTGGATAGGTCTAGTTTTCAGTACTCTGGATGGAACTTCATCTCAAGGTTAGAATGAGTGCACAATTTGAAATAAAACATTTAAAATGTTTCATTCCATTCTACAATTCACAAACCTAACATGTAATTTGAGCACTTTGAGAGGTTCTAATCCAAGATGTTTATTCAGTCCATATAAATAAACATTGTTAGCACTTATGTGCCATCTGTTACCAGCAAGTACAGCAATAATGCACTTAAAGCATCATTAAGTGAAAGCCTGTTGGGGTTAGGGCAATCCTGCAATAAAGTCATTTTTATCATTACCAAGCTTGTGTTCAGTTATTGCTGTGCAGCCATTCCATTGTCAGTCCCAATAGGGAGAAAGCTCCGGACCCTTGTACACTAAATTCCCATGGTTCTGTTTACCACGTGCGCATGCTTCCATTTTAGTGTAGGGTGATCAGTTACCTTCAGCCAACTTTAAATGGTTAAAAGAGTTTACGCCTAATGACTTTGATCAGGTTGTGTCAGAAGACAATGCTCAGTCCCTGTCTCATTGGGAATATGGCGCTCATTTTACTGAATATGTTGTGCTTTACACTCTGAAAGGGTCCTAAACCTAAATAAGACAAGGGTCCTAGACCTAATTTAAGACAATATTGCTATGGATTCTTCAAAATTGACACTGCTGGAAAATATTTCCATATCTCCCATTATAGTCCCAATTTAATTGTGACAGTCCCGACATAGTCTACCATAAAAGGGTGTGGTCTTGGGCAAAATGGACATGGTTGCAGAAAGACATGTCATCTGGGCAGGGCCGCCAAGAGAATTATCATGTCATGATCTGCCTCCGTCTGCTTTGCATCTCTCTATAGGATGCTGCTTGCCTTCTGCAGCTCCTGTTTGTTTAGAACTGTGTTAGTCTTGCCGTGGTTGTATTTCTGGATGCAGGACTTCGATGCTGCCAGAGGTGCTGCTCTTCCACTATGGACTTTTTCACTCACTAGTAGGAGTTAATCTCTGCTCCTCGTTAATGGTACACCTGTGTCTCTCATTATTTATGTCTGTTCCTTCCCATGTACCATGCAGGTTATTGTTGTTGCTAGATATTGCTGTGCTGTTCCTTGTTGTGCTCCTGGTGCACCTGTTCTCAGGGATTTCTACAAACTCTGTTCACCTGCCTCAACCGTGTTCCTGTTATCTACCTTCTGCATCTCCGGGCAATCCATGTGCTATATGTACACCATCCAGTTTGTACCCTACTGCATTTTCTGGAAACATATTGTCACGGGCACTAGGAGTTTTACCCAGAATTCAACAGGTGTAGCTACACTTACCAGAAGTGCGGACCTCTGGGTAGTGTGGTGAATCAGTCGAACCATACAGTAGAATAGAGGAAAGGAATGTCAATAGTATAAATGCTGAGTCTTGGCACCGTGGAACTATGATGGTTCAGCAGTATAGTAAACAGGATCAAATGAGAAAAGAGTCCAAGTGCCTTAGCACACAGGTAGCATATAGCAGGCCAGTACTTGATAACTGGATAATGTTAGGCAACGACCAATCAACAATATAGTAGAAAAGTCGGCGACTTGCAGCTACAATACAGAGGCACTTGTAGACTTTAGTCCAGCCAATAGGTACCATACAGAGTAGTAGCTATATCACAAGGAAACATGAATGGTCTACAGCTGGTAAGTTTCACCACGGATATGTAGAGAAGACTTGTCCAGTGCAGGTGTATAACAGAATAGCGTGAGTGGTCTGCAATTGGCAAGTTGTACCACTGATGTGAAGGGAAGACTTGTCCAGGTATAGGCGTGGAACGGAGTAATGGGAGTGGTCTGCAATAGGCAAGTTGTAACACTGATGTATAGGGAAGACTTGTCCAGGTGCAGGTGTGGAACGGAGTAACGTGAGTGGTCTGCAATAGGCAAGTTGTACCACTGATGTGAAGGGAAGACTTGTCCAGGTGCAGGCGTGGAACAGAGCAACGTGAGTGGTCTGCAATAGGCAAGTTGTACCACTGATGTGAAGGGAAGACTTGTCCAGGTGCAGGCGGGTAACGGAGGTAGCAAGAGTAGTCTGCAGCGGGTAAGTTCTACTACCGATGTGGAGAGAAGACTTGTCCAGAAGCAGGCAGTAACGGAGGTAGCGAAAATAGTCTGCAGCGGGTAAGTTCTACTACCGATGTGGAGAGGAGACTTGTCCAGAAGCAGGCAGGTAACGGAGGTAGTGAGAGTAGTCTGCAGCGGGTAAGTTCTACTACCGATGTGGAGAGGAGACTTGTCCAGAAGCAGGCAGGTAACGGAGGTAGCGAGAGTAGTCTGCAGCGGGTAAGTTCTACTACCGATGTGGAGAGACTTGTCCAGAAGCAGGCAGGTAACGGAGGTAGCGAGAGTAGTCTGCAGCGGGTAAGTTCTACTACCGATGTGGAGAGGAGACTTGTCCAGAAGCAGGCAGGTAACGGAGGTAGCGAGAGTAGTCTGCAGCGGGTAAGTTCTACTACCGATGTGGAGAGACTTGTCCAGAAGCAGGCAGGTAACGGAGGTAGCGAAAATAGTCTGCAGCGGGTAAGTTCTACTACCGATGTGGAGAGGAGACTTGTCCAGAAGCAGGCAGGTAACGGAGGTAGTGAGAGTAGTCTGCAGCGGGTAAGTTCTACTACCGATGTGGAGAGGAGACTTGTCCAGAAGCAGGCAGGTAACGGAGGTAGCGAGAGTAGTCTGCAGTGGGTAAGTTCTACTACCGATGTGGAGAGGAGACTTGTCCAGAAGCAGGCAGGTAACGGAGGTAGCGAAAATAGTCTGCAGCGGGTAAGTTCTACTACCGATGTGGAGAGGAGACTTGTCCAGAAGCAGGCAGGTAACGGAGGTAGTGAGAGTAGTCTGCAGCGGGTAAGTTCTACTACCGATGTGGAGAGGAGACTTGTCCAGAAGCAGGCAGGTAACGGAGGTAGCGAGAGTAGTCTGCAGCGGGTAAGTTCTACTACCGATGTGGAGAGGAGATTTGTCCAGAAGCAGGCAGGTAACGGAGGTAGCGAGAGTAGTCTGCAGCGGGTAAGTTCTACTACCGATGTGGAGAGGAGACTTGTCCAGGAGCAAACGGATAACACGAGCAGAAACAGGAAACACCTCAGAGTCTCAAGGAATGAGAACCAAGAACAGGCAAAGGTAATAGGGCAACAGGTGCCTAAGTACTGAGAGGTGATTAATTAACCAATGAGACTAGAGGCGAGGTATTAACAGTTCAGGGTTTCTGCACATGCGCAATCTTAGTCAAGATGGTGGACGGCCGCGGCTAAGGAGAGGCGCCGGCAGGAGCGAGAGAGACCCATGTCCCAACCTAGAGGCACTAACAGTCCGGTGAGTGACACATATCTGCAATAAAGATTGTGTATTTCACCATATTCTGGGCTCCTTAGCTGTGATTTTCTGCATTGAAACATAACATATCAGGCCCAGGTACTGCAACTTCTTGGGGCCCCTTTCATACATACCCGCATCTTCTTTTTCTCCCTAAAGCTCTTAGATGAGCGGTGTAGGCCTTAGGTATATTGGACCTATGACTAGGAAGATTACCTCAATTTTCTTCACAGTTGGATTTACAGATACATGTGAGAACATATCACTGCTCTTTATTCAAGCCATTCTTTCACTCTAAGGGCTAGATTTACTAAGCTGCGGGTTTGAAAAAGTGGGGATGTTGCCTATAGCAACCAATCAGATTCTAGCTTTCCTTTATTTAGTGCTTTCTACAAAATGACAGCTAGAATCTGATTGGTTGCTATAGGCAACATCCCCACTTTTTCAAACCCGCAGCTTAGTAAATCTAGCCCTAAGTTTTTTTGAGAATTGTTCTTCTAGGTTTCCTCCAATGGTGGTTGATGGACAACCAGAATATGTTATTGAGAAAACCTTAGATTCTGTTTGAAACATTGGAAGGAGTATGGGATGAAAGAAGATCATTTGTTCCTTCCAGTGATCTCCATGCAGAAAAGTAAAAAAGCCTTTCCTAAGCTCTTTCCTGAAAAACACATCAAAGGGGATCCTTGACCCTACATCAATGAAAGTTACTGATAGGATCAATCAGCGCAGACGCGAACCGCTGCAATCCCGGGCTGTTTCTTTCAGTTGCTTGGTTGCTAAGGCCAGCCTCAAGTTGCAGGATGCACAGTGATGTGCTGTCACATGACCAGCAATCATCATCCTTTTGTCCTGAACACGTGGTTGCTTTGTGGATCTGTGTGCTAAGATAAAAGTGAGGTGACAGTGAAGCAGACCTCTGCGTTGCTAGCACCGATCAATCTTGAAACAGATACCCCATGGCTGGCCACTAGATGTTCAGTACTGTACTGTACGTGTATGCCTATGTGTTATGTTACAGTCTCTGTAGTGTCAATAAGTTAATGCTTGCTTAAAAGTGCTATAGCTCTGTTGGTGTTTTTACATTATAAAGCCTACAGAGGTTTGGTGGTCTGTACGGTTTAGTGGACTGCAAAAATTTATTGGCATTGTATAGTGGTCACTAGGATGTGCTGTATTTTGCTTAGAGTAGGCCATTGAGTAAAGATCAGATGGGGCTGTATTGTATTTATTAGAGTTCTTTGAAATAACATTTTTTTGTATATTTCATTAGCTGTAAAAAACTACAACTCCTTTCAAGAAACCACACCCACAGGTTTAGTTTTGTCCTCATCCAAAAAGTATAATTGTAGATCGTCCACAATGACTTGAATGGTCCATGGTTGGTGCAGGGAATATAGCCCAACCACTGACAGACAGATGATTAGATTTAGTACCCTAGGAGGTAACTGGTATCACGCAACTAATGGTTCAGATGTTTTCTTGTGCGGTGTATACACAAATTTCTCCTATGCCTTTGTCAGCACCACTGGGTGGTGGCCTAATGCCAATGCTCCTTCACACCATTATGCAAAAAATTAGCAATAATGTTCCTCTTCAAGATGTCCTCAACAACACCACCACCTCTTCATACATACCAACCACATGTTGAAATACTCTCCATCACCTCTTAGATCTACCTCTGACCTGCCTCTTGCCTATCATGTTTCAGTCCCTTCTACAACGATTCTCCTATGCACCCAGTTATGAAATTCCCTACCACACTCTATCAGCTTCTCCCACAACCTTCAAATCTTGAAACACTCTCTGAAAATCCAACCTTTTATTAGAGCTTACCCGACTCCGACCAATATTACTCACACCAATACTACCTCAGAACTCTCCCAATCTCCACCTGAAGTCACACTATTTCCTCTTCTTCCTACCCTTTGTTTTCATGTCTGCATTTCATTTGTATACCTTGTAGGTCCTGTTTTTGCCACTGTCTAGCACTTTAGAGCACAGTGGTGACTTCAAATTAAAAATAATAATAATGTTGAAATGTCTGGTGTCCAGTACTATGCTGCCTTCAAAACCATTCAGAAAGGTAGGTGTACATAATAAACTGATCACCATGGAGCTTATGTAGGAACATTGCAAAACAACTTGTTTATGCACCAGTGTGTCTTAATGGTCCCCCAGAGCACATTAAGGTTGACACCTCCTCTCCTCCCTCAGGTGCAGCCTAGGCAAACTGAAGGTGCATCTGGGTGTGTGGAGAAGCAGAAACATCTTTAGGAGGTACACTGTAAATGTCACATCATGTCACTGAGGCTACCAGTCCTGTGCTAGGGGGTCTTCCTGACCCCCTTAGGTTGTTGCATATCTTCTGCTGGTTCTCCTGTGTGTTATTTCTGATTGATTTCCTGCTATTGACCATTGTTTGCCCCTCTGTTTTGGCATATCTTCCTGTGACCCCTGACCCGACATTGAGACTATGTACCTGCTTTCTCCCTGGTATCGTGGTGGACCATCTGGCTTTGTCCCCTGCTTTGTTTGTCCCTCCTGCTTTCCTGTGTTTGCATTCCATTGCACCCCTGGCAATCCAGCACCTACAGCCTGTGGCATCTCCAGCTATCTAGCTCCTGTTTCTGCAGTTGTTACATCTCTGTGTCTGATCCAGTCTCCTAGCTGTCGCCCTACCTGGACCTCCAAGTACTCCACCCTGCTGACCACTACACTTTCTCTGCCTGCTGATCATCCAGTGCATTTGTCTTGTCTCTGCAATCTTCTCCACAAATACCCTGCAAATAGGGGCAGGCTGGGTGTCAGAGGGGCATCTGCGCCCCGGGCCGGTCGCATAGTAGGCTACCTTCGGCTGGGTCACTGGGCCACCTGCATTTTTTTCCCTTTAAAATGTTCCTAATAGGCTGGTGAGTTGAGACTTGCCCCCTGAAGAAGTCCCAGAAGAAATCAAGGTGCATTTGCAGAAATCAAGGTGCCCGAGAGGGGCCCACAGCTATGTTTTTGCTGTGGAGAAACATGAGAAACAGTATATTTAACTCTGCTCAGCATATCAAAATATTTTTTAGGTTTAGCTGCAAGTTAACGAGAAAAAAATGATGGCATTGATGTGTATGTAATAATATATATATATTAGCTTGTGGATGGACCTTTTCAGAATATTCTCTAAAGATACAAAAGAACAGTTAATGATTTCAGAGAAAATCTCCTGATTCTTGCCAGGTAGTGATGCCAAAAGTGATTTCACCCATGTAAACTCTGTTTGCTTAAAGACATGATTAAAACTTTATGTGAGGAACTCCCATCTCTGGAATTATTGACTATGTATGTGTGACAAACTGAGAAAAATTTTAATATTGTTTTCTAGTGCAGCCTAGGTCTAAAAGACCACAATAAGAGCTGGAAGCAATGGTCATTGGCTTACCGTAAAATATGCTAAGTTTGCACTGTGAATGCCCACAAAAAATGATTATGTCTATGTCCAAATGCAGATCCGACACTTGCACCTGTTTAGAGAAGCAGGACACGGGAGGGCAATGACAATCAAATGCAGACTGAGTACAATAAAAATAGTAAGTTGCATATTTGCATCTGATTAAGACTCGCACAGAGACGCAAATATACCTTAGTGTAACCATATCACTTGTAGGTGCCTGAAGGTTGGTGCAAATACACACTGATTGTCAGGAAGCCATGTATATAAACCCACCTTCTGGTATTGGCGCTGCTACTTCAGGAGGAGTCTAAACATGCCCCTGGTCTTCACCAGGGACCCTCGCAAGGAGGTTTGGATTTCGCGGCAGAGACACGCAGGTCGCGGCCCTCCCAGGTAGCCACCAGAGAGGCAGAGAGGAAAGAATGGTCATACAATCCGGGTCGGAGCCGTGCAGGTAAATGAGAGCCAAAGGAGAAGTCAGAGCCGGAGTCAGGGATAACCGAGGTCAAACCAGGAGTTTTATAGTATGCCAAAAGGAGTTTCCAAAGGCGAAGTCAGGAGAACCAGGTCAAAAGCCAAAAGGACATTCAGGATACTGGAATACAGATATAGGTGCTGGAGCAAAGTGGGACCTTGATACTCTGGCACCAGGAGGGTGCTAGAGCCTCCCATAAATAGTCAGTGATAGCTTCTCATTTGTGGTAGTGGTGACGGCGGTCAACTGATACAGGATGCAGAGCCGAGCGTCCCGTTACCTAGCAACAAGGATGCCGCAACCCTGCGTATGCGTCGGTGACAGCCGGGTATAGGTACGTCCTGTTGCCTAGCAATGGGACGCGAAGGGGCAGAGCAAGAAGGTGTCCATCCCCGACGCTTCCTGCCAGTGCGAGGACGGCGCCTGACACTGATGATGGTGACGGCACTAGCTAGCCGCTTCTGATTGGCTGGTTGCTGATTGGACTCTCAAGCCACTAGTGCTTTCTTTATTGAGCGTGCCTTTATTATATGATTTTTTTGCTGTAATTAATAATTAATTTTTTGCTACTTTCTTTCATACAAGAGAATGAAGATTAATTTAAGTCAAACTTAATAGTGAAAGCATTTTTTCTATCAAAATCAATCTTAAAAAACTTTTCTTGCGCTTATGACTTGTTGGGTGTAATTGTACGCCTGACATTAGAGTGGAGCATATACTGTAAGTGTAGAGACAGAAGCATCTTGAGATACTTTGTTTTATCATGCGTCTGATTTGAGCCTCTTTTTTTTTTTTACCGCATATGCATCCTACTCCGCATCAGGCCTTTATCACAGAGACGTAGTACCCATCTTTCCCAGACAAAATATATATGATTTTCATTTAAAGCAGACCTGTGTAAATCATCTTGCACTCTATGATTGTCGATGAAATATATTGAGAAATGCGTGGAGATGTGTTGAGATTGCATCACAGTTCACAAATAGTGTAATGATACATGGAGTTATATACACAACTAGCAACTTATTCGCAAAAGGTGCTTGGTTAGTGAAAAATTAAGTAGACTCAGCATAGATGTATTAAAAGTCTAGGTGAGTCTAGGAAGAGAGGAATGAAGCAGAGCCTCATTGTCACGGGCACTAGGAGTCTTTACCCAGGGATCACCAGGTGATAGGCTTACCAGAGCAGTATAGGTGGTAATATGGTACTCTGGTAGCAGGGTGATCACGGAACAGGAAATAGCAGATGATGAGATGCTCAGGAAAGTCTATGACTAGCAGCACTGGCAATATGGAGGCAGTAATACACGAGGAACTGTATGGACAAAGGACACGTGAAGGTAGTCAGTGGTCTGCGGTAGCAAGTTGTACCACTGCTATAGTGAGGAGGAATGTCCAACAGAAACGAGGAGGTGATGAGAGTCAGCGGTCTGCGGATAGCAAGTTGTACCGCTGTCTGAGTGAAGGAATGGAATCCAAGTGGAGGTATCCGGGGAGTCAGTGGTCTGCGTTAGCAAGTTGTACCACTGCTATGTGAGAGGATACTGGAACAGGTGAAACTGTAAACAGGGGTCAGTGGTCTGCCACTAGCAAGTTGTACCACTGAATATATATGTGAGGAGGTGCACGGGGAGAGACTGCAACACAATATATACACGGGCACCTTGACTTTGAACCACAGTGATATGCACAATATAAATGTATAGATGACTGAACAATACTGCCAATATAGAAAGTCTCTTGAAGTAGTCCAGCATAAGATAACACAGTCAATGATGGCAATAGACTCAGCGGATAGCACACTCCAGAGGAGAACCAACACAGTCCAGCAAGGTATGCAATACACAGCACAGTCAATGAGAAGTATGCATACCGTGGTTCAGGAGGCAGTCAGACAGGAGTGCAGAGATACCTGAACGGCAGGAGGCCGGCAGGATGCGAAGTCCCTGGATGGGTGAAGCGGTGGTCTAGTAGGTGCAGCGCACGGGTAGGTAGACCAGCAGGGAACACAGGAAAGCGTGGAGAGCGGATCAGCAGTAGATGGATGAGTAGTGCTGAGGAGTAGCAGCAGCGGGTCTCTGCGGGAACACGGAGGTAGCCAATAGCAACCAGCAGGTGCAGTAACGATGGGACACGGGAGAGCAGAGTTGAACAGGCACTGTTGATCACGGAGAATAGCGGGTAGCAATAGTGGAGGCAGACTCAAGGAAACACGGGAGCGTTGACAAGGACTGAAGACTGAAGCGCACAGAGGCAGCGGATAGGAATCAGCCAAACAGTCACGATGAAACACAGACGGGTTGCAGGTTGAAGACTGTAGTGCACGGAGGCAGCGGATAGGAATCAGCTAGCAGTCATGATGATGAAACACAGACGAGTTGCAGGTTGAAGACTGTAGTGCACGGAGGCAGCGGATAGGAATCAGCTAAACAGTCACGATGAAACACAGACGGGTTGCAGGTTGAAGACTGTAGTGCACGGAGGCAGCGGATAGGCATCAGCTAACAGTCCCAATGATACATGGTAGAGTTGAAGTGGTTAGAAGACTGTAGTGCACGGAGGCAGCGGATAGGAATCAGCTCACAGTCACGATGATACAGTAGATGGTAGAAGTGGTATGGGAACCACAGTAGCAGAAGTGGTTTGGAAACCACAGAGGTAGAAGTGGTTTGGAAACCACAGTTATCAGCAGGGCTGAATAAACAAGGAAACACAGGAACACCTTCAGAGACTCATGGGGAATGAGACTCCAAGATCAGGCAATGTGGTGATGACCACAGGTGCTTAATATAGGGAGGTTGCCTGATCTGCCAATTAAGTTAAAGGAACATACACTGAAGGTTTGGAAAGGGCTGCGCATGCGCAGTCCCTCAGGATAGAGGACGTCCACGGTTCCTAATAGTCCGGGAAGAAGCACTCACAGTCCGGTGAGTGACAGTACCCCCCCTTTTAAAGGTGGGCACAGAACGCCTGGAACCGGGCTTGTCCGGATTTTTGGAATAAAACTTCTTCAGAAGGGCAGGAGCATTAAGATCTTCAGCTTTGATCCATGAACGCTCCTCAGGACCAAAGCCCTTCCAATGAACGAGGAAACGGAGGACTCCTCGCGAAATTTTTGCATCCAATACCTCAGTAATCTCGAAATCCTCCTCCTGATGAACTTGAACTGGCTGCGGTGCTGAGGAAGGAGTCGAGAAACGGTTGATGATGAGAGGTTTGAGCAAGGACACATGGAAGGCATTGGAGATCCGAAGATTCTTAGGAAGAAGAAGTTTAACACATACTGGATTGATAACTTGAATGATCCTATATGGACCAATAAAACGAGGGGCGAATTTCATAGATGGAACCTTCAAACGAATATTTTTGGTAGATAACCAGACACGATCTCCAATTTTTAGTGGTGGAATAGCCCGCCTCTTCTTATCTGCGAAAGACTTATATTTGTTAGATGTCTTCTTTAAACAGGTTTTGACCTGAGACCAGATATTTTTGAAGGTCTGACAAGCAGTCTCCACAGCAGGAACTTGGGTGGGCGGGAGGGCAGGAAATTCCGGAAAAGACGGATGGTGACCGTAGACCACAAAGAATGGAGTTTTGGATGATGACTCATGGTACATGTTGTTATGGGCGAATTCAGCCCAAGGGAGCAATTCTACCCAGTTGTCTTGGTTGGCTGAAGAGAACATCCTAATAAAAGTCTCAAGATCTTGATTGACTCGTTCCGTTTGTCCGTTGGATTGCGGATGGTAAGACGATGAGAGTGCTAATCGTATGCCCAAGGTTTTACAAAGGGCCCGCCAGAATCTGGAAACGAATTGTACTCCTCTATCTGACACAATCTCAGACGGACATCCATGGATGCGAAAGATTTCTTTAATGAAATGTTCAGCCAGAGTAGACGAGGAAGGTAAACCGGACAGAGGGACGAAATGAGCCATCTTCGAAAATCTGTCTACCACTACCCAAATAGTATTGTGATTCTTACTTGGTGGCAAATCAGTAACGAAATCCATACTAATATGGGTCCAAGGCTTGGACGGAATGGGTAGTGGTCGCAGCAACCCTGCTGGAGTTCTGCGGGAGGATTTGAACTGAGAACATAAATCACAGGAAGCAATAAACTCTTTGACGTCTCTCCTCATTGAAGGCCACCAGTAACTACGAGAGAGAATCTCAAAGGTCTTATGTTCACCGGCGTGTCCAGAAAAACGAGAGGCATGGAACCACGAAAGGATTTTCCTCCTCAGAGTAGGAGGCACGAGGGTCTTCCCAAATGGTAGCATTTTGGTGGATGAAGCAGCCAGAGAAATACATTTGGGGTCTAGAATAGCATGGTTGGGAACCTCTTCTACATCAGAGGACGTCACAAAAGCTCGAGATAGAGCGTCAGCTTTCTTGTTCTTAGCAGCTGGTTTGAAGGTTATAATTAATTCAAAACGGGAAAAGAAAAGAGACCATCTTGCTTGACGAGGGTTCAAGCATTGAGCAGATTGCAAATATGACAAGTTCTTATGATCCGTGAAGATCGTCACCGGATGGCGAGCTCCTTCCAACAAGTATCTCCATTCCTCTAATGCAGCTTTGATGGCCAGCAACTCCTTGTCCCCGATAGTATAGTTTTTCTCTGCGGGCAGAAGACCCCGAGAGTAGAAGGCACAAGGATGTAATTTTTGTTGCTCCGAGCGTTGGGAGAGAATAGCTCCTAAGCCCACATTAGAGGCATCTACTTCTAGGAAGAAGGGGAGTGTCACATCAGGTTGTCGCAGAATGGGAGCAGACGAGAAGGACTCTTTGAGGATTTGAAAGGCTTGGAGAGCCTCAGATGACCATTGCTTAGTATTAGCCCCTTTCCGAGTTAAGGCCACAATGGGAGATGCAATGGATGAGAAGTCTTGAATGAAGCGTCTATAGTAATTGGCAAAACCTAAAAAACGCTGGATGGCACGAAGAGTAGTTGGCTGAGGCCAATGTAGTACAGCATTTACTTTGTCTGGATCCATCTTCAGGCCAACTCCGGAAACTATATACCCCAAGAATGGAATCTGGGGTAACTCGAATGAACATTTTTCCAATTTACAGAACAATGAGTTTTTCCGTAGTCTGGAGAGGACCTCTGCCACATGTTGGTGATGAGAAGGCAGGTCCTGTGAGAAGATCAATATGTCGTCCAGGTAGACAACGACACATACATATAATAAGTCCCGAAAGATCTCATTGATGAAACCCTGGAAAACCGCGGGGGCATTACACAGCCCGAAGGGCATTACTAAATATTCGTAATGCCCATCTCTGGTGTTAAACGCGGTCTTCCATTCGTCACCGGAACGGATTCTAATTAAATTGTAGGCACCACGAAGATCCAACTTAGTAAATATCCGAGCTCCCTTGATGCGATCAAATAGCTCAGTGATCAGCGGAATGGGATACCGATTCTTGATAGTAATGGCGTTGAGTCCACGAAAATCTATACAAGGGCGTAATGATCCATCCTTCTTTTTGACGAAGAAGAACCCAGCTCCAGCGGGAGAGGTGGAAGGTCGAATGAACCCACGCTGGAGATTCTCCCGTATGTACTCAGATGTGGCTTGAGTTTCAGGTAACGAGAGAGGATAGACCCGACCCCTGGGAGGAGTCTTGCCAGGTAGAAGGTCGATCGGACAATCCCAAGAACGATGAGGAGGAAGACGTTCAGACTGAGCTTTATCAAACACATCGGCAAATGAAGCATACTGAGGAGGGAGTCCCGGGGAGGAAGATGAGATGGAAGATTGCTGTACTTTAAGAGGAATAACTTGAGAGAGACAACGATGGTGACATTCAGGCCCCCAAGACGTAACTTGAGGGGTGCGCCAGTCAATCTGGGGAGAGTGACATTGAAGCCATGGAAGGCCTAAGACAATCGGACTTGTCGTAACAGGAAGAATTAAAAACGAAATTTCTTCATGGTGTAGTACACCAATCTGAAGGGTTACTGGAGACGTACTCTGGGTGATGAGACCATTGATGAGACGTGATCCATCTATAGCCGTCACAGTAATGGGTGTTTTTAAAGTGATCACTGGTAGGGACCATTGATTCACTAGTGATTTAGAAATGAAATTTCCTGCTGCTCCGGAATCAATCAATGCCTGTGACTCAAAGGATTTAGTAGCAAAGGAAATCGTAACATCGAAAGCGCAGACTTTAGATTTCCTAGACAATGGAGAGGACTCCAGGGACCCTAACTTCACCTCTCCAGAACTAGTTAGGGCCTGGCATTTCCCGATTTCTTAGGGCAAGAACTGAGCATATGTGTGGAATCAGCACAATAGATACAGAGTCTATTCTTTACTCTTCGTTTCCTCTCTTCTAACGATAATTTGGAACGTCCTATCTCCATGGGAATCACAGAAGGTGAAACTGGACGAAATTGAGGGTTTAAACGAAGAGGTGCTTTAGCAGACGTTGTTTTCTCAGATTCTCTTTCACGAAATCTCATGTCTACACGATGGCAAAGAGAGATCAAATCTTCTAGTGACGAAGGAAGCTCTTGGGTAGTCAGTGCATCTTTAATTTTATCGGAGAGCCCCTGCCAGAAGGCGGCAACTAATGCTTCAGTGTTCCACTGAAGTTCAGAGGCTAAGATCCTAAATTGAATGACATACTGTCCTACTGTATGGGAGCCTTGTCGCAAACGAAGAATGCTGGAAGCAGCGGAGGTCACACGACCTGGTTCATCGAACACACTTCGGAACGTGGAAATGAATTTGGCACTATCTTGTAGAATTGGATCGTTTCTTTCCCACAGAGGGGAGGCCCAAGCCAGGGCTTGTCCAGAAAACAATGAGATAAGATAGGCCACTCTGGAACGATGGGTAGAAAAATTTTGAGGTTGGAGTTCAAAATGGACTGAACATTGGTTAAGGAAACCTCTACAAGTTTTGGGGTCCCCGTCATATTTTGACGGAGTAGGCAGGTGAAGCGTAGGAGCTGTAGACACCTGGGATGGCACTGGGGAAACGGAGGAAAGCACAGGAGCTTCAATACTAGCTGTAACAGTCTGTCCAGATGTTCCTTGGGAGGTTAACGATTGGTAACATTGAAGTAACAGCTGTTGGCGAGCATCCTGTTGCTCCACACGACTGACCAGATGCTGCAGCATCTCTTTAGCAGTAGGTTCCGTATCTGGGTCTGTCATGGCCTGATCTTACTGTCACGGGCACTAGGAGTCTTTACCCAGGGATCACCAGGTGATAGGCTTACCAGAGCAGTATAGGTGGTAATATGGTACTCTGGTAGCAGGGTGATCACGGAACAGGAAATAGCAGATGATGAGATGCTCAGGAAAGTCTATGACTAGCAGCACTGGCAATATGGAGGCAGTAATACACGAGGAACTGTATGGACAAAGGACACGTGAAGGTAGTCAGTGGTCTGCGGTAGCAAGTTGTACCACTGCTATAGTGAGGAGGAATGTCCAACAGAAACGAGGAGGTGATGAGAGTCAGCGGTCTGCGGATAGCAAGTTGTACCGCTGTCTGAGTGAAGGAATGGAATCCAAGTGGAGGTATCCGGGGAGTCAGTGGTCTGCGTTAGCAAGTTGTACCACTGCTATGTGAGAGGATACTGGAACAGGTGAAACTGTAAACAGGGGTCAGTGGTCTGCCACTAGCAAGTTGTACCACTGAATATATATGTGAGGAGGTGCACGGGGAGAGACTGCAACACAATATATACACGGGCACCTTGACTTTGAACCACAGTGATATGCACAATATAAATGTATAGATGACTGAACAATACTGCCAATATAGAAAGTCTCTTGAAGTAGTCCAGCATAAGATAACACAGTCAATGATGGCAATAGACTCAGCGGATAGCACACTCCAGAGGAGAACCAACACAGTCCAGCAAGGTATGCAATACACAGCACAGTCAATGAGAAGTATGCATACCGTGGTTCAGGAGGCAGTCAGACAGGAGTGCAGAGATACCTGAACGGCAGGAGGCCGGCAGGATGCGAAGTCCCTGGATGGGTGAAGCGGTGGTCTAGTAGGTGCAGCGCACGGGTAGGTAGACCAGCAGGGAACACAGGAAAGCGTGGAGAGCGGATCAGCAGTAGATGGATGAGTAGTGCTGAGGAGTAGCAGCAGCGGGTCTCTGCGGGAACACGGAGGTAGCCAATAGCAACCAGCAGGTGCAGTAACGATGGGACACGGGAGAGCAGAGTTGAACAGGCACTGTTGATCACGGAGAATAGCGGGTAGCAATAGTGGAGGCAGACTCAAGGAAACACGGGAGCGTTGACAAGGACTGAAGACTGAAGCGCACAGAGGCAGCGGATAGGAATCAGCCAAACAGTCACGATGAAACACAGACGGGTTGCAGGTTGAAGACTGTAGTGCACGGAGGCAGCGGATAGGAATCAGCTAGCAGTCATGATGATGAAACACAGACGAGTTGCAGGTTGAAGACTGTAGTGCACGGAGGCAGCGGATAGGAATCAGCTAAACAGTCACGATGAAACACAGACGGGTTGCAGGTTGAAGACTGTAGTGCACGGAGGCAGCGGATAGGCATCAGCTAACAGTCCCAATGATACATGGTAGAGTTGAAGTGGTTAGAAGACTGTAGTGCACGGAGGCAGCGGATAGGAATCAGCTCACAGTCACGATGATACAGTAGATGGTAGAAGTGGTATGGGAACCACAGTAGCAGAAGTGGTTTGGAAACCACAGAGGTAGAAGTGGTTTGGAAACCACAGGAATCAGCAGGGCTGAATAAACAAGGAAACACAGGAACACCTTCAGAGACTCATGGGGAATGAGACTCCAAGATCAGGCAATGTGGTGATGACCACAGGTGCTTAATATAGGGAGGTTGCCTGATCTGCCAATTAAGTTAAAGGAACATACACTGAAGGTTTGGAAAGGGCTGCGCATGCGCAGTCCCTCAGGATAGAGGACGTCCACGGTTCCTAATAGTCCGGGAAGAAGCACTCACAGTCCGGTGAGTGACACTCATAGTGTTTGCGTGGGTTTCCTCCGGGTGCTCCGGTTTCCTCCAACACTCCAAAAACATACTAGTAGGTTAATTGGCTGCTATTAAATTGCCCTTAGTCTCTCTCAGTGTGTGTGTGTGTGTGTATGTTAGGGGGTTTAGATTGTAAGCTCCAATGGGGCAGGGACTGATGTGAATGAGTTCTCTGTACAGCGCTGCGGAATAAGTGGCGCTATATAAATAAATAGATGATGATGATGATGATGATAGTCCTAATTCTGAAACCAGATGGGTTGCTGCTTAGGAATGGAAGAAGTGGAAGAAGGGAAATACCTTGGGTACACCATAGGGGAGGTTTAATTAAATCACAACATAATCAAATGGAGGTTATCTGAAACTGGCCCCAACCTATAAATAAGAAACAAGTGAGAGCCTTTTTAGGCATCACCGGATATTACCGGAGTTTTATTCCCAACTTTGCCACCATAGTTGTTCCGTTAACTGATCTTACCAAATGTAGACAATCGGTTATGACAAAATGGAGTTCCAAAGCAGAAAAAGCTTTTAGAGGTTAAAAGTGGCATTATGCACTCAGCCAGTCTTGGTAACACCAGATTTTAAAAATGAGTTTGTGGTACAAACAAAGCCTCAGATGTAGGGAATAGGGATAGGTGCTGTTCTGTCCCAGAATAAATATGGGGAAGACCACCTGGTGATTTATCTGAGCAGGAAATTTACAGAACATGAAAGAAACTATGTCATTGTCGAAAAGGAAGCATTTTGCAATTAAATGGGCATCTGACATTTTCAGGTATTACCTAAACAAGTTATCAGACACGCCCCTTTAAAATGAATGTATGAGAATAAAGATACGAATGGGCAGGTTGCCAAATGGTTTTTAGCCTTACAAAATGTAACATTTTCAGTCAACAATAAGTCAGGAAGCCAACTGGCAAAAGCAGATTCTCTGCCCCGTGTCTTCTGTTTAGGGGCTAAAAGTGTTCTGCCCCCTAGGTAGAAACAAGAGGGGGGGATATGTGACAGAAATGCCTTGATGGACTGTATGTAAGTCAAAGCTTTGAGCTCAAGTAAGAGCTGGATCAAGGTTCTCTGTAGTGAATGGAGAGAAAGGGAGGGCCTCCATTCATAAGGCCCATTTCAGGTCTTCTAGAATGCCAGTCAGACAGCAGGCTAATTGATAGTTGCAACTATAAGGTGTAGTGTAAAAGGGTGTCGGTTTGCTTAGTCACACTCCCTCTCATTACCTGGGGAAAGAGGCTGGAATCCTCCATAGAGAGAGGAAATTACTACTTGTCAATAAGTCAACTAAACTTGCCAACTGCTGTATGTTTGAGAGACAGACATTACGTCCTCCCACCCTTAGAGAGGGATTATTAAATGTATTAGTTAGAGCCAGACAGGCCAGGATTTATTATGTTCATTTATTCTATGTTTTTTCTCCAATAAAAGTAAATATATATATATATATATATATATATATATATATATATATATAGTGACAAAATGACCGGTTTGAGAGGGGAATTAGGTGACCAACTGACAGTCTGCAGGTAAAGGCTACAGACAGCGTTACACACATGTACAGCAGTACAGCTGGGTTAATATATACAGGTGTATACAAGTGTAAGATATGTGTGAAAGTAAAAGTATAGAGTAAGATTTAACTTACAATCTTTGACAATGGTTTGAAAGTGCCTTTTCCGCAGCTAACAGCAAAGCTGACAGGGTTTGTCTGCATTGAAGAGCAATTACAGAACACCTGCAGAGAACTAACTTTTAAAGGCAAGTTGGTAATGTCACCTGTCCATCAAGCTAATGCTGTAGGAGGAGTGTAAGTATGAAAACCTGTATTGTTATACTATGCATTGCGACCGATGCCATACAGTAGCCGGTGATCAGAAAGGAAAAGTATGTCTAGTCAGTGTTAGGTTGCCTGGTGTCATCCTGACAAAGTGTATGCTGTTGTATTGTGATGGAACAAAAGTACCACTTACAGCACAAGAAGTTGTTTGTGTGTGTATCACCTAAGGGTGCCCGTGTAACAATCTCTCTCTCTCTGTGTATATATATATATCTCCATATACAATGTATATAAATACATATATCTATATCTGTGTCTATACATATCTCTATCTCTCTCTCTCTCTCTCTCTCTCTCTCTATATATATATATATATATATATATATATATATATTAAGGTTGCAGTGATCACTATTTATATACCTGTCTATCTGTTATCTAATATAAATAATTATTTACAGTATGGAGTACTTTACACCTTATAATCCACAGATCTTCCTAATGAACATTGATGGCAAGACATCAAAACTCACCGATTTAAGACATAACATCGGAATTCACTGTTTATACAGGTATTATTTACATGTATTTATATATGATACAATGTGCCCCTACAGTAAATTACACAGATATGAATGTTCTGTGACCATATCAAATCAAGAAGCTGTAGTGCAAGTGCTTTCATACAGGTCCTAAAACTCCATGGTAACTTCAGAATTTAACGATTATTAATGATATCAGAAGTTGCAGTTTATGCAAATGTTGTTTACAAGAGTTTCTAATAATATATTAACATCACTTGTGTAATATATAACTATACACATGTGACGGCCGCCTCACTGCTTCACTTGATCACCTCTTCTCACTCCCGTCTCCAGGACTTTGCCCGGGCTGCTTCCCTGCTGTGGAACGATCTTCCACGTTCCATCAGGTTAGCACCTACTCTCAAAGGCTTCGAGGCGTGCCCTTAAGACTCATTTCTTTATTCAAGTCTATCAGTCCTCCTCCTAACTCTCTCCCCCAGTTAGTACCACCCTATTTGTGTCTCCCCTTTCCTTTAGGATGTAAGCTCTCAGGAGCAGGGCCCCCTTTCCTTGTGTGCTCCTTCTACTATTCCATCACCCTCTGTAACTCTTGGCCTGCTTCCCTAGCCCTATTTTCTTAAGCTTTGGCCTACTTCTTGCTGATTTCTACCATCACTTTCACTCATTGTCCCAGTAATAATTTGATTTGCACTATCATGTTACCTGTGTCTGTGTTTATATTTTTGTTCATATTTTGTTCTCTCTGTATCATGTTGTATTATGGCTCACTGTTTTCTGTATGTCATGTACAGGCTGCAGACCCTTTGTGGCGCCTTATAAATTAAAGATAATAATAATAATAATAATAATATAACTGAAAAAAATGTACTTTATAATAACATAAAGAGTATTTTTATTAGCATGTATATCCAACACTAATCCTATTCATGTTGAAAACCATTGTGTCTCTGATCTTAGCCCTGAGGGTTAAAGATGTGAGAAGATCTTTTCTGCTGAGTTACCTTGGTTACTAGGAATGCTGTGACGTACATTGTGGTACCCAGTCTGGTTGCTGAGGGTGACTGGAGAGCCAATGAGTATCCAGCGGTCATTCATTAAATTACTGCTAGGATAGTGACACTACAGCTTTGTTTACAGACACAGACTGGAAGAAGCCAGTTATCTAGCAATGGAGTTAATATTTTAGTAGGCCAGTGCTAGGTGATGACAGATGTGCTTGTTAGCTATGTATGAGGTGCAGTAATCAGAAAATGTATTACATGCTATGTTCTTAATTAGATTATGAGCCATACTGTGTAATCTAGAAACGCATGTGGCACATAATCAGTATTTCATGTAAATAACTACATTAGGCATTTGTTATCATAATTCCCCCTTTGAAATTATTAGGAATTCTAGTTTTCAGCATCTGAACACACTTTCCAGTGAAATTTGTCACTGAGCATATGTGTGGTATCATTAAGCAAGCATGACCATATCATGTTTTTGTTTTATTTTAAATATCAACCTTTTTTGGGAATAAGAAACTGAGAATTTCAATTAGCCTAGAATGAGAGAAGTAGTACTAAGCTCCAGAACATGCAGACAGGGTGAGATCATTAATGATCATTTATAAAAGTCCAAAACTGAGGGCCCGCAGAGAAAATGATAGATTGTGGCATCATGCAACTATTTTTGCTCAAATGCATCTATTTTTACTAGAAGTTCATTCAGTTTGTATATAAAAATGGTGGTTTCTGCTGGAGTACATTATGTTTGCATATTCTGGAGCAGATTGGGGACATTGATCAATACATGTGGGCCAGGCAAGAAAACAAGAGGTAACTCTCAAGGTAATTCTTCATTGCAAGACATTTTCTAAAAATATTAAGGTTGGATTACAGTTGGTTGTTAGTACAACAGACCCTCATTGATAACTTACAGATTTGCTTCTACTATGAGTCTCCTTATGGACTGAACTACCAAGTGAGGTTTTACTTAATTTCCTGTCAGGATCACATGATTACTTAATCACAGAGACCCGTCAAACAAAGAATATGGCAAATTCAGCTTAAGAATCACTGATTTCTCAGTTAAAAACTTCCAAAGCTCCTTTTCCGAATGGGTATTTGGTTGGATACTATGAGTGATTTAAGCATTTGTTATTAGCTTAATTACTCAATCTTTTTAATAGCTTTTTTGAAGGGTGTATAATTTCCATAGAAGTTTGTTTTTGTTTGTTATTCATAAACCAGGTATAGAGCTGCAATGCTGTGGTAGCTAATATCCGATTTCTTTATTAAACAGTGATGTGGTACTAGATGCAATAATTTTGGCCAATCGGCTTCTTCTGTGCGTTCCTGAAGTCATCTATCCTGACCAGATAGGCTTTTTCACTGGAACTAGAGGCAGGTGATAAGATCCATGGTACCCTTAACCTGATTCAGTGTCTAATAACTCTAGTTCAGCAACTATTATACGTTTTTTTAGACTCTGAAAAAGCTTTTGATAAATTGGCCCTACCTATGGTGTGTTTTCCATGATTTTGGAGTAGGTCTTTGATTTTTTAGTAACCTTAAGGTGCTATACACATCCCCATAAACTTTAGTCATAGTGATCAACCACATATCTGATAAATTAACTGTAACTGGGCAAGCAGGGGTGTAACCAGAATTTTGTGGGCCCCCAAAGTTTCTAAAGAGAGGCACATGCACTACAGGAATGGTTCTGTCACTCAGTCTCGCGTGTCCCTCGTCCTTTAGAGATGTTGGGTGTCCACCATGTTCCGGTCACGGTTTTGAAGGTTTGGATCCTTGATCTGCCCAATTTAGCACTACTTCCAGGAAGGCGCGGAATCTAACGGGCAGATGGTGTTCACCATGGACCGCCGCAAGGTGGTTTGGTCTTAGCTTCGTCTGCACCGCAGGTCGCAAACCCTTTCTGGGAGTACCAGACGAGACCTATAGGGGAATTCACAGAGAAGAGTCCGTCTGAGAACAGCGGGATGGTGGAGAATTCACAGGAGGTATAATAGTCTGTGGGCAGCAGTGGAATGGTGGAGTGTTCATAAGAGATAAAATAATCTGCGGACTTCATGTTACCACTGGAATGGTGGAGTGTTCACAGGAGAAGTAATAGTCTGCGGACAGCTGAAGAATCCCTGGAGATGCAGAAATCCAGCAGCAGATACGGGAGGCACGTCTAGAACCAAAGAAGGTAACTAAAAGAACAGGCACTGAGTAGGTGAAGGAAGTGCCTTTTAAAGTTTAGAGCCAAATTAAAGGACAATGAGGAAGCAGCAGAGGAAATAAGGAGATCTGGGGGTAAATGTATCAATCTCCGGTTTTGTCAACTCCCGCGAGTTCGGCGAGATGACAGCTTAAATTTAAAGCGGCGCTGCCTTGTAAAGGGAAGTTTCCGCTTTAAATTTAAGCTGTCATCTCGCCGATGGGAGTTGACAAAACCGGAGATTGATACATTTACCCCCTGGTCTGCACATGGTCTGGGCGGAGCACGGCGGTCATTGGGGAGCAGGTAAGTGCGCCGGGCTTCGGTTATGAAAGCCGAACGTCCAGCGCGTGACAGCTCCACTCTAATCACCACTCCGTTACACTCAACTATTGTAACTCAGACTCATTTGAAAGAACAAACCAATTGTTCCATAACCAGTTACGAGAAATTGTGCACACAATAGTACTGCTAATATCGCACCTGTGGAGTGATTTCCATCTTTTGGTCTCAGCATATGGGGAAGATCCCCCATACAAATGGTAGTGGGAAGAATAGTTAGATTGTGTCATAGACCAGAAACAATGGCAAAATATTTTGTTCTCTCTCTCATGCACAATCATTCATAGAAATGGATATAGGAGTAATGCTAAGTGGTATATGACACCAATCTGCCTCAATTATATGTCCACTAATGTTTCTCGGTCATGCTTCTGTATATACCTTTCTTCATCTATGTTGGAACTGTTTCAAGTCTCAATCCATGTGGAGAGGGGCCTTCTGATTACTTAGTGAACAGCTAAAAGTTACTATTTTGCTTGATACTTAGACATTCCCTAAAATCTTAAAATTGTATACATTTTCACGTCAAGTAGTGTTAAGCATTTGCAGTTACAAGAGTTTGCATAACTCAGCACTATATATTTATAGCCCTAAATGTTGGTCTATATTTACAGTGGAAAAACTTGCTTCCTGTATTTATGCATCTTTGGAGAAGTTCTATTTGATTTGGAACCCTTGATTTGCCCTAGGAGTTTCATGCAAGCAGTTACCTATCTCAAACTACACTCTGGAACACTAAGTGATTTGATTCTCTTTCTTCTAATCCACCAGAGTTATAATAACCTAGAAAGGAGCATTACACCTAGACCCAAATCACCATAGACATAAGTATCAAACTCCCCATTGCCATATGTATTCTCTTTTTTGACAAGCTTGAGTTGGAGCAGTGCCATGGTGCTTACTTCCTGGGTTAGAGTCCAGTGACGGGATCTGGTAAGACAGAGCACAGTTAGTTGTCAATGATGAGCTAGACGTTAAGTATCTGACCAGGCAAGTCATAACTGTAGTAGTATACAGTAATCTATACACAGCAATGGGACAAGTCATAGTAGTATGCAGAAGTTGGAGCACAAGGATGTAAATAAACCATAGTTGTAGTAGTAAGCAGGGATCAGTACACAGGAAGCCAAAGTTGCAGTAGTGATAGAGAAACAGAAGCAGATTTAAGACAATGCACAACATTTTGGAAATGAGGACAGGAACAAGCAATGCTAAATATATCATGTGAGAAAATGCTTCATTAAAGAGCAGAAGTGAGACAAAGCAGGATTAATCATCTTGGTTAAGGGTGATGCTTCCTTTAAGAAGGAGACGAAGCAGTACTGTCCATCTTGGTTTATGGTGAATTGCCAATACTGAAGGTGTCTGGAACTTTTGATTTAGAGTGCAATTGGATTACTTCATAATAAACAGTATATTCAGCTTCAGTTGATGAAAATGCTACCGCTTTTTTTCTACAGTACTAGAGCTGGATTAAAGATGGGAAGACACAGGGGGGCACGTGCCCCAGGCCTCCCTCACTAAGCGGGCATGAGGCTAACGGGCTTTACAGACTCCTCGGAGCGCTGTCTGATCTTTCTGATGAGACATCAGGCTGCCCTACAATGCAGTGATCAGATAGAAAGTGTATTCACTGTCAGAACAGCACAGAGTGATGAGTAATGCTGCAGAACGGCATTGGGGATTACTACAAGGGGTTAGTATGGGGGCTGTAAAGAGAACTGTAGGGAGGGGGCTATAAAGAGAACTATAGAGAGGAGCTGCAATAAGAACTGTAGGGACATGGCTGCAATGGGTGCTAGTGAGCAGCAATGGAAAAGTGATGGAAGGGGCAATGAAAGAGATATGAGGTAACAATAACAATTTTTCTCTTTTTCGTGAATGACACTATACACTTAGCTCATAGGGGCCCCTCCGTCTTAAATGCCAAAGCCTTAATCCAGCCCTGAACAACACTATTCACAAGTTGAAACAAAAATCCTTGTGTTGACTTGCAGTCTTTGTGTAACTGTCTAAGCAAATTTTCCCATAACCATTGCTGGTAATTTCATTTTGAGATGTTTTATACAGCGTTTCAGTCGCGTTGAGATGGAATGACAACTTTTCATACAGTTGTAAGAACATCTGACCTTGTAATGGTAGATATGAAGAAACATTTGCCATTGACGTTTCGATATTGATGGTCATCTGGTTTCCTTTGCCGCTTGTATTCCAGAACAGGTTAATGTTTCCTATTTCTTCTGATGGAGGAGGAAACCTATCTGTACCTCTCACAATTTGTATTCTGAGATATTTACCTAATCCTTGAACTGAAAATGAAATATTAATGAATTTTATGTTTGCAGCTGTGGCAATGATTTGTGTAATGCTTTATGTTGCAATATATTTCAATCGCTGTTATACTTTATGTAAAGTGTTTCCAGTTACAAGTGAGGCAGATGAGAGAAAACAGGGAAGAATTAGCTACTGCAAAGAAAAAGGACAGAAAGAGATTGGTTTTCAGAGCCACTGCAGTGAGTTAATTTCTCCCATGTTCTGGGAGCATAAGTCTGCAGCCGTTAAGGTTGTTTACTATTTTTGATTGTATAGACTGGATCTGTGGAATGTACAAAATTCTTTAAGGAAAGGACTTTGCTATAATGCCTATAGAACTGTTGTAAGGGGTGCATTGGGAACTTAAAGTGGCCCAGAAAAATATTTTGAATATAAAAATAGGCATGAGGTGGAGCCATGGATGCGTCACTGCCAGTGTAGGCATGTTCAGCATGAGGTGGAGCCATGGATGCATCACTGCCAGTGTAGGCATGTTCAGCATGAGGTGGAGCCATGGATGCGTCACTGCCAGTGTAGGCATGTTCAGCATGAGGTGGAGCCATGGATGCATCACTGCCAGTGTAGGAATGTTCAGCATGAGGTGGAGCCATGGATGCATCACTGCCATTGTAGGCATGTTCAGCATGAGGTGGAGCCATGGATGCATCACTGCCATTGTAGGAATGTTCAGCATGAGGTGGAGCCATGGATGCATCACTGCCATTGTAGGAATGTTCAGCATGAGGTGGAGCCATGGATGCGTCACTGCCAGTGTAGGAATGTTCAGCATGAGGTGAAGCCATGGATGCACCACTGCCATTGTAGGTATGTTCAGAATGAGGTGGAGCCATGGATGCATCACTGCCATTGTAGGTATGTTCGGCATGAGGTGGAGCCACGGATGCATCACTGCCATTGTAGGAATGTTCAGCATGAGGTGGAGCCATGGATACACCACTGCCAGTGTAGGAATGTTCAGCATGAGGTTGAACCATGGATGCACCACTGCCATTGTAGGTATGTTCAGCATGAGGTGGAGCCATGGATGCATCACTGCAATTGTAGGAATGTTCAGCATGAGGTGGAGCCATGGATGCATCACTGCCATTGTAGGTATGTTCAGCATGAGGTGGAGCCATGGATGTGTCACTGCCAGTGTAGGAATGTTCAGCATGAGGTGAAGCCATGGATGCGTCACTGCCAGTGTAGGAATGTTCAGCATGAGGTGGAGCCATGGATGCATCACTGCCAATGTAGGCATGTTCAGCATGAGGTGGAGCCATGGATGCATCACTGCCATTGTAGGAATGTTCAGCATGAGGTGGAGCCATGGATGCGTCACTGCCAGTGTAGGAATGTTCAGCATGAGGTGAAGCCATGGATGCACCACTGCCATTGTAGGTATGTTCAGCATGAGGTGGAGCCATGGATGCATCACTGCCATTGTAGGTATGTTCGGCATGAGGTGGAGCCACGGATGCATCACTGCCATTGTAGGAATGTTCAGCATGAGGTGGAGCCATGGATACACCACTGCCAGTGTAGGAATGTTCAGCATGAGGTCGAACCATGGATGCACCACTGCCATTGTAGGTATGTTCAGTATGAGGTGGAGCCATGGATGCATCACTGCAATTGTAGGAATGTTCAGCATGAGGTGGAGCCATGGATGCATCACTGCCATTGTAGGAATGTTCAGCATGAGGTGGAGCCATGGATGCATCACTGCCATTGTAGGTATGTTCAGCATGAGGTGGAGCCACGGATGCATCACTGCCATTGTAGGAATGTTCAGCATGAGGTGGAGCCATGGATACACCACTGCCAGTGTAGGAATGTTCAGCATGAGGTCGAACCATGGATGCACCACTGCCATTGTAGGTATGTTCAGCATGAGGTGGAGCCATGGATGCATCACTGCCATTGTAGGAATGTTCAGCATGAGGTGGAGCCATGGATGCATCACTGCCATTGTAGGAATGTTCAGCATGAGGTGGAGCCATGGATGCATCACTGCCATTGTAGGAATGTTCAGCATGAGGTGGAGCCATGGATGCGTCACTGCCATTGTAGGAATGTTCAGCATGAGGTGGAGCCATGGATGCACCACTGCCATTGTAGGTATGTTCAGCATGAGGTGGAGCCATGGATGCATCACTGCCATTGTAGGTATGTTCAGCATGAGGTGGAGCCATGGATGCATCACTGCCATTGTAGGTATGTTCAGCATGAGGTGGAGCCATGGATGCATCACTGCCATTGTAGGAATGTTCAGCATGAGCTGGAGCCATGGATGCATCACTGCAATTGTAGGGATGTTTAGCATGAGGTGGAGCCATGGATGCACCACTGCCATTGTAGGTATGTTCAGCATGAGGTGGAGCCATGGATGCACCACTGCAAGTGTAGGCATGCTCAAAATGCAAGGGGTGTGAATCTCTCTTTAAACAGCTCTAGACCACTCTCAAACCCCTCACCTGCCAACACTCTAGGAATGCTGTCTGCACCACTATTAGGTGCACAACGCTCCCATTTGTGAGCAGAGCAGAGTGAAATTGAACAAAACTCCATACTACCTGTGTAGTCGGGACAAAATACTGTCAGAGCAAGACAGTCCCCTAAAATCAGGACTGTCCCACCAGAATCTGGACAGTTGGCAAACTGCTTTGTTATCTCCATCATGTTCTTGCAACTTTGATTACCTGCTGCTGGTGTCTTAAGCATAGTTGCTGCTCTGAGTCCTGGAATATTAGGGCCCTGCTTGGAAAAGTATAGATACTACTGACCTCATGAAAAGCCGAGAAACAAGTAAACACTCTCGGTCTCACTCTCCCCAACCAGCCAGACATTAAATCAATAGAAGCAAGATTTAATAATTAGGTCTCCTTCCCACCAATTTAGCACCAACAATAAGCTAATGGCATTCACATTTAATAATTATACCTATATCTGCCCAACCAGTGCCACCATAAAATTAATAGCACTCAGATATGATAAATGTGCATGTTTAACAACAACTAGCCTCAATATCAAATTAGTAACATTCAAATCTAATAAATAGGCCTATTTCCCCAATGAACCCCAACATTGTGTTAATCCCCACATTTAGTACAGAGATCCCTCATTACATTGACATAACATTAATACCTTGAACCAGTGGCCACATTATATTAATCACACCCCAATGCCCCAACACACTAAGGGCTAGATTTACTAAGCTGCGGGTTTGAAAAAGTGGGGATGTTGCCAATGGCAACCAATCAGATTCTAGCTATCATTTATTTATTACCTTCTACAAAATGACAGCTAGAATCTGATTGGTTGCTATAGGCAACATCCCCACTTTTTCAAACCCGCAGCTTAGTAAATCTAGCCCTTACACTCTTGAATGACATGGGAGGCATAATCCTGTCTTTCTCCCGTAAGGTCTCTGCACATGTGGAGAGCCCTCACCAGAAAACTGCTGTGGGAAGGGATAGGGTGGAGAAGGAATAAAAGGGGATGTGAAGGGAGGGAAGGAAGGGATGGATTATACCCCGGGCCTGACCAGTCTGTATTGCAGCACATATAATAAAGGACCTTCACCTAAGGGTAAAACACATCAACAGGGAAATAAATTCCTCAGGTGGCTCCATGGGAGCTGTCAGCCTGCCAGAAAATAAGGTCTAATGCCAATCCACCCCTGTCTGTTGTGTCCCTGGATGGACTGTGAGAGACTGTTATTATGGGAGTATTTCTTCTGAGACTCCTAGCTCCATTCTGTTTTAGAATTTGTACACTGTTTTGTTGCTTTTATAATTTTTGTAAATTTATCCAACATCCCTATACCAGTCTGGTTCAATATCATGAGTTGTTGGGGCAGCACGGTGGCTAAGTGGTTAGCACTGCTGCCTTACAGCACTGGGGTCATGAGGTCAATTCCCAACCATGGCCTTATCTGTGAGGAGTTTGTATGTTCACTCCAAAAAAAAAAACATACTGGTAGGTTAATTGGCCACTAACAAATTGACTATAATCTGTGTGTCTCTGTTCTGTCTGTTTGTCTCTGTCTGTATGTGTGTGTTAGGGAATTTAGACTGTAAGCCCCAATGGGGCAGGGACTGATGTGAGTGAGTTCTCTGTACAGTGCTGCGGAATTAGTGGCGCTATGTAAATAAATGGTAATAATAATAATACCTAACCATTAAGGGTTGTTCACCTTTCCATTAAAGGCTGTGGCTCCTTGCTTAAAGCTATAGATTCCTTTCTAAAGCTTACAGTCTAGAAGACTGATTTACAACTGTGCACAAAATGCTCCTTTGTCATGTGACATGACTAATTTTGCACAAGTGTAGGTCCCAATAGTTAGACAGGATAACTGTAGATGCACTTACAGTTGGCATCTTCATTTCCTCCACCCATGTCAGAGGAGATGAGGGCATATCTGAGTAACAAACCCCATAAATAAACTTGGGGACTCTGGTTCCTATATAATACAGCTACCCCACAAGGTGCTCCCACACAAGGGCTCCCAGACCTTGTTGTATAAACTATAACAAGACTTGGTTACTCTCACACATAAGTCACGGTTTTGACCATCTGTTTCCGTACAACAAACTTCACGTCCCCACTCTCCCTTGGTGTGACCTGCCTCCTATTTTTTAATCTCAGTCATCAGGATTGCTGTCTGGTCTCTTTGTGCTGAGTATTTCCCACATGCCATCTTTATATAGAATCATTTTCACTTTCAATTTCTATAGCTGTTTAACTTTGCTAATACTAATTTAAACTCTAGACTGGTTGCCATTTTATCACATGGTCAGCTTTCTGGATACATATAATTGCATGATTTGTCTGTAACACATCCAAACAAAGGAACAGGAAACATAACACAGGAACAGGAAGAAAATATAGGGTCGCAGGAAACACATAGGCTTACATTGCCTAGCAACCACTTTTGCCTTCTTGCGATAATGAGTCATATGGAACTATTAACACTTTAGGTGCCTTGGAATAATCTCTTCTGTTGTCAAAGGGAGCACACTGGCCAATAAAGTGATGGCCGCATTTGCCATCACCTTCGCTGTGACATCACAGTGTGAGGTCATCCCTGGCTCACAGCCCTGAATGACTGTAAAACTTACAGACATGGGTACTATCTCTGGAGCCACTATGTTACGTGGCTAATGTCTAAGGCTATGCTCCTGATTGACCCTGGAACATCTAAATAGCAGTGAACATGACAAATAAATCCTACTCTTCAGTCTCGCTGCCTAGGTGTGATCTTTAACTCTGAATTACCCTTTGTTCCCTACATTCAATCTATATCTAAATTATGTTACGTCCATCTAAGAAACATTTCCAGAATACGCATATATCTCACACAAGACACTACAAATCCATGGCACCCGCTATGTGGGATGCCCTCCCTTTATTCCTCAAACCTTCAAGAGTTCTCTGCAAATCCGCCTCTGTAAAGCGCTATGGAATTTGCTGGCGCTATATAAATAAATAAATGTTGATGATGATGATGATGATTTTGCTCTGTGCATGCTCAGCCGCATGTTTTGCACCCACTAGAGAACAGGTGTAAATGCCGACTGATAGTGAGGACTAACAGAGCAAAGTCTTTAATTTAAAAATGATACATTTGCATTGCCAGTAGCTATCTCAAAACAACTGTATGCAACTAAGATAACTATTAAAACACGTTGTATGTACAATATGCTTTGAAATCATCTTTATTTATGTAATTATTTTAAGAAATTGTATAAAAATAAAAGCTGGATTAAAATGACAGTATTAACGGTAATAAATATTCCGCTGTTCTATTCTGGGGAGAATTGAATTCCCCCCATAGTATAGCTAGCCCTGGGGTACTAATGAGAGTCATCTCTTGCAATGTATGACTGCCAATGGGGTTATCTCTGTGTAATATATGCCTGAAAAGAAAGGGTTATTTCTATGCCTATACTTATGACTGGCTAGAGAGGTTTCTGTGTACAATGAATGGTGGAAGCTGGAAAGGCTCTATATATACCTGTCTGACAATGGGGGTTATGCTCTCTGGCAACAATAGTAAGATGAGGATTTTTAAAATGACTTTTATATCAATATGTGTAACTAAGCTATATATACTATCCTGTAATATGAGGATTCATCTCCTAATTAATGTGTGCAAGATTTGATGGTTTTTAATAATTGTCATTATTATTTATAATGATTGTGTCCAATAGCAAAGTATTATAATAGTGTCCATTTGCTTGGTACATTATAGTGATCATATGCTATATAGGATATTGACATTTAGGACAGCAGAATGGTGATCATTTAAGACCTTAGTACCTATGTTGTGCTCTCCAGTATGTGTATGTATATATGCATCCTTTGAAAGGATATTTAAAAAAAACCCAAAAATAATGCAATACACACAACTTATGACCACTTATCATCATCATCACCATTTATTTATATAGCGCCACTGATTCCGCAGCACTGTACAGAGAACTCACTCACATCAGTCCCTGCCCCATTGGAGCTTACAGTCTAAATTCCCTAACATACATACAGACAGAGAGAGACTAGGGTCAATTTTGAAAGTAACCAATTAACCTACCAGTACAAATATGTGTGGTGTGCTACATGAGCAGTAATAACTGTCAAAATCCTTGAACACCAGAAAATAAAACCCACTAACATTTTTCAAACCCCAGCCATGGCACAACAAACAGACCAGCTACCTACGAAAGTGCTCTTCAAATCTCTAATATCCACCCAGTCTTCTAACTCGCGTCGCCTCTTTGCCACCTTCAACTCACTTCACTGCCCACCTGCACCTCATCCTCATTCTTCCCTCGCTGCCCATGATTTTATCACCTATTTCAAAGACAAAATTGACACCATTCGACAAGATATTTTTCTCATGCCATATTCCACTCACTCTACCCACCTTAACTACACTCCCCTTTATTCATTCTCTTCCATAACTGAAGACGAAGTCTCTGCTCTCATCTTATCATCTTACCCTACAACCTGTCCACTCGACACTATTCCCGTACCCGCTACTCCACTCTGTCTCCTCCACTGCATGCCCGCCTCTAACACACCTCTTTAACCTGTCTCCCTCCACTGGCACATTTCCATCCTCCTTTAAACATGCGCTCATCTCACCTATTCCAAAGAATCCATCTCTCGATCCAGCCTCTCTCTCCAATTACTGCCCTATTTTTCTCCTCCCCTTTGCCTCCAAACTACTTGAACGATTAGTTTACAAATTCCTGTCTCACTTTCTCTTCTCTCATTTCATTCTCAACTCTCTGCAATCAGGCTTCCGCCCCCAACATTCCACTAAAACTGCTCTTACAAAAGTGACCAATGATCTACTTACTGCAAAATCTAATGGTAATTTCTCCATGCTCATTCTCACGGACCTCTCTGCTGCTTTTGATACTGTTGATGACCCTCTACTCCTACACACCCTTCACTCCATTGGCCTTCATGACACAGTTGTTTCCTGGTTCACTTCCTACCTATCAAACTGCTCCTTTAGTGTTTCTTCCTCTGGCACATCCTCCCCTCCACTCCCACTATTTGTTGGGGTCCCACAAGGCTCTGTTCTTGGCCCTCTACTTCTCTTGGGGCACTAATGCATTCATTCGGCCTCTATCTATATGACACCCAAATCTATATCTGTTCCCCTGACCTCTCTCCTTCTGCACTATCTTGTGTAACCAACTGTCTTTCTGCTATCTCTACATGGATGTCCCAATGCTACCTAAAGCTCAACATGTCCAAAACAGAGCTTATTATCTTCCCTCCTGCTAGAGTCACCGCCTGCCCTCAAATGTCCCTCACTGTCAATAACACCACAATTTCCTCAGTCTCCCAAGCCCAGTGCTTTGGTGTCACACTTGACTTTGCCCTCTGCTTTATTCCTCACATCCAGACTCTCTCCCAGTTCTGTCGACTCCCCCTTAAAAACATGGCCAGAATACAATACACCATTTTCATACTCAACAGGCTACCACAACTCTTATTCATTCTCTCATCATCTCCCGTCTTGACTATTGCAACCTCCTGCTATCTGACATTCCTGACATCCATATATCCACACTTCAATCCATCATAAATGCTGCTGCAAGACTGATCTTCCTTTTTCCCCGCTCCACATCTGGTGCACCACTTTGCAAATCCCTACACTGGCTCACTGTGTCCTCCAGAATCAAATTCAAATTACTCACCTTTATCTACAAAGCCCTCAACAACACTACCCCTGCATACATCTCAAATCTCATCTCAAAATACTCTCCCTCCCACCCTCTTAGATCTACCTCTGACCTGCACCTTGTCTTGTCTCTGGTAACCACCTCTCTCTCCTGCCTGCAAGACTTCTCCCGTGCTGCTTCTCTTTTTTAGAGGTGACCTTATCCTTGATAACACTACTCACACTAATACACCCTCACAACTATCCCAATCTCCACTCTGAAACACATTTACCCCTCTTGTTTCAGCTGTGCCCTCTTCCACTTAGAATGTAAGCTCTCTAATGAGCAGGGTCCTTCATACCCTTTGTTTTCATGTCTGCATTTATTTTGTCTAACTTGTATGTCCCTGTTTTATGTATGTACTGTTTCCTCTACTGTATGACGCTGCGGAGCACTGTGGGGCATTACAAATCTACAATAATAAAAATAATAATAATAATAATAATAATAATAATAATAACATTGGTTAGTACAACTATGCTTTTGGTTCATGTATATATTGAGGTTTCGTTCAGAAAAAATCTCTGCATTTTTGTGGTTGGCAATTTACATTTTAAAATTTTAAAACCTGCAAATGTCTGGACATTTCAAGTACCCTGTTCAGGGGAGAGCTGGAAAATTTTGGCCCAAGGGGCAAGACTTGACTGACCAGCCTGTTTTAAAGGAAAAAAAATACAGACGGCCCAGTGACTCAGCACAAGGTAGCCCACTATGGGACTGTCCCGGGGGGAAGATGCCCCCCTGCCCCCCACCCCAGCCTGCCCCTGACACTGTTATGTACCAATATGACCTGATAGAGAATTAGCTATTTGGCTCACCTATGCGTACATATGCAGAGACTGACTTAGTGAAGCAGTAACTTCACCTTTCCCGCTGCTGTTCAGTATCGGTAGCTGCCCAGGTTTTTGATAAATTACGGTGATTTTTTATCCCCTCTATAAGCGGCAAAAAAAAAAAAATCAGCATAGCTGCTGTAGAAAGGGGCCGATAGTCTCATTTATATTAGAAAGTGCTGCACAATTTCCTTTCTCTTACACGTAGCAAATACTTGCCCCTTAGCACAAACGAAGGGAAAAGCAAGATGAGTAAAACAGACAATCTGGATGTTTTTGTGAGGTGAAGATCTCTGATCTACATAATTTTTGTCGACTGATTCTAAATTGTAAATAGTTTTCATCCTACTGGGAGCCTGCATTCATATAATGTTATCCAAAGTTCTGGGAGGGGTCACTAGTGCATTGTCAGACACCTGCAGTCTCTATATGAATACTGCAGTCCACTCTATTCTAGTCATTCCAAGCCTATTCCCGAGCCAAGGAAGGTCAAATACAGTTTACATGAAATCTGACTGGAGAGATTTGGAGTCTGTACTGATGGTGACTGAAGAGGATGTAAAAAAGCATTTGTCCTTTCCCCCTCTTAAAAATAACTATTATATCCTGAGGTTGTCTCACAGTGTTTGTCCAGTGAATGGTAGATAAAGAATAACACATGTCCTGTACAGCAGTGCAAAGCCATAATCACCGTCTTACATACCCAACCTATTAGCTACCCCGCTCTATGCCTTACTGTGCTCAGATTACTTTCATCTTCACTCTGGATAGTCTTTTACTTGTAGTTTTACATGTTTTGTTTAAAGTGAGTACACTGCCACAGGCATCATGCTGTAGAGAACTGTAGACAAGGCAATGTTTTATTTATTGTTTCTTATTATTTTTTTGTGTGGATTACATCTCTTTCAGGAGTATGTATGTGATAGAGGAGTAAGTAAGATAATTGTACCACTAAGGGGCAAGAGACATGGCGTTAGGTGAGGAAACGGCAGGGCTCCTCTTCCCTCAGACAGCACCTGAGCCAGGAACGGCAATGGTTTTAACCCTATGTTTACTAAGATAGAAAAATTGTTTCCTACACCGCCATCGTTCTGTTACACAAGACAATCCTTCTAAGCTTATTGCAATACACAACTAGAAACTTACCCTATGGGGTATATTTACTAAATGGCGGGTTTGAAAAAGTGGAGGTGTTGCCTATAGCAACCAATCAGATCTAGCTGTCATTTATTTAGTGCATTCTACAGAATGACAGCTAGAATCTGATTGGTTGCTATAGGCAACATCTCCACTTTTTCAAACCCGCAGTTTAGTAAATCTAGCCCTAAGTATATTATAGTGCATAGTAGTGATTTCACCCCAAGTTCATGTTTGGCATCCCTGCGTTTGGATGGAGAAACTTTGCACCCACTACATGTCTGAACATTAACTGGATCAATGTATATGACAGTCTGCCTCTGGGGCTTCTGTACTTCAGTGCAGCATATGAGGAATTAACCTACTGAACTGCAGAGAAGCAGGAGGAGCATGTTGCAGGTTTTTATGTTTATTATATTCATTTTGTATGAAATGTTATTTATTGCTGCACTTTTGTAGGACATGTTACAGTGGTGGCACTGCCATTTCTGTCTGATACTTTACCCAATGTTGCAAACAAAAGATACTCAATAGAAGGGACATTATCACAAAGCAACACATTTAATATATAACAATACATTTATTGTATTCTATTTGAGAATCTGTATGTGGTTTGCAGCTGTGCAGACCACATACATTATGGCTTACTCACATAATCACCGCAATATTCATAGACAAGTCATATAGTTTTGACAGGAAAGGGACTTGGTTTGAAATTAGATTTGCAGTGTCAGGCAATATGGCGACATGTGGTTTTGAGTTCAGTTACAAAGTTCAGGCTTCTCGGTACATTATAATATGCAGCCTATCGCAGTTTACCCCTCAGTGGTGTCACCAGCGTGGACAAGAGGCCACAGTGCTAAATATTTAATGGCTAATTTTGGTTTCGATATTTTGGCACTTTTTTTTTTTCTCATTCACCTTGTTTCTCTCTCAATTTTCAATGTATAAATATAATTGGGCTACATGTTAATCAATCAGCATATCAGTCCTTGTAAGGGAAACACATTATTATTAATGTATTCCGCTGCGTTGCAATGTAGGAAAATAACTCAACCTATGGTGGATAATGACATAATTTGAAGCAACTTGTTAGATTGTGAACTTGTTAGTTCTGCAAGCCATGCATGACTCCTGACGGTCTGTGCAGTCATGACCTGTCTGTGTGGGACAAACCCCTCAAATCCGGGACTCCAGAATCAGGACAGTAGGCAGACTGAGCTGCTCTCTTAGCTTTTCTTGCAGCTTTCACTACCTGCTGCATCTGTGCTGGCGTCGTAAGCTCAGTTGCTGATTGGCTCCTGGAATGTTTGGAGAAGTGATAGCTGTGTGAAATATGAAAAGCTAAGCAACAAGTGAACACTCTACTCCTCCTTCCCCCAAACCAGCCCTGACATAAACTTAATAGCATTCACATTTAATAAATAGCCCTATTTCCCCAAGTCAGCCCTGATGTTAATAGCTCCAAAACCACCCACATTAAATTAATAACCCCACCATTTAATTAATAGTTCCCAACATCTTTCCCAAATAAATAATAGCCCTCTCCCACCATTAAATAATTACCCCCACCCTCAAATTAATATGTCTGCCCCCCTACACACGTTACATTCAAAGCCCCCCCCCCACACACACACATTTCCATCCAAAGCTGTATGTTTCGTCTCTCTTTCCTTGTCTCCAGTACACATTGGGTGGTGCAGACATTTTGGCCTCACAAGGAATGTTGACCATGAGGTGGAAGAGTGGAGTGAAGAGGATGACTGCAGACACAGAGGGGATGGAAGAGGGGAAAGAAGAGGGAGGCTGTATGTAGAGAGCGCAGGCAAGGGGAGGGAGGAACCGATCAGATTGATCAGTGCATACATACAATACAGTGATGGATCGCAAGGGGAGGTGCCAGCCACCAGCAACCTCTGGACCATCTGTATTTACTTACAGGACCTCTGCCACAACCTTTCATAGCAGGAGAGGTCCGCTAACTGAAAGCCTTAGTGCTGCTGTAGTGGATGTATGGAGAGAACCAGGCAGCATTGGAGGTCCTGGTACTTACATGTAGCTGCTAAATACAGTGAATATTGGGGATTTTTCTCAAAGTACTATTACTTCTAAGGGAAGTTGTTTATTAAATACATTTTTGAAGCAGAAAAACTTTATATTATGCCAGACTCTATACTATAGTAACTATTCTTTTAGTCACTATAGTTTAGTTCAGTTTCTTTCATTTTCATAGTTAGGTCATCCGTGTAATGCAGGTGATTCATTGAGGACGATGATTCATATAAACAGACAGTGTATAAACAGGATAGTACACCTTTGCACCTAGAGCTCAAGGTTCATACATTAGGAGAGGGCTGGCAAATTTAAGCCCAAGACTTGACTCAGCAGCCTATTAGGAATATTTTAAAGTTAAAAAAAAAATGCAGGTGGCCCAGTGACCCGGCTCTAGGTAGCCTACAATGGGACCGGCGCAGGGGGCAGATGCCACCCCTGCCCCCAACTCAGCCTGCCCCTGTCATACATACATTTCAGCTTGCAAAAGTGTTGCAAGCCAGACTCGTTAGTAAATGTCAGCATACTGTGCTTGTCTACATATGTGAATGCACATAAGCAGGAGCACCATCAGCTAGCATATATGTATAGATTTTTACAGCTCCTGTCTGTCGCAAATGAGCCCCATTGTTTGTAGCTATTCTATATTCATCGAAAAGCCATCTTAGGGTGGAGCGAGCCTGTTTTATCATGTCGGGTGTTGCCATCTAGTGGACTGAATGAGCATTACTTGAAGAGAACAATAGTATTTCAATGCAAGTTTTTACATGTGAAAATGGATGTGTCAGTGCACAATTTTACTGTTCTACTGGGAGGAGCTGATCCGATATTGAGGGCTAAGCACATTCATGTACTTCAGTTTATGCCCACTTGCAAAGACAACATTTCATTGTAAAGGATGAGGTATTAAAATGACCCTCAATTGTTGGAGAGGGCGCATTTACAGGGGTGTATCCCCTGTAAAGAAACTGCTTTTACACATACTTGTGGGTGGTCAAAACCAGACCTCGGCCTATACTGTAAGGTGCTGAGTAGCTGATGCTCTCACCCCTGAAATAACGAGACTGGAGACATGTGTATAGCAGAAATAAGGTCACAGTGTTTATTTAAATCAAGCAAGGGGAAAAAGGGGGGTAGCAGCAAATAGCGCTATAGACAGCAGCTACATTCACCACTTAACATGGGATGGGGAAACCCCTACGTCCACACCCACCAACATGCACTTAGGATTGGGGAATAATTCCCATCCACCCATACCTCACTAGTCCTCACTAACAACCTTCTTGACTTCACCATTGACTCCTCCACATGGGGGCGTCCTCTCGTGTCCCGATAAAGCCAGTTGTAGTGAAGTTTGTTGCTCACCATAGGTCGGTTTCTATGTCGGGTCGCAACACTTAGGGCCAAAGGACTGTAATAGTAGGAAGAGAGAAGGCGGAAAATGCAGGCTCTATAGAGAGGGGTGTGCAAAGGAAGGGAGACAGAATTTGGGATGGAAGGATGAAAGAGAGCAAAAGGTACCTGACCAGAATGAGGACTATGAAACTGGAGACCAGAAAGTCCAGAGGTGTTGAGTCGCTCTGCTCACCCTTCCACTGAAAAGATACCTTTGGACTTAAATAATGAGAAAAGGGCCATTGGTCAATGTGGAAATTTAAAAGTGCTGGTATGGAATTACAATAAAGCTTTACAAAATATCTCCCTTATAGCTTCCATGTTAACCTTTATCTTTCCCATATCTGTTTCTCTGTTCCTATGTGCCTCTATCTTCATTGCAGGTATCTGTTATGATCCAGGAGCAAAGGACCTTAGTACTAACCCTGATTGACGCTGACAGACCTAGGGGTGCGGAGTCTAACGGATTCCCCGATATTCACCAAGAACCGCCGCAAGGCAAGATGGACTTTGCTGCCAGGAACCTGTAGGTTGCGGTCCTCTAGGGTGCCCCAGGGAGTAGTACAGCAGAGATAGTTGGTAGCGAGATGTACAGGAGAGTATGCAGGAGCGAGGTCAATCAGGCAGAGGTTCGGTACATGGGAGAGTAAGCAGGAGCGAGGTCAATCAGGCAGAGGTTCGGTACATGGGAGAAAAATCAGAAACGTGGTCAATCAGGCAGATGTTCGGTACATGGGAGAGTAATCAAAGCGTAGTCAATCAGACAGAGGATCGGTACACGGGAGAGTAATCAGAAGCGAGGTCAATCAGACAGAGGCTCGGTATACAGGAGGGTTTCCCAAAGGAACAAGGTGGCTAGACACTGGTATCACAAACAGAGGTCAGGAGCTGGCAACAACGTTGCTCTGACACTGAGCGAGTGTCAGAGCGCAGATTAAATACCCGAGCAGGTTTGAAACTCCCGCCCAAGACTGTAATCCCTTGAGCCGTCACCCAGAATTGCGGAGCAGTGGCGCAACGAGACAGCGCTGTAATGAGGGCTGGTAAGTCAAACCGAAGTTTGGAAAACCCGCCCCAGGCTGCCGCCACGTGAGCCGCCACCCGGAAGTGCCAGGCAGCGGCGCCGAGGGACAGAGCTGGAGCGAGGACGGGTAAGTCGTGACAGTATCCCCCTCTCTCCTTCTCAGCTCTCCCCTGTGCCTCAAATCCTGGTCTCTCCTTCATCACACTGTGCCTCCTCCTTCATCACAATGTGCCACCGCCTTCATCCCACATTTGCCCCTTCATCACTGTGACCCCTCCATCACACCTCCTTCTTTATCACACGGTGCCCACTCCTTCATCACACTGTGCCCCTTTCTTTATCACACTGTGCCACCTCCTTCATCACACATTTGCACCTTCATCACTATTCCCCCTCCATACACTGTGCCATCTCCTTCATCACACTGTGCCCCCTTCTTTATCACACTGTGCCCCCTCCTCCATCACACTGTGCCCCCTCCTTCATCACACTATTGCTCCTCCTTCATCAAACATTTGCCCCTTCATCACTGTGCCCCCTCCATCACACTGTGCCATCTCCTTTATCACACTGTGCCCTCTTCTTTGTCACACTGCGCCCCCTCCTTCATCACACTATGCCTCCACTTTCATCACACATTTGCCCCTTCATCACTGTCACTGTGCCCCCTCTATCACACTGTGCCCTCTCCTTCATCACACTCTGCCCTCCTTAAACACACGTTTGCCCCTTCATCACATTGTGAGCGCATCATCACACTACATCCCCCTATGTTCTTTACTTGACTTTCTATGACCTTCTTTTCTACAGTTTTCTTCTCTTCCTCTTCTTTCTTCGATGGTTTGGCTCCTCTCTGCGCTGCTTCTCACTGACCGTTTTGGGATCAGGGCCGTCTTTCCCATTGGGCACAATGGGCAGGTACTCGGGGGCCCTGCAGCCCAGGGGGTCCGTCGGAGGCAGTACAAAAAAAAAACCTGGAAAAAAAAGAAAAGAAAATACTTACCTTGCGGTCAGCTGGCGATCCGGCTCCCTCCATGGTCTCCTCCTCTGTACGGCGCACGCAGTGCATGTCGGGGCGACGTCATCACGCCCGCCCAACATCCATTGTGGAGCGTGACGGAGGAGAAGACCATGGAGGGAGCCGGATCGCCAGCTGACCGCAAGGTAAGTATTTTCTTCTTTTTTTTTCCAGGTTTTTTTTGTGCTGCCTCCGACGGGCCCCATATATATAATCACTTTTTATATATATATATATATATATATATATATATATATATATATATATATATAGGGGCCCCGGGGCACTGCTTTGCCCGGGGGCCCAAAATGTTGTTAAGAGGGCCCTGGTTGGGATGTAATGATTTCATGTTCAACAGTCAGGTAGGAAAGTGGAGGGCGCCACTTCCGGATGCGGCAGCAAGTATGTATTTACTGGGCTGGTGGACAAGCGGGAAAGGCTACCTGTAAGGTAGTATACTGACTGTTTTTTCATGTAGCACACAAATACTTGATAGCTTCTTTGTACACTGAAATTTAAAGTTGATATTTGTGTGCTACATGAAAAAACAGTCGGTATTTAACTTATGTGCAAAACAGAACACTCATTTGCACCCCTTGCATTGTAACATGGTTTTGTCCAGGAGACTGAAATAAGAAGTTTCTCAAGTTAAGATCCTTAATGAATCAGGTCCCCAGTCATCATTTTGTAGACTGTACTAAATAAATAACTAGAATCTGATTGGTTGCTATAGGCAACATCTATACTTTTTCCAAACCCGCAGTTTAGTAAATATATACCCCCTATGAAGTTTTGGCTGTAAAGTGGTAGCAGAATGGACTTTTAATTGTTGTTTTCAAATGTGCATTCCCAGTTAGACCTGGAAACCAGCAAAAAAATTTGCAGAGCGATTTTCCAAAAATCTGTGATTGGGCACATCTATGTTATGTGCAAACTGGACAATCAGATATATGTGTCCAAATAGATATATTTTGCACTCCCTCACAATTGCAGTTCATAAATGGCCTTTATTGTTTTTATTTTAAGTATGAAATAGATCTATTCTATGAACAATATGCTGTGTCTCTGCCAGGGCCGGACTGGGACTAAAATTCAGCCCTGGCATTTCAAAACACACAGGCCCACCTGCTGTGGGCTCCATGCGCAATATTGTTGCACGATGAAGTGGCGTTGCTGGTGCAGTCCAACATGTTAAGCAGCAGCACAAACTTGTGTATCACACTTTGTCTTCTGCCCAGCCTGATCTATTCCCTTGTTGTGCAAATCAGTTTGCTTGAATTACAGAAGCATACTGTGTGCGAAAACATAAAACGACTACAGAAAACCCAGGGCCTGATTAAGGGTTTCGGTCACCGTAGGCAAATACACCAACAGCACCTCCCTACCCCTGCCCCCCCAATGTATAGGAATACTCCGAAATATTCTCCAGCATTCAAATTTAGATTGATTGCGCTGTTATCTCTTACCTGTTCTTGCTCATCTCTCTTGCTGCTTTGTTGTCTTCTCGCTGGCTTCTGGAAATTTGGAGTCCTGTATTGAAAATGCAAAAATTTTACTGTATTGCAAAATGTTAACAAACCCTGAATGATTAGGCTCTTTAATTAAAAAAAACAAAACACTCCATTATGGACAGATAACACTACCCCATTGTACAGGCATATATAAGTAATATCTGAACATCAATAAAATATTTACCTCTACCAGCCCCATCTTACTGGTAATTAATATTCTAGTGATAGCTGAGACTAGAGAGCAGCCATGTAACTGCCACGCAAAAAAAGTTATCATGCCCCCCAAAGCTGCTCTATTTGTTAAATACCACGCAAGACATTTCATTAACCCTGTAGGCATTTTCAGCCCCTCTTACCCCCCCCCTGCAGACATTTTCAGCCCCTCTCCCCTCCCCCGCAGACATTTTCAGCCCCTTTTTTTGGGTCCTTTTCCCCACACCTGCACACATTTTTGGGTTATTTTCCCCACACATGCACACATTTTTGGGTCCTCTCCCCCCCCCCCTGCACTAATTTTTGGGTCCTTTTCCCCACACATGCACACATTTTTGGGTCCTCTCCCCCCCCCCCCGCACTAATTTTTGGGTCCTTTTCCCCACACCTGCACACATTTTTGGGTCCTCTCCCCCCCCACACATTTTTTGTCCTCTCCCACCCCTGCACACATTTTTGGGTCCTTTTCCCCACACCTGCGCACATTTTTGGGTCCTCTTCTCCCCGCCCCCTGCACACAGTTTTGGGTCCTCTTCTCCCCCTGCACACAGTTTTGGGTCCTCTTCTCCCCCTCCCCCTGCACACAGTTTTGGGTCCTCTTCTCCCCCCCATCACACAGTTTTGGGACCTCTTCTCCCCCCCCCCCCACTGCACACAGTTTTGGGTCCTCTTCTCCCCTCCCCCCCACTGCACACAGTTTTGGGTCCTCTTCTCCCCCCCCTCCCCCTGCACACAGTTTTGGGTCCTCTTCTCCCCCTCCCCCTGCACACAGTTTTGGGTCCTCTTCTCCCCCCCATCACACAGTTTTGGGACCTCTTCTCCCCCCCCCCCCCACTGCACACAGTTTTGGGTCCTCTTCTCCCCCCCTGCACACAGTTTTGGGTCCTCTCCCCCCCCCATCCTGCACACATTGTCGGGTGCTCTTCCTCTCCCCCCCAGCACCATTTTCCCTGAGAAAATAAAAAATACACTTACCTCAGCAGCCTCCGGGAATCCACTGTGCGCCCTCTACAGCCAGTCTTACGCGGCCGCGCGATGTGACGTCACGCGCGGGCGTGTAGGACTGGCTGTAGAGGGCGCACAGTGGATTCTTGAAATCTGCTTATGGTAAGTGTATTTTTTTATTACAGCGCGGGAGCCGGGCCAGCCCACTGAGCCGTCATGACGTGTGACATCATGACGGCTCCAACGGGGCTAAAAAAAATTATTTAATATAATTTAATAGGGGGATCGCAGGGAGCCGGACCGGCCCACACTGCCATCGGCCCTTCTGGCATTTGCCAGAAGTGCCAGATGGCCAGTCCGGCCCTGGTCTCTGCTCTGACTGTACACACCTGAGCCTGATTTCCACACATGCATAAGGAACCCCATTGCTCTGAAAGCAGGTGAGACTGATTTACATGAAGGACTCCAAATTGGATGGGAAAAAAGAAGAACTATGCTTATCACATTGCTCTAATCCAGGGTTGTCCAACCTGCGGCCCAGCACACCTGTAAATGTGGCCCAGAAGGAGTTTTGGTTGTGGCAAGGGGGCAGCACTGTTAATGGAAAAAAAAAATCCTGCAAAAAAAAGAAAAGAAAATACTTACCTTGCGGTCACGTCAGCTGGTACTCCGGCTCCCTCCCTTGTCTCCTCCTCCGTGCGGTGCTCGCAGTGAATGTCGGGAGTGATGTCATCACGCCCAACATCCATTGCGGAGTGCAGCACAGAGGAGTTACCCGCGCGAGAAGAACAATCAGCAGCACAGAATTGGAGAAAAGAAGAGAAGAGGACAGGAGAACAAGCCGATTAAAAGGTAAGTTAAGGGGGATTTTTTTTATTATTTCAAGGGACGCTGACCAGTGAATAAAAGTCACCTGGTCCTGGAGCATCATGGACCTTATCTCCCTGCTACATACTTCTACTTGTAATACTAATGGGGCATTATATATTATTCTCTTTGGCCCATTATAAGTTGTTATCCCTTAACTAACATAGTGGTGTAATTGGTGGTGCAAAACAGGTCACAATTTGGGGTCACAGTGGTGTATATGTCAGGTACCGCAGGCCTGGTCAGGGCACCCTGATATACAATGCCTGGCTTAAATGCACTTTATGGATATTACATCGAAACAATACAAAAAGTGATTATAGTATAATAACTAGAGAGGATTTTTTGAACAGGGCGATTGAAAGGTAAGTATAGGGGGATTTGAAAAAAAAGTGATATATATATATATATATATATATGTGTCACTTTTTTTCTCATATACATATGTTAACTATGTTTTCTATGGTTTTTTGGATGATCAGCTATCGTTATTGTTAGTGTATCTTATGTGCGGCCCAAACCAACTCGTCATCTTCCAATGTGGCCCAGGGAAGCTAAAAGGTTGGACACCCCTGCTCTAATCCATCATTATATACAATGCTTACAGGTATAGGAGTGACCATGGAGTGTGCCAGTTGTGCCCAGGCACCCTGATGTCAGGCACCCTTCTCCTAACCTTTTATATTATTAAACTGAGTGCTCTGCTTTGACAGCTGACACCAGCATTTAACTGATGCCTTAGATTGCTATCTGCAAATCTTCCCTTTCTGGAACTCCAGATTTGAAGTTGCTCAGAGGAAACTAATGTGTTCCTTACTGATTTTGCAGAATTGTGCGTGGGCCCTGGGATGGAAATAGTCAGAGGGAAACTGATGTATGATCAGTTCCCCTTTGGAGTAACGTGGTGATTTGGGCAAGAGAGGCGTAGGGGGTTAGGTGGATGATATTACGAGGATGAGGGTGTTCATGCAGAAACATAATGAAAGACAGTAAATAAAGAATGATTATGATAATGATGTCAGGAGGTTAATAGAGAATGATAATGTAATGAAGGATGATGATGAAATGGAGTCAATGATGAAGGATGAGGAGTTAATGATTGATGGATCGTGAGGAATTATTGAAAGATAATGGCTTTTGATGAAAGAGTGTTCATGATAGAGGGTGAGATGTTAATTATTGATGGAGGTTGCAGGCTTATTGGAGGAGGGTTGATGATGGAGGATGAGGGGTTAATGATGGAAGATGAGGGGTTAATAGAGAATGATGATGAGAGGGGGTTAAAAAGGGTTGATGAAGGAAGGATCTAATGAAGCAGGGTGCAGGGTTAATCATGGAGGTTGAGGGGTTAGTGGAGGAGTGTTAATAGTAGAGGATGAGGCTTGGTGATTGATGGATGAATGTTACCCTTTTTAAAAACATAAATTTAATCCATGGGTGCACACCCTAGCCTAGTGGATTCCAAGCTTTCTCTTGTTTGAGGCGCCCTTAGGGACTCCATAATTTTTTTCAAGGCACCTCTAAGCCAAAATAATTGACAAGTAGTCCCCTGCCTTGCTTACTACCGGCCTTGGCCAAGGCACCCCTGTGAGATCACCCTGGCATCCCAGTTTGGGAACCACTGCCCTAGCCTATGGTTACAGGCTTTCTTTATGGTAGTAGTATGTGTTATGAATCCAAAGTCTAGAAATTGATCAGATGTGCCAAATGAGCCAAATTTATTACTAAATAAGAGGGGCAGAGAGAAGGGCAGTGACAGTACTACCAAAGTAGCAGGGGTAAAGCTGCTATGGGGCACAGACGTAAGAAGGAGCAGGCAATGCCAGTCTGTCTGTTACCAAGGCCCCCGCTCTGCTTTTCTGATCATGCGCAGTAGCCGATGCCTGTACAGCGAGGCTCTGTTTGGATTTTCAGCTCTGAAAGTCAATATGGGACTTTCATGCTCAAAAGAGCAGAGCGGAAGTTTTGGGTGGATGGACTGGCATCACTGAGCCACCATGTTGCTATAGGGCCCTGTGATGGAGTGTTACATTCCTGGAGAAGGTGGTCTTAGAATATTTTTCTAGACCTGTGATAAAGTGGAGCAAAGGGTCTCCATAGGGTTCTGGGTGCAAGTAAATGCTTATGTCCACTGGACAGTGTTTCTTTAGTTGTATGTGCAGGTATCCAATGTGGGATTATTTAATTTCTTTGTCATCCTACAATACTCGCTCTCCCGGGAGTCCGGGAGAACTCCCAGAAATTCGGGAGTCTCCCGGAGATTCCGGGAGAGTAGGCAACTATGATATATGACACAATGATGCTTCCTGGGGATATCCTGAATAAAGTAGAGATCTAGAGTTAAATCTCACTGTTATATTCTGTGTGCAGGATCATCTCACTAGCAGGGGCGGGCTGGGCCAGGGGGGCAGTGAGGCATATGCCCTGGGTCAGACAATAAAAGTGTATTTTTGGCCACTTCATGGTCCACTGGGAATGCCATGCATGGCCTGTATAGGATGCCTGCACCACATTTCTGTAAAGACAGTGCTACAGGGCTCCTCCCCTAGACTACGGAAGCCCTGTAGCACTAAATTACTGTGGGTGAGTGACGTGGCCGTTCGGTCAAGATCATAACAGTAGTGATGGTCCAGAGTGTCAAAGGGACACCCAGTGGCCCACCCCTGCTCCTCCCAGGGGGAGGCTGGCAACGAGGAGCTGTGCTGAGAGGAATGACTGCAGGAGAGAAGAAGATAGAAGGTAAGTAAAGAATTGTGTTTATGCAGGGGGATAGTGTGATAAGGGGGGCAGTGTGATGGTGGGGGGCAGTGTGATAAAGAGGATAGCAATGAGGGGCATAGTGTGATGAGGGGCACAGAGTGATGAGGGGAGGACAGTGTGATAAAGGAGGACAGTGTGATGATCAACAACACTAGAGGTCGCCCAAAGGGAGAAGAACACTACAAATACCATGAATTATCCGTACATATATTGCTATCATACAGGTACATTACTTAATATTAAATGATCATTTTATCTAAAAGACTAGAAGGTTAGGTAATAGAAATATCAGTTTTCCAAGATAGGTGAGATAAAGCCAATTTCTAAAGTCCTTCCTCTTAACTCAATAAAGTACTATAGATAAATGCTGAAACATTGCCATCTTGTGGTATAACTGGCAAACAACAAAAACATGTGCATCTGTGCCCACATATCAGACAAGAACATTGTCGGTGATATTTGAAAATATTTCTGAGGAACACTTTGCTACTGCCGCTGAGCAGGTAAATAGTGCATGGTACTGTATAAGTGGACCTCAGTGCACCACAATGACCATGATTGTTGAGCTTGTTTCTAATATGATTTTAGATATTTATATTCTATAAATATTGACTTAGAGGTTACAGAGAATTAGAAATTAGAGTACATAGCGATAACTGAAATTTACCTGTATTGAAAGGATGATAGCTGTCTATATGAATGAATCACACAAAACTGGACACCAGTGATTTTACCCCTGGAAGTCTACATTCACATGAAGTGGAGTAAAGAAGCGTTTTCCTTCATGGTTGCAATTCTAAACCTTCAAATCAACAGAATACTCCAAAGCACAAAATGCAGCCCTGCTGATAATAAAAAGCTCCACTACTACTATACACTACTGTGTATAATTGCTTTCATATTGAAAAAGTTACCTTTGGATACCTTTATCAATAGGAACATGATTATACACATTTGAGTGCCATTGAAAATACTAAGTATATTTATTTAGTGTAATTATAAACCATAAACTACATTGTGTAACCGTTTTAAATAATAATTTCAACCCCAAAAATATTTTTTAAGTAACAAGTCTATAGCTACACTAGTGGTTATGGAACCCTAGACGAAATGTGGAGTTTTGTGAGTGAATTCCCTGTACAGCGCTGCGGAATTAGTGGCACTATATAAATAAATGATGATGATGATTATGTGGTATGGGAACTGTATATTTACTAGAGGTGTCCCTGTAGGCCTGAGACAGCTGCTAACAATTGTGTAAAACTGAATCAGTGGCAAACCAACGTGGGACTCATAAGGTACCATGTATTAGCAGTCCAGTTTGTTCTCCATTGGTTGGTGTATCCTGCTATCCTGGGTTTACAGTGCTCTTAATGGAACAGACAGTTCAGATAAAACTGTGCACTGCGTAGAAAGAGGTAACCTCACTCATAGGACCCAAATTTTCAAAAATTATTGCAGCTCAAGTTAACAAACCCAACTCCCACCCTTCTTATGATACTCCACCTGCTGTCTCTCCAAATTCCTGCCTGTTGATCTTGCCTACTTAAAATATAAAAGCAAATATTCTTTACCTGTATATCCTCTCATCTGCTCCTGAAATTGGTCTACTATTATTAATATCAATTAATGTCTCTGTTAGGAGCGAGCTGGATCTGACTACAATACCTTTTACATTTAGCTGTATGGGAACCGTAGCCTGCCTTCCTGCATTCTCTCTGGAGATGTTAGTTGTCTCTTCCACACTCCATTTACATCTCCAATTTTACACACTCAGTTGTTCCACTGTAGAGAGGTCTGCATTGACTACTGCATGCTGTAAGGAAAAAGGGGATCCTATATGTGAACACCATGATATGCTGGTCCAGCAGTTTTATCTTGGTTCATACCATCTGGCCTTACAGTTTTCCTATAGCTAGTCCAGTGTTGGCTAACCTGTGACACTCCAGATGTTGTAAATCTACAAGTCCCAGCATACCTTTCAGCAATAAGCTGCTATATATTGGCAAAGCATGCTGGGACTTATAGTTTCACAACACCTGGAGTGTCACAGGTTAGCCAACACTGAGCTAGACCCTTTGAAGGTGGGTAGTCCTTACGTCTTTACAGTATGGTTGTATATTCAGTTTTTTCTCTCAATGGGCCTGATTCATTAAGGAGGGCAAAGCATAAAATAGGAGTAACTTTGCACCTGGGAAAAACCATGTTGCATTGGAGGGGGAGATACATTTTAAATGTGGGAAGAGATTTATAGTTCGGTTGTAACATGGTTTGTCCCAGAGAACATTTACTCCTTTTTTTGCCTTTCCTTAATGACTCAGGCCCAAGGTCTCTATCCCGTTTTATGTGTATCTGTGTAGGGAGTGCCGTCTCTAGCTCCTAGATCACCTCAGAATACTATTACTCTCTGGCCAAAACGTCTTTTAAGTGGATGTAATAAGAAATATGCAGGCCTGAAAAATGTAGCACTGATCCTAATGTTGGACACCCCTTCTAATTAGTATGTTTTGACATTTTAGCCACACCCATTACTAACAGATGCATACAATCTGGCATACAGCCATTCAATGTCAATAGTCAAACATTAGCAGTAGAATGGTTCATACTGAAGACCAGTGTTCCCTCTAAGCTGAGCAATCTGGAAATTATAGAGTTAAACCTGTATCTTACTAGGAAACATCCTGCAGATTGTGAATGCAAACCTTTCGGGTGGAGCCCTCATTAGAGTGACCTTTTAACTCTTTCCTTTCCAGATTGCTCAGCTTAGAGGGAACACTGCTGAAGACCTCAGTGATTTTCAATGTGGCACTATCATAGGATGCCAAAACAACAACAAAAAAACACAGTAACTGCAGTCAGCACAGCAACATAGTTGCCATAAGTAATGGTAGTATCAAAATAGTTGCAAAGAATGATCAGGGGTTTTAAGACATCAGAAAAGAGAGTAAAAGGAAGTGTGTTTGTAGCTGTGAAGGGTTAGAAATGAAGTTTGTCGGAGGGGACGACTAGAATTCATTCAGTGTCAGGAAAAGGGAGAGCGAGCTTGAAAGAAGGAGAGCCATGGGTCCCAAGCCTTGGAGATATCGAGGAATTGCGAAGAATGATAGTCATATATTCCATACGCTGAATCTGCCAGACTCTGTTGATTATGATCTGAAGGGGTGATGGAGTCTGCTGTCGTCAGTCTGCAGCAACTTGACATGTGGCTGCCGAGAGAATATTTCTAACCAACTTATTATGATGTCGGGTTGCCAAAGGGGCTCCAAGTGGTAAAAGGAAAAATTTAGTCTCCAAGGGTACATCAACCTGGAGAATCGAGTGGATCAGATGTTTAACATCAGTCCAAAAACGGGTCAGGTTTGGGCACGTCCACCATATATGGAGGAAGGTACCTGCTTGTAGGCACCCCTGCCAACAGCAGTCAGAAGAGTCAGGAAGGATTCTATGAAGTCGTGAAGGCACATAGTACTGGCGGAACAGCACCTTATAAACATTTTCTTTTATTTTGACAGAGATAGAGCTTGAGGCAGCGTTCTCATGGATCTCAGACCATTTCTCATCTAGTAAGGTTTCATCAAGGTCTCTTTCCCAGGTCAGTTCATGAAGGTCCAAGAGGCCAGAAGTGGCTGGAGATAGCTCATAGTTTAATGTAGAAATAACGCCTTTCGTAGAGGAATGGCGTAGGCAGAGAGCTTCAAAAGTGGTTGGAGGGTGGGAAGAAAGGAGAGATTTGTTTGTGCTGTGGAAATGGCGTAGTTGCAAGTATCGATAGAAAAATTTTGAGGGAATATGAAGGCGGGATTGGACATCTGCATTGAGGCATCTAACTCCCCGCAAAAGCCATGGCTGGAACTCATTAGGGGCAAACCCCGGGGAGAAATCAGGGGAGTTAAATAATAGAATCATGGGGGAGGGATGAGGAGAGAGGCTGTACTTTTGAGAAGTGGAGTCCCAGACCACTAATGAGTGTGATATGACTGAATGAAGAAGGGAACTTTTTCGGCGACAAGCCCTTGAGAGCCAGAGGAGAGTAGATGGCGAGAGCATACCCAGACCTTCAGCCTCAATTCAAATCCAGACTCTAGAGGCCACACCATAAAACACACTGAGCGAGTGGGGAGGAGAGCTAATAGTGTTGGAAGTCAGGGATACCCAATCCTCCTCCCTGCAAGGATCTCTGGAGAATTTTGAGCAAGACTCGGGGGGCATTTACCCGACCAAATGAATTTAGAGACATGGAACTGGAGGAACTTAAAATCATAAGGAAGGACTTGGATGAGTAGGGTCCAGAAAAGATAGAGCAGTCTGGGTTGGATATTCATCTTGACAACGTTAATACGGCCGATCTAAGAGATATAAAGGTGGGACCAGTTGGAAAGGTCTTGTTTTATATGGATGAGGATGCAAGGGAAGTTTGCTTGGAAGAGGTGGTGGTAGTGCTTAGTGATAGATACCACAATGTATTTAAGTTTTTGGAGGTGCCAGTGGAATAGGAAAACATGCTCAATTGTCGACTTGTGCGATGTAGAAACATAAAAGTCCAATACCTCTGTCTTGTCGGGGTTGACCTTATAGCCTGAAAACAGCCATAGAGGTCCAACTTGGCCAAGAGTGGAGGCAAAGACACAGTGGGGTGGGCTATAGACATCAAAACGTCATCTGCGTAGAACGCGATGTTATGGGTAGAAGGGCCCACTGGTATTCCGGCTATCGCCTGATTGGCCCTGATCCTGGCAGCCAGAGGTTTGATAACAAGAGCAAACATGGGAGTAGGGGCAGCCCTGGTGAGTACCATTTGAGATAGCAAAGGGAACTGAGATCAGACCATTCGCAGAAACCATAGCTGAAGGAGAGCGGTATAGGGTCGATATGCCATTCAAAAACTCCATAGCTCCGAACAAGAGTGGAGGTTTTATAGGAACAAAGTGGGGTTTTGGAATGATATGTTCAATAAGCACATAGGGATGTGATGTTCAGGTGCCAACATATTTATGGCCATGGAGTACATCTATGTAGTGTTGTCTCTATAACTGTGTCTCTATAGAGTTGTCTCTGCAGCTCTTCCTACTCCCTAAACTATTGTAGCTATTTTTATAACCCTTATTCTACTTCCGATTTATTATAACTTTGTTGCTACTATTACTTCTCCAATTCTTCCTCACTCACTATGCTCCTCTTGTTATGACTAAACCTTATCTTTTTACTAATGACTTTTTTGCTAATGACTTCTTAACATTCCCTGTTAGAAATCAGTTCAGTTGTCCCAATATATCCCTCTTTTCTCATTGTCCTATGATGCCCTGTGCACTTGTTAATTTTCTCACACTAAGCTGGCCTGTATTTGTGTGCTATATGCAAAAGCCAGCAGTAATTACCCTGCAGGCAAAACAAAAGTGCACCTGGATTTTGTTGTAGCCAGTGGTCAAGTGGAAATTTAGACATGAGGCCCAATGTGAAATATCTGAAGTTCTTTCAAGATATGGGAACATTTATATATAGCATATATATAAGGCAACTTGTGTTTCAGGTTTAGTGGACCTGTAAATTGACCATATACATTTTCAGAGGTTATACTATGCCATTTTATTATTAATTTATGCATGGAGAGGCTCTTCTATCATTTCATAGTTAACACAGAAGAAATCATAGATTCCTCTAGTGTTAACACAGTTTATCACCGATTACCACTGTTCCAATAGAACTCTGAGGATGGGGAAGGCAGTCAATCTGTCAACGTTACGCTTTTCTCCGCTGGTCATTGAAATGCTAGCGCCATCTCTAGTTGGCGTTTAGCCCCTTTATTTTTGCTGTGCAGGCCAGCTGGAGATGAGAACCATCAGTGAAGAGGAATCTATTTCAGATCCCTCCCCGGTAGCTTCCATTTTGTTCTAACTCCTCAACCGTAAAGTCTACTGCACCCAGGGTTGATATTAAACCACACCTCATATAAGCAAGATGCCCTTATAGTTCATATACCTCTGTATAAGACATGATGTTTTTCAACATAACATGAATAAACTACTCACTGTCCTCAACCTGCAAACAGAAACGAAACCCGAAAGAAAGCCTTTCACAGCTTGTGTTAAGCAAGTGACAAAAGATACCTCTGGGGTGATCTGTATTTGCCGCAACAGCCACTTTTTGGCGGCGCTGTGACTTCTAGACTGACTTGATAAATTGCTGCAAAGAGTACATTTCTTATTGCTGTGATAAGCAGCCATAACAAATTATAGTTTATAAATAGACCCTGTTATCTCCCTCTTCTATAACAGGCGAAGCTGCTTGATAGGTACAAGGGAGCTGTCATTGGAGGTGAATGGATGCTGACCCTTACCTCTTAGTTATATTTTGTTTTTACTATTGATTAAAAACAGGTGTTTGTACTATAACTTTGCTATTAAAATGAATGTAAAGCTGAAAGATCTGTACATTTAGATCTCTATAGTTAATGACAAACTATGAGCATTACTACGCCTTTGCTTTCCCACAAAATACTGTCTGGCTTCTGATATTGGTGAAATGGTTTGGTTCGATTTTGGGAATCCATCTTAGCAAATTTTACAATGAAAAGTGCCATGTTACATTGTTCACATTTCAGGGGAGGGACTGCCAAATTTTAGCCTGGGAGCAAGACTCTGCCCAGCAGTCTATTAGGAACATTTTAAAGGAACAAATTACCCAGCCCAAGGTAGCCACTATAGGACCGGACCGGGGGGCAAATGCCCCCTTGCCCCCCCTCCCCAGCCCAGCCAGCTCCTGTCATGTATGCATACATATAAACATATTAATAAGTCATAGTCTATGTACTTCAAGTTTCTATATGAGTCTCTAGCGAATAGTCCTGTATGTTCTGTCATGTCTTTTGCTACATTCTGCGTGAGCCCTGCAGCTATACTACTTAACAATCATCTGTATTTGTGAGTTTGCACACTGCATTAGTTATGTCTTATTTGTATTTGTACGATTGGCCAGAGCTATGTATTCTGTGGCACCTTAAAAATAAATATAATAATAATAATAATAATAATAATATATTCATTATGGATTAGCTCTCTATTACCACCTGTTGGCCACAGGTTGTATTACAGGAGCTGTACAAGCCATAGAGGGAGCCTTGTAGCATCACAATGGCAGCATTATGTGAGAGCATTCAGGAGCAAGAAGATACTTTGTCATATCCTTAAATTACAGAGGGCAGGAGGGGTGCAACTACACAAATCTTAACTTTCTGTATGCAGTACATACAAAAATATTTTAGAAAATGCTAGGTCTTTGCACAAGGCTACCATACAAGGTCAATTGATTAGTCAATCAGCGGCAGCTAGAAAGAAAGCAGCCGAGGAAGTAGCATCTTTGGAACTTAGACAAGCTTCACTCCTTACTCAGCATCAAACTCAACACGACCCGGCCTTACTCCCCAAGATTGCCTCGCTGAAGGGGCAACTAAATACCATCCTCTCCCGTAGAGCAGCAGTCACCATGCAGAAGCTTCAACAGCGTTACTATGACAAAGCGGATAATGCTGATTCTGTACTAGCCAGAAAGCTCCGGAAAAAAATTGCAACATATTGATAAAATACGTCAGATTCCCGCTTCTAGATGCCCCCCACCCTCGTCGGGATCCCCTGACCCCCACTTTGTCTGATTATCTTTCATCCACACCCCTCCCTAGAATTACCACCACACAACAATCTCATCTGAATGCAGATATTACTCTGCCGGAGGTTATGGCAGCGATCAAGTCTCTGAAGTCTTCTTCCGCTCCTGGCCCAGATGGCCTTACCCCCCAGTACTATAAAAAGTTTGCTGAGGTCCTCGGCCCTCACTTGACAAAATTTTTCAACGAGGTGCTTGGGGGGGGGGCTACTTTGATTCCGCCACTACTAGGGCCAACATAATTGTTATTCCTAAACCGGGAAAAGATCACTCCCTTTGTGCTAGTTACAGGCCCATCTCGTTACTAAATGTGGACCTGAAAATATTTGCAAAGATTCTGGCTTCCAGGTTGAACCCACTCCTTCCAGGCCTCGTCCATTCTGACCAGGTGGGCTTTATCCCAGGGCGCCAAGCCCCTGATAACACTAGCAGGATTATTGACTTATTTCATACAATAAATAACGATAGTCTTCCTTCTCACATCATGGCGCTCGACCGCATATCCTGGTCATTCATGGAGGGTGTGCTTCGAGCGATGGGATTCACAGATAGATCTTTGACAGGTATTTTAGCTCTCTACCAGTCCCCTTCAGCTACTGTGTCTGCCAATGGCCTGACCTCGACGCCCTTTCAGATCACGAATGGCACTCGCCAGGGATGTCCTCTCTCCCCACTTATATTTGCTCTTGTTATTGAGCCACTGGCCGCTAGAATTCGAATCAATCACGAAATATCGGGCATTTAGGTGGGCCCCTCTACTCATAAGATCGCTCTGTATGCGGACGACGTCCTTCTGTCTCTTACTAGTGCCCCCCCCCTCTTAGATGAGTTAGAACTATATGGCGATTTTTCGGGCTACAGGATCAACCCAGACAAGACAGAGGTTCTGGACTCTTTATCCTCTCTCCTATGGCTCCCAAGATCTCGTCGCTCCAAACGATTGTTGCTTCACCCAGTAGTTGCACATTCTCTATCCATTTGGGATTCGTCATCCCAGAAATTCGACTTGCTCCCTACCCCTCCCCGTTTATTCCGCTATTCAATTCTCTGGAATTTCCTCCAGGACTTCATCATAGTGCATTCCAGCCATGGTACTCGTGGGGAGTCATCTACCTTAATCATCTATCCACCTCTGCAACTTTTCCCCAGTTTTCCAAAATCCAATCACATATCCACATTTCCTCAAAGCACTTCTACCAGTTTTTGCAACTTCGCCACTTTCATAGTGTTGTTAAAGATCGCTTTTTATCCCGACCTCTCTCCACATTTGAAGCCCTCAGTCTACGCCAATCTTCAACCAAAGGTCTAATTTCAACGCTATACTACGAACTTGCTCCTTCCTCTTCAACTTTTAGAGCCTCCCACGAACTGGCTTGGGAACGGGACCTTGGTTAGGAGCTCTCGGAGGAGGAATGGTCTGAGATATACGAGAACGCCGCCTCTAGTTCCATCTGTGTTAGAATCGAAGAGAACGCATACAAAGTGCTATACCGATGGTACTATGTGCCTTCGCGTCTATGCAGAATTCTCCATGACTCTTCTGATCGGTGCTGGTGAGAGTGCTCCCAAGAAGGCACATTCCTCCACATATGGTAGTCGTGCCCAAAATTATCAGGCTTCTGGGTTGAGATTAGAGGCCTGATTCATTCAATTCTTCAGGTGGACATCCCCCTGGAACCCAAATTCTTTCTACTCCCTTTGGGGGCTCCCTCGGCATCCCGACATCAGAATAAATTGATTAGACTGGAAGACTCAACGGATGGAGTATATGACCAGTATTATTCAGAACACTTTGAGAGCTTTCACCAAGGTTTGGGATCCATGGTTAGCCTTCTTTTAGGTGTGCCCACCCTTTACATAACCCAGCTATAACACCTCATCTCTTTCTTGGACTTCTCTTTCCTTACAATGGATCTAGTCACTTCTTACCCTCCTTCCTTTTCCCCCTCTTCTCTCGCCCCTTTTTTTTCTCTATATTCTCTCTTTCCTTCTTTACTCCTTTTACAAAAAAATTTTGGGTCACCCGCTACTACTAAATTTTAAGGCTCGGTTGTCTTAGTGTTTCATATGTTCTACGCTGACCGTAGACTGGATCACTTTTTGACTATGCTTGATAATTGGATTCACTATGTCAATTGTTTATTCTTTTGCTGTTGTTATTTTGACCTTCCAAAATAAAACTTTAAAAAAAAAAAAAAAGAAAAAAGAAAATGCTAGGTCTTCTTTCAAGTCCTAGTTTGACTCTTGTCTGGTGCATAATTTTATTTTAATAGGAGGCTAGGACCTGTAGTTGTGCAGCTCTTTAGCAAAGGGATACTGTCTTATCAAGCAGCCTGTCTTTATCTGGCTGCAATAGGTTTAAGCGTCACAAATTATTCTCAAAATTATTTCGTTTTCATAGCACGAAGCTTGTCTTTAGACCCAATAAGGAAGTAATTATATGAAGCTTACCATCGTCTCACAGAAGATAGCTGGGAATGTTCTAAACAACCTGACCATGAAATGCTTTATAATATGAAGCTTTCAAAAGCAATATAACATCAATTTTAAGGTCAACATTTCCTTCATTGAACCTCAAATAGAGTGCTGTACTGATTTAGCCTGGAGAAATGCATTTTATAGAAGGCAAAAAAATATACACATGATGGAAGGAATGATGGAAAAGCAAACTAAGAGATCAGGTTGTTAGTTATTGCTATATATTACTAGTGAAGTTATTAAGAAATATTTCTACTACTCATTTTCTCATATTATCACACGCCGGACCCTATGGCTTTCTTACTGGGGTCCGATGCACAAGTCGGGCCTCCTGGTGGAGGTGACAGGTCTTCTGATGGCGGCGCACTCCTGTCTTTTATCTTCTCCTAATTCCCTTCAGTGATTGGTTGTTTACGACTCCCCCTCAACCAGCTGCCTATTTAAAGAACCTGTTCTGGCAATATGATGCCAGATCTACATAACCTAATGCTGCATCATCTTGGCTTCTGTTTCCCTGTATTTCCTTATGAATCCTGGTATTCAGCTTCTTTGTGCTACCTTGTGCAATCCTAGTATCCTGTATCTCAGCAAATTCTGGTATCCATTATTCCATGCTTTTCAGCTAATCCTTGTATCCTGTATCTGGTTCTTCTCAGCAAATCCTGGTATCAAGCATCCTATGCTACTCAGCTAATCTTGGCACCCTGGTATCCTGTATCTGATGCTTCTCAGTAAATACTGGTATCCTGAATCCAGTGCTTCTCGTCTTAAACTGGTTTCCAGCGTCCCATGATTCTCAGCTAATCCTAGTATCCAGTATCCAGTGCTTCTGAGCTACTCCTGGTACCATGTATCTGGTGCTTCTCATCTTATCCTGGATTCCAGCGTCCCATGCTTCTCAACTAATCCTGGTATCCAGTATCCATTGCCTTTTCAGCTATCCTTGTTATCAGTATCCTGATTCAGAGTTTCTCTTCAGTTGCTGGCTTCCTGTGTTCGGATTTGCTCTTCTCTGATATCTCCTCTTGGCGGTGAACAGCCATCTCATCTGTCAGATTCACCTGGTACCTGTCCGGAGAACCGCGACCTGCGTGGTGGTAGAAGCGAAGATTAAACTTCCTTGCGGTGGTCCCTTGTGACTCCGCAACTTCGTGGTGGGTAGAGCTAAATCAGGTAGATTGTGAGTATCCTTCCACTTCTGTGTGTTCTTTGACAGTAAGATTTAGTCATTCAATGGATTCTGCAAGTGATCCATCTCCTAAAAAGATGCTTTTGGGCAGAGTGGACAGACAAAATGCTACACAAGTCCAAGTGGTGCAATGCCTCCAAGTCCTGTCTACCCAGTTAGGCACCCTCCAAAATACACTGAATAATTCTGCTTCTCCTCTGGCTGTAGAAGAATGTTGTGCTGCAGTGGCAGCTCCAATACCCTCCTCCAGTCTGCGACTTCCTGCTCCCAACAAATATGATGAAGATCCTAAAACGTGCTGAGGATTTCTGAACCAATGTTCTATCTAATTTGAATTACTTCTGCTGCATAACTTTTCTACTAAGATGGCGAAGGTTGCTCCATGTTATTTCTCTGCTCTTATGCCAAGCCATAGCCTGGCCCTCATCTCTATGGGAGAGTAACAACCATCTACACCTGGTCTATGCCTCTTTCCTCGGTTCCTTTTGCAAAATATTTGACGAACCCAGTTGTTCGTTCTCTGCCGCCTCCAGCATTCTATGACTTCATCAGGGTTCATGTTCTGTGGGCCAATTCGTGGTTCAATTCCACACATTTTTTTGGAGCTGAAATGGAATAACGAGGCTTTGGTGGTGGCATTTTGGCATGGGTTGTCAGATCATATTAAAGATGACCTAGCCTCCCGAGACTTACCGAGAGTATTAAAAGGGGAAAACTGTTTTTAAGAATAGAGATGGCCATTACGAGTATTTAGTGATGTCCCTCAGTATCTTTAATGCCCCAGCATTCTTCCAGAGTTTTGTTATTGAGATCTTCAGAGAACTTTACTACTGTGTGATGTGTTTATTTTTTCTAAAGAGTTTGTCTCTCACCATCTTTGGAGGCGAGAGTTTCAGAGGTTCAGTCTCGATTATGTAAACATTGGCTATACTGTAAATTGGAGAAATGTTCCTAAGAACTTGCCCAAATGCCTTTTCTTGGGTCTCTGCCTCTGGTCTCCAAATTGATCCTGAAAAAGTCTGTGCTGTGTTGGAATGGCCATAATCTGTGGGACTCTGTGGGAGCTATTCAACATTTCTTTGACTTTGCCAATTGTTATAGATAATTTATTCGGGGATACTCCATTCTAGCTGCTCCCATTATTTAGCTCACTTGAAAATGTGTGAACGTTAAGAATTGGACTACTGCTGCTTCAGAAACTTTTTCTTCTCTCAAACTGACTTTCTCTTCAGCCCCAGTCTTTAAACAACCTGATACTTCAGTGTCTTTTTTTTGGAAGTTGATGTCTCCTTACTCAGTGTAGGAGCCGTTCTGTCTCTGAGATCTTCCACTGGAAAGCTTCACCCTTGCAGTTTGTTCTCTCGAAAATTCCTTCCTGCCAAGAGAAATTATACAATATGGAATAAGGATCTTCTGGCCATTAAACTCACCCTTGCAAAGAGGAAATATCTTCTCGAAGGATCTAATTTTTTACTAAACATAATTACACATCATAAAAATTTGACTTATCTCCAATCTGCCTAATGCTTGAACCCTCGTCAAGCCCACTGGTCCTTGTTTTTCTTTTAATTTTATCTTTGCATAACCTTTAGACCAAGTGACATGAACAAGAAAGCAGACACCCTGTCTCGAGCCTTTGAAGACAGCCAAAATCTGGAGGATCCAGAGAATCATCCTATCCTGGATCCAAAATTTCTCCTCTCTACTTTTATGGATCATCCTGTGAGTAACAGGGAAAGGGGGGGGGGGGTGTTTACAGTTAGTATCACCATATTACCAGAAGTGCCTTGACGGGGTGGTGGCTTTTCATATATTTGCAAATGTGTGTAGCTGAGGTTTCTACATTTTATGCTCACAGCAGTGTTCTGTGGGATTTTTCTCTGCAACTGCCCAAAGAGCCCTGTAACACTGCACAATACCCAGCAGCACTGACTGAGTGCCGAACGGCCAGATCTTGTCTACAATAGCCCCTTACGGGTTTGGTTAAATTGGAAGCTGGATTGTCCCGTTTGTGACAAAAGTATCATGAGGAGGGTTGTTCTAAAGGGAAAATCTCTACAAAGGCGGATTATTTTTGATTTTATGTATTTTTAAGTAAGTACAACCCCTTTAGGCATTTTACACATGTGGAGGTGTAATCTCCAAAGGTATTACTATTTTAAGTATTTCAAGTCTGGCCTAGGACCAGAACTATCATAATTTTAGTCAATCTGATATTCTCATTATCTGTTAAAAATGCTAAAACAGCTAGTGCCCAATTATTTAACATCTAGGGCCTGAGTTATTAAGGAGAGCAAGGCAAATAAATGAGTAAATTTGATGCTGGACAAACCATATTACAATGCACGGGGTGGAAATTAGTTTATTATTTTGCACATAAGGAAATTACTGCTGTTTTTCCATGTATCACACTGTCGAAGTCGTATAATTAAATGAACGAAAGTATATTGGTTAATATTGTTTTACCGTGCGATTGCGATCAGTACGCCACGTAACACGGCGCAATCACACAATAAAATATGCACGCATACACTCGCACTCTCACATTCATTTATTTATATATTTCATATTTATAATGGTTTCAATCCACAGTGATGGTATTTAGTTTATAGTTATATATATTAAGGTTATATGTACACTTTAGTGATATTTAAGGTTCAGGTTACAGGAAACATGTCAAGTTTAGTATCATTTTAGTCCCCTATTCATCCGCAGTTATCCGGTTTATTCGCCGAAGGGATCGCACATTGCATACTCTAGTTAGCAATGTTAGGGGATAAATGTTTAAAATGTTACTGACTGTGTATTGTGAATAGACTAGCTTAAACTGGTTTCTGGGCGGGAGAATCATCTGGAATGTTGACCCTCACCCTTGGAGGGGGTTGTTTGAACTGGCCTACGACCTGCATTACACTGGCCCTCCTGAAGCCTGGACCTATAGAAGCAAGTCACGTCAACTGTATTGTTTTTTCTGTAACACTGAGTGTATATAATACAGCTTTGCTGGGACCAGCTTCAGTCATCTCTGACCACAGTCTTCTGGGCTTAAGTACTGTAGTTGGTACCAGTCGTAGCGCAGCGGACGCGGCGGTATGTATGTATTTGGTATCGGCTGTACTGTATTATAATTATGTATTGAACTGCTAAAACTTTTGCTCCTGCTAAACAAATTGTTTGTGCTTTGGAAACACAAGAAATCGCTTAGACAATGCTTAATGGAAAACGATAAAATTACTTTAATAACACAATTACTTGATAGCTTTATTTTTACACTGAAATGTAAAGCTTATCTAGGACTTTCCCTATCCCAACTATAAATCTGTCCCCACATATCAAATTTACCTCCCCCTCCAATGCAACATGTTTTGCCAAGGTGTAAAGTTACTCTTTTTTGCTTTGCTCATTAATATCTTGTCACTACAATAGGGTCATATCTTAGATTAAAAGGTTTACCCCAAGGCCAAAAGGGGAGCTTGACAAACACCCCTGGAAGTAAACAAAAAGCTTATTTTTTATGCAGATGGAACTGCAGGGCATATAATTGCCCCACACAACTATTTGCAGGGCAGATTGAGTTTTTAGCTGGAAACGGTTACATATTTCAGAGACAGGCTTCCTGTGCGGAGAATAATAAGATTTATAATGTTATGACTACGCTGACATGATCTTGCTGTATATTTATGGTAATTTTTCTTGTCTTCTTAGTTTATTGTTATAACAAAAAATGAGAGACTGAAACACATTCTGTCTGACAAATATTTTCTCTATTTTATTGTAAACAGCGATGCAAACCTGCTACTTGATATTCATGACAACAGTTGTATTCTATCTAGATCTGTAAGCAACTGAGCTAGGTGGACAGACTTTACAGCATATGTATGAATGTCAATCATGCTGATGTTTCCAGAAAGTGTATATGAAATTTTCTAATTATTTATATTATAATTCAGATGTCCTTCAACTGACCTATTTAAAGGGACACTGTCATCAAAATTTACCTTTACGGTTAAACGTAATCTTTAGAAATATTTAGTTGATATTATTATTGTTATTTATTATTATTATTATTATTATTATTATCGCCGTACAGTAGGGAAAGCAGGACATGCATAAAACAAGGATATACAAGGCAGACAAATAAATGCAGAGATGAAAACAAACGATATGGAGGTATTGATAGCTATGTTCAAGTAGATGGCGCTATAGCTGTTTATTTAGTGATGCTTCTCAATAGGGGCAGATTCAATTCAATAAATATCCATGCAATGTGCAGATATTTTTTTTACAGAAGTATCGCCGATTTCTGCTCGTGCCCCATAGAGGTGCGAGCAAAATCTGCGTTACTTTTTGCCGTAATGTCAGTAAAAATTTGTTCTTAGGAACATCGCGGACAATTGAATCCGCCCCTTAGTGTCATCACATTTTAATATGACAAAACTGTAAGTACTTAATATTACCACGAATCACTGATAGTGTTGTCTAGACCCATGAATGGAGCAAGACATATCATAAAGTGAGATCTAGCTGCTGTTGAAGAGCCACAGAGGACTGTCACACACAGTAATTCCAAGTTGATAAAACTTGGATATTTCATATTTTGAAATGTTGCATTTTAAAGGGGAAATAGTAAACATGTCTTTAAAGGGCTAAAACATAAGTTGGGTTTGTGAAAGTTTCCAAAAATAAAAAAAGGCTGATTTTTGAGATTACTGGCAGGAAATCTGCAGCGCTTAACTTCCTCCAAAATCACAATTTTATCTCATATGTCATCAGTTCTGATAAATTCCTGAAACATTTACATGTATATTTGTGAATGTTTTAGTAGCTCTTTTATTTATAAGTCTAACTATTGTTCTATTATATATGTGCAAAGAGACCCAAAGGGGTGAATTCAGTTAACCACGGAGAGCAGCGGGAGCCTCTTTTGGTTAATACAGTACTGAATCTTAGCTTCTATTTGCTCGTACTAAAGGGTCTATTTTGCAAAAATAACACCATTCCTATTTCTAATCATTTGCCAGATACATTCTGCTAGAGAATGTATCTAACATTAAACATTCCTTCTGTGATTCTATCTTTTCTGGATCAACCATCACAAACATAGCATCACTGGGTTTGAACGTACTAGCGCGAAGAGTGAATATTTAAACTGCTTATGTCGGACAGACGGTGCTGCAGTGGGGGCTAGGCATAGACAGAGTACAGTATATGTCCAGGCCTTCAAAGACGGATGTGCAGAAGGACAGGTAAGTGCTCTCTGCTAGAGAGTGTATCTAACAAAGTGCCTTCAATGAACTGCAATGTAACCTGCAATTGTTCTGTTACAGTCTTTTCAGAAGGCATCCTGTATATTCAGCCCCAATTTCATGAGTTGGATAAGTAATATTAACGGTCCTCTGAAAATGCAGAGTTGTCTCCATCAATATGCCAAGGAAATTGTGTTTAGTATTCTTCTGGTTGAACCACCACAGTACGTTTAAAACAAGCAAATACAATGAAATGGAAATGAGTCATAAATACTATGACAGTGAAAGGATAAGGATCACCACTAACACTGTTTATTGCAAGGTGCATACATAGATAAGCTGCAAAAACATCAGATGGAAATGCACCAATCTTCATAAAAGACAGCTGCTCCTTGCATTGTTAGGATGAAAAACATAGCATTGCTAAAACAACGAAAAAGTGGATTGTAAACCTTCTTTTTAATAATATTTTTAGGGCCCCAAAATGAAGGGAAAATTAGAACTTCATATTTAAACAAATATTCAGGAAAACATATAGGAAGATTGATTGATTAAAGTAAAGAGTTGAACACTGCTTAAGCCATCTGACACAGGTATCAATAAAAAAAACCATCGCCTCTAGGGGTCGAATTATTGTGGGTAATGGCAGAAAACTTGTTTTTGACCTATCAAGCAATAGCTGGTACATGGATAATCATGGGAGCACCCTCTATTCATAGGGTGCTCTCAGTGGCCACTTTATTAAGTGTACCCTCCCCTTTCCCCCACACACACCTTTGTCCCCGAAATAGTCTGAAATCTTTGGGGCATGGATTCAACATGGAAACATTACTTAGATATTCTGGCCCATGTTGATATGATAGTGTACCCCCCCTGTCACTGTGTTTGGTCCTGGGGTGCATAGGTGAGTAAGGCACTTCCTCACCTGCGCTTTCTCCTCTGCCCTGGGCTCTTGGGTGTGGGCATAAGTGACCAGAGGGTCCACAGTACATGTAGGTTTTAGAGCAATGTCTGTTAAGTGTGTTGTTGCGTGAGTGCAGTGCAATAGTTGTTGCAGTAAGTTGGGCGCCACACCATCTCTATATTGCAAAATAGAAACTCTTTATTTACACTCCTTCTCTTTCAGCATCATCAGGGTTGGACTGGCCCACCGGGGTATCAGGGTATCGGGGAAATCAATGGTGGGTCCCACTGCCTGACTGCTCCGCTCCTTATGGAAGCAAATAATTACTTAGACTCAGTGCTAGGGGCAGATAAAAGCCTGTACAAAGTAACTATGTTTATTTATTTATCAACAATTATTTATATAGCGCCAGCACTAGCACTTTACAATTAGGAACAAACACATTAATAAACAATAATACAGATAGACAGAGAGGAAATAGGGCCTTACAATCTAGGGGTATACTCTCTCTGTACATATAGACACTCTCCCTCCCTGCTGCCAGACACCTCATCTACCACTCTCCCCCTCCCTGCTGCCAGACACCCATCTACCACTCTCCCCCTCCCTGCTGCCAGATACCCCATTTGCCACACTCTTCCTCCCTGCAACCAGTCACCCCATCTACCACACTCCCCCTCCCTGCTGCCAGACACCCCATCTACCACTCTCCCCCTCCCTGCTGCCAGATACCCCATTTGCCACACTCTCCCTCCCTGCAACCAGACACCCCATTTATCACTCTCCCCCTCCCTGCTGCCAGATACCCCATTTGCCACACTCTCCATCCCTGCAACCAGTCACCCCATCTACCACACTCCCCCTCCCTGCTGCCAGACACCCCATGTACCACACTCCCCCTCCCTGCTGCCAGAAACCCCATCTGCCACTCTCCACATCCCTGCTGCCAAACACCCCATCTACCACACTCCCCCTACCTGCTGCCAGATACCCCATTTGCCACACTCTCCCTCCCTGCAACCAGTCACCCCATCTACCACACTCCCCCTCCCTGCTGCCAGACACCCCATTTGCCAGACTCTCCCTCCCTGCAACCAGACACTCCATCTACCACTCTCCCCCTCCCTGCTGCCAGACACCCCATTTGCCAGACTCTCCCTCCCTGCAACCAGACACCCCATCTACCATTCTCCCCCTCCCTGCTGCCAGACACCCTATTTGCCAGACTCTCCCTCCCTGCAACCAGACACCCCATCTACCACCCTCCCCCTCCCTGCTGCCAGGCACCCCATCTACCACACTCTCCCTCCCTGCAACCAGACACACCATCTTCCACCCTCCCCCTCCTTGCTGCCAGATACCCCATTTGCCACACTCTCCATCCCTGCAACCAGACACCCCATTTATCACGCTCCCCCTCCCTGCTGCCAGATACCCCAATTGCCACACTCTCCCTCCCTGCAACCAGACACCCCATCTACCACTCTCCCCCTCCCTGCTGCCAGACACCCCATTTGCTAGACTCTCCCTCCCTGCAACCAGACACCCCATCTACCACCCTCTCCCTCCCTGCTGCCAGACACCCCATTTGCCACACTCTCCCTCCCTGCATCCAGACACCCCATTTACCACACTTCCCCTCCGTACTGCCACACTGGTCCCCACTATAAGTCACCCCACTGGCCATGCTAACACATTTCTCCTCAATTCTGTCAATGATCCCCTGCTGCTGCACCTCACCTGTCACAATTGTCCACTATCAGATTCCAGGCTGCACCACTTTCATAGCCATACTGTAGATATCAGAAGAGATAATAATAAACAAGTAACAAAAGAAAAATATATACTTTTTTCCCGAGGGCTAACCACGCCCCCTCTAGTGGCCTTGCGTCACCTCCCTGGTGGAAGGCAACGAAAGGCCACTGGTGTAGCCCATCCACTTCAAAGTTCGACATGCTGTGCGATCAGAGATGCTCTCCTGCGTACCACTGTTACACATGCTTATTTGAGTTACTGTCACCTTTGTATCAGCTAAAACCAGTCTGGCCATTCTCCTCTGACCTCGGGGTAAATGTATCATACGATTGGCTGATTAGATATTTGCATTAAGAAGCTGGTGTACCTAATAAAGTGGCCACTATGTTCCAGAATATTTTCTTCAAATATTATGCCTAAAGTCCACAACTAACTACCACAGTAAAGGAGAACTGAGATGACTTCAGATGGCTTTACTTTATTGACACATGCCCTCCTGCAATGTTTATTAAATGTATTGACTGTTATTTTTGCTTCTTTCCGTGCATTTAATCATGTGTTTATATCAGCTAGAATTATTATAGTGGTGCACAGTTCTGCTGTGTGTTCTGCACTTGTTATATCCAGAGAACAGCTTGTGTTGTATCTTAGGGCAGCGGAAATAAACAATGGCTGCAAATCACAGAAGAAAAGCTAGAAAGAAAATGCAATATATTTAGTTTCAGGAGGGCATGTAGTAGCTCAACAAACCTAATGTTTACTACATCCCTCTCCGCTTCTGACTTCGCCACTTTCTTCTCTTCCAAAATTGAGGCCATCAGACTGAACATCTCCTCCTCCCCTTCTCCCGCCACCCTCATCGCTTCACCTCCCCCCATCAACCAACTCTGGTGCTCCTTCAGCCCTACAACCGGTGAAGAAGTTCGCCCCCTTATTCTTTCCTCTCCACCCTCTACCTGCCCTCTCGATCCCATCCCCTCCCACCTCCTTCGCTCTCTCTCTCAAACGGCCTGCTCTTACCTAGCACACCTTTTCAACCTATCACTCTCCTCTGGTGTAGTACCCTCCTCTTTTAAACACGCTCTTATCTCTCCTATCCTCAAAAAACCCAATCTTCACCTCTCTTGCTAATTATCGCCCTATCTCTCTTCTCCCCTATGCCTCCAAATTACTTGAGCGGATTGTCTGCAGCCGCCTAACCAGGCACCTCACGGACAATTCCCTCCTTGACCCTCTCCAATCTGGCTACCGTCCCCTCCATTCTACCGAAACTGCCCTGGCCAAAGTTACTAATGATCTCCTATCAGCCAAATCCGAGGGTCACTTCTCCGTACTCATCCTCCTTGACCTCTCTGCAGCCTATGACACCGTGGACCACCCCCTCCTGCTGCAAACTCTTCTCTCTCTCGGCCTCTCTGGTTCTGCCCATGCCTGGTTCGCCTCATACCTCGCTAATCGCTCCTTCTCTGTATCCACATCTGGTTCTTCCTCCTCCCCCTACCCTCTCACCGTAGGAGTCCCGCAGGGCTCTGTTCTTGGCCCTCTACTCTTTTCGCTCTACACTTCCTCACTTGGTGCTCTCATCTACTCCTTCGGTCTTCAGTATCACCTTTATGCTGACGGCATTCAACTCTATATCTCCTCTCCTGATCTTTCCTACACCCTCCTCGCTCGGGTATCCGACTGCCTCTCTGCCATCTCCTCCTGGATGTCCGACCGCTTTCTCAAAATCAATATCTCTAAAACTGAACTCATTGTCTTTCCTTCGCCCAGACTCCCATCCCACGATGACCTCTCTATTGTCGTCAACAACACCACCATCTCCTCTGTCACCCAACTTCGCTACCTGGGTGTCACCCTCGACTCCTCTCTCTCTTTTGCCCCCCACATTCATTCCCTTGCCCAAGCCTGTTGCTTCCAACTACGCAACATCGCCCGCATCCGTCCTTTTCTATCTCAGGATGCCACCAAAACTATCATCCACGCACTCATCATCTCCCGCCTTGATTATTGTAACCTCCTCCTCACTGGCCTCCCCCACTCCCCCCTCTCCACCCTCCGCTCTATACTCAATGCGACCGCAAGACTCATCTTCCTCTCACGCCGCTCCTCCTCTGCCTCCCCTCTCTGCCTTGCCTTACACTGGCTCCCCTTCCCCTACAGAATCCTTTTCAAACTCCTCACCACCACTTACAAGGCTCTCTCCAACTCTACTTACCCTTATATCTCTAACCTCCTCTCCATTCACACTCTTGCCCGCTCCCTGCTCTCGGCCAACGACCGCCGCCTCTCCTCCACCCTTATCACCTCTTCCCACTCCAGAATCCAAGACTTTTCCCGTGCAGCCCCCCTTCTCTGGAACGACCTCCCTCGTTCCCTCTCTCCTACTCTGTGCTCCTTCAAACGTGCACTCAAAACTCACCTCTTCCTCAAAGCCTACCAACCATCTAATTAACCCCCATCTCCTCCCTTTGCTCGTCCTCCCTTCTCTCCTCTTGCCTCAACTGGCTCCTCTTGTGCCTGGTCTGTTTACCCTCCCTTAGGATGTAAGCTCGTATGAGCAGGGCCCCCTCCCCTCCTGTCCCCATACCTGTTCTTCCGCTCCGTCTTTACTGCATATGACTACCCGGAGTCTCTGAAGTATTGGTACTTTTTGTTCATTGTTCTGTATGGTTTCACCCTGTATAGTCTACTGTTAGTACTGTGTGCGGCGCTGCAGATACCTGCAAATAAATGATAATAATAATAATAATGTTATCTGAAACAGGGAAAAATCCTTTAAATATCAGGTTAGCAGTCATTTATATTACAAGAATTAACCAGTATTTTTTAAAGCACCAACAGTTTACTTTGTGCTGTACAATTTATAAGAGGTACACAGATATTACATATTAAAAAAAATGATACAAACGAGTTAAGAGGTCACTACTCTGAAGAGCTTACAATCTAAAGTCTTCCGTATCTGTTTAAATCTTGATAGCAGTAGTACACAGTTTATAGTGGGGGCCTGAGGGAGCTCTCCCTGAGTAGAAACCCCCTTGAAATGTCAGTTATGCAGCAATTTATATTACAGCTTTTATCATGATTACTATAGGACAATCACAGCCAAACATCATTATTATAATAGAATGGACCATGCCCTCAGTATGTACAGCACCACTCGCATTGATAGTGATACTTATGGAAGGTTATAATACTGATGTAAGTCAGTATAAAGTACCTAGTTATCATTTTCAAATAAATCAGATGATGTCCTTTTTATTGAATATGGAACTGATATACTCAGTTCCTCTTCAAAGATACAAGTGTGTGTGTGTGTGTGTGTGTGTGTGTGCGCGTGTGCGTGTGTTGTGTTTTTGAAATCATCCTTTCCATCATGCTGATGTATCAGTTGCCAGTAGAGGGCAGTATGTGTCTGTGAAATGCAGACATCTGAGTGAAACCTGCAGACAGAGGGCTGATTCATTAAGAAAAGTAAGGCAAAAAATTGAGTAAGTTTTCTCCTGGACAAAAACCATGTTACAATGCAAGGGATGCAAATGAGTTTATTATTTTGCATAAACGTTAAATACTGGCTGTTTTATCATGCAGCACACAAATTAGTTGATAACTTTATTTTTACACTGAAATTTACAGTTGATCTAGGACATGCTGTACCCCAATTATAAATCTGTCCCCACATTTTAAATTTACCTCCCCCTCCAATGCAACATGGTTTTGCCAAGGTGCAAAGTTACTCCTTTTTTGCTTTCCTTTCCCTACTGAATCAAGCCCAGAGTGTCATTGTGTCAGTGTTCCTTATATGTATATATATATATATTCCTGCCCAATAACCATTTTCCTAGAGTTGTTTGTATTGTATAGGAGACAGGAGACAGTATAAGGTCAAATTGGTGGTTAATGCTATTATGGAAATCAGTCAAACATATACATCATGAGCCTGATTCATTAATTTACTCAAAACAAACGTAATATGCGTTTTTGTTTTTTTTAAAAAAACGTGACACACGGCCGTATTCAAGAAGGTGCAGATGTAAAGATACGTCTGTTGATGAATATGGGTCTAGGTCCGCTCTGCTTAAACAGACTATACACTGCAGTATACGTCCAATACATATGTGGAATATAAAGTCACAAAAGAAAGCACTGAAAAAAAACTATTCAATTAATGTCACCTGTTAATCATCATCAGCTATTTATATAGCGCCATTAATTCCTCAGCGCTGTACAGAGAACTCACTCACATCGATCTATACATTTATTGCGGTCCACTTCTGCCATCATACTAAGGCGTTATCAGAACGCAGTTATACTTGATAAATAGGATTCCCATTCCTTGATTTGCTCATAGTTACACAAGTCATTAGTGTTTTCAGATGTCATTTGTTTTGTGATATCTGAACCTCCTCTTTCGACCAGTTTAGACCACGTCTCTATTGTCAATGTAACACTTTTATTTATTTCGGCAAGTGTTGAAAAGTTTAAAGACATAGGTTAATATGGCTATCAGAAAATCATTTATTAAAGCAGAGGCTGTGAACCCAATTAAGGCTCCATTGATTCTATAATTACTCAAGTTCAGTTAGACACCAATTATGTGACCAGCCAAACCTCATTTCTGTAGTGACATGTCAGTACCAAGGGACTTTTATTGCTATATCCATTGCCGAAGAAAGACTGATTATTTTTTTAAAAAACAATTTAAAATCTGATTTAAGGATTCAACCAAGTAAGAGCAACTCTACAAAACATTTGCTCAGACGGCATTTTTTTTACTGTGAAACTTAATTAGATTTAGATCTTTGAGTAAGAAATATGTTGGGCAGTCTAGTTGGGCCAATTAGTTACTTTTTCCCATCTAAAAATTCTCAGAGCTGAGCAACAGAAAGGTAATGTTTCCTAAATGATAATACACAGTGTGACAGTAGAGTTTATTACAGTTTAAATGTCTCTTAGAGGGAAAAATGCTTTTGCGATTCTCTTTGTTCTAAGCACATACAATTTCTAACTGTTTAGAAACTGCCACTGTGTTGCTTCATTGGAGAAAAATAGCACCAACCACGCAATAAAAAAAAAATAATAAAAAAAAATATTTAATAACTGTCCAAGCCTAGTAGAAAAAGGTGAAAAGCAAAGAAACACAAAATCACAGCCTAGTAGAGGTAAGTTAGAATATCAGGCTACTGCTTTTGTGCTATTTCACCGGGTTTTATGTAATGGTGTTATTGAAAGATGGGAAAATATTTATTATTTATAATCATTATTATCTGTCCTTCATTTATAAGTCCCCAGCACCACAATACATTTACAGTTTTAATTCAGGCACTTTATGCCCTGCCCCTGTGGAGATAAAAAATGGAATTTCCCTGCCGCAGTTACTCAAACACACACACCATGTCTGATTTAGTAAGAAGCCAGTTAATCTACCAGTATGTCTTTGGACCATGACAGGAAGCCAGAGCACCCAGGGGCCCACTTGAACATGAAGAAAATATTAATCTAGTCTCAATTATGCACCACTTTAAGTGTCAAAATAAGAAACAAATTATATGTCCTTTGTTTTCGCTCACAAGCGCTATTTGTAAGAGTTGAAGATAGGGCAAACCTAAATGTGTTCACTATTTGGAGGAGCGAAAGTTAAGGCTTTCGTGTTAATACTACCTAGGAGTCTCTATTTGCAGGTCCTAGGCAATATAAAACAGACGCATAGTGTGAGTGAACCAAAGTATTTAAAATTACAGAACTGATAAGGCTCCTAACTCACTGACATTACATTAAATATGAGTGACACCATATGCACATGTACTTCTGGTTCGGCCAGGGGGTCAATGGAGGACATTACATTGATTCCCCCCGTAGTAATGTTTTTACTAGTGTTTAAAAATTCTAGTAAAAACATTTTTGAGACCAGTGGGAAAGAGTTCTTAGCATGAGACCACACTGTCCTCTTACCTTGCAGGTCCAGTAACTAAATAAAAGTCAAATCAATAGTACATTTAAAGGAACACTAATGACCTGATGCTGAGAATGTTGTGCGTAAAAAGCTGCCCACAAAAATTAGTAGATTTACACCCATATGCCGAGTCGTAGGTATCTCAAGATGCATCTAGCTCTGCCCCTTTAGCATATACCCCCATATAAGATCTACACCAGACTTATGTCAGGCATATATGCACCCACTGAGCCGTTATTACAGTGGCTTAGTGGTTAGAACTTCTGCCTCACAGCGCTGGGGTCATGAGTTTTATTCCCGACCATGGCCTTATCTGTGAGGAGTTTGTATGTTCTCTTTGTGTTTGCGTGGGTTTCCTCCGGGTGCTCCGGTTTCCTCCCACACTCCAAAAACATACTAGTAGGTTAACTGACTGCTAACAAATTGACCTTAGTCTCTCTCTGTCTGTGTGTAGCACTGTATGTTAGGGAATTTAGACTGTAAGCTTCAATGGAACAAGGAGTGATGTGAGTGAGTTCTCTGTACAGCGCTGCGGAATTAGTGGTGCTATATAAATAACTGATGATGATTAGTTAGCAAACACCATTCAGATATAGTGCTCTGGACAAGAGCATCACCACTGTGCCATTCAGGGTGTCGGGAGACCGATGCCATTTTCGTGTCAGATTCGCTTATGTATTGGCAGTAAGTCACAGACAAGTAGAGCTGTTTCAGTCTGCATCACTGAAGATTTTATCAACACAGCCGGCAATGACTGATTTTGTTGTTTTAGTAGAATAGTTGGTTAGTATTTATTATTCCTCCTTATGACTCTTTCAGAGCCTGTAGAACAAAAGAATAGCAGCCAGACTTGCAATCCTGCTTGCGGAGCGTGTGCTAAGGATTTAGCTAATGACTATAAAGAAGTCTTGTGAATGGACTGTATTCCTAAATCCCGGAAAAAGCCAGTCCAACCCCTAGAACAATATAAGGATTTAATCAGTTGGATGATAAAATACTTTGTATCAAAAGAAGATTTACAGGCATGTCAGTGAGTTAAAAGGACCATGTCTAAGACGTATATAGATCTGGATGATATAAAAGGACGTTCTTCCTGTGAATGTTTACATTCTTTTGGGGACAATTCTTTGATAGTGAAGAAGGGGAGTCTATAGAGTACCCAGTCCATTTAACACTAAAGTAGTAGATGTGCTTCATAAACATATTAGTAAAACCATATAGAATAGAGGATATACCGGTCCCAACTTATGTACAGGATTCTTTTTGGAATGTAATCAGCATAAGTGTAGATCTTATAGTACACTGTGTTATTAAAGTACTTATTAAAATTGGTGTCAGATGGAGAATTGTCAAAGCAATTTTAAAAGGCTGGATAATTTGTATCTATTTCAAGAAAAAGAAGCCACTAAATGGTGTTCAACACCTGGGGCTAGATTTACTAAGCTGCGGGTTTGAAAAAGTGGGGATGTTGCCTATAGCAACCAATCAGATTCTAGCTTTCATTTGTTTAGTACCTTCTACAAAATGACAGCTAGAATCTGATTGGTTGCTATAGGCAACATCCCCACTTTTTCAAACCCGCAGTTTAGTAAATCTAGCCCCTTAAGTTGATACAGTTGTTTTGGGTCTCTCGACTAAATCTATTATTCCATTAAAAGGTGGAGGTTTTTTTAAAATGGAGAAATGTTTCAAAAAAACTTCTCAGGGATTGTGATTAAATCTTCACCCTCAGGGCACTCAGAATTTGGATGGATACCTTAAGCTGGGTACACACTACAGAAATTTCGACCAACTTTTTATGCCGAGCGATTTTACATGCGATCGATGGTCCGATCGCTCGGTCCATGGACTGCATACACACTAGCCTTGTTTAGGACGATAAAGGGAAGAGCGGACGTCCCTTTAGCGACTTTTTACAGCAATGTTGTCGTGAGCAATGACTGTAATTTCGTACTCACTGTTGTGGATCGGTCGGAAGTTTATATACACTACACAACGGAAACGAGATTGGAACGAAAATATTAAACAGTACAACCAACCAAATGAGGCGACAATCGTCCATTTGGGCAGACTTTCGACCATCGTGTCACTACACACACTGACCCGACTTTTGAACGAGAGGTCGTATGTCGGCTGATTTAGCCGATGATTGGATGAAAACTGTGTAGTGTGTACCCAGCTTTACAAATGAATATTCAGGAAAAAATAGTAGACAAAACTTACATAAAGGTAGGGAAATCATAAATAATGCAATTGATTTCCTAAGTGAGCATTAATGAATACAGCAACACTTTCCATCAGGAGTGTGGCTTCAACAGTGGTTAGGATAGCCCTCTGGCTGTTCCTGTGGGTGACAGCTGCATAATCAAATAATCATTTATAAGTGGTTTTGTCTTTGGGGACAGACTACATGCAACCATTCAAAAGATCACAGAAAGTAAATCCCATTATTTGCCATAAGATAATAGAAGTGTAGTGACATTTGTGGAACCCAAGAACTTCAGATTATTATCAAAACAGTTACAAAGCAAACCCCGCTTTGTTTTTTGTCATTGGGTAGATGCCATATATCTGTGTATACCACAATTAATTTAGTTTTTTCTGCTCACCTGACATTTATTATATATAGAAGAAACCACTACACCATATTCACATCAAAAGGAGTAGCGCTGAGTTTCACTTTGTATTATTATTTTTTTGTCTCTACTCAGTTAACTAACAGGTAATCAATTTATTATGTCTGCCATGGCATGATTCAAGGAAGTAAATTATTGGTAAATATATTCGCAATCACCCAATCAGAAGAGACTAGCTAGCGTTGGCGACCGAGTTTGCACCAGTCCTCTAGCAAAAGATACAGCTCCTGTTATGTGTCCATGCATCTCCATCATCATCATCATTTATGTATATAGCGCCAACATATTCCGTAGCGCTTTACAATTGGGGACAAACACAATAAACTAATAAACAAACTGTGTAAACAGTGAGAAGGCCCTGCTCCCAAGCTTACAATCTAAGGGACAATGGAAGTTTGACACATGAGGTTAAGTCTACATTTTGCATTTCGGCCCAGCCAGACTGCAAAGGTAAGTGACTCATAAGCTAAATGATCCTGTCACACAACAATGTTGGTCAAGGGGTAGTTGTCTTGTGTGAAATTGTGCAACGGGTGGTGATAGGGTAATGTAGTGAGGTTAAGAGGGTTGTTGAGGAATATTATAAGCTTGTCTGAAGAGGTGGGTTTTCAGAGAACGCTTGAAAGTTTGTAGACCAGAGGAGAGTCTTATTGTGCGAGGGAGAGAATTCCATAGAGTGGGTGCAGCCCGAAAAAAGTCCTGTAACCGGGAATGGGAGGATGTAATGAGGGTGGATGAGAGACGTAGATCTTGTGCAGAACTCCATGCTGGTCTGCATCAGCCACATTTGTGTGAACACTCCCGTACTACACTCGGACTACATTAGACCAACCCTTCCCTCTCCCCGTTCCGCATCTGCAGTCGTAAGAAGGCACAAGTGTACACACATGTATCTTCTCAAATGGGTAATCAGATAATGTTTTAACTTGCCTTTTTTTTCTTTTTTTTAATGAAACCAAGCACAGGAAATCTGTTACCACATAACAAGCAGCACATGTAACTTGGCCTTATCTTTAGAGCTCTTTCGTTAATAATGTTATGACATTTGTATGGTCGGGATGAGAGCCAATCAAGTGCTCATTTACACAAGCGAAATAACCATGTGAGGTCCATTCTGGTGACTCCCAGACCATTCACACATTGAGCAAATATAAAAGTGAATACTTTATCCCTATGTAATTGCACAAGATACATTAAAAGACATGACCATTCAGACACAGCTCTGGGATATGATAAAACTTATAAATACAGTATAATGCAGCCTTACCATGTGTAAAACACAGGCTAAGCTACAAAAACAAAAGATTCAAGAGAATTGAATTCCCAACGCACTAGGGAATCAAACACTCAGGCTATCTTCATTCATATAATATGATTATTTTTTGACTGAGTTGGTGCACCCTATACATGTATTATCAGTTCATAAATTAACAAGTGCAGAGAAGAGAATCATGTAACATAGGGGCACTCTATGATAATGGAGTATTTTAAAACTTACATTTTATTAGTTTTATTAAAATAATAATGAGTCCCAAAATAGTGCCTGTGACACCAGTTGCGAAATAAAAAACAAAAAGTTATGAAATAAACAAACATATAGATATTAAAATGGCAGAGAACACCGCCAAGCCTCGCAGTGTAATGAGACAGCCAAAAAGTCTTCAATAAGATTTTATAATAAATGACAAAATATTTTTAATAGCTGTCTATAAATCCAAAAATATAGAGGACCATTTAAATTTTTGGGTCCTAAACGGGAGATGTCATAGACATATAATAAGACATCATTAACAGAGTAATGATAGTATAAACAAAGTTATTCCCTTATTGTGGTGGAATAGTTATTCAAGGGATATATATCAAAATGGTAAACCCTTAATATTCCATAATCACGTAACCTCCGTTTAGTGGGACATGAACTCTGGCAGTGGCAGTCTTATCACTATAAATCAGACTTAAGAGTGCTGTATGGGTAGACATATTCTCTCTTAATTATTGACAACATGATGTGTATAAGCCACAGATTACCAAACTATAAGATGTTTTCAACATCAGAGATTGTATATTTCATTATGATTGTTAATGTAGCATTAGTCAGGCTAAATCCTGCCCTAACCATACGCTGTAATTGGGTTAGAAAAGGAATGGTCTGCGTATCCCTCTATAATGGAGGCTCACATCTGAGCATTCAGTCACAGCAGTCTGTCAAGCTAATAAAGCCCTAACTGTTTGCTGAGATTTTCATTAGACTGATCTAAGAGTCCCTCTTATTTCTGGTTATGGGCTCTCATTCAAATCATTCACACACACGCCAGAAATTAGTCCCCTCCCGAAAAGATTAGTTTTGATAATTAATTAATATGCATAACACTGCGAGGCGAACGCCGACGCGCGTTTCGCTCACTCGCTTTAACCAGTTAACTGGTTAAAGCGAGTAAGGACCCAAAAATTTAACCAGTTAACTGGTTAAAGCGAGTGAGCGAAACGCGCGTCGGCATTCGCCTCGCAGTGTTATGCATATTAATTAATTATCAAAACTAATCTTTTCGGGAGGAGACTAATCTCTGGCGTGTGTGTGAATGATTTGAATGAGAGCCCATAACCAGAAATAAGAGGGACTCTTAGATCAGTCTAATGAAAATCTCAGCAAACAGTTAGGGCTTTATTAGCTTGACAGACTGCTGTGACTGAATGCTCAGATGTGAGCCTCCATTATAGAGGGATACGCAGACCAGTCCTTTTCTAACCCAATTACAGCATATGGTTAGGGCAGGATTTAGCCTGACTAATGCTACATTAACAATCATAATGAAATATACAATCTCTGATGTTGAAAACAACATCTTATAGTTTGGTAATCTGTGGCTTATACACATCATGTTGCCAATAATTAAGAGAGAATATGTGTACCCATACAGCACTCTTAAGTCTGATTTATAGTGATAAGACTGCCACTGCCAGAGTTCATGTCCCACTAAACGGAGGTTACGTGATTATGGAATATTAAGGGTTTACCATTTTGATATATATCCCTTGAATAACTATTCCACCACAATAAGGGAATAACTTTGTTTATACTATCATTACTCTGTTAATGATGTCTTATTATATATCTATGACATCTCCCGTTTAGGACCCAAAAATTTAAATGGTCCTCTATATTTTTGGATTTATAGACAGCTATTAAAAATATTTTGTCATTTATTATAAAATCTTATTGAAGACTTTTTGGCTGTCTCATTACACTGCGAGGCTTGGCGGTGTTCTCTGCCATTTTAATATCTATATGTTTGTTTATTTCACAACTTTTTGTTTTTTATTTCGCAACTGGTGTCACAGGCACTATTTTGGGACTCATTATTATTTTAATAAAACTAATAAAATGTAAGTTTTAAAATACTCCATTATCATAGAGTGCCCCTGTGTTACATGATTCTCTTCTCTGCACTTGTTAATTTATGAAAAAACAAAAGATTGCCTTGAGTAAAGTCACATAAATGGCATGGGATCAAAGCAGGAATAATTAGGACTGCCTATAAGATAAGGGATGTGAGGAGTCTGCCAGTCTTCTAGCCTCAGTCAGCTGGGTGTCGTGATAAAGAAAGGCCTGTACATTGTGATCTAAACTATTCTGCATTTCTTATGACATGAACCAGGCACTGGCCATAGCCAGTTGGATTTCCTGATGTGTCCGACGCTGAGTTCCATTTGAATATCCTTTATTATCCTCATGTATAAAGCTTAGACAGTATCGGAAGAGGAACTGGAGTCAAACAGCAAGTTGAACAGTTGAGTTTTTCGTACAGATATTGCCATTTTCGCAGGCCCCCATAAAATCCGCAAAACTAATATTATTTTGTTTTGATTTTGGCTGTAGACATCCTAGGAAGTCATATGGTCACTTATAATGCGGAATAGGAAAGGACAAGCTACAAGAGAAAGTAAAATAAGAAAGCCCCAGTATTCTGTAGAACGCGGCTTGTGTCAAACTGACTTGCAAATTAAAACACATTTGGTCGGTTAATCTCTAAGAGAAACCCAAACTTGCCCACTCTCCAGGAGACTCAAACACTCCAGGTAGGTCTCCCGAACTCCCGTGAGAGCTGGCCACTCTGCCGCATCCTGTCACTTTGTGAAGCAATATCTTTTTAAATTATGGGGTCAATTCCTTGGTGACACTGGCTGTCAGCAGTAAGCGGACTACACTTGTCAGACCAGTGGAGGGTACTTCCGCTTTGCATGAGGAGGCATCACAGGAGGCCCCCAGCAATGGCTACCATCTGTGAATTGGTAAATCCATTTTCAACTGATTTAGGGCTCAGCACTGGGGTCATGAGTTCAATTCCCGACCATGGCCTTTTCTGTGTGGAGTTTGTATGTTCTTCCTGTGTTTGCGTGGGTTTCCTTCGGGTGCTTCAGTTTCCTCCCACACTCCAAAAACATACTAGTAGGTTAATTGGCTGCTATAAAAAATTGACCCTAGTTTGTCTCTGTCTGTCTGTGCCATGGTTGGCTTACAGGAAATTGATCCCTAGGCTCTGCTGAACATGGCTAAGCCCACCCACGGGCGCGGAGTCTAACAGACAGGTGGTTTTCACCAGGAACCCCCGCAAGGAGGTATGGTCTTGGCTGCACCAAGTCTGCAGGCCGCGGTCCAGTGAGTGAATGTACAGCAGAACGATGTGGGGGAGCCAGGTGAAGTGGATGGAGATGATGGATTCCACAGATGAGTGGTATAAATACAGGCACAACAATAATATAGGCTGATGGTCAGCAGCCACTGAGTCACTAGGAGAATAGGTGCTCTGTGGTATACAACGAGAGGACAGAGACTGTCACTATGAAGTACTCTGGAGATGGTAATGGAAGTACTGGAGCAGCAATAGTTCAACACAGCCAGAGGCTGAAGACTGACTGGAGTGGTGGAGGTAACTCGTAGTAACAGCTGATGAGTCACAGAGAGAGTAGCGGCTCTGAGCGGTAGCGATGAGAGAACTGATGCTGTCAGGATGAAGTACACTGGAGAAGGTAATAGAGGTACTGGAGCAGTGATAGTTCAACGCGACCAGAGACTGAGAGCAGGTTGGAGTAGCGGAGGTAACCCGTGGCAACAGCTGATGAGTCACAGAGAGAGTAGCGGCTCTGAGTGGTAGCGATGAGAGAACTGAAGCTGTCACTATGAAGTACACTGGAGATGGTAATGGAGGTACTGAAACAGCGAAGGTTCAGCACAGATCACGAACTGAGAGCAGGCTGGAACACAGGCAAACCACAAAAAGAACAGGAACCAGAACCAGAGGCTGCAGGAAGTGAGCTTGAAGAACAGGTTTAAATAGTGCTCCAGAAGTGCTTAGCCAATGAAAAAGAGGGAGGAGGTCCTGAAGTGCAATAGGCTTGCACCTGCACAGATCTGAATATAGCTGAATAAATGAACTGTAGAATGTCTAATGCTGGGACATGGCAGTTTCCAGATGAATGGACTACAGGTAGCGAGACAGGTACTATCTGTGGGACCGGAGCGTTACAGTCTGGATGTATGTGTGTATGTTAGGGAATTTAAACTGTAAGCCCCAATGGGGCAGGGACTGATGTGAGTGATTTCTCTGTACAGCGCTGCGGAATCAGTGGCGCTATATAAATAAATGGTGATGATGATGATGATCTCCCTTTGATACATAGACTTCTTTATGTCTGACGCCTAACAAGGAAGCACCCTTGTTTTACCCAGAGTTCAATACCATCTATATGACTTTTAGAATAAACTTTTTAACATACTGTTCATTTAAAAAAGAAAGCTTCCTTCTTTTGTTATTCAGTCTTTAAATTGTAATGCTAGCTGTTGCTAAATAATAACTTTTCAATAGCACAACTCTCAGACATAGGTGCACTCTTGTTTGTACGAAACTAGTGAATTGTGGAACTCATACTAGCTGGGCTCATGGCACAATGGTGGTATCAGGCCCGGCGCTCCCATTAGCTCTGGACGGCGCCTGGAGGGCGCCACAGAATACTAAATGACTTTAAAACTGTGCGGCGACCGCTGACCATACCTGTCACGGCCGCCGCACAGCATTCAGATGCACGGGGAGGGGGGGAAGAGGCTATTTTGTCACCACCGCCGCCTCTCTGCTCCGTCTCCTCCCCTCCACTTACTAGTGTCAGTGAGTGGAGGGGAGGAGACGGAGCAGAGAGGCGGCGGTGGTGAGACAAGGTAAGGAGAGGATGGAGGAGGGAGGAGGGCGGCGATTTTTGCGGGGGGGGGGGCGCCGCTTTTTTAAAACTGCCTAGGGCGCCGTGGACCCTAGCACCGGCCCTGGGTGGTATGCACTGGTCCTCTGCAGCCACATATAAGCAAAATTGTCCTTTTGGTTTATCAAATGCATTAACAGTAAAAATAAAAATAAAAAGATCACAAAAGTTATACTTTAAAAAGTCACAGCTCAGACATAACAGTGCCCTTTTTATTCAGCAAGACTGGCTGTACATTATAGAAAAAATGTAGAATTGTGAACCAGTGCATTGGTTCATGTTGGAAGATCTGCCATTAATATTTCAGAATGAGTAGCTGTTACCGATGTCTGCTGCAATGTATTCTGAGTGTAAGCGCTCCCTTGACAGGGAATGAGCATTGCCCATTCACTTCAATGTGCCAGCATGGAGCCATTTGAGCGCAATGAATTTCAGTGCTTTTATAGCTGAAAAGAGCCATCGATCACAGCACCTGTGTGACACTACAATTAGTAAGCAAGGCCTATTTTTCTTTTCAGGCACTAAATGAAAAGTTGTCTATACTGTTATTTATTAAAACCCAGAGAACTGTCCTGTGGCTGGTTTTAATGGGAAATCCCAAAAGCAGGGAGGTGTTATTTCCCAGCACTTTAGTGGTTCTGCCTTTTCCATATTATAACCACAGGCTGATTGAAAACATCTGAATTTTTGCTGCAATGAAGGCACAGGTATAACAAATCCATGTGTCTGTCCCATGACAGAGTCCAGATTCTACAAAATGAATCACTGTGAATGGAGAATTTCCAGTAAAAAAAAAAACATGACTTGGGAAACCAGAATGCATGTGTGCTCTAATAATGAGGGTGATGAAGGAAAGTGATAGTGAGTGCTTTCGCCTATCAGTAGAAAGTAAGAACATACTTGCCAACTCTCCTGGAATGTCCGGTAGACTCCCGCATTTCGCGAGAGTCTCATGGACTCCCGGGAGAGTGTGGCAATCTCCCGGATCTGCCCACTTTCTAGTGAAGTGGGCAGAATTAGGTCCAAAACTCTGCAATTCGCCGGGAATCGCGGCATTTGGCCCCACCCCCTGCTGTAAAATGCTGCGTTTGCATCATTACATCACGGGGGCGTTTCCAAAATGACCCAAATTTTGGAGACACGCCCCCACCACGAGCACCTCCCCCGGCAGGCTCCCAGAAGCCAACTTTCAAATGTTGGTAGGTATGAGTAAGAATGGTGTGTGTGTGTGGGGGGGGGGGGGGGGGTCCTGCATAGATTCACTCATTGCAACAGGATCAGTCATCTGCAGTAGTAGCCCTTGGGGTACAAGGGAGAGAGGACTGTGCATTGTGGAGTATAGACACAAGGCTTTTATGGGTGTCAGAAGCAGTAGGAGACAAGTATGCTATGTAATTTACCTGTCCATCTTGTCTTTTCTCATTGGACATGTATTGCTTAGCCATTCAATCAGGTGCTGTGACATTGCACCATCATGTGACCATGAGGGAAACACCTTAAATGTACTATTATTATTACCGTAGATTTGTAAGGCGCCACAGTGCCCTGAAACGCCGTACAGTAGGGAAAACAGGACATGTATGAAGGGCTAGTGTCGTTGAGGACTTTGTATGTAAGGGTGACTAATTTAAATTGGATTCTGGAGGACCCAGGGAGCCAATGTAGGGATTTGCAAAGTGGTGCAGCAAATGTGGAGCGGTGAGAGAGGAAGATTAGTCTTGCTGCAGCATTTAAAATGGATTAAAGTGTGAATATATGGGTGTAGGGAATGCCAAATAGCAGGAGGTTGCAGTAGTCAAGATGGGAGATGATAAGAGAATGAACAAGAGTTTTGGTAGCATGTTGAGTAAGAGAAGTGCATATTCTGGAAATGTTTTTAAGGTGGAATCAACAGGACTGGGAGAGAGCCTGGATGTAAGGAATAAAGCACTACTCCTCCCAGCTCTTAAACTAACTCCTAAATGCCATCTATCTGTCTGCCCACAAATGTAGCACCAACAGACAGGGGTCACTTACTAAGCACTTACTGGCTTCACAATTTTTTTTACAAATCTGTAAATCAAAACTCAACATTTCATTTTGAGGGGGATGGGTATATAAGCAGGGGCAGCTGGTGTAAAATCTTCAACACCGGTGGTGGGGGCTGATACATGTGCACTCAAAGAAGTTTGAGATAACAGACCAATAGTAGGCCAGCACTCACTTTCTTATTCAGGGGCGCACACAGGATTGTCAGGGGGGAGAGAGAGAGCTGCGCAGCAGCTCCGTTTCAGCAGCGCTGTCCTATACAGCAGCCACGGCGCTGCCAAAGAAGCATCTGTGGCGGTGCTGTATACAATACAGCACCGCCGCAGATACTTCTTTGACAGCGCCGTGGCTGCTGTATAGGACAGTGCCGATATGGTGGGCACTGAGTTAGTGCTAGGGGGGTTTTCTGGAGACTCAGAAAACCCCCCTGCGTGCGCCACTGTTATTGGTAGAGATGGGCGGGTCCGGTTCTCCGAGAACCGAACCCACCCGAACTTTGGGTATCCGAGTACCGAGCTGAGCAGCTCGGTACTCTCCCGCCCATTCCGAATCCAAATCGAGGCCGAACGTCATTGTGACGTCGTCGGATCTCGGGACTCGGTTCTCGCGATACTTCAACTTTATAAATACACGCCTCCACAGCAATCCATCGCCATTTGACAGAGGGAGAGAGCAGGGTGTAGTCATAGGCTAATTAGAGCAGGGACAGAGAATACCATATTGTTCTTGCAATTGCTCTAACCAAAATCGCTAGTGCAGAGAGGAGGATAGAGGTTTATTATTTTTTCTTCATATTTGGCACTCCCCAGCGCTTTTGGGGTGTCCCCCATAATTGTGCATTAATATTTCTGGCTGTCAAAAGTCATATCTGTCAGCAGTATCTACTCAATAATTTGTAGCACTCCTCAGTGTTTTTGGGGTGTCCTCCCTAATTGTGCATTAATATTTCTGGCTGTCAAAAGTCATATCTGTCAGCAGTATCTACTCAATAATTTTTAGCACTCCTCAGTGTTTTTGGGGTGTCCTCCCTAATTGTGCATTAATATTTCTGGCTGTCAAAAGTCATATCTGTCAGCAGTATCTACTCAATAATTTTTAGCACTCCTCAGTGTTTTTGGGGTGTCCTCCCTAATTGTGCATTAATATTTCTGGCTGTCAAAAGTCATATCTGTCAGCAGTATCTACTCAATAATTTGTAGCACTCCTCAGTGTTTTTGGGGTGTCCTCCCTAATTGTGCATTAATATTTCTGGCTGTCAAAAGTCATATCTGTCAGCAGTATCTACTCAATAATTTTTAGCACTCCTCAGTGTTTTTGGGGTGTCCTCCCTAATTGTGCATTAATATTTCTGGCTGTCAAAAGTCATATCTGTCAGCAGTATCTACTCAATAATTTGTAGCACTCCTCAGTGTTTTTGGGGTGTCCTCCCTAATTGTGCATTAATATTTCTGGCTGTCAAAAGTCATATCTGTCAGCAGTATCTACTCAATAATTTTTAGCACTCCTCAGTGTTTTTGGGGTGTCCTCCCTAATTGTGCATTAATATTTCTGGCTGTCAAAAGTCATATCTGTCAGCAGTATCTACTCAATAATTTGTAGCACTCCTCAGTGTTTTTGGGGTGTCCTCCCTAATTGTGCATTAATATTTCTGGCTGTCAAAAGTCATATCTGTCAGCAGTATCTACTCAATAATTTTTAGCACTCCTCAGTGTTTTTGGGGTGTCCTCCCTAATTGTGCATTAATATTTCTGGCTGTCAAAAGTCATATCTGTCAGCAGTATCTACTCAATAATTTGTAGCACTCCTCAGTGTTTTTGGGGTGTCCTCCCTAATTGTGCATTAATATTTCTGGCTGTCAAAAGTCATATCTGTCAGCAGTATCTACTCAATAATTTTTAGCACTCCTCAGTGTTTTTGGGGTGTCCTCCCTAATTGTGCATTAATATTTCTGGCTGTCAAAAGTCATATCTGTCAGCAGTATCTACTCAATAATTTGTAGCACTCCTCAGTGTTTTTGGGGTGTCCTCCCTAATTGTGCATTAATATTTCTGGCTGTCAAAAGTCATATCTGTCAGCAGTATCTACTCAATAATTTTTAGCACTCCTCAGTGTTTTTGGGGTGTCCTCCCTAATTGTGCATTAATATTTCTGGCTGTCAAAAGTCATATCTGTCAGCAGTATCTACTCAATAATTTTTAGCACTCCTCAGTGGTTTGCGCTCAGAATGGATTCAAAGCAGTCCACATATGATCTAAATGAGCAACCAGGTTCTGTCACCAGTCCTGATGTTAGTGTTCCCAGTACGTCATCTGGCCAAGGCGATGTCAAACAACAGAGTGTTTTCAAATTAGTGCAAAAAACAAAAAACAAAAAAAAATTTACTGTATTGAAGCGAAAAAGAAGTGTAACTGAGCAAAAGTTAAGTGACGATAAAAAAAAAATTGCAAGCATGCCATTCTACACACGCAGTGGCAAAGAGAGAATGAGGCCTTCACCTTTGGCTATTAGTGGCAGATCCCAAAAAGTTACCCAGGCTACAATTGGTGCACAACTACTGTTACGCGTCAAAGCTGAGCTGCAAGATACCAGTGAGGCATTACAGGAGAATATTTGCTCTGATTCACAAATGACAACAATCCCTGTGGAGAGTCCATCCAACAGTGGGATGTCTAATCGTGAGCATTCTGCTGATGTGTGCCTTAATAGCCCGAGTGTAGCCGGTGATACCCAAATTGAGGATGCCACTTTGGAATTAGAAGAGGATGAGGGGGAGATTTGTGTAGGCGACGAGGGCGCTAATGAGGATGTTGATGAGGATGAGGTTGTTTGTGTAAGTCCTGCACCAGTGGCAGCAGTTCTGGCACGTGACAAGAAAAAGGCCATTGTCATGCCTGGGCATAAAACAAAAAAATCCACTTCTTATGTGTGGAATTATTTCTACCCAAATCCAGACAACAATTGTATAGCCATTTGTAGTGTATGTGAAGCCACAGTCAGTCGAGGGAGGGACCTTAACCATCTTGGAACCTCGTCTATGTTACGCCATTTAACGAGAGTTCATGGCAAAGTGTTGGGAAAAGCTGAAAGTTCTTCCCAAAAGAATACAAGCACTCCCTCATCAGCTAAGACCCTCCGCTCACCGACATACCGACGGCTACAAAATACACCCACCACACCATCCTCATCAATATCCTCAGTAGCGCTCGGAGTTAGCCCGGCATCCCACTTAAGGCTGGATGACTCCGGCACTATTATTGATTCCTCTGAAGAAAGCGTTAGTCCTGCTGCTGCTGTTGCTGCTGCTGGGGGTGAATCGTCATCCCAGAGGCAGGTGAATAAAATGAGCAGTCCTACATTTCAGCAATTAACTGTGAAACAATCATTTGCGAGGGGAAGCAAATATGACAGCAGTCACCCAGTCGCCAAGCGAATCTCAGACGCCATGGCTGCAATGTTAGTGTTAGATCTGCGTCCAATCTCCACAATAAACGCAGCTGGTTTTTCACAGTTAATTGAGGTTTTGTGTCCGCGTTACAGAATTCCATCGCGACACCATTTCTCCCGTAAAGCTATTCCACAACTATACCAAAAAGTGTGTAAAAATGTAGAGATTGCGCTGAAAAATGCCATTCTGCCCACTGTTCACTTAACCACAGATATGTGGACAAGTGGAAGTGGCCAAACCAAAGACTATATGACTGTGACAGCCCACTGGGTTGGTCATTCACCTTCACCAGCAGGAACAGCAGCAGCATGTACACCACTACGTAACATTTGTCACAGGCAGGCCACTCTTTGTATCACCGGCTTCACTAACAGGCATACGGCTGACAATTTGTTACGCAAACTGAGAGATGTGATTGATGCATGGCTTATACCACTCGGACTCTCCCCAGGGTATGTCATTTCAGATAACGCCAACAATATAGTGCGAGCATTACAGCTGGGTGATTTCCAACATATTCCCTGTTTTGCTCACACCATCAACTTGGTGGTGCAGAGCTTCCTACGAAATAACCGTGAGGTGCAGGAGATGCTTTCGGTGGCCCGTAAAATTTCAGGCCATTTCAGGCATTCAGCCACAGCATGTAGGAGATTACAGCAGCTCCAAGAGCAGTTTAACTTGCCCTGCCACCAACTTAAGCAAGAGGTGGTAACTCGGTGGAATTCCACCCTGTACATGCTTCAGAGGATGGAGGAACAGCGCAAAGCCATCCAAGCATATTGCACAAGTCATGACATTGGGAAAGGAGGGGGGATGTATTTCACTCTTGCACAGTGGGGAATCCTTTCAGTGCTGTGCAAGGTGCTGAAACCATTTGAAGTTGTGACATGTGAGGTCAGTGCAGACTCTGCTAGTTTGAGCCAAGTCATTCCTTTAATTAGACTATTGGAAAAGCAGCTTGAGAAAATGAAGGAGGAGCTGAAAGCAAGCAATTCAGCAAAGTATGTTGGCCTTGTCGATCAAGTACTTAATTCGCTTCACAATGATCCTCGAGTTATTAAGATCTTGAACTCGGATCAGTACGTTTTGGCCACTGTGCTTGATCCAAGGTTTAAAACCTACATTGAGTCTTTACTTGTAAATGAGCGAGATGTGAACTTTTGCAAGGAGCTATTGCTCAGCAAGTTGGCCGCTGAACTGGGCCTCGGCTTGACGACGTGTCCTCCTTCACTTTCTCAAGCTGTTGCTCGTAAAAAATTAAATTTCCAAAAAAGAAGCAGGGAAGACACAGGGGGCAGACGAGAACAATTTAACATCTGGGCTGGTTTGAAGGATTTTTCAAAAAAAAGTGTCACTTTGCCCATAAGTCCATCCAATATGAGTATAAACATGCAAAGGATGGTGGAGGATTACTTTCAAGAGGTAGTTGATATGGAAATGTCAGACAGTCCCTTTCCTTACTGGGAAGAAAAGCAAGCCATTTGGAAACCCATGTACAAACTTGCTTTGCAATACCTAAGCTGCCCACCCTCCAGTGTGTACTCTGAACGAGTGTTCAGCACAGCAGGGAACTTAGTCAGTGATCGCCGTAGAAGGTTACTTCCCAAAAATGTGGAGAAAATGATGTTTATAAAAATGAACTACATCTTCCACGAGGAAGGCCTTCACCATCCAAGACATCCAAGCACTGACTGTTCTCTAATGGCGGATTCAAGCGGCGATGAATTGATAGTCTGTGATGATGACGTACACACTGATGAGGGTGAGGATGAAGCTGAAGATGATGCCGATAACATCTTTTTAAAACTTTCTATGTAAGTGTAGGGTGCAATCTACCCCCAAAGAGGAAAGGGACTTGTGGCATTTCCATATCACATACCATCTTGAAAGGCTGCTGTTAGGGCAATTTATCCTTAAGGGTAGGGTGTCATAGACAGAGTGACCCTAAACTGGCTTTGTCCATTTTTCATAATATTGTACAGTCTATAATGGCTGAATTTTTTAGTATTTTATACAAGTGGAGGGGGGCCTAGAGAGACAGAAACCAAACTGGCTTTCTCCATGTCAATTAATATTGTACAGTCTATAATGGCTGAATTTTTTGGTATTTTATACAAGTGGAGGGGGGCCTAGAGAGACAGAGTGACCCCAAACTGTCTTTCTCCATGTCAATTAATATTGTACAGTCTATAATGGCTGAATTTTTTAGTATTTTATACAAGTGGAGGGGGGCCTAGAGAGACAGAAACCAAACTGGCTTTCTCCATGTCAATTAATATTGTACAGTCTATAATGGCTGAATTTTTTGGTATTTTATACAAGTGGAGGGGGGCCTAGAGAGACAGAGTGACCCCAAACTGTCTTTCTCCATGTCAATTAATATTGTACAGTCTATAATGGCTGAATTTTTTAGTATTTTATACAAGTGGAGGGGGGGCTAGAGAGACAGAAACCAAACTGGCTTTCTCCATGTCAATTAATATTGTACAGTCTATAATGGCTGAATTTTTTGGTATTTTATACAAGTGGAGGGGGGCCTAGAGAGACAGAGTGACCCCAAACTGTCTTTCTCCATGTCAATTAATATTGTACAGTCTATAATGGCTGAATTTTTTAGTATTTTATACAAGTGGAGGGGGGCCTAGAGAGACAGAAACCAAACTGGCTTTCTCCATGTCAATTAATATTGTACAGTCTATAATGGCTGAATTTTTTTGCTATTTTATACAAGTGGAGGGGGGCCTTGAGAGACAGAAAGCAAACTGGCTTTTTCCATTTCTTTACATATTTAACTATAAGTGTAGGGTGTAATATACATTCAAAGACGATGGCTGCATTGCCAATATGCATAGATGGAGAGGAAGACAATCTGTTTTGTGTGTAGAATAGGCCTACCAACGAAGAATTAAACTGTTTTTTTGGATGATTTATTACCTCAACAATTAGATTACTTGTCTCTAAAACAGTTGGAGCACTAAATTGGGTTAATTTAGGCCCAAAAACATGGATTTTCCCAAAAAATAGCAAAACAAAACCAAACAAAACCAAAACCAAAACCAAAACACGCAATGGCGGTTTTGCAAAACCAAAACCAAAACCAAAACACGACGGTAATCCAGATCCAAAACCGAATCCAAAACCAAAACACGGGGGTCAGTGACCATCTCTAGTTATTGGTCTGTCACACCCCCCTTTCACAGATATATCTGTCTGGTTAACACTATTAACAGAGCTGACATGCAAGATTCTGATTCCATGTGCTTAGAGCTCAGCACCAGCCCAAATTACACAATGGGATATGTCCTATCCCCCAATAGGATAAGCCACCCCTGGGCACAATAGGCTTTGAGCTCTTGGCAAATGTCCTCTTTTCTCCACTTTACCTAAATGCTAGTCCTAACAAGCTAGTAGTAATTCTGTTTTGGGGGGAAATTATTACATTTAAAAGTAAGTTATTAGCTTTCTGAAAGCATTTTATATTTTGTGGTGTACTTATATATATATGTGGTAAATGTATATAGTGCCACTAGAGTATGCAGAGCTCCACCAAATTAAAGGTTACAGACACAAAACAATTGTAAGTTACAGACAGGAAAACTGCAGAATATAAGGTGAAAGAAATGTCATCGAGTGTAAAATAATTGTGTATTACATTGTAGGTGCAGCTATGGACAAAACTACAAAAGAGAAACCAGGTGAATATTTTAGGCAACTTTAAATAGTTGCAGCCAGGCAACAAATAAGGCTAGCAGAATTCTAGGCTACTCAGGGAAAGTGATTAGTAAAACAAAGAAGGACATGTTGAATCCATTGTACGGAGCTTTAGTTATACCTTAATTGGAATACTTTGTTCAATTTTGGCAACCTCACCTTCAGAAGAATGTTAATTATATATAAAAGATCCAAAGAAGGACTATAAAAATGATGCTAAACGAGTCTAAAACTGGAAAATTGGGTCAAATTGTGCCAAAATCTCTGCATGTTTGAGGCTCCACTGACAGCTAATGATGGTCAAAAATTATTAAAATCCATCTGGATTTCATTATTTTTGGACAATAATGTGGTCTGCTAGTGAGTATTGTCTGTGTTTGGGGCAGGGCTGCCGTCATGTTGGATGTAGAGATGAATGCTTCCACACTGCTCATCTGCCAAAGAATACATATATTAATTGTTATTGATTATTAATAATATATACACAATTAAGCAGTACAAACTAGATATAAGTGTTTTTAGGGATCACAGTATACAGATTGTGCATCCTATTGTTTACACTGCATACTGTTGATTGGGAGGTATGTAGACTTTTGGCTATGGAAATATGTCTGTTACACCAAACAGTACATAGTGTAAATAAAATAAAGCATAATTTGTCATCATAATAATGAGAGCTGTGTATGTTAGTTTTTTGTGGTCCCCTCCCCTGACTCTCACCCTGGGGTGCTCAGCCTGCTAATCATCAGCCCCCTTTGGGTAACAGATATGTATGTTTCCTAGTGGGGGAATGGGTGTATAACACTGCCACTGATGCCCTGCCACTGACGGCCTGCCACTGACAGCCTGCCACTGATGTCCTGTCACTGACGGCCTGCCACTGATGGTCTGCCACTGACGGCCTGTCACTGACAGCCTGCCACTGATGGTCTGCCACTGATGCCCTGCCACTGATGTCCTGCCACTGATGGCCTGCCACTGATGGTCTGCCACTGAAAATCTAACACTGAGCTTCTACCTGTTATAGCTATTTTAATTTTCATTAATATATACACAGTTGACCAGTGCAAGAACAAAATAGACTTACCCTGTGTTTTTTATGGACCTCAGTATAACACAGATAGATTACATACTGTGTATGGTTGATGGGACCCAGGGATACATAGACAATTAGATATAGTAAAAAGAGCTGAGCTGACTGTCTTTTGTTGTGGTCCCAGTGCCAGACCCCAGCAGGACCTCTCTCTCTATGGGGTGCTCAACTTACCGATATCGACAATCCCCAGTGCCCTTGGGTGAACATGAACACTGACTGCAGACATAGACATGTTCCCAGTTATCACACTCATCTGGGGCTCTGAGAATGGGTGCCTCATCTTCTGCCACTGCTGTCACTTTAGCCAATGATACTGATTCCATGTGCCCGCTTGCCACTGCCCTACTTCAGCCACTGCTAATGATGCCAGTGGCCCACTTCAATCACTGCTGCTGATTCCATGTGCCCACTTCAATCATTGCTGCTGATTCCATGTGCCCACTTGCCACTGCTTTGATGACTCTTTGCTGCTGATGCTGAACTCTATCAGAGTCTGATGCTGCTGCCAGTGCTACTTAGCCACTCGACCACCACAGTACCACCTGCTGCCCACCACCAGTTATTGTTCCGCTGTTGGGAGTGAAGAAGAGTCTGGCGCTGGCGGAAACAGTCAACGTGGGACTTTTGGAGACCCCCACATGTATTCACATGGGTAAAGACTAGGCTGGTGGAGCAAGAAAATGCTGGTGGAGATCTTGGTAGAGGGTGGGATGTGAGGTGTTTCCCACTTCTCCCAGTGACAGTTGCGTGCGGTTTCCATTCATTGATGCTCCGCTAAATAGATTAGCAGTGAAATGGTCATATCTGAACCATGGGAAAAGGCTGCCCACAAATTGGGACTGTCCCAAAATTTGGGAGGTATATTTTATGTATTATCAATACAGACAGTCAAAACTCATCCTACATCTTTAGGACAGCGTTTTGATAGGATCCATTGAAGGTCAAAAAGCAATGGCCCTTTGAATAAATCGACCAATCCAGAATGTGCATTTCTGCAAAGCAAGTCTGTCCAGCTGTCTCGTCACTGCCTCTTTAGTTTGACTAGAAACAATTCCTTCCTAACACGGCTGCAGAGAGTGGACTCGTTTACAAAAACCCTACATTTGTCTCATGTGTAATACATACACAGCCATTGATGTATATTAATTTTAAATAGTGGCTGTACTTGCTCTGTAAATTGAAGATGACCATTACCTTCCTAAAGATTTACAGATATTCAAGGAACTCCATTCCTACAAATAACTTTATATAGTTTTTTACCAATTCACTTTTACTTGCACCAATGTCCTTCAAAAATTCAGACCACAAAAATGTTTTATAATTCCCCTATTGTTGTTAATCGGGAGCAAATGTTACACACCGATTCTGTATATGCCATCTATGAATACGATTTTAATCAAACCAGAGAAGAAGTGGTTATAATATCGTAGACAGACTGAGAATAACTGTGCATCCATTTGGGACTGTTATTTTATCTGCAGGTCAAGATGCTGCAGTGTCAGACACCTGCGTCTCCTTGACTTCTGGGAAAATGCCAGTTGGCCCACTCGATTGTCAGTGATCTACAGGGTCCTTTTGACCTGGAGGTCAGACCTTATGCAGAACAGTGAAGTACAAAGTTCTCTCTGGTTCCCAGCTGCCAACTTTCCTGAGAAATTAATTTGACTTTCCACTGTGGATACTGGTCTTCAAAAACATTCTCAGTAGCCTCTGGAGACGTGAATTCCTCAGTCTGAAGGATTTACCCAGCACAAGGCATCAGGTCGTGGGTACCACTGACTTATATCCATACTCTTCCTGCAACCCTAAATGCAGAATACCAACAACTGTGTACATGTACAACATGTAATAATTCCAGCATGCAGAAGATGAAATGTTTTAAAGAAAAGTTAAATATTGCACTAATGCTACACAGCTGATTGTATGGATCCCTGTGCATCAATTTGTCAGAAACATAGTACAATATTATTAATAAACTGTTTTTATTCTACAATAATGAAAATATTCATTTTAAGTTGACAATATTTCTGCTCTCTTATTACTGTTATCCCAACGTATATGTAGCATCAACATAATCTGTAGTGCTGTACAATTAGACATTTTTATTCAGGCATATCAGTTCCTGACATGGTTTTCCTAACTATGGGCCTGATTCATTAAGGATCTTAACTTGAGGAACTTCTTATTTCAGTCTCCTGGACAAAACCATGTTCCAATGCAAGGGGTACAAATTAGTATTCTGTTTTGCACATAAGTTAAATACTGAATGTTTTTTCATGTAGCACACAAATACTTGATAGCTTATTTGTACACTGAAATTTAAAGTTGATATTTGTGTGCTACATGAAAAAACAGTCAGTATTTAACTTATGTGCAAAACAGAAAACTAATTTGCACCCCTTGCATTGTAACATGGTTTTGTCCAGGAGACTGAAATAAGAAGTTTCTCAAGTTAAGATCCTTAATGAATCAGGCCCTATATGCACAAAAACACACACACACAAATTGTAATGACTTAATGTTAAGTGCAATTACACAGGCAAAGTAAATAACAAGAGAGAACCATTGGAGCATTCAGTTGAGCCAAATAAAAAGTTAACAAAGTCTTGAGTCCTTCTATTTTCCTACCTAATATAATAAAAATTAGTAAAAAAATAACAATTTTTTTTTTCCTCCCTTGTCCACAAATGTTCATGGTTACATTCTAGTACTACTGTTTGACATGAGGCTCTTTGACCCATTGCCCAGAGAGACAAAAGATGGTCAAAGGTCAACTACTACTGCAGGGAGAACCTTTTGAGTCAACCTCAAAATATCCCAAGCGGAACATTGTTGACTCCGTTTAACCTTGTAATCCCTGGGAAATGAAGCAATAAACTTTTTTTTTTTCTTTTTTTGAGAGCCCAAGAGTAATAATTTTGAGAAATATTTGCCATGGTCCATACACTATATAAACTTTTTAATCAGTTGCAATCATACACACACAAGTAAATACGGTATTAATTAGATTACCTTTGTGTGAGGACAAAATTGAATTACTGTTATCAGCAGAAGAGGAGCTTGCTTTATCAGTTGCTTCACAAATAGCTGACCATGGACTTATCTGAGAAGTAAAGGTAAACAAAACCCCTTACACACCACAGCTCTGCAGCAGTCCTTATTTCCTGAAGAGGATGCGTCCAATTGGCCCTAGGAAGGCTGATCCTGCAGCTTCCTAAAGAAGCGAGTGTTATGATCAGTGTCCAGTTTGGCCAATGTCGATAGCCAGACTGAAAGTGAAATAACATTCCACAGCATGGTAAAACATAATTGGATCTTGTCATTAGTATCCCCGGAACTTGGCACCTCTGATAAATGGCCTGTTCTGTTGCAAAAATAAATCTGCGTGAAAATTTGCAGTAAAGTTGCTCATTTTTAGACTGCACACACAGGTCAATAGCTGCCATCTTCTGTCTGCATTTAGCAACATAATAACATACTTGACAACTCTCCCGGAATGTCCGGGAGACTCACGAAATTCTGGTTGGTCTCACGGACGCCCGAGAGAGCAGGCAAGTCTCCCGCATCCCGCAACTGCCTAGCCTAAATGACGCGATTTGCTGTGAATTGCGTCATATTGGCCTCGCCCCTCGTGAGAAAGCGGCAGTTTCGTCGAAGGGATGGGGCCAAAATAATGCGTTTGGCCATGCCCCGCCCCCTAGTCACGCCCCTTTCTCGGACTACACTTGCCGAAAGTAGGCACGTATGCATAATAAGTGATTTGGATCAGATTGCTAAGAAGCAAGTTGTTTTGGGACCGCACTCTCTGCAATATTAGGCCAATTGATGATATCAGCTATAATATCACAGCGTGTGTGGCCAACTCAAACCGCAAATCAAAATAAATGAAAGCTGCTCACATTTAAGAATATTTTTGTCATGCAGAGCCCAGGAACATTACAAATTATGTACCTACCATTTGTCTTGGTGGAATGTAGTTTACTATGGTATTAAATCCAGGGTTTGACAAATCAATAATAACATTTGAAAATTTGACAGAATTTCTCAAATTTTACATCCAGTAAAGAAAATGTCACTAAATTTTAGAAAGTGAAACAAGTTTGACTATGTTTGACCCGTTTGTAAATGGTCACTTCAGTTCAGACTAAAATATATACAGTTTGCCAGTTTTAAATTGTGCAGTGTTTAAAATTATGAATTTAATATACATTAATATACTTTTTTATTAATTAAAGTATTTATTAAATAGTGTTTGGTTTTTAAAAAAAAAACAAAACACTTTTAATGAGAATGGCAGACCTCAAACACTAACAAGAAACATGAGCCCTAAATTTTAAACCATACATTTGAATCTGTGTCTATTAATAATTGTAGTGCAAATTAATCATTGAAATTCAATCTAATTTCAAACCAGTTCAACATTTGTGATCATATCTACTGAGCACCAACAAAAATTTGCTACCTATTTCTCTTAATTCTCACTGAAACTGGGTACACACCTATGCAATTATCGTGCAGATCACAGGATTCACAACCGTTTGGTCAGATATTGCACTGGAGTGTGCACACTCCCAATCATGTTTTATCTTACCAAAACACATCAAATCATGATCAATGATAGAACAATGTCGAGTAAATGTGGAAGTGTGTACGCACTCACGACCAGCAGCGTAGGCAGATATCTGTAGAGTATGTACACAATCTTTTCAGCAGATGGTTATGAGAGAGATGAAGATCACAGATCTGAAGGTAAATTGTGTAGGTGTGTACACATGAATCGACATGCTCATCAGGACTTCCAATCATTGGTGAAATCGTTACAGAAATCGCATCTGAAGTAAGATTACATAGGTGTGTACCCAGCTTTAGACATTAAAGGGCTCACCGTGTATGTTCCCGTAACCTTACATCAACCTTAGAATTCTAAACATTTGCATGCAAATAAACACACAGAGACATGTATAAGTTATTAAAAAATTGCCTGAGCTTTTATTATAATTTGAACTTTAACTAAACCTATGGTGGCGGAGAAAGGGCACTGCGAAACAACTCTCAAGCTGAAAACACTAAATCACAAGTGGACTGGCGCACACCGCCATACATCCACAACCACGGGGAACAAATCCCATCATAACTTGCGCTGAGTTGGCGTCAGAGTGACTGCCCCTTTAAAACTCACGCTGCCCTCCCTCACCGAGTCGGACAGGGACCCTCCTCACCGAAAGGCCAAAAAGGGAGTTACTGGTGCCTCAAAGGGGGGCAGTGACCTACGACAACTACCTGTGCGCCCACAAATCAGCCGCTGAACGCAATGCCTTCCTACCGCAACATTAACTCAAAATACTCACAACTAGGAGTGGGTGGGTGGGATCTCGTGCTGTGGAATGAGGCAGAACAGGAAGTACAGCCCTCTTCACCAATCAAGGTCCCTCCCACTGAAGCACACATTGGTCGGGCCACAACCTATGTTAAACCCTTCAGGTAAGAGTTCAGCTTACTACAAACCCTGTCGCCCTTTAAGTGCATTCGTCCTATGCAGCCTCACTTGTCATTAATGCAGTTTCATTAGCTTTAAGATTATTGTACAAAAATTATGAAAATTATTACATGACACATAATTATTTTGTAAGATACTGTTACAGCTAAACAATACAATTTTGCAGTGATTACAAAAGCTGCATTTATAAAGCATTGCATTTGTGTTTAAATATTGCTTAATATTCTATATAGTATAGAGTATAACTAAACAACTCCCTGGGACTTATAGTTCTGGAGAGCCAGAGGTAGCCTACTATCAGCATACCATAGATCCCATTTTCCACCAAAAATTTCATTTTCACTGTTTTAACACCCACACTATTTCTCCTCAAGCAACCCTGTTTTTCGCCTGTGGAGAGTCGCGATTTCTCCGGTTAAAGGATGGCCTCACAGAGTTGGATGTGTCCAAGCAGGATGGCAAGGTTTAGGACTCTGCAGCTTGAGGCATGATCTAAAATGTTCCAATGTTCCAAGTGGATATCATCATCATCATTTATTTATATAGCACCAACATATTTCGTAGCGCTTTTACTATTGGGGACAAACATAGTAAACTAATAAACAAGCTGGGTAAAACAGACAAAGAGGTGAGAAGGCCCTGCTCGCAGGCTTACAATCTATGGGATATGTGGACAGGTATGATTTTAGGACTAGGAGAATGAGTAAATAAAGAGTCAGGGCTCTTAACCATTTAACAATAACATTGAGGAAATTGCACACCAGTTGCTTTTGTCCACTATAGGGTCTATTATATGCTGGAGCAGTGGTCGTAGTGGGCTGGTATATGATGGTATGCCATACCGCCACTTCTACTACCTTCATTGTAAAACTATCACTTTCCATTCACTTACATTTTTCATCCCGCCACTTCTAAATTTCCACTTTGACCACTGTGTTGGAGGTAGCGCATGCACATAGCATTTCCTCCGGTGAGGGATCCAGTGAAAAGAAAAAGCTTCAGCTGGATCCCATTGAAAAGACAAGTAACGCTATTCTGATGTAGCTTTTCGCAGCTTAAAAGATTGACCAATGCTGCTGTCCCCATTGAAGTCTATGGAGACAGCGGTAAGTTCCAGTAATTAGGATAAGACATGAGAATACATCATCGACATTTATTTATATAGCACCACTAATTCACTCACATCAGTCACTGCCCTATTGGGGCTTACAGTCTAAATTCCCTACACACTAGTGTCAATTTGTTAGCAGCCAATTAACCTACCAGTATGTTTTTTGGAGTGTGGGAGGAAACCGGAGCACCTGGAGAAAACCCACGCAAACACGGGGAGAACATACAAACTCCTCACAGATAAGGCCATGGTTGAGAATTGAATTTATGACCCCAGTGCTGTAAGGCAGAAGTGCTAACCACTTAGCCATCCTGCTGCCCTTTAAATAACAAAAAATGTGGGAAAAGTCTTTTGCCGGCATTTAAGTTCGAGCGTTGGCTTTTCACCACTTGTTAAATAGACACCCTAAGCCTTCTCGTAGACTGCAAACCCTGCTCCTTTAAAGCAGTGTGGCTGTCCATGATAATATTAAATTTGAAATTGTTATGAAACATTCTTTATTTGTGGTTGCACTGAACAGCAGATACTCATGTAGTCCTTCAGGATGGAGGTCTCATTGGAGATTGAAGTAGTTAACAGCTTTCTGCAGAATACACATCTCACATGGAACAGTACCTGCAAAACAACACCCACGTGAGATGCTACTATTATATGTTGACTAGGACGGACATCATAGCAAAAAGATCATTATAAATATTATTGGGTATTTTTCCTGGTAATATATATTTCAAGTTTGAATACCATTCATTTTACACAATACATGTTAAAACAATATACAGTAATGAAAGTTTCCTTTGAAACCTTACTCCTTAAAAAAAACTCAGAACATCTACTTTCCCGTAAATGTATGTCCGTAATTATACTATTAGATTACAGATCCTTTGCGCGGCCTCCTGTTGCGTAGAGGATTATAACAGAGTTGGTTGGAGCTGTTGCCGAAGGCTAAAGGGTGAGCCAGGGCTTCCAACATCCAAAACAGAGTCAATAATAAATATAATTTAGCACCCACACAAGTAAATTTTGTATTATTATACTTTATCATCATCTTTTGTTAATTACAGACTTCTCAAACTGCCTTCTCCACCCAGAAGTACCTGGGAAAGGGACAGATAAGAAGTGAGCCCAATATATTAATTGCATAGCGAGGAGGACGCGTTCCCGCCTCCTCTAGCCCCCTGCTCCATGCCAACGCATCTCGCTGGTCTAGAGCACTAACTTAGAGCAGAGGAGGAGTAGAGACCATAATTATCATGCTAGATTAGGTATTTAGCATACTAGACTGGCTATTAAACGTAAAAAATCTAAGTAGCATATTAATCATCCAACCCACTGAAGCTTTGTGAGTGCAAATGAGGATGGAGGAGTATTTTTTTTTGGCCAGTACAAGTCTGGGTAGCACAAGAGATAAGAATTAGGAAGGGAACTCGTGTAGTGCACTGCCCAAACTTAAGCTGGGTACACACTACAGGGTTTTTGTCCAAAAATCGGCTTAACCAGCCGACATACGACCGCTCGTTCAAAAGTCGGGTCAGTGTGTGTAGTAGCAACGTTGGTCGAAAGTCTGCCCAAATGGCCAATTTTCGCCTCATTTGGTTGGTCGTACCGTTAAATATTTTCGTTCCAATCTAGTTTCCGTTGTGTAGTGTGTATAAACTTCCGACCGATCATTGCAAAATTGCAATCATTGTTTGTGACAACATGGCTGTAAAAAGTCGCTAAAGGGACGTCCGCTCTTCCCTTTATCGTCCTAAACAAGGCTAGTGTGTATGCAGTCCATGGACCGAGTTATCGGACCAACGATCGCATGTAAAATCGATCAGCATAAAAAGTTGGTGTAAAATTCTGTAGTGTGTACCCAGCTTCAGTCTTGACGTCAAAATGTTTTCTGCCATAGTCTGTCCTCAATTTATATTAATGTGTAATACATTTTACTTGTGCTTTTTTTGTGGTTATCACTACATTCGGATTTCAAAAATCAAATTCTGTTTGACTTTTATTTGTCTGATTTTGTACCCTGATGTTACAAGTCACAAAACTTCGTCCGATTTACAAGGATATAGTCTTGTAAGCCTAAATTTCTCTCTTTAAATGGTGTTTTGTTTTATAACAACTTTCTTATAGCAACTAAGAAAGTTAAATTCTTTTAAGAACTAGAATTTGTTTTCATTATCTGTAAGTTAATTTTTTTTTACTGTTTAACAATACTCAATTTTTACAATTCATTTTTTACTGTAAATTAGGTAAGTTTATTATTTTAGTAATATTTTTTCTACATTGAGTCATGTTATATCTTTTTGTCATATTACAGTTGTGTAATGTAAAGTTCTTTCTGCACTATAGGTTCTATATGCAGAAAGTTTTGATTGATCGTTTTAGCACATATACCCTGAACATTGTACATGCTTTGGGGGAAGGGAGACGGATTATCCCCAGAGGGGTGTTCATAATGAACATTAGTGAGTCAGCAGGAGAGGGGATGGTGGTGGTTTTATATTACTGATGCACTCATTGCGGAGAGCTGGTTCAGCCGGCTTCTCTGCTTCTCCCTAGTGACACAAAAATTGCTAAAAAATGACATGCTCCCCCTACTAAACTCTTTTAGGATGTTACAAAATGAGAAAGCTAGGACCTGTACACTGATAACAATGTGCTTCTATATTTATTCTCCTAGACCAGACAAAAATAAAATTAGGTAAGGGATAGGGAATGGATTGTGACATTTCAAATGCAAAGATGTCCTTCTGAGTCACACTGGTGCTGGATATGTAAATTTCAGAGTGGTAATTTAAGGCTGGTGACAGAGTTCAGGCTTAACTACTGCCAGGTAGAAATATAAAGTTTATTTTTTGAGCATTAAAAAAATGTATATATTCAGAGAAGAAATATTGTAGTGGTACCCTAGGAAGAGGGATTGAATTAAGGGAAAAGCAGTCAGGAATAGCTAAACACATTGTCGATAAAATGTACCTGTCACCTTATAACAATGGAATAAGAATTTTTGCAGGCTGCACCAATATTTATGATGATACAGACCATCAATTCGTTAGGTTTGGTGATCACTGAGACATGAGATACACACTAGAAGAAGACATTGCAGCGGTACAATATTCCCTATTACCTGATGACTTACAGTCAGACCAATGTGGTCATCTGATGACAGAATTTACCATCCAGCCTGATCGATATCACATGTAATCCCAAGGGATTAAGACAGGGTTTTGGGGATGGCAGCCAGGGAAGATGACTAAGCCCTGAGCCTCCTTGGGGGCTCCCAATCCCCTGCCCTACACTCATTTATTTAACTGAGAATAGCTAGTTCCTTGGGATAGCACTGAAAGTTTTAGTTGTTAGCGACTACTTCTGGTGATCTTTTTTTTCCTACCACCTTTGGCCAGTTCATTTTTATGGTTAGTGTCAGAATATATCTACTCCTGGATCTTATACTAGAAAACAGCAGCAGTAGTACAATAAAAGGTCTCTGGGAACTGTCTTCACAACTAGCAGACAGCTTTCTACACTCTTCAGTCACAGAGAATGTGAGCACTCTCGCAGGCAGCTTTCTACACTCTTCAGCCACAGAGAGTGTAAGCAGTCTCACAGGCAGCTTTCTACACTCTTCAGCCGCAGAGAATGTGAGCAGTCTGACAGTCAGCTTTCTACACTCTTCAGCCAAAGAGAGTTTGAGCAGTCTCGCAGGCAGCTTTCTACACTCTTCAGCCACAGAGAGTGTAAGCAGTCTCACAGGCAGCTTTCTACACTCTTCAGCCGCAGAGAATGTGAGCAGTCTGACAGTCAGCTTTCTACACTCTTCAGCCAAAGAGAGTTTGAGCAGTCTCGCAGGCAGCTTTCTACACTCTTCAGCCACAGAGAATGTGAGCAGTCTCGCAGACAGCTTAACTTTCTGACACAGCAACAAGAGATGTCACCACTGTTATCAGGACACAAGGAGAAAACACATGATATCAATGTTGAACCTCTGCTGTTACCTAAAACCATTTGTCATTTCATTGGATAGAAGCTCCACGAGTTCAGTGAATGCACGTGTGTGGCTTCTCTTCCATTGACTTTCCACACTATCAAAGCACTGGTGTGGACAGTTCATAAGCTACCATTGAATGTGTGGAGGGGATATTTTTTACTCATAAGAACAGTTGATTTTTAGGGGACAGCCATTGATCACCATTGTAGAGGGAAACGTGGTTCTGCAAATTAGATGGACATGAGACATGTGCCAGGCGTATTGGGAGTACGTAGTAGGAATGTGAATATGATAGGCATGAGGCTTTTGGCTGGGCACAAAGCAGTATATGGTGGGCACTGGAATGTGGTGGGCATGGTGCTCGTGCATTGGGCATAGGAATGTATGGTGGGCATTGGACTGTGGTGGGCATCAAGTTATTAAGCAGCACATTATTTTTAAGCATTATCTTTTAGGATACTTCTGTGCAAAACTGTAGTAGAGATGTACTTAACAAGACTATGTTTGATACAATTATCACTGCATATAGTAGGTTCTAAATACTGTAATATCTGAGTAGAGGCTGTAAGTGTTGAGCACAGGCAGCAAGAAAATTCTCCCACCTGTGAACCAGTAAATGAGCTGCTATTGTAAATGCAGAAATCTCACACATTTACAAATATATGATAAGTCTGCTAATAGGGTGGTCCTAACTCTGAACAATGAGAGTCCCTACATTGGGTCATACAATCATGCATTTTTAAAACTTACCAAGAGGTACCCCAGGAGCCTCCAAATGGCAATAGTGGACCAGCACTCCACATCAACTACTGATACCAGAGCATGCATCTCCAACAACAATACAGAAGTGGAAGTTGCTCAATCAATTTATAGGTTCAAAGCAGGGACTTTAAAGGGTGGCGGAGATGTGGCAGATAGAAATGTTCATTTTAATATCGATTTCATAGTCCGTTGTAGTAGCAGGGAAAAGATATGGCCTCTCCAGTCCATTACCCAAGGAAGACAAATCAGAATGGCCTACAGAGCCATGTACGTAGACAAGATTACTAATTGATTTAGCTGATACCATTGTCAACAATTTGTCCCTGAGATGCTGTACAATATAATTATTCTGCATACTTTTATTTGAAATTTTTTGTAATAAAATTTTTCATTGTACAATGCTGTGGGACATGTTTGTGCTTTATAAATAATGAATATTATGAAGCAGGCAATAGCATATTGCACTAAAAAGTAATGTTCACTTTGGTGTACATTTTTTTAATTAATTAAACTCGAAATTTGGCTTTGAAACCCCCTCTCCTCTCCCTATCGGTGTTACCCAAGGCTCTGTTCTTAGCCCTCTACTCTTTTCTATCTACACCTCCGCTTTTGGCAAACTCATCTGCTTCTTTGGCTTCATCTACAACCTCTATGCCAACGACACCCAAATCTACCTTTCCTTTCCTGACCTCTCACAGTCTTACCTATCCCAATTGCCTCTCAGCTATCTCCACCTTTCTCCCGTTCCCCACAAGTGCTGCCATGTGTCATCCATGACTCTGCCCTTAGGTTTACCACTCACATCAAGTCCCTTTCACATTCCTCTGTAACACTGCCAAAGAAACGGTCCTTCCCGCATTGACTACTGTAACCTACTCCTCATTGACCTCCCCAAGCCTGCCTTTCCCCTCTTCAGTCTATCCTGAATGCTGCAAATAGACTTATCTTCCTCTGTCTCTGCTTCTCATCCACTGCTCCTCTCTGTAAATTTCTTGCTTGCCTACTCTACCCCCTAAACACTCATGCCCACCCCCTTTGCCTCATCCATTCATCACATTGACTCTTGCCCCATTTGCACCTACTGTCTCTCATTACCCCCTCCCTTTAAGCTGTCATGGGCAGGGTCTCCTCATTTCTATTGTCTCTCTCCCTCGTACAACCTTGTTGTAATATCTTAAGCAGAATCCTCCACTACCTCATGCTATTATTGCAAGCTTGAGGCGTTGTTATTCTTAATTTTATTCAGTTCACTATTATTATCTGTATCTCTCATTATATTTATTGTACTTACTTCTGTCATATCTGTAAAATTACTGTCTGGCACTACGGATCTTTGATACCTTATAAATTAAAATGATGAAGAATGTAGACATTCTCTTTAAAAGAAAACACGTCTGTTTTCTTAAATCTGTGGTTCAAACATCTGAATTTATAACATGCTTAGATTCAACATATAGAATATGTTGCACAAGTAAACTAAACAGAAATATGAAAACCACCATCATGGCCGCACTTAGCTGACAGTAATTTTTAAACCCGAAATGATTCATAGTTCAGTGTATGAACAAATCCTTCAAGTAAAAGATATTTTGAAACAAGTACTTTTGACTAAAATACATAGAATCCTTCTGTGTGTGTTTACCTTAAAGCTACTCACACATGCAAATTTTATTTGTCTATGTAGTTACTACCAAATTGGCAGATAATTAGGTTATATGTGTCCCAAAATGATCATCAAAATAAATAAAATATGGTTTCTTTGGATCAAAATAGATATATGACCATAATTTTGTCACATAACATGTACTGGGTGTGGATAACCTTATATCGGGTTTATAGCTGGGTATACAGCGATTGGTGGATCCTCAGTATTTTTCTCAGTCATGTTGTTTATCATGGTTACCTGAATTTATTTCAGGTTTAACCTGTTTGTGAACTCACTCTGCTTGATTGTATTACAGGATTAGGAGTTGGCAGTAGGTCATCAATAAAGTCTACTACTAGTGATGATTAGATTCTAGACAGACAGCATCTAGATGTGATCACACTAAATGAATTCAGCTTGGATTAGGACTAGAATTTTAAATAGTGCTAGATAATTACTGTATATCATGGAATTGCATTAAATAAGTACACCTGTACAGATATGATCATTTTCCTGTGCCAAAAGTTGTCTTCTCACAGTTACCATGATAATGGCCACATGTCTATTCATGGCAAGGCAATTTAGGATAAATTGATTATTTTGTGATCCCACGCAGCACAGTTTTAGAGAGATTTCTGCAGACCAGACCAGTGCAAAATATATTTGTTTTTAACCTTTTACTGGGGAGATTCAATTCAGTGGATGTGACTCCAAAAGAGTCCATGGAGACACAATGCGCCGATGTTAAGGTTGAAATCATCTCTATGCGGTGATTTCCGGCGGGTCATTGCGGCCAATTGAATCGCCCCTTGAACATGATTAGCAGTAGTGGTCTTTTCTAAAGTGACCGGATTTAAGCTGCATCTATCAGAAATTTTGAGGACTGTACAAGCTTCTTATCTTATCATTATGTATATGTATTGCTTCAAATCATAGCCATATATATTGCACTACCACTGCTATTTACTATGCTGGAGTTGCTCAGGGACCCCCAGTGAAGAACTCCCTTCAACACAAACTGCATTTAGGGGTATATTTACTAAGCTGCGGGTTTGAAAAAGTGGAGATGTTGCCTATAGCAACCAATCAGATTCTAGCTGTCATTTTGTAGAATGCACTAAACAAATGATAACTAGAATCTGATTGGTTGCTATAGGCAACATCTCCACTTTTTCAAACCCGCAGCTTAGTAAATCTAGCCCTTAGTCTTCACTGGCAGCCTAATGCCGCTGGAGAATGCAGAATGCAAAATGCGCATGCACGCCTAAAGTAATTTTCGTTGCTTCATAAATAACATCGCAGTCCCCATAGAGTTCTACGGGGTCTCTGATTTAACCACTTAATAAATGGTGTAGATTGATGCTAATGCAGCTGATTTCTTGAGGTTCAGGGCCTGATTATCCAATAGGCTGCCTAGGCTGCAGCCTAGGGTGCGAGAATTTGAAGGATGCTAAATTTGGTGGGTTGTAAAATTTTGACAGGGAGAGGAATAAATTCACTTTAATATTAAAATATAAGAAAATAGTTGCTCTCCAAAGTAAAAAGAAAACATGAATGAAAAATGTAGTAAGGTTTTAATCTTGATGTATTCCCATGGTAAAGGCTGAAGACAATGAGTCATCTTTGGACAGGCACTTGAGGATGAGGCTAGGTACACACTAGAGCGTTTTCGTCAAATAATCGGGCAAATCATATGACCGTTTGGTCGTAAGTCGGTTTAGTGTGTACTGTGACACGATGGTCGAAAATCATCAATAAAAGTGTTGATTGTCAGCTCATTTGGTTGGTTGTACTGTTTAATATTTTCTGACCAATCACCAACCGATCATGTAGTGTGTATGCACTCATGCTCACGATCTCCATAGAGTTTACAGAGCTGTGCTCTTTTTAGCCGATGCTAGCGATGAATGTCTCGGTGAATAAATGTAGAGAGTGCTGTAGAAGGAATAATTAATTTGTATGTTCTGAGACAGAATTTTTTGTTTCAGAATCACAGAAGCTAACGAAATTTGTTAGTTCATGTATATAGCTATAACAAGGCGTTTTAATCAGTGTGACAATGTGACGATAATGAATGAATGAATATTGTGCTGTCATTCTCTGAAGACTGATGGGACTTTCAGTCGTAGGTACAATCATTTGAGATAACTCGTTAGTCGGAAAATTCTTTAGTGTGTACCTAGCCTAAGTGAGTAGGGGAGACAAGTATGGCCACAGGTGCAAGCGTGACAGCCCAATCCCCCTCCACCCATCACATCTTCACCCTCAGTAGTGTTCGTTCACGCCTTAGTTCCGCTATAGATTTCTGATTTTAATGAAAACTAAATGAGTGGAACTGAGTTACAAAAACACAGGAACATTAGTGGATGGGGTGAAGAAAGCCAGATTTTAAATTAAAAACGAGTTTGTTTAACCTGACTTGGAAGGTGAAGTGGCTCTACCAGCGTATTAGCCTTGGGCAACCTGTCCAAGTTTATGGTTGATCACGGTTTTGTAAATAGACCCCCTAGTCCTCCGCTACCCACACCCTAAACAATTTACAGACAACAGATATAAGGTTTTGTGTGGGAGGAAAGCTTAAGAAATAAGTGACTTCAGATAAATGGAGCTTCACCTCTGGTGTTAATTGTCGTACAAATGACCACACAAACACTACAGATAAAATGTCCCTGCTTGTAGTATATATAACTATAATTGTCTTATATGTGAGATTTTTACCCTCCATACAAAAACTTGTTGCTGACTTATCCATAGTTCTAGACACAGTTCCTGAAACACTATTCCCATTGCCTTTCTATAACCCTTTATTGTCCGCATCATACGTGCACACTTGTGGTGTCTATATAAATATTAACATACTGTACCTAGAATAAACTCATAGGTACTCTATACTCTTAACAAGCGCTCGCTGCTAGGTCACGCCCATTATGGTAATGAGGGTAGCTCACGTTGGCTCCTGATTGGGGGAAGGCTTGGCAGAGGCGTTTCCCTACAATTGGCAGGTCTGAGGCTCGGCTGGCCGGGCTGTGCAGTAAGGAGCGATGCTGGGAGGCTGAGGATCGCAGTGAATGTGTGGACTGTACCGGGGGGCTCTGTTCCACTGGGCAGGGGGGCTCTCCATGGGGGAGAGCAGGTCCAAGGACATAGAGGAGAGAATGGACAAGCAGATGGCTCGCTGTAAGATAGTGGTGGTCGGGGATACTCAATGTGGCAAAACGGCTCTGCTCCACGTCTTCGCTAAGGACTGCTACCCAGAGGTGGGTCTGTAACCTCATACTATAATACCTGCTCCGGCTACTAGTGACATCACCCAGCAGAATCCGGAGTCGTTCCGGATTCCTATCTGTATAGTAACGTGGTTAGAATGTTCTCTCGCTCTAGTGTATGTCAGTTCTCAGTGTTCTATTATATATTTTGTTAAAAGTACTTTGGAGTTTCCAATGAATTCGTAGTCACTCCGATTTGCTCCGCATTTCACTCTGTGCAAGGGGTTGTGATGATTGGAATTGCGGGTGTCTGTATTCGTTAAGGTTTCTTAGCAATGAGCTTGACTTTACCTAGTTATTCACTTCGTTGTATGTGCCCTGCTAAGATGTGTAACACAACGTTATGCTCGGTGAGAATTAGAAGGATCGGGGTACTTGATTTATAGAGCAACGATATGAGCTAGACACGAAAGGGTTAAATTGTGCGGAGAAAAATTGGTTTGCGGTTGCAAAAGTCTTGGGGATAACAAATTATTTTTATGTGTATATACAATATTCAGTCTGTCTCAAATATATTAGGGACGCTACTTATGTGCATGCAGTAGTAGTGCAGTAGGTGATCACATTACACAGGTTTCTGTTTGTTTTCAATAAATGATCAGGGTTCTATTTTGAAGCTGTTCATTCCTGCTTGCAGAATGCACTAGTTTGTTGTAGTATGTATGTTTATTAAGCCTGTGCCTGTCATTGAGAAGTACATTGTGATTTTTGTTTTGAATCTGATAACTATGTTATATATGGACGAGCTAAGTGTAGGAGACAGTGTTATACATTTATTATATCTGGTATGTTGCGCACAGTTGTTGCTGAATTGATTTTTATGTTGGTAGACAATTGGTGGTATCCTAACTGTTCTTTGTGTAGCTAATAAACTATGAAGGGTTAAATAGTATGCTATTACAGTAAGATTAATTTCAGGCAGCTTGTCTGGATATCCCCTTTTTCGCCCCAAAGTGGAATCATATGTCAGTTTCCAGTGGAGTACAGTCTGATCCTGCGGGGCATTGCTTTGCATTGCAATCTTGCACATATGAAACGTGCGATGGTTATTATATAAAGACATACTGTACAATGCTATAGTGGACATAAATGCAGTATAATACAGAGCAGTACAATTTTACAAGAAGGCAGCGCCATCTCCACAGAGCAATGTGTAGTGAATGAGTGCAGTGCAGGCAGAGAATTCAGTTTTTATACAAGTCCAACAGTGCAGCCCTCTATTCACAAATGCAGTGTATGGGGAAAAGTTCACTGTGTGAGCAATCCTGGATATGTTTTTTTTTTCCTCTTAAGGACATCAACTGCAGTGTGATCCTATACTCCCTGTGAAAGTCTTTCAGAAAGGGTTTTAGGAGAGTGATGTGTTACAGTGTGATGATATAGGAGTAATTATAGTGCAGTTTGAACCTGTGGAGAGTTCATAATATGATGCCACTGACAATAGTAGTGTTGTTGCACAATTGCGCTGTACAGGGAAGTGAATGTTGTACCAAAAAAACAGTATTTGTTCTACATAGTTTACAGAGAGGTTTAATAATTACTGGACCCTGTCTGTTTGGTATAAAGACCAAATGTGTAATTTTAGCTAAAACTGAACCGCGTGCAGTGCACTGGGATCAAATATTAATCACTGTTTAAAAGCACACAATATAAGTAGAAAACAAGTGTAACTAACAGGTTTGTTTCCTAAGGGTACTTCTGTATCTGAGTTGCCTCCTTTAAAGTTACAGCTTTGCTATTTCCCAGCCTTTACTATTTTCCTGGTAATTTTGCCCAGTTCAGACGCTGTTTTTTATCAATACATTGTCTTTCTTTTCACTTCTGTAGAGCAAGGATCAGGCACAAGTATTGCTACTATAATGTATTATTATATATTTATATTTATTTGAATAATATCTGTGAAATGGAGAGTTCTGATGGCATTGATTATTATTGGTGGCTCCTCATGCCATAACTTCAGTGAAGTGATTGCATCTGGACTCCATATGTACAAATATTATTTACAGGGGGATCCAATCATCATCTGATCAGGGTCTACCAAATATTGGCTGTGACGGATAATATATGTGGCGGGGACTATGACATCATCTGACAGATTATGTGGTCACTCTCCAGCTTCTCTCATGTTGCCCTCCAGGACCAAATCCACTAGTAAACGGTTGTGGAGCGCCAAATGACTGTATATTCCCAATTTGTTGACACAAGTGTAGGTGTAAGAACAAGTGTGACACAGATCTGGCTGCTGATGGATCGGACCAAGTGACCAGATAGAGCTGTGTATGACCAGCTTTAATTCCACTTATGATGCACTAACAAGTCACCTTTGTATAATACATATAACTGGTCATTGGAAAGCTGAAACAGAGCTTTCTGCAGTATTTTCCCCACATTTACAAGACCTTCCTATTTATGGAGATTTTCCTCAGTGTGGGGAGGAAGCATGTGGAATTTACAGATTTGTTTCTGCTATTTATGAATGAAAACAGAATTGTATTTAAAAAAAATAACACAATCTAGTATTTACATTTACTTTCTTATATTAGAAAATATTGATCTTTTCTTTGCAACATTCGTATCTGCTGTAAGTTTTATATGTCATTAGTTTCAATTGCTATGAGAGTGATCTTACAGAACATTGAGGTTCTGTAACAAATGGAAGTATTGTGTGATCAGATGTTGTATTACTCTTAGGCTTGGTCACACTTATCCGCAGTTCGTGTGCTTTTGGGATCAATGAAATCTTGTGGGCTTTTCCCTACCATTGCAATCTAAAACTTAAATGATGCAGTTAAAATATTAGAATGCGGCATAACCTATTTGTCTTACGTCAACGTCCGCTACCAGTTCAAAATAGTTTATTGGTAAAAATGAAATGCATGGAAAACACGTCCATCTAAAGAGCATTTTCTAAGTGCGTGAGTGTGAACCGTATCTTAGAATGTACTGTTCTCCATATCCTATCTACCTTTCGGCATTTATTTTATGTATCAAGTAGCTGGTAGTTTTTGTCATCTTGAAGCAGTAATCGCATAAAAAAATGTTTTTTCGTGTGTTTGTTTTTTTCTAACATAAATGACTCTTGCAGGCTATAAAAAATAGTGTGTTGCTGCAGGCTGTTATTAATTTTTTCTAATTTTTCTCGCTTGGTATCATGGACTACCGTGGCAACTACAGTCATATTGCATATGAGGTAGTGAGCAGAGAGGCTTTGAAATGCCATTCTGAACTCTGTTTGCTCTGTGTACTGTATAATCCCTCCCCCCTTCCCCGCCTTCTCATGAGAGAGACTGTGAGCCTGTGTCTGTGTAGCAGCCTGCATTTGTCAGACGTTTTGTTATCTTCAGAGATATTTTGAAAAAGAGATCAAGATATGTAGAAAAACAGCTTAAAATGGCTATCAGATGTATCCTTCAAAGGTACTAAACTTGCTATTTAAACATAACTTATCTATGTGAGATTGCTGTCTTTCCACAATGATATGTCCTCTATCAATAAGAATAAGAGCATTTATAACTATTGTTTGTAATTAATTTACTGTGTACCACTAGATACTTTTACTGTCCTATTTCAGTGAGTTATTATTTAGGATATAAAAATGAAATATTCTTCTTCCATCTACATTCTATTATATCTTTGTCATTCTGTACTGCTTGTTTGTTATGTAATATTTATATTGTATGTACTTGTCGCTTCCTTTGCACTGGCAGTTTCCCTGTAGAGGGCCACATGCAGCCTGTTCTCCAATCTTCCAGCCTCAGCCTTCCCTTTCTTTAAATACAGGTTTCACATTTTTATGTGTTGGGAAAACACTAGTGACCTGCTTGTCAACTGCTGTCACATCATACGCTCTGATTTTGATAGTCAAGTAGGCTATTTTAGGTCTAAATTACTGCAACTCGCACAGTATATGGGTCCAAAATCTGGGATTAAAAAATATCAGCTTGGACAGTCAGTAAATGCAGTTGTAAAGTGACTGCATCAGACTGTGTACTCTGTTCTCATCGGGCTATGTGCTAATGGAGAATATGCATGATCAAGACTTCCTAAGGTGGTCATGCCGAGCGTCTAAAATTGGCCTGCGTATCTGCAGCAGTAGTTAGCAGACAACAATGCAATATGAGTGTGTGTGTGTGTGTGTATGTGTATATATATATATATATATATATATATATATATATATATATATATATTTTATTTACTAGTTGTGATGATTGTACTGGAACTTTCTTGTAACTCCTGTCCCTCTTCCAGCTGGTGTTGGAGTCACTTGCAGCTACTATTGTTTGGGGAGTACCGTCATTGAAAAGTTGTGTGCAAGTTTCAAACCGTTTAAAAAGCATAGCAATATTTGTGTGTGTAAACTTCTGCCTTGATGCATGTTTGGCTGAATGCGTGACTCAGGGGCAAACACAGGATTTTTAAGGGGGGGTTTCCTCCCCCCTCCCCCCCCAAAATAAAAATATAGAGAGAGAGCGCGCAGCAGCTCCATTTTGGCGATGCTGTACTGTACAGCAGCCGCGGCTGCTTGCTGTACTGTACAGCACCGCCGCGGACGCTTCTTAGACAGCACCACGGCTGTACAGTACACTGCTGCAGTGTTTAGCTCCCGTTCTCTGCGGAGGGGAGGGATTTCTGGAGAACCACAAACCCCCCCTGCATGCGCCCCTGGGACTGGCTAGAAGGGGAAGACTTTCGGCCTGCGTTACAATATATGCTTGCTAAACTAGACCTCTCTGTTCTGTCCACACTATGTAGGGCCCTTATTCTGTTTCGTCTACTCTCTTCGCCTTTCATATGATTGATGTATAAGATTGTAACATTTCCTATTACCTGGTGTAATTCTTTCATTCATAATATGTTCATTTAGTGTCGGATGACCAAAACCTACCTCAAAAAGCGGACATAACAAACTGCATTATTTTTCAGAAAGTTATTAAAAAGTGGTGATTCTTATATGTAGGGTTTTGTCTTGTATGGTGATATATTGCATACTTGCCAACTTTTAAATAGTGAAGTCCTGGAGAGTGGGGGTCGCGGGCGTGGTCAATCATGTCATTTTGGCTTCTCCCCCGCGACAGGAACATCATTTCTGTCTCAGGGGCGGGACCAAAATGACGCGATTCACTGCAAATTGCGTCATTTTGGCTAGCAAATTGCAGGATGCGGGAGACTTGCCTGCTCTACCGGGAGTCTGGGAGACCTACCCGGATTTCAGGGGTCTCCTGGACATTCTGGAAGAGTTGGTAAGTATGATATATTGTATGATATATTGTATTGTTCTATATTTCATCTAGAGATAAAAATATGTTCTGTGAAATTAAGTGATCTTTTTACTGAGAGCAAATGGAAAAACAGGTTAATGAACATCAAGGTTGGTAAAATATAACCAAAAGTATAAAATGACATGAGGTAAATGCAAAATTGTGATAATTTTGAACTACTTTTTGATATCGGGTAAAGTAATAATGTATAAGGAAATTATGTGCCAGTATCACATAGACTCATTGAGTTATTTAGCATTGCAAAGCATAAAAAAGGACTAACTTTCCACCTAGGCAAAACCATGTTGCATTGGAGGGGGAGCTAAATTTAAAATGTGCGTAAAGATTTATAGTTGGGGAAGGGCATGTCCTAGATCAACTTTAAATTTCAGTGTAAACATTAAACGATCAAGTATTTGTGTGCTACATGAAAAAGCAGCCAGTATTTAACTTATGTGCAAAATAATAAATTAATTTGCACCCCTTGCATTGTAACATGGTTAGTCCCAGAGAACATTTACTCTTTTTTCTTACCTTGATCTCATTAATGACTCAGGTCCCCCCCTTGACTCCGCCTCTGTAGCTGTTCCCCTCCTTCTGCACTGTGCTTTTTTATCATTACCATTTGGATCACATTATGATGTCACTTTACCCTATTTATACCATCTGAACAAAACCTTGGTCACCTTTCACTTAGCTGCCTTGTTGCATTCCAGCTATGGCTTCTCTATTCTCATTGTGCTTAACAGTATCTGGGTTGATCTTGTATTTAGTGCAAATGCATAATTGTCATTCTATTACTTAATTAATGTATTAGAATTTTGGGTGTACCTTTAGTGCTAAGAGTAGTCGCTTTTTTTTACATGGACTTGTCTACAACTTTTCAGCAGCATTTACCTCCGTGTGCAATGCTGGATTGTGTGGATGTTGTATAAGTAGACCTGTAGACTTATATTTATACTGCAGACTTTGTTATTATAGGCTTAATTGACTTATGTTTTTAATTATTGCCTCATTGGAAAATTCAGATGGTATTGTTAAATTTGAGCCTGTATTCTGCAGTGTTCCCAGTGAGGTGGATATTACCCCACCTGAGTATGGGAACAGCCTGGGTTCACTGGCATTGGAATCAATGATTAGAATGTCCGCTTCTGTTTTCATATATATATTTTTACAAAATATAAAATGATTTATATTTTCTCTCTTATAGTATGTTTCATTTTAAATCCGTTTTATGTTGATATGTTTAGTGCGTATGGGTTAGCTGAAGGACTCCTTTAGGCCATATCTGTGTAATGCTGGGCACATATCATGTAATATGCAGTTGTATGGTGCCCTAATCACCAGATAACGAGGGTGGGCTGGGAAGGAGTCAAGGGATAAATACCTTTAAGCTGGTCCCTCGCTGTTACTTAAAGGGCTGCTGTAATCCTGTAATGTAGTTGCAGTTGGGATGGCCTTGCACAGAAATAGCTTTAGACATATCCCAGCAATGCCTACCTATCTGAACAAGCAAGGAAAGTGATGTGATACAATGTTGATTAGCCCATCAGCTTACTCTAACTCTACATGGGTGATTTACAGCTGATAAAGGGCTTCCAATCTCAGCCCGGCTCCTCTCAGTCCTGGCAGATTCTCATCTTTTCACAGTCACAAAGTCAACCTGCCAGTATTGGTTCCAGCAGGACTGAGTGGAAGCTCCTTATTGGCTCTAATTCATCTATGCCTCTGTCTAGGGATGAGACCTAATCCAGGGCACAGGCTGGTTGAGTGGAGTCATGAGCCTTTGTTACTTTGACTACATAGCTACAGGGGCAGATCGTGGTCTGCAATAGGATAGTGTAGCAAGGTAAGGCAGGAAGGGACTTCAGTCATCTGCTAGGTTCATATGCAGACAACTGTATATTTGACTGCAGGACACTGTGTCACAGAAAATGACTAATTACTCATCACTTCTTGTTGTGTGCACTGGGTATTCCATAATCTGGGACTGAAACAAGAACAGACCAGAGAAAGGGTGATGGGAAACAGTGGTAAAAAACAATAAAAAGTGTGGGACAAATGATAGGCATGTAAGCATTGGTTAGATGACCGTTATGGGGCAGACGATGAAAATGGACGAAGGCGCAGGCAGTGAAGAGAGGGGGTATATATGGTACAAGAGCAAGAAGGGGGGGGGGGCAGGCAAGCATGAAATAATGAGGAGACAGAAGCTAGAAATGGTGAAGGCCAGTGGTTTCCAAACTGCAATCTCAGAGGGTTACCGCGGCCAGGGCCAGTGGTAAGCAGGACGGGGGACTACTTGATAATTATTTTGGCTTAGGGGTGCCTTGAAAATATTATGGAGACCCTAAGGGTGCCTTGAACTGAGAAAGTTTGGGAACCACTGGTGTAGGCAATGAAGTAAGGTTGCAGATAAGAAACATGAAAGAAGTAGCAGAATGGCAGATGTGAGACAGAACAAGGAGAAAGGTGACACATAGGGAGGTGACAATGTGCAGATGAAAGGCAATTGGGGGGGGGGGGGTAGTGAGCGAAGCTGTGACAAATGGGCAGAAGAGAAACTATGAAGACACAGCGATCAGATATGAGGCTGAGCAGACCAGCAGGAATACAGCAAGCAGATAAGATATGATATCACCAGTGTCCGATATGAGACAATGGGCCATGGAGACTATGAGGTTCTGTGTATATTTTATGTGCAGTGATTCTGATTAGGATTGTGCAAAAATTCTCTCTGCTTGCTGCTGTTGTCTATAAGAAACGGGATCGCTAGGTGGGTTTGGGAGCGACCACCGCATACTGTGGGCATAAGAACTGTGCTTTACACTGTGACATCAGGGCTCATTGCATGTTTTATGTATTCTGATCAGAGCATAAAGAACACACACAAAAATAAAGTGTGTGTCTTTTAATTATTTTTATGCTTTAATTTCATTCAATTGACTGAATGGAAAATGTAACATGCTGCACAAAAAATAGGGAAACACAATATACTGTTGCAAAATGAGGACTGGAGACAGGATAAAAAGAGTATAGATAAGAATTTCAGCTGATAGATGAGCCAAGGACACTGCTTGTTTGGCCATTTAGTTGAGCTTGCTTCTTATGCAAAACATTGGCGTCTCCCCACCCGGGCCATCTTAACAACATTATGGGCCCCCGGGCAAAGCAGTGCACCGGGGCCCCTAGATATAGATATATAGATATATACAGATACAGATATAGACATATAGAGATAGATAGATGTACTTGCTCAGTGACCCTTGAAGGGTTTTTTTGCAGTTTTTTTTCTTTTGCAGGATTATTTATTCTCATTAAGAGCCGTGCCTATTGGGCCCCCGGGCAGCTGCCCATCATGCCCAATGGAAAAGATGGCCCTGCTCCCCACTGCATATTGTATCCAGTCTATGCTACAAACTCCCAATTCACTTGAAGATGTGTCAGTCATAGCCGGGTTTATTAATGGTTTCTTAGTGAAGTCACAGGGCCAGTAGAAACAACGAACGTGTTCCCCAGTGTTCAGTCTGGGGCTGGGATACAAGTCCATTCTTCTGAGAAATAATCCTACCTGATGATCATTAATCGTGCAAGTGTTCCAGAAAATAAATACCAGTCTGCCTATAGTAACACAATTCTGGTCATTTTCTGGGGCAGGTGGTCAGAGTTGATGACCTGGGACGTTTTAATAAAAATACTCTTTATAAAATATAAAATCAGGACCACTATTTAATAAACTATGCATTGATCTGAAACCTTTTTATTTTTTATTTAATTTTTTTTTTCTTACAAACTTACCACTGGGTATTACATTGTTTATTATTTAAAGCCCTGTAATGTCTCCGTAACTGCATCCATGCGTCTGAAAATGTTAATAACTTTATTTGAATTAGATACCACATTACTGTACCCACAGTCCTTTGCAACACACAATAGGTAGCTTAAAACCGTATCCCAATAAAAGATTGTAATACGTTTTCATATTCCACTAATTGGTCAGAGGGGATGTATAGCAAGTTTCACTATCATTGCTTATTGTTATTTGCTGCAAATGAGTGTTAGAGGTACTGACCCTACAGTCTCTGGTCTTAAGGCTTGACAGCTCTAATTGCTGCCTACCTTGGTATACATTATAATTTGTTCCCCCTGGTTGCTAAGGACTATTGTCCATGTCCAGCTAGCTGGCTGTAGATGGGCCAACCCTCATTCTTGTTTGAAATGGGAGAGTCTCCTCTTTTAAATGAAGAGTTTCTTGTTTCTGCAGAATATTAATAGGCTGATAAAGTTACTTGTAGAACCTTATCATCAACATCTATTTATATAGCGTCAGCAGATTCCGTAGCGCTCTACAATTGGGAACAAACATTAATAAGACAATACTGGGTAATACATACAGACAGAGAGGTAAGAGAACCCTGCTCGCAAGCTTACAATCTATAGGACAATGGGAGTTAGAAACACAAGGGCATGTGCTACATCATATTGCACAATGGACCAGCTAGAATGCAAAGGTAAAAGTATTGAGTGGGCTGTGTGTGTGGCAATGTTGGTCAGAGGGTTGTGGTCTTGCGTTAGCTGTGTAGAGGATGTATCTAGGGAAATTAAGATGGTGATTGAGGAATATCATAACCTTGTCTGAAGAGGTGAGTTTTCAGAGAACGCTTGAAGGTTTGAAGACTAGAGGAAAGTCTTACTGTGTGAGGGAGGGAATTCCACAAAGTGGGTGCTGTCCGAAAAAAATCCTGTAACCGAGAATGGGAGGATGTGATGAGAGTGGAAGAAAGACGTAGATCTTGTGCAGAACGGAGGTGTCGAGTTGGGAGATATTTTGAGACAAATGAGGAGATGTATGTCGGTGCAATTTTGTTGATGGCCTTGTATGTTAGTAGAAGAATTTTATATTGGATTCGTTGAAATACAGGCAGCCAATGTAGAGACTGACAGAGTGACTCAGCAGAGGAATAACGGTTTGCAAGGAAAATCAATCTAGCCGCTGCGTGCAAAAGATTGTAGGGGTTCAAGTCTGACATTGGGAAGACCAGTAAGGAGGGAATTGCAATAGTCGATGCGGGAGATGATGAGTGCATGAATTAATGTTTTTGCGGTGTCTTTGTGTGAGATATGTGCGTATTCTGGAAATGTTCTTTATATGTATGTAACATGATTTAGATATAGAGTTGATGTGGGGAATAAACGACAGTTGTGAGTCAAGGATTACACCTAGGCAACAAGCTTGCGGGGTGGGATTTATGGTCATGATATCAACAGAAATAGAAATGTCAGGCAGGAGGCAGAAAACTTATGTTTTTGGGTGGGAAAATTATTAATTCAGTTTTTATCCCTTTTTGGCTCCATTATTAGAAAGTTGAAATCTCTTCTGGTGAGCCATGTGACAAATATCCTTTGTACATATGTATTAAAAGAGCCCTAAACACAACAGTGTTTTTACTAACAGAGTGCAAATATGCAAACCCCCCACCCCCCTCCCCAATAGATTCTGTTTGAAGACTCCGCAGGCTATCTGCAATGCTGGTGTTTAAACCAGGATAATAAGATTAAGGAGACTGTTTACACAATTGCCATTTATCTACTTATGCACAAGCTCATTCTCAGTCTCTAGCCTATGTTTTCCCCCTGTAGACTTCAAACAATAGCATTTGCTAAAACATCTGGTCTTAATCTCATTATTATAATGTTTTTTTTTAACTGTAGTGAGAGAGGATTAAAACCCATAATAATTTAGACTTGCTTTTGATATTTGAATTGAAAATACAGTTATCAGGTTCAATAATTAAATATTGAAACATTTGGCTGTAGATTAAATATTTTCTGGCAGCAAATTGCAATTATCAATACTACTATGGTAATCAAATCAGCACAACCCAAGAAACAGTGCATTAAGGTGTTTTTACAAAGCTACATTTGGCGCTGTGTAAAGAAAGGCTCGGCTCTAAAGCTATGGAAAGAAAGATTCCATGGAAATATAGTTGTTGATTTTAATCGACGGCATCTGGGAAAAGTGGTGGGCATACATGCTAACTCTCTAACCTCCATAGGTTTTCTATAATAAAGTAGAGTACTTAAAAATGCATGTGCTGTAACTCATAGCAACCAATCAGATGTTAGCTTTAATTAGCTTGACTGCACTAGCTTGGTATAGATATGATTGCTTGCTGTTGGTTTCAGCACATAATTTTTGCACTACGTTATTAAGCGATCCTCCTGTGGCTTACTTTGAGGCAAGTGCAGGTGGTATAGGTTGGATTGTATATAATATATGCTAATTTAATGTACAAATATATATATATATATATATATATATATATATATATATATATATATATATATATATATATATATATATAGTGACCATAGTTAGACAGAGCTTTAGATATTTGTCACTGTATTTACATTCGTTGTGTACCCGAGCACAAGCTGTTGTTCTCTGGCTAAAGTTCCATTCAATGGAATTGCTGACAGAAAGTCTGTATATAGGTATATTCCTTTCACTATAATCACAATTTTATCTCAAATATCTTCTATTGTGACATGCTGGCAGGTGTATAATATAATTTTGACTGTGGTTGGATAACTCTGAACACAGCTATTGCCCCATTATGAAGGGTATGTATACTTATGCAACCATGGTATTGTAGGTTTTTTTTCCCCCACTTATTTTTTTTTCCCTATAAATTGTCTGTGTTTTTCACTTTTATTTTGTTGGTTGCAAGGTCACATTAAAGTCTGAAAAATGTCTGTCATGATTTATCTTGACTTTCAGGCTTTACATCAGAAAGATCTGCAATTTCAATAGGGCTGTGCAAACTTTTGTATTTGTGAATCTTATTAGTAGCTTGTTTGGGGGAAGATAGGACCTCTCTAAAATACAAGGAAATATTGCACAGAAGAAGTCAATTTTTAGGAGCAATTCTGGCTACCCGATTTTGTTTTTTTCCATGTACTAGTTTTTATTAATGTATCTTCAATGTTCTTACAGGCAAACAGGTCCCTTAATAGCAGAAGAATTTGGTTTATGGGTTATGAATAAGTGAAGACAAGCAAAACAATAAACAACATAGTTTTTAATATTTTATTAAAAAGCGAATGTACCTTAATTAAGAAACTGTTTATTTTCCTATATCTGTTATAATATGTTATTCTGCTGATGGACTTCACATTTTAATTAAAGGACCCCTAAATCTAAAATACATGATATCTTTTGTAAAAGAGCTTCTAACAGCATTTACATGTACATATGTAAAACTATTTAGCGGCTTACCAATACTGGAGATATTTGAGCTAAAGTTCTATGTGTAAAGCTGGGTACACACTACACAGTTTTCATCCAATAATCGGCTCAATCAGCCGACATACGACCGCTCGTTCAAAAGACCGGTCAGTGTGTGTAGTGACACGATGGTCGAAAGTCTGCCCAAATGGACGATTGTCTCCTCATTTGGTTGGTCGTACCGTTTAATATTTTCGTTCCAATCTCGTTTCCGTTGTGTAGTGTGTATAAATTTCCGACCGAACCACAACAGTGACTGTAAAAAGTCGCTAAAGGGACGTCCGCTCTTCCCTTTATCGTCCTAAACAAGGCTAGTGTGTATGCAGTCCATGGACCGAGCGATCAGACCATCGATCGCATGTAAAATCGATTGGCATAAAAAGTTAGTGGAAAATTCTGTAGTGTGTACCCAGCTTTAGGGGAGCTCTTATACTATACACAGTAGACTTCCTGTCTGTAATCGCTTTGAAGGACACTGCAATTAGCCACCTTTTGTAGAAAATGTCTGATAATCGAGAACACTAACCTGCATGCAGGTTCTTTTAAGATATGGAAACTTTTACTTGTATACAGTATAGGTCAATTATTAATTAATAGCTCTTGCATTTTAGGTTTACTGTTTTATCTTTAATAAGGATGACAACTGGAATGGTGGTTTACAAATTAGTGTGGGGAAAATCATTATTACTAATTATGCATTAAGAACCAATTATTTTTCAGATAATCTGTTTTTATTAGTAACAAATACACAGATTACGCTTTGCGCATAACAGAGCTTTTTTAACCTTTTTACATTTACACTAACTGGCAGGTCTGCAGACTATGGTGCATTTGAATACTGCATTCCCTATTAATTAGTTTAATGTTGCATACAAATGAGATGTATTGTTATTATGATATGATCTAGAATAGCTACTAAGCCATATTCAGTGACAGTCTAATTAGTTTGTTGGTAATGCACAATAGTTTGCAGAATAAAGACCGCTATTACCCCAGAGCTCAACTTTATATCAAAGCTAATATTGCATATTTATTACATAACCATATAAGAGAAATTACAGCATTGCAGGGCTTACATATTGCCCTTCCTGAGGATATGATGGCTGTTAAAGTAGAGTTCCTGTGCTGTTTTGCTGATGGTGCATGTTGGGGGACACCCTTCTCTATGTGGAGTACATGCCCACTTGTCAGTAAATCATCATCATCATCACCATTTATTTATATAGCGCCACTGATTCCGCAGCGCTGTACAGAGAACTCACTCACATCAATCCCTGCCCCATTGGAGCTTACAGGCTAAATTCCCTAACATACATACAGACACAGACAGACAGAGAGAGAGAGAGACTAGGGTCAATTTTGTTAGCAGCCAATTAAACTACCAGTATGTTTTTGGAGTGTGGGAGAAAACTGGAGCAGCCGTAGGAATCCCACGCAAACACTGGGAGAACATACAAACTGCTCACAGATAAGGCCATGGTTGGGAATTAAAATGAAATGACCCCAGTACTGTGTGGCAGAAGTGCTAACCACTTAGCCACCGTGCTGCCCCAGTAAATGAAATGTATTTTACTTTATTTTTACATTTTATTGTAATAAAACACACATTGATCCTTTGGAAGCATTCTCTGTTTCTGTGTTCATCCAGAGCACAGAAACATCTTTATTGTAACTATATCTGCAAATTAATAGTGTAAATTAGCTTTACTTATCCCACAGGAATAGTCCACATTCATCTACAGAACGTGTTAACGTAATCATTTCCTTTTCAATCCCATGGGAGCTCGTTTTTTTTACTCTAGAAGATGAGTTATGGAGGAATGCCTGCGATTGAATTATCATTCACTCATATCACACTGAAATAAGAAATTTTAATGGTGTAAATTAGAAGTTATGCAGGAAAATTGCTGGCATAGTTGAAACCTATGAGCAGACCGTAGCTAGGGCTGTGCGATAGTGGCGGCCACCCAGGGCGTAACGCTGAAGGGGGGCGCAGTTAATGAATATTTTAGGTTCACTTGGTTAAAATTGAGGGTTATGGGGGTGGCATTTTTCTTTCTCGCCCCAGGCGCTAAAATTGTAAGTTACGGCTCTGCCTATGAGAGAAATAAAGAGTGGTCACATGGGGATTGGGGACAAATGCTTTGTGTGTGTTATGGAATGCAACGGCTTTGGAACTTTCAGGAAAATAATCGGTAAATGCAACCTGCATGATTAATCAGGTGAATGGCTCCTTGTTTTGTAATCCACAACAACCAGATATTTACTTTAACCAGTCAGTCTGTTTATTAGCAGTCTTTATTTTGTGGCAGTTGGCTACATACATGAAGCTATTTGGGCTTTTTTGTTTACTCCTGGATTTGTAAATCAAAGTTTTGACACATTAATACAACATACAATACACATTGTAAACTGGTGCTAGAGAGGGATAATAGCTCAGTCTGATTATTATTTGATTGCTCATGATTAGGATTATTATTATTCACGGCATCTATAATATAAAAGCCTAGCGGCGTGTGTTAGTGTGTGTGTGGGAAAAAAAACAACAAGCTGCAGCGCCACCTGCTGGGCAGAGTTATACACTGACCTACTAAATTCTTAGCATTATCTAATATATAAAAGTAAAAGCCTAGCGGCGTGTGTTAGTGTGTTAGTGTGTGTGTGTAAAAAACTATTTTCTCAGAAAGGGCTCATCCAATTGACCTGATATTTGGTATACTGACATTATTTGACAAAAAAATTAGAATAGTGAAGTCAGTTAACTTCCATCATCCCGCCTTCCCCCCGTGGGAGGGGTAGTAAAGGCTAAATTTACGAGTTGAGGGGTCAAACTCATTTTCATGAGGTAATTTTACCTCATGAACACACATTAAAAAGGGCGCTTGCGTCGGGAAGTAACGCTCTTCCCCTGAGGAGGCTTGGGCTAGGCCCAAATGCATGACAAGAACCTTTTTAAGACCTTAAATAGCTTGATTTGACTAGAATGCATGAGTATCATGCACGGGTTAACTTGTTTATTTATATAATGCCAACATACTCCTTGGCACTTTACAATTGGAAACAATGTTCCATTAATCATCAAATTACCTGATCTATGGAGCAAAATGCTAGGCTGGATGACAAAGCACTGTTCTGGCCTTGTCGCCCCTGACCTCACACCATTTAGAGTATGGTCACTTGCAATTTGGGTTTGCCAAATTACTATCTGAAGTAGGCTCATGTGAGACCGGCATTAATGTCCATTTATTTGGTTTGATAACGGACAAAATCTTGTGGGGCTGATTACATCCGGCTAAATCTAAGCTGGATACACAGGTGAGATATCTGGTAACTGGCTTGAAATCACATTGTGTGTCTGCAAAACCTCTCTGATAATAATGTAGTTAATTATCGGGCCAATTTGTAAATGCTGTCCAAAGACGACCAATATCCACTTGCGATCTATTAGATCAGACTAGCACCTAAGAGACAATGGAGCTTACAGATGGTCTCAGATAGGCCAGGCTAGCAGGGTGTTTTTACCTATTGGACCTACTGTTGTTCACCTGGAGGGCATAATCCTACTTCATAAAGGGACTGAACACATTCAGATGACTTTATCTGGTTGGGGTTGTACAATTTCGCCCATAAATGTATTTCTTTCATTGGACCTGATTCATTAAGGGAAGTAAAGCAAAAAAAAAAGAGTAAGTTTTCTCCTAAACAAACCATGTTACAATGCAAGGGGTGTAAATTAGTTTATTATTTTGCACATAAGAAAAATACTGAATGCTTTTTCATGTAGCACACAAATACTTGATGGTGTTATTTTTACAGTGAAATTTGAATTTGATCTAGGATGTGCCCTACCTCAACTATAAATCAGCCATCACATTTTAAATTTACCTCCTCCTCCAATGCAACATGGTATTGCCCAGGTGCAAAGTTACTCCTTTTTTTTTTTTGCTTTACTTTCCTTAATGAATCTGGCCCATTACCTTCATTTTCTTTCTAGCTTCCTTCTGTGCTATTCAGTAATATATTTAAAATCATCAGACAGAGTACACGATTCTATAAATGCCAAAGCTGCATCTTTATATTTTGTATCTGCTTCATTTGGAGCGTCTCATATTCACTTCAGGGATAATTTTTAATTTAGGTTGTGTTAATTTGGAATGTTTAATGCTTTATATTAGCTGTATTTTACATGTTCCATTAGGCAGATGTCTTAAAATAAAATGGAAAGGAGGCCATTATGGTGACATAGTTTGTTGACCTGTTATGCTTTTGGGGTTTGGAATGTTGGGGAAACTGCAAAATATGTTTAAAAATGGTCAATACTGAAAAAAATCTAATGATGTTAACAACATCCCAGTCATTTTAATATGATATGATCATTACTTTCCCCCCATGATATGACATGGGCTGTGGGGTGCGTCTTATGCAGGCACTTTAACAATGTATTGCTTAATTGTGCTTTGTACAGGTGACCATGTAAGTTATATCTGTACAGGCGATGAGCACATGTTGTGGTTCACGACTGCCTCCCCGTTTGATGCACTCTGTCATTCTCAGAGCACACCTTATAACTACCTCCCCGAGGATTGAATAAGATTGTCAGGAGGGTTTTGGGAAGAGATATTGGGCACAGAAAAAGAAAGCTACTCTCTAGGCAAGATACACTTACAGAAGCTAGGGAAATCCCTGAACATTTGTATTGCAATACATGCATCTTTTATATAGACTAAATACATAGATAAAATAAAGAGGGTCGGTGCTTTTACTTTTCTACCTCCATGAGGTGTGTCCATATTTGTCATCCATTTCATCCTCAAAACTGATTTTCAGCCTCCTTTCACTATAATTCCTATACGGAGTAATGTGCACTAGGGAGGAAAATCCACCAGCACTCTGCTATGAACTAGTAAAGAAGATACTTTTCTACTTGTACAGATGTAAAAATGCAGAGTTCTCAGTTACACATATTTGCCAATGCATGATAAGGCACCTGTCCCATCAAGGTGCTTCTGCTAATAGGGATGTCCTAGACAATGAGAGTCCCTATTTTGGGGATTTTTCTCTGTTGTTTTTTGCATAGCCCCACCCTTTCAAGCACCTGCTGTGAACCTATAAATTCATTGAGCAACTTTCCTTCCTATATTGCTTGTTTGAGAGGCATGTTGGTATCAGTGTTGTATGGGAAGTGCTGGTGTTGTATTGCCATTTGGAGGAGTTTGGGGTACCTCTTGGAAAGTTAGCTCTCAATTAAAAACATATATATATGTAACCCTTGCCTTTCTGGGTAACCTCACACTTTCAAGCACCTGCTGTGAACCTATACATTGAATATCAACTTCCACTTCTGTAATGTGTACTAGTGTATTTTTGAGCAAACACTCTGCTTACGCTAAAGGTGTAGTGAATGCAAAATTCATGCTACGCAATATAACAGACTGACAGGTTGTCTCCTCTGGTGTGTGTGTGTGTGTGTGATTTGATAGTCGTCATTTACCCGATTAAACACATCACTGCAACTGCATGGTAACTGTTATCCAAGGTTTCCTTTCTGGGGTCTTTGAAAAGTGTGTTTTGGAAATAAGAAGGCTAACTGTGCGGCTTGTGAAACTGTACACCCATAACGTTTACAATGCACAAAAAACGTTTTACGGATGTGTCCACATTTTAGAGCTGTGTGTCTGTGATGTTCTGGCTAACAAACAATCCTGTTTAATCTATTTCTATTCTAGAACTATGTCCCCACCGTTTTTGAGAACTACACGGCCAGTTTCGAGATAGACAAGCAGAGGATTGAGCTCAACATGTGGGATACATCTGGTAAGTCTCTGCTTCTGCTCTGTGTCGGTATACTGTCTGGGAGTTGTACAGCATGGAAAAATAATCATCATTTTTATGTGTTCCATCCAAATAAAATTGCATTAAAGAATCACATAAAATGCAAGTTTAAGAAACAGCTACTTGTAATATTCACAAGTATGTATGTACAGTTTTCAGGAGCTTGTCAGAACTAAAGATGTTTTTTGGTAAGGCTGTGATTTATTATTATGTTCCTCAGATTTGAAGGACATTATAGGAAACGTGAATCATCGAGTGTTTTAGTTCTGAGTGGTTCTCTAATATCTTCAGTTCTGGTCTCGCCCGCATTTGCCAGAGCACTTTTAAACAGTGCTTGGTTAGTATCAGACAAGCTGTGTTAAAACTCCCCGTCTTCTAGTTTTTGACATCTGCGCAAAAACCATTAGAGCACAGACAGGGAAATGTTATCCCGAACTCCAGGGCTTGGGCATGGAACTGCCCTTTTAAATATTGTCAGAACATATATCATATTTGCTGTTTCTTAGAACAATAGCCTTAAAAAGCTGCAATCCTACATACACTTTTTTAAATGGCAATTGTGTACAGATTTCTCAGCTGGAATGCATTTGCATTTCGGCACTCAAGCGCGTTCCTGAGAGGAGGGTCACCTGATCTATCATGTACATAGTGGAAGTGGAGTATGGGGGGGGGGGGGGGGGGGGAGTTGTGCTGTATATTAGCATCCTGAAAACAGGGACTTTCCAAAGCCTCTCTGTCCACACATTCTATGTCATGTGACTAACAGCTTGTAGGATAAAAAGAACAACTCCGGAATTAACTATATTAAAAGCAATGTGCATAATTTTTTCACAGGATGGCAGCTTTAATTAGTGTATTGTTTCGCTGCATATATTTGTAAAACTCTCCAACATTATGAAATTATGCTATCCAGTTAACGTTATTTGTAATGGGATTTCTTCTGTCTGCTGCCCCCCTAGCCTGTTGTCGTAACAGTCCAAGTTTTATTGAAATAGTCCAAAAAGTGGCATAACCAATGAAGATTGGGGTATGGATTAAGCAAATTGGAGGCATGGTTAAGCTCATTGTGAGAGGAAGGGGTGTTCACACTGGGGCTGTGCCTATTTTGTCTTGATTTTGTATTTTTTCCTCCCTCTAAATGTGAGGAGGTATTATCAATTGTCTCAAGACAGGCTGCCCCCCTAACTGCTATATATTGCTGTCCATGTAAAATATTTCTTTGGGCAGGTGGGGGGCTGTCCTTTTGGAATGTTAGTGGTCTTAAAAAGTCTGTGTTGATCTCACCTAATGCATTGGAAACCTTTTCATAGAAACAGTGAACACGGGTAAATCGGCATGCAGTATTCTGTTCCAGCTTTACGAGCACTGTTTATCTTAGCATGTCAGGCACTTTTTGGGCCTGTTTATTTATTGGCCAAAAATATTTTCCATTCTTCCCACACACGCAGTAATAATTTATCCATCCCCAGATATAGGGACATTTTTCTTGTAAATACAGATTTATATTATGCCTATAAAATATATTTTTGGTTCTTAATAAATTTTAAGTTGGTGTATCCCATATTAAAAGAATTTAGAAATGAATACAATATTTTGTTTGCTAATATAGCATACATTTTAGCTTTGACACATCTAGGGCACAGACCCTACCCATCTGCTCAATATAAATGTTACATGGCAGCGTAAATCACTTTTAATGCTAGTAAGTTCAACCAGCGATTATATATACACTTATTGGCATTTAGAAGCTGTCATATTGTATAGTAATGATTGTGTTTTATACCAAAAGTAACGTCATTATAATACCCTGTTAGTTTAATGACAGAGGAGTCTATCATGACACGTCTTTATAGCCTACTTCATCTTAAAGCGCGGTCTTAACTGGAATTATTACTTTTTTGCTTAAGAAAAAAAAAAGAAAAAAAGGAAATCTTTTTCTAATAGTACATAAATGACACATGTTGTGATGTGTTGCTGTTTTTTTGTAAAAATAACTGCATTTATTTTACTCCAAAGTGCTTTTAATAATAGTATGTGGTAGAATTATATTGCAAAACAACTGCCGTGATGCACTTACATGTGACATTTATATACATTTAGTGCATAAAAATAAATATTATTTCTATTGAGCAGTAAACTATAATTCTAATTTTACTTTATATGCGCTTTGATGGTACACACCAGGATTTGAATTACACCTTTCAACCCCCATCTCAAATTGATTTAATACTGAAGCATCAACTGATCACTCCATTCAGAACTAAAAATGTAGTAGTAACACTACTAGGAATTTTAAATACATGATTGCGCCCATCTGGGGAAAGGAGGATTGGGGGAGCAGAGGTACATATTTCTTGGGTTTTGTCTTATTGGTTGGGAGCTAGGTGCAGGAAAGTACTTTACTCCGGGAGGAGAGATCTCGCTGGCAATTCCTGGGGGTGTGGCCAAGCGGGCTGCATAATTTGGCCCCGCCCTCTAACCTGCCATCCAGATTTTAGCTTATTACAGCAGGGGGTGGGGCCACAATGATGTGAGATCGCATCGCTGAGCCCCGCCCCCTGCAACTTAACTAACTGCGACAAGGATCCAGGAGTTTGCCTTACCCTACCGGAAGTCCGGGAGGACTCCCAGAAATTCGGTAGTCTCCCAGACACTCCGGGAGTGTAGGCAACTATGGTTCACATTTCTGATTTCACAGTCAGACACAACCCCCTTTTCTCTCTGCAAAACTACCTTATATTAAAAATTGCTAATTGGCCTGTAATTTTGCACCAGCCAGGTGTATTTTATACGTGAAATCCCATTGCAACTGTAATATAACATTAAAATGTACAAATGGGACATATGACATAAAGATTGTCACTTAATTTTTTTATTGAAGATACAGAAGGGGCCACAAAAATGAGTATTTTAGATGTAAATGTTTTAATTAACGGGGTGGTCTGAAAAGTGGTAGTAGGCAGAGCTTTTGTACTGGGGTACTTTCCTCAAATGGAAAAAGTGGACACATAGGACCATTTGTGCATAATTTAGTTTGTTATGCTTCCGCGTATTCTGTGGCTAGTAAAGGATCATAACTGGCTTGTAGCATTTCTTGTTCTATAGATATTACTTTCTGATATTGCTTAAGTGATGATTTGGCCCTAGTGACACCGGTCCTTTATAACCTATGGATTTTATTTAATTTTAGCTTGACTCGGAATGCCTTGAGACAGATGACACCCATGTTAAAATATGCAAAGGATGGAGAATTGTTGTGCCAAATGCTATATAGCCCAGTGCTTTCCTGATTTATAGACATAAAGTAATATAAATAGAGTATATTCTGACTCTGTTTCTGACTTATGTAGCTAAAGTAAACGCAGCCTTCGTGCACAGATGGCTGAATGGAAAACTTTAGCCCTGGGGGTGAGAATAGGAAGATTTTAAAGGAAAAAATACAGGTGACCCAGCCAAAGGTAGCCACTATGGGAGCGGTTATAGGATTGTATTATCTGCTCTGTCATATATCCCGACAGTGTGAGAGATGCTGCCAATAGGGATTTGTGGGAGGTGAATTCTCAAAACCACTCCCAACCAGAATTGTAACACAAAAGCTTCCAAAGGTGCAAAATAGAGGAAGATGGCGTGTATACCATTTAATAGATAGTAATGCAAATGGTATATGAGACACACCTATAAACCGGTGTAGAAGACACTGAGTTCGAAAACACACTCTTTTAAATAAACAAAACATCAGAATTACAAAGTGACTCAACTGTAGTTTTGAAAACAATGAATCACTTGTAGTATTCAAATGTAAACCATGAGTTATGTTAAAAGGCAAATGTTTAGCAAAGAAGTTATGCCTGTCACATCAAACTTTGCCTATACATACACAAGGCAAAAATGTCCTTAGTCCATAGAGTACACTTTGCTATTTAGGGAAAACTTTAAATGTTTATTCAGCACACTATTTTCCAAAATGGTATAGGTGTTGGTAAGGAGCGATATTCCACAGTGTGCCGCACACAATCGTATAACGCTGTTAACTGTTCCAATATTCAACAGATGGTGGCAATGTTTGTAGATGTAGTAGGTTGTATCACTCACGCAGCGTCCTTGTGGGGACACTGGGCCTGAGTTATAAAGGAGAGCAAACCAAAAAAAAGAGTAAGTTTGCTTCTGGACTTAACCATGTTACAATGCAAGGGGTGCAAATTAGTTTATTATTTTGCACTTAAGGAAAATACTGGCTGTTTTTTCATGTAGCGCACAAATACTTGATTACTTTATTTTTACACTGAAATTTAAATTTGATCTAGGACATGCCCTACCCCAACTATAAATCTGCCCCACATTTTAAATTTACCTCCCCCTCCAATACAACATGGTGCCCAGGTGAAAAGTTGCTCCTTTTTATGCATTGCTCCCCATAATGACTCAGGCCCACTATGTACAGTCTTCTACTCCTTCTACATCAGTGTTATGGGGAAAGGGAGGGCTGAGCCATTCCTCTGGAGTTAAACTTCAGTGCAAGCAGCTACAGTAATGGACTAATTGCCTGAACTCCCAACAAATGATACACCCCTTAAGGCAGCGGAGGCTCTCTGTTCCATTTCAATTTCTCTGCATATAGCGGAGTGAACGGATGCTGCTGATGGACGTCCTTTGTGCAGTCAGAATGGGTGATGCAACAGTAAGAAGTCTTGGTCCTGGACTTACGCGTTTCTCCCCTGTGGAAAGCTGGGCTTCTCCAGGGAATAGTGTAGGTATATCAATGTAGTAATCAGCTGGTCTTAAATAACGATGGGATCGTTGAAAGACTGCACACATTCCTACTATTGGCTCAATTCACCCAAGAAGGATGTCCCTCAAAAAAAGATTGTTCAAACATCCATTAGTGTGAATAACAGTAAAGGTGGTAGTGAATGTTAGTAAATATGGGTTATAAGTAGGGAAGGGCTGGCAAATTTTAGTCTGGGAGGCAAGACTCGACTCAGCAGCCTATTAGGAACATTTTAAAGGGAAGAAAATGCAGTTGACCTAGGCCATGGTAGCCCAGTATGGGACCACCCTGGGGGGCAGATCCCTCCAGCCCAGCCTGCCCCTGGTTATAAGATCATAATGCTCAATATTGTACAAGCCAAGAATAAATAGACTTTATATAAGCAGAGACAGGCTTGGGCTCAAAGATAAAGTGGTGACACATGTACGGAGTAATTCAGTACAAGTCTGTGAATTGGCAGAAAATAAGTCCTTGAAAGATATTTGTTTAATAAGCAAAATGAGAACGTTATGAAGAATTGTGAAGCCTGATAGAAAAATCAAAGTTGTAAGAGAGTTATAAGAAAACCACTCAAGGGAAAGAGCCAGGGTTAGTATTCAAGAAACGTGCCAAGATCAATGTCAATATTCAGACCTGTGGGGGACATTGTGTTCAGGTTATAGATCCATTTGGCGGCTTCTTCGGGGATAACCTCCTTGTACCACCCCCCCCCCCCCCCCCACTTCCCTACCACCAACGCCCTCCAAGATTTTTTAATTAAATTTGTAGGTATTAAATAGTTACAGTGTGGTCGGGCTGTGCAGACACACTTTGCGCCTCATATTGATGTTACGTAAGTGCTCAGATATTCTTGTTACACTATGGAAACGGCCTGTGGGGGCAGATGCCTCCCAGCACAGCCAGGTCCTGGGTATGAACATGGATATCTCTGTCCTATATCTCTTTCGAGCAGTGTGGCCCTGTGCTTTATATGTTTTTATCGCTGCAGTATAGGTAATCACAGGGGTGGGAAACCGTGCTTGTGACATCTGCACACGGTGGGGGCAGTTATTTTGCTTAGGCTCCCTCATTTGTGTTTAGGCATACCTCCCAACATTTATCCAGGCGAAATCTGGACCACACAGATCACGCTCCTAATTTACATAAACCTGCCCCAATCAATCCCACATCTGCACTTTCTGACAATGCCTCACCTTTTTCCCCCGGAAACCCCCCTCATTCCAAAGTCGGCGATTCGACTGTCCTGCTGAATTCAGAGCAATCGGGATGTATGATCGGTGACAGGTGAACTTTTCATAGCCAATCTTTTAATTATTTCTTACCTAGTGAGGATTGTACACAGGGCCGGATTAAAGGAATGGAGGCCCCAGGGCTAAGGGGGCCCCCATTCCCCCGTGAGGCCCCCCCTCCCCCATTAGCAGACTGGCCCCAGGCCCCAGACGAGTGAGGAGATCTCGTGACACTCTCGCAAGACCTCCTCAGTAAGGAGATTACTGAGAGCCGGAGAAGGAGGACTGCAGTGACAGGCTCAGCATTGATCGGGCCGGGAGCGCCCCCACCCCTGTCCCGATCAATAATTCTGCTGAGCTCTGTCAAGGGCCCCCTGGATGCCCGAGGCCCCTGGGCTGTAGCCCAGTTAGACCTCGGGTTAATCCGGCCCTGATTGTACACTAGTAATCCTTTCTTACGTTTTATTTTTGATATTCAGTTCATAGAAATAAATTTAAAAAAAAGTCCTAAAAATTTAACATTAAAATTCCTGATCTCAGCTAGGCAACTGAAATGAGGGAGTAAGCATTTAAGCATAAATTGGTTGTATTGAGCAAGCATGAAAATTTAAGGAAACAAAGGCATTCTTTACTCAGGCTAATATAAAGCAGATGTTGACTATGGAGTCATTTCTGTCTGTTTTTCAGTATGAGCCCTAAGCTGGAAAGGGAAAAAACCTGCTAATAATTCACATTACTGCTGAAAAATTTCCCATTTTCAGAAATTGGCTTTAGCGATGCTACTTTTCCCCCAATGCAGCTATGAAATATCTGCTATAAGATTATAGCTATGCTGGTCTAATTGAATACAGAAAGGGAAAATATTCTGCTTTTTATATATCTTACTATTAAAGCCAAGAACCCTAATAAACTTCTATTAAATATCTTCTTTTCAAGAGGTGACTTCTAAATATTATTTTATGTAGATCACCTTGGTTCAGGTAAGGTTATCCTTATAATCCTGTCCTTCACTTGTCCAACAAACTCTTATTTGTTTTTAAATACGCCCTGTGTTATTCTCACCTTACACGTACTTTGCCGCTGTCCCTATAAGGCTATGTTAACAGGTGATTGACGCTTCGAGCAGCATTCTAGTTCACTAAAGCCACCCTCTGCTACTGTTGCATTAATAAGAGAAATGACAATATAATTACCAAATCATTTCCATTTCAAATCTGTTTGTTAGACAAGTCGCATCTCATTTGTAGGCAGCCACAGAGGGGGCCTTTGTTTACAGACTGCGCTGTTGTGATTAAAACCCATTATTTATTGTATAACATTAACATTTTCATTACTTAATTAGAAGAATAAGGGACATTATCATAAATAATGATGGTGATAGGCACTGAACTAGTTCCTCCTCTTAATTAAGAATGAAAAATGTATTTGTATATAAACCAGGCCAAATGAGAACACTAGATGCTAGTTGGACTAGCTAAGCATTGCAATAAAAATACTTTAGATTACTTTCACTTTTATTTATCTTGGCGTTCACTGGATGGATCGTAACCCTCCCTAATAGCAAATTAGTTGAAAACACCTTGTCATGTGACCTTGTGCTTCCTGATGTGAATAACCCACCTTACTCCTTGTCATGTGACCCTGTACTTCACAATGTAGATATCCCGCCTTACTCATTGTCATGTGACCCTGTTCTTCATAACTCTGATTTCGACCCAAGGGTCATAATCAAGCACACTATCTAATCTCTGTCTTGTCAACAGAGTTGTGTAAATAATGCATTACAGAGCCAAATAATATGTAACCGATAAAACTATCTTTGTGCAGTTGTGTAATAAAAATACTTTATATTACTTTCACTTTTATTTTAACATTGTCCCCTAAGAGCTCTTGATCGTAAAAGGTCATATACTATTCACTCAAACCAATATAAGCGTACCAAAAGTAAGCTTGATGTGGGACATACACATTTTTATTGGCGGGCCTAATCTGAGACTGTTATATGTGAAAAAAAAGAATACAGAATCGTCATCTCTACAGTGCATTCATACGTCAGATAAACTTCATTTTCTTTTGCTGTTTGGTACGAGGCCGTATTGCACCACTTTAATTTTAATTCCTGATGGTAAATTTTGATACTCTATATGTGACTCTTTTTTGTTTTCTGTTTTAGGGGTATAAAATAGCTCAAAACTACTGGGCTTTCACACTGTATTTCTAATTTGTCCTTCCCAGATCTGTGCATCAAAGTTTCCAGTTTCTAAGGAAATATTTTAAAAATTTAACTTTTTTATAGAGCTGTCAATTTATCACCATATTATGGCAATTCCTGTAATTGCCACTATTCACTAAGTAAATAGTAATAATAGCCTTGTATATAAATCACATGACTTTACTATTTAAATTGTTTAATACTTTAAAACTTTAGATATTAAAAATGCTTAATTCCAAGAATAAAGAAAAAAAAAATGTAAGAACACTTTTTAATGATAAGTACCAGCTCATACATCACATATCTGCAGAGAGTTTCCTGGTGAAGCCAAAAAAATCAACCGCATTCTGTGTAGGATTTCACCTGTGTAATGCAAACACACATTAACAAATGACAACATGCCAAGAAATTAAATTCATGGAGGATAATAACTTATGCCCTTATGTTTTATTGAATATTTATTGCCAAATATAGGGAAATAAACACAAAGCTCATATTGCATTACTCAATAGAGGGGAAAAACATGGTTAAAATAATTATTTTACTGGTGTGAACTCTGCAATAACATCAGGACATAAATGGGGATTTTTCAGAATTACTAGCATAGCGTGCTTGTCTGTTAGTCATGCATAACTGTGTGCCCGGGTATTCCACAATTACTCTTTAACTATGCCAAACAGGAATAGTGGATTAATTTTCTCCCTGTATGGTGGATTATTGTGCTGCAATATGTATCTACTGAGTGAATAGCAGACGAGAGAGAGCTGCCACATCTGCTTCTTCTCAGTCTGTCTTGGGACCCAGACTGGCCTTTATGCCGGCCTTACAGGCTGTAATACTGCCCCCAGCCATGGCCAGTTCTCTTTCTATGTGGCCATATCTGGCGGGGTGAGAGGATTGGTCCCTGTGCTGCAGCTGTATGGTAATGTAGTGACCAGCTGGTGTATGCACTATGCTCTCACTCCCATCTTACCATGCACATAGTATACAGCTACTAAAGTCACACTAATAAAATACATTCCTATTTATCATATATTTAACCTTGCTGCAGACCTCTCGCTACACTGCACATGGCTGTGAAATGAGTATGTGACATGTTAGACACATACACCATACAGCATTATATACACACAGTGTATGTCACACTGCACCAGTCAGCGTTGTATCCACACAGTATAGGTCACACTGCACCAGGCAGCGTTGTATCCACACAGTATAGGTCACACTGCACCAGGCAGCGTTGTATCCACGCAGTATAGGTCACACTGCACCAGGCAGCGTTGTATCCATGCAGTATAGGTCACACTGCACCAGTCAGCGTTGTATCCATGCAGTATAGGTCACACTGCACCAGTCAGCGTTGTATCCACACAGTATAGGTCACACTGCACCAGTCAGCGTTGTATCCACACAGTATAGGTCACACTGCACCAGGCAGCGTTGTATCCACGCAGTATAGGTCACACTGCACCAGGCAGCGTTGTATCCACGCAGTATAGGTCACACTGCACCAGGCAGCGTTGTATCCACGCAGTATAGGTCACACTGCACCAGGCAGCGTTGTATCCACGCAGTATAGGTCACACTGCACCAGGCAGCGTTGTATCCACGCAGTATAGGTCACACTGCACCAGGCAGCGTTGTATCCACGCAGTATAGGTCACACTGCACCAGGCAGCGTTGTATCCACGCAGTATAGGTCACACTGCACCAGGCAGCGTTGTATCCACGCAGTATAGGTCACACTGCACCAGGCAGCGTTGTATCCACGCAGTATAGGTCACACTGCACCAGGCAGCGTTGTATCCACCCAGTATAGGTCACACTGCACCAGGCAGCGTTGTATCCACCCAGTATAGGTCACACTGCACCAGGCAGCGTTGTATCCACGCAGTATAGGTCACACTGCACCAGGCTGTGTGACACGTTGATGCACACATCCCATCTTAACTGACCACTTTAGCCAAAATCTCACTATTCAAGATCCCTGGTGTATTTATTTTAAAAGCCATATAATTACAGGCAAATTAAGAAACTATTAAGATATAGCACAGACAGACTAAATACCTGCATATATTTTGTGTTAAGATTCTCCTTTCTTTGAAAATATTAGAGGAGGATAATGAGGGAATTTCTCTACACAACGCTGCCCGCTAACTGCTAATGATCCCGTTTTTATAGCGGCAGTTAAGCTGTACAATGCCTGTGTTAATTGCTCTTCAGTGTTCTCGCTTCAGGGCGGCTTATTATATTGTATGTTTTCATCTTGACATTATTGCAAAGGGTTTTTTGGGGCAGATTAATTACATATGTGGGGTTTGGTGACTGTATGGTTAGCCATGATCGCCTCAGCTTGTGAGATCCCAAAGAGTTGATACGCACACTTTTTTTTTCAAAAACACATAAAACCCCAGCACATCAGTGTTTACTGAACCAATATCATTGAGAATTCAGCCTATCAATTTACTAGGAACCGGTCCTCATGAATATTTGGTCTTGAAATTCTTCATAAATGTTAGACTCCTGGGGATATATTTACTAAACTGCGGGTTTGAAAAAGTGGAGATATTGCCTATGGCAACCAATCAGATTCTAGCTTTCATTTACTTAGTACATTCTACAAAATGACAGGTAGAATCTGATTGGTTGCTATAGGCAACATCTTCACTTTTTCAAACCCACAGTTTAGTAAATATACCCCCTAGAGTATTTATAGACTGCATTCTCATGTATTTTGCCACATTCATTCCACAATATGGTTGTTTCCTCAGTGTGTTCACGTTTCAACAGCCCATTCTCCTTTAATGGTGTCCTCCCAATGATTTCTTTGTTGGGGTCACCCATCCATGCCAATGGGTTCCACCCAATTACCTACTTGCATACATGGACATGATAGCCATATATAGAATTTTGTGCTGTAGATGGATGGTTTGTAACTAATGCAGAACTTGATTGGCCAATGGTCTTAACCAATCAGTTATAGTATTAGTTATAAACATCTAGCCTGGATAGGTTTAAATGATCTGCCCAGAGTTGGCTGCTGTGAGAAGTATACTTTGCCCCTTCTCTGCCCTTTTCTAAGTATGGTATGTTCAACCTCGTTTATTTTGTACATAATTATTACAGCTATTTCTCACGGCACAAGCAAATGCTCAAGAAGTACTTATCCGAATGAGCCCTTAAACATAAGAATAGAGGATTCTTGCATGGAGGTTTTTTCTTCAGTCTAGCTTCTGTTTATTTCCATTTTTTGGGAAAACACAATGGTAGTTCCCTCAAATCTCCTCAGCAATATTACAAAGCCCTAAAAAATCTCCGACCGATGATGATTACAGATTGAACAGATTCCTTACTCTACTAATGTCTCGCTGATATATTATTCAAGGACTCCTAATTACCACCTGCGTTAATTGATTATTGGTTCAATAGCCTTCTGTCTGTGTATTCTGTTTATTGATTTTTAAGTAACATTAACTACTGTGTTACTCTTTCTGTAACTCCTTCCATGCTGGAATGTGGACCTTTTCTGTCATTTCATTAAGTTCTAAAAAAAAAAAAAAAATGTGGTTTATGACTCGGCTGTTTCACTTTGCATATTTGAAGTAAATATTTTTGAAAATTTCAATATCTATTTGAAAGGCAAAGCTCATTGTGTTTTTCCTTTTTGTTATTTTAATGAAAGCAGACGTTTATAACCCTCTACAGTTTTCTCATACAATGTGCCTGGTCTGTTGTAAAGTGCATGTTTGGGGCAATATAAAAACTAACATTATAGTTTTTATCAGTCTGGTGCGTTTTCTGTCACCTTATCATTTGCATTCTCTTGAATATGGGCCCGGCCAACAAGTTGGCAGGCCTCTTGTGTTTATGCAACGGGTGCATTTTAATGAGCAAGATTTATGGCCGTGCCTGGTAACTGTTTTTAATTTGCATATTTTGCAAGTTTTATTGTTAAGAGAGACCTAGATGTTCCATTGATCGCTGGATACCAGAAGGAAATTTCAGCCACTTGGCTTAGACCTGTGCTGACAGTTATGCCTTGCTGACCACTGAAATGAAACAAAGCATTCACAATACTCCATTATACATCTTTAGTTTATAGTATTGTTAGCTTGTAGCCAGATCACAGTAACAGTGAAAGCCATGTTCCAGGGAGGCAGAGGTGAGGATTTTCCCAGGCCGCCCCTTGTTTACAAGAAGCCAGATCTCTATCCCTTCTACTGTGGAAGGTTTTTAGCTTTGGCTTTCTAACATTTGTTTTCACTCTCCGCGATTCCCAACCCTGCTGGGGACAATGGATCAGTCAGAGCTGTATCATTCTCATGCTAATTTCATGGCGTTTCCCCAGAAGCCTTTGCTGAACTTTGCAGCAGACGGCTCTCCGTCCCTTTTGTCAAGGGAACTGAAAGTAAAATAGTTGTGTTTATCAGAGCAAGACAACGACCCAGATATGCCCTGAATAAAGGATTCTGGGAGATGGCTCTACTTATTGAGTTGCTTGGCTTGTATAATTCATATTGCTCAAGGATGTCTGTCCAGTTCTTCTTTCCCAATCCGTTAATGTTAAATTCTCTCATGCAAAAAAAAGAGCCGTTTCTACATAACATTTATTTAGAGATGGTTTATATTCTATCAAATAATGTGTATGGTCTTGTATAAAACTACTTTGGGTTCCTCCCACCAGTGAATGGCGCTCTTCCATTAAATTGCTTATCTATACACCATAGAGGCTGGAAATTGCGTAAGCCATTTCACAAATTTAGGGCTCACTGTGCCTCATCAGAGCCTCAGTCTCGACCATACGATGTGGGAGCCTCCAAGCTATAAAACCTTTTAATTCTAACATCTATCTTTACTTGGAATTTCATAATAAACCATAAATCTATAATTCAGGTCCATGGGACGACATGTTTTATTTTGTAGACTTTAATTCTAGGTACTTAAACAAATGCTGTAAAGGGCAATCGTGTTTGATATTTACTTGGTTGCTATGGGAAACAGCACATTTTCTAATTGTACTATTTTATTATCTGTGCTCATAACCTCCTCATTTAACACACACTTCAGACAAGTGCTTACTTCACTTTGTTTCAAGGTTGATATGGTCTGCAGTGTATGTAACCTTAACCATAAAATACATTGGAGTTCTATGGGAATGCTCAATAAGTTCATAATACACTGTGCTGAAGAGTATTTTTGAGACGCATTAATGAACACTGTTTTGAAGAAGGTTTTACAGCTACAGTTTACATTCTGCGTTGCAGTATAATTATGTGATGTACTTTTTGTTTAGGGACCCCCATATTAGACAGCCGCTGTTACACTACAGCACATAGCTGTGGGTTTGGTATCGGGAAGCAGTCTTAGTCCATTAATCATTGAACATGATTTTCTACCAGCTCAAAGATTATATAACTAATTTTATGTGTCCCATAGATTACATAAAAACAACATTAAGATTATCCTAACACTGTATTACAGACATAAATCATTACCTGCATGCAATTTCTTGCTGTGTGTCGGATCACTCACTCCGCCGGCAATCCTAAACATAAACATATGCTCGCCTGTACAAGTTCTGACTGATTGAATTGAGCAAAAAAGGGCAAGGGTCCCAGTGTCCAGACCACCTGCAAAGTAATACTGTGGGTTAAGAAAAAAGCAAACATTTCTGGAAATTAATTGAATAAGTTCTGAAGATGTTGCACGGAAGTTCATCTGAGTGTAATCACTCCTGTATGACAGGGAAGGAGCATTTTACCCTGTCAACACAGGGACAATTAAGCTATGAACACTCTCAAGCTTTTCTAGCTAGAAGAGCGCTAGCCTCTGACATCACCCTAAGGGGGCTCATTCAATTTTGTTCTATAAGCAGAGTTTTTTTGGGCTTGCAAAAATATTGCTCCAATCTGTGCCCAAAATTCCACTTACAGCACCTAAGGTATTCCCCAATTCAAGAATAAAATGCCTGCTCGCTGGACCTTGCGTGAAAACTCTGTGGTTTAGCGAGAAGGAAAGTTGTGCCTGAAGCTAAAAGTAGTGGGGAGCTCTGTGGCTCAGCCTCAACTAGCTCTGGCGGCAGACGGCCTGCTCTGGTTTCCACTAAAACAGGGAGACCTGCTGGCATGGGGTCCCCTGCCATAGTGAAAAAAAGCCAGAGGCTAGAAAAATTAACAAACACACATGCACAGTACTAAAACACTCCTCAATTCCTCACTTTATTTAATATAAAATAAAATTTTTGTTCTTGCTTCATCATAAGCTAATGGGAAATAAAATCATCTTTTTGTCTTTAATTGTCCTTGACCCGTTGTAGTGATTGGGTGCCAGTGAAGGAGGGGTCCCACGAACTCTCTGGCTTGATCATTTAGCCGCAGTCTGCACTACTGCAGATGTAGATGACTCTTTTAATGGGTAGTTTTCCGTTTTTTGCAGGGTTTTGGCTTTTATTTTCCCAGTTTTGTACTGCAATGGATGATGCTAACATATTTCTTCTTGTTAGCCTGTGGATTAAAATGCTGCCTTCCCCCAAAATTTTATATGCTGTATTCACTTAAAAACAAATTCATAATTAAGGTCGCAAGAACTAAGGGCCATTGGCGCCACTGTACAGCTGTACACTGACCATAACACGCCGCTGCTGCACAAGATGTTTAAACTTTTTTCCTTGATGATCCCTGCAAACTGAATGGGGCTATATGTTGGCGGGGTCATAGAGTGCAGCTCTGTGGGTGCTTCAGCTCCCCACAATTTGTGCTGCTGCTCAGTAGTAGATTGTTATAAGGGCTGATGAGGCAACTGCCCAAAGCGCAGAGCAAAATATGGGCCACATCTCCAGATGCTTCCGCCCATGAAAAGAAAAAGAATCGCCATAGGATCGGTGCCCCTAGTTTCCCCTAAGCTGTGAAACTCACATTCTATAACATCTCCGAGCAGGCTTCTTCATTCTCCATGCTGATAAGAAACTGTGGTGAACGTCCATGTGACTCCTGACTAGAGATGGGCCTGATTGGAATAAAATGAGCAAACACATTGCCAGCCAATTAAAAGTGGCTAGTGTAGGAAACTGCTTGTGATTGGCTGGTGGTGACGGAAAGTCCTAGAGGGCTTTCTGCTTTCATCATTTAGTGTGGCCAAGCTGTTTGAGGTACCATAAATGCCACCAAATAATGACAGTAAAAAAGTGTCTGGTGTGCTCTCATTGGCACTTCTCTTTCCCAGTGCCCCCCTATAGTGTGTGTGTGTGTGTAAGTGGTGGTATGGAAAATGTAATGAGAATGGAAGTGAATGAAATTTGATAGTCTTACAAAGAAGGCAGTAGGAGAAGTGGCGGTATGGCATATAGAAAACATATTAGTCTTGTATTCAAGTACACTTGTTCTTGAATCCAGCTGTCCTTCCATCTACTTGCCACCCTCGGCATACTGAGCTGATTAAGGCGATGCAATTCATTTCACGTGTGGCGAATAATGAATTGATTAGGGCTTTTTGTGCTTTTTCCACAAGAAAGGACTTTTTATGCCCATATTATTTCTAGATACAAAAGTGAAAACAGAAATAATTGGGTGAAGCTAATGATTGCTCTGTTTTCTGGAACACGGACCTCAATGTGCATTTAAAAATGGTTGTCACCCCTTGTTTGGAAAAATATCAAATAGTGAGTTTTCTAATATGACTAATAGATTCTAGTTTTCAGATTGGCTTCAAGGTAAATTCTGAATTCTCATTTAATGAAATATGTGATAATTATCACATTGTTTCTGTTCAGACAATGGGTATCAGCTCTATTACTTGCTTACTAATGTTGCAATCATAGTTTAGTAGCTTAGTGACATGTTGTCGTCTCCCCTAGGATTAACGCCTCCTGTATTGTGAATGTTTAATTAAAGTGTGTGTGTGTGTGTGTGTGTATATATGTATATGTATATATATATATATATATATATATATATATATATATATATATATATATATATATATATATATATATATATATATATATATATATATATTCATATATGTATGCACTTTTCACCTGTCTAATAACAGTGGTGTAGAGTTTCAAAGTTTATTACTACATTTCCAACTAGTAAACATGATATCAATTATCACGTACAATAAACTGGCGAAGGATTAGTCTGTCATTTTTGTTTTATTTTAAGGAAAGTAATTAGGAGGAGTTGTCTTGATGGTTTAAAGGATAATGCCACACCAAACTGAATCTTCATGTTAATTTATACGTTTGTGGTGTTGGGATGGGAGATTAGCCATTTCATTTAAATTATAACTTTAACCTTTATGATCAACCACATCTAAATTAGGAGTAACCTTTTATGATAACTCGGATTCATATTCATTTATATCATTGTGTTATTTCGATGGGAGATGAGCCATTTTATTTGAATTATGAGTTTAACCTCTATGATCAACAATGTCTAAATTCTGATTTAATTTTTTTTAATTATGATTAAATGCGTTCAAATTATTGCATTATTTTAGCTATTATTAAGGACAGGTGCTGTGTGGAACACTGATTTTACGATCTTGTTTTACATATGTAAAATAAATGTATAACATATATTTTAACTTAGTTAAGCCTTCAAGGATAACTGGCTTTTTTTATCTTGAACTGGTTTTAATCCAGATTTGCTTATTCATAGCTGGTTACTTAGTCTTCAAAACTGATAATTATGTCCAGGTTACTTGCTTGGGATCTTGCATTCAAGGTCCCTGGCAGGTCCCCTGAAATTGGGTTGAATTATCCTCATGGTCATATGTCAGGTAACTATTTTGTAGGACTGCTACAAGTCTTGTTGCCAAAGTTTAGGGAAATTCTCTAATCTCAGAATCTCTAATTCAGCATTTCAGTAAAAAGTCTAATGTGTTGGCATAAAAGTCTGGTGTAACAGTAAAGCTGGGTACACACTACAGGTTTTTCACCTGATTATTGTGCCAATCACACGATAAATGACCGTTAGATCTGATATCTCATTACTGTGTACACTCCCATGAACATGTTTAATTGTACCAAAGCACATTGTAACGTTTGATTTGATTTTTATAAACGGACTAAAAAATCTCTATAAACGATGGAACGATGTCAGACAAATTCTGCACTGTGTATGCGGCCAGCAGTGTAGGCAGATCTCTGTAATGTTTGCAAAGTCATAATCTTTTCAGCAGATGGTTATGGGGCATATTTATGTAGCATCGCATAATAAGAAAGATAGTTTTCAATCCTTATCGCATTGATAAGGATTGAACGATCTATCATATTTAGCAAAGAATTTCAGCAGGGACAGCAGTCACGTTAAACTGCTGTTCCTGTAAAGTTTAACATTTACCATTTCACTGGCTCTTCAGTGCGAAGAAACTTGCAATGACGGAATCTTCCTTGAACTCCTACTGCGCATGACCCGACTGAAAGTATCTGACATGCGCACAGAGACTGTACTAACAAGGAACTGTTATCACGCGACAGGGAGGGATCACATGATCCCTCTACACATGCGCTGTGCAGCTCTGCTTTTTGGAGCAGAGCTGACAGCAATGAAAGTTTTTAATTAGATTTATGTACGCCAGCGGCGTACATTAACATATTTGAAAAGGGATTTTGGCGATTGATAAATAGCGTTACTGAGCAGTCCCCATACACTTTTTTATAGGGACTGCTCAGTAAAACGAACACAGGTGCAAAGCAGCAGAGATGCAATGATGATAAATGTCATTCTTGCGGTTAATTGTTTTTGGGGATTTGACATGGAATTACTGTATGATAAATAGGCCTCTATAACAGATAAAGAGCACAGATCTGAAGCTAAATTGTGTAAGTGTCTATGCAGGAATCAGCAAGCTGATTCGGAATTTCACCCGTTGGTAAAATCGTTAAAGATATTTTAGAGACTGTTGTGGTAATTGTATTGCTCCAATAAGGCGCCTAGAACTTTCTACTTCTAAGTAAAGCAGCTAATTATTTGGGCAGACATATCCCTTTATCTTGAAAACTTTCCTGGGCTGGAATCTTTCTAATGAGGAAAATACATTCAGAGCTGTACAGATTTGAGCTGATGAAATGCGTTAAAACGAATGCATGTTTAAGACTCGTTTTAGAGATGTGATTTAGCACCTTTTCCATGTACTTTCATGCACTGTGTATATACCATTCCAATCTAATGGTAACATGTTGTAATGCATGAGAAATAGGGCATTCTGCACTCTCTAAAATTTTAACTTTGTGTCTATACATTTTTAGAATGCAGTGGTGGGAACAGCACCTTTTCATGTGTGAAAAGTGCATTAAAAGCGCATAGGTGTGAATAAGACCCATTCCCTTATGTGACAAACAGGAGTACAATAAATATAATGACAGATACAGAAAATAACAGTGGGGTGAATAAAATTAATCATAACACCTCCATGGGCAGCCATGAAGAACTAGCCATAATGGCATGAGGCAGAATAGGAATTATCTTAAGACTTTATAACAAGGGTGTGTGAGGGAGGTAGACATGAGACGTAAGGACGAGAGGACCTTACCTGTGAGAGCTTACATTTTAGAGGGGGGGATAATGCATACTTAACTTGACAAAGCTTGTTTCCGGGAGAGGTGGGCGTGATGGGGGCGGGGCTCCAAAATGCACGTCATTTTGGGCCTGCCCCCGTGATTAATGATGCAAACGCGTCATTTGACAGCGGGACCAAACGCAGCGATTCACCGGGAATAGCGGTGTTTGGGAGCTAATTCTGCCCACTTCACTAGGAAGTGGGTACTTCCTAGGGAAGTGGGCAGATCCGGGATATTGCCACACTTTCCCGGGAGTCCGTGAGACTCTCGCAAAATGCAGGAGTCTCACGGACATTCCGGGAGAGTTGGCAAGTATGGGATAATGAGCTATAGTAGGTGCACCATCATGTATACATAATAAAGTATAAAATTGTTTTGTATATGAACTTCCTTCAGCATTTGTCATGATGTATAAATACGGACTCCCAACACCATGGTGTAGCCAGACTCCAACTTGTTGCTATGACACACAATGAGGTATAGAAATAACCGAATGCGTGGGAAATATTGGGATAGATGGGTCCTGTGGAATATGTAAAAATACTGCGTTAAGTTTGTATTATAGGAAAAGTAACATAATTTGAAAGAACAGGGATTATGTTGACAGTAATGCCTGCCGCCTGTGTTTGTGTATAGAAAGTCATAGTGAAGTAACTTCCAAATGTTTCTACGTTGCATCCGATAATGTTTGTACACATTTTGTTTTTGTGTTCAGCTGTCTGTAGCATTAATCAGTCTGGCTGCTGGCTTCCTATGGAGATAATTCCTTACAGGAAAACTAGAAGTCTCTGCAACATTTATCTCTATAGCTATGACTAAATGCTTGCTTTTTCCTGAAAAGTATAAACATTGGTATGAATTACTCTATTGTTTACTATTCATGTAAGAAGATTCTTACACATATTCCAGAATTCTACTTTTTTTAAAAAAAAAAATTATGACTTTCAAAACTTAACATACAAGTAGGGTAGTATCATAGGTTTTAATGAATAAGAAAACATAAATAAAAAGTAAACTCTCAGAATAAATCAGTAAGGGCCCTGAGCACGGAAATCCCTTATTCATTAACTGTACTACCAGTAAGGGTGTAAGCGTAGCCATTACACAACTGCTATGGGACACGGTGAGATCTAGGCCCCTTAGTTTAATAGCATATAGGTGCTCTGTGGGCCCATGTATATTGGCCTAAGGACCTCTGCGTTTTTGCACTGTGGTTTCCTCCATATTACAGGCAACATAAGTACTACATTTCTGAGACACAAGCATTACTTTGCTCTGGTAACGCCACTGACAGCATTCACGTTAGAAATCGGAGTTTGTGTGTCAGGAACTTGGAATTTAGAGCTTACGCTGCCTACTATCAGGGCTGGCTGGGCTGGTTCACTATGCCACCTGCATTTTTTCCATCCAAAATAGGCTGTTGAGTGGAGGCATGGCCCCTGGGCTGAAATTTGCCAGCCCTCCCCTACCTACTATGTGCAGGAAAATGTAATATAAGCGCAGTGATGCCTAAACTAATAAACACGGGTGCACAAAGAACCAGTATGCCACTAGCCTACACACTGATGTCGCCTCACCTTACAGAGCGGTGTTTTCCCTCCCGAGCTTCTTATCCTGGCAAGCGGGAGTAATGGGCAGCATCCTTGGCTGTAACATCCTAGCATTACACTGACACATATGAGCAGCAGCGTTACATGTATGAATCTTCTTTATCTTCATGTGAGCATCTGGCACTCTGTGTGGAGGTGCCACATTCAGCGTTTTAGGCCCCTCCCAACCATTGTTTGCCTTTCTTCGCTCAATGGTAGCGCTGGCCCGAGGGCCTTCTGCAGTGTGACATATGGCTTTTGTCGTGTTGTCATTTTATAGCCTCATCTCACTGGACTGGAGTCACGGTAAACAAATGACAAGACTTTTCTCAGGATGGTACTACAGAATGGTACTTCTTCCCTGCCCCCTCGCTGTGAAAGCAGCAAGGGTCCCAGTGGATGAACTCCATACTGCTTAACACATTGGGATGTCACTAACTAGAGTGGGGGCCATGTCTGAAAGGGGGGGGGGTATTTTCTTTAAACCTGGTCTATGTATCGTGCAAAGAAATAGTTACACACTCAACCATCAAATACACTAATTTACTAGAATGTTTTAAACATCTTATTTCTAGTTGTTTGCTCTTCCGTTAATGTACAGTAAATAAGGAACACATGCAAGCACATCCACACCCTGGTAAATTTCAGCTAAACAATTTAACACAGACATAGCCCTGTATAATTAATGCTGTTGTGTATCTGCACACTGCTCTTCTTGTGTTGCCTGTAAATGAGACAGTGTTAAGCGCACAGCTGCTGTCTCTCCCAGCATCAGGCAGAGGGAGAGCCAGTGGTTTGAGGTGCCTAGATATATATGGACACGCCAGCGCTGTACCAACTAACTCTTATTATACAGCTCAATGGTGCTAGATTACCCTTTTATCTAAAATGAAATTTTCTTTTCATAAGAGGTAATAACATTCACAATATATGTGAGTGAGTCACAAGTACTCCTAGTGCATTTATAAACTGTTTTCCTACAGACACTGGTTCAGCTGCCTCCACTGTGTGCAAATGACGGGCATTCCTTATGTATGAAACGAGCCATTATGGAAGTTGTGACGGTCAAAAGATCTCTCTAGAACCAGAACAACAAAAGCGCTTCAGTTAATAAAAATGTTGACGGACAGTCGTGGCTGCCAGCAGCTGACTGTTAAGATTTCTACAAGATTTAGTTCATCGTTCATGTCTCTACTCTCTACTCAGTCGTAGCTTGCCCCTAGTCACCGGTGGCTGATTTTAATTTGGTAGAGTCATCCCTACCACCAACTACAATTGTTTTTTCGCTCGCTTATATAGCAGAAGGCCAGTAAAAATATTGAGCAGTGGAACATCAGACAGGGGCCGTCCTAGATTATGTGGCGAATTAGTGCTCCGCACCTTTTTTCACTCCTGGCAGTAACAGGCTGCAGCGGCAATACACTATTGTACATGTGCCTGTCGGGAGAGACAGGCAGGCAGAGAATGCTGCACAGCCACTCTGTGTTTTAAACACAATCGGAGCGGCCCAGCAAGATTCTCTGTCTGCCTCTCAGCCGAACGGCACATGTACATAGTGTGCGGCCACAGGCAGCCCGCACCTGCTGGGGACAGTGGCCGTGATTGTCCCTCTCTGGATCCGACAAGTGACTCTGAGGTTGTTTGGTACATTTCAAGATCTCATGAAAAGTTCTCAATCTCGGCATCGGACCCTCCAGTTCCCAGATATGGGGCACATTTATCAAGCATCGGCAAAACTGAAAAATAGTTATCAATCCTTATCGCAAGGATTGATCTATTTCTCAAATTTATGAAAAACGGATCACAGAAACAGCAGTTCCGAAAAACTGCTGTTTCTGTGATAAAAAAAATCACACTTACCCCGCCTCTTCGGAACGCGATGTCCTCCAGGTCCTCTTCATTTGTCTTCACACTGGAATTGCGCATGTGCAGTTCGAAGAACTGCACATGCGCACAGACACCTCCGCTCTGTCTCTGCAACTATAGTTGCAGAGCAAGCGGTGAGTGACAGGGAGGGATCATGTGATCCCTCCAAACATGCGCTGTCCAGCTCTGCTCTTCGGAGCAGAGCTGTCAGCACTGAAAACTTTCAATTTTGATAATGTACGCCAGCTTCAGCTGAGCAAGACAAGTTTCCGAAAAAAATGTTTTTTGGGACTTGTTAGATTGCGGCCAGAGCAGTCACCATACTGTTGAATGGTGACTGCTCGCAAAAACAAAGAGGAGTGCAAAGCAGCAGATATCCATGATATCTGCTGCGATGCACCTTTAATAAATTTGCGGAGGACACATCGGGACCTGATTTCCACGGTAAGTGCACGATAGTGCACTACCGGGCTTTCTTAAATATGCCCCATGGTAATTACCAGTCTCGGAGTGTGAACGTATAAGGCTGGGTACACACTACAGGGTTTTCAGCTGGTTATTGGGCCAGTCAACGATAACCGACCGCTCGGCCCGATATCACATTACTGTGTATGGTGCAACGCTGAACGATTATCATTCAAAGCTTTATTGTATCGTTTGATTTAATTTTTAAACCAAACTAAAATTCTCGTTCGCCAATGGAACAATGTCGTTCCAATCCTGCAGTGTGTACGTACCTGCGACTGGCAGTGTCTATAGATCTCTATGGAGTGTGCAGTCATGATCTTTTCAGATGATTATTATGACAGATAAAGAGCACAGATCTGAAGATAAATCATGTAAAACATGTTTAGTGTGTACACATTAATTTGTAAGCTGATCGCGAGTTTGTTTGTTTTTTCAGTCGTTGGTAAAAACGTTAACTATATTGCGTCGGGAGAAATTTTCTGTAGTGTGTACCCAGCCTAAGTGTATGAATCACAGGTTTTGCAATGTCTTGTGAGAGATACGTGCGTATTCTGGAGATGTTTCTTAGGTACATGCATCAAGAATTGGAGACTGATTGGATGTGGGGAGGGACAGTTTTGTGTCCAGGATGACACCTAGGCAGTGAGCTAGCTAGGGTTTATTGTCCTGTTGTCAAATTAAACAGAGATGTCAGGCAAGCAGCTTCTGTTGGTGAAAAGATTAACAGCTTGTTTTTTTTACTATATAAAAACACAAGACATAGGTCATTTGTTATTATACAGGTCAAATAAATTAGAGGTGACTGTAGTTCGTAATCATTTACAGTAGCCTGTGCATTTTTTGTTATAATGCACACACTTTTATAATGAACACTGAAACAATGACATCAGAACTCACTGTTTATGCAGATATTATTTACAGGTGTTTATACGTATATTAACCTCACTGGTGTACAACTCTTAAGAGATTTCTGTGACAGGTGATGCAGAACCTATGTGCATTAGTCATGGTTGTTTGATTCGGTCATTCCTGGTATGGGAATGCACTGCAACAGCTGCGAAATCCACTCCTTTCCTAACACCCTGGAGTTGTCAGAAGGCATTTGCATCCCGGGCTTCCTACTAAGTGCAATAAAACTAATTATCTGTCTGTCAGCCGTAGATACCCATCTTTGATGTGACCCCTGCACAAGTCTATTACTATTCTACATATATTGCAAGGGCCAACACATGTTCGACATCAGGGCAGTAGTACATAGACTGTCTCCCCCTGTCATCACCTTCCTAATGCAGAAGAGGATTCTGGGTAAGGTTATCTGTATAACCTTGAACAGCAAATAGAAATTCAATTCATTTAGTAAAAAAAAATAGGCATGTATCTTTATTTCTATATCATAACATATTACCTTCAATATATATGTTATGGCTTCCAAGATACTTTGAAAATCCCAAGGTGCTTGTAAATTTGAATTACTAGAAATAAGGCATCAGTGATATCAACACGTTCCATTGGTTTTCCCAGCATGGCGTTAGTTAATGGTGGGGGGTTAATGCTAACAAAAAAGCACTTTCAGTAAAAAAAAATAAATCGTAATTTCCCAGACTAGTATGTTCAGATGCGCTTTTTTGTCACTTGATTGAGTAGTTGACAGTCTAAGTGTTCATTTATTTACAATGCCAAAATTCCACTACATCATAGCAACAAAGTAGATGCCTGCTTTCATGGTCTAACTTGCATTAAACAGATAAAATCTACTTGCCAATTGGTTTCTGTGGTTGAACGCAAATTTTGCGCCTGTGTATAGGCACTATTAAATGTTAGTAAATGAGAATTTGTGTCTTAAGGTATAAAGGAAGACCCCTTATACTAAGCTTTTAGAAACGTCATTTTGATAGCTGAAGTAGAATACACAACATTTTACTGGGCTAATCAGAGAAGTCAATGCCAAAATGTAGCAAATGCCTGTCGAAATATTTTACATTTGGCGCAGACTCTACCAGAATTTCTGAGAGGCTCACGAATTCCGGGTAGGTCAATGAGCAAGAGGGAGGCCTCTATGAAGTGATGGATTGTGTCATTTTAAAGTCCTCCCCCCAACTCCACAGATAAATGTTTCTTTAGCATCACTGTGGTGGGACCAAAATGACATGATTTGCAGTGCCACATTGTCCCCCTCAGTTTGAATTCAGCTCCCTTCTGGGATATGAAAAGAGTGGGTAACTGAAAAAGTCTGCAAGTTTTGTTAATGTAAATTTGACCCTAGTCTGTGTGTGTGTGTGTGTGTGTGTGTGTGTATGTTAGTATCAACTGAACTGACCAAAATAATCCATAAAAAAAATTAACTGAAAATATGACTTTCTCGGTTTTATTACCTAGAACCTCAGAAATGCTGACCCTAAACTTGAGAGGGAAGTCCCGTCTGTAATCACAGAATAATTTTTCTTTCTATCATTTCTATACACTTGCTCTGCAGACTCACTCCTGCTTTATGAATATACATCTGTTCCTCTCTCCCCCAAGCCATTTTGAGAACACACTGGCAATATGTCTTGTGTTTTGTGGAGTGTTCATTACTGCTTAGCGATGCCTTTCCAATGGCTGGCGCGGGATGGAGTCACAGAGAGAAAATGCAACTGGGCCGTAGAACCGCGCTCTTGAAGTGTGTGACCTATGACACAATGCTAACGTCTGGCAAAGTGCCAGAAATTGAGGCGATGCTACTGTCATTTAACACTTGCTAAGGCATCTCGGAACTGATAGTGTCCATATCCTAATACTTAGGTATTGACACTACAGAAAGTCAACCTTCTTTCTCCTCTGCTTTTAGGCAGACTTCATTTGGCTTGGTGTGTACATAGGGATTTTGACGGTTCTGCAGTTAGGTTACTTATGGAGTCAGTTAAAATATAAGGCAAACAGCAGGGGGTTGTTTAAATGCTGTCTTCTAGCCGGGAGTATCCTCTTCTGAACTATAGAGAGGCTGGTGACCTGGAGCGAGATTCTGAGCTGTACCAAAGTGTGAGCTCTGTAGGCAGGCTCAGACTAGTTTACCTGTGATTCAGATAATCCCTCAATCTGCCCCCTCCTTTAGGGCTCGTTCACACCTAGGTTCTGGAAAAATTAATAAAAAAAAATCATGAAAACTAATAGACTTCTGGTTTTCATGTGTTGTGCTTTTACCGCATGAGGGATACTTGTGCTGAATTCTAAAATTTTAAACGCGGGATACATTTTTAGGGTGAAATAAGCCCATTATAAACCTTTCATACTACTTTTAATGTATTTTTTTTCAGGTGTGTGTTAGCACCTGGAAAGTACATAAGCAGTGGAGGTGTGAACAAAATCCTCAAATTTTAAATGTGGTTTTCATGAGTTTATTAACGTGGGAAAAGTAAACAAAAAAAACAGCATTCAGTGTTGCGCCTAGACTTCTGGTGCAGGTGAGACGTTAGTATGGGTCACCTGACCAGCAACCCACCTGGCATACTTCACAACTTTGCCACTGGGCAAAGCGGAACGGTACATGCCGAACAAAAGGGAAATGTTGACACCACACTGTGGGGTGTAACAAAGTCCTTCTGGGGCATGATCAGCACTTCTAAAGTGTTAGGACACCCCAAGCCATCCTCCCCTGAAATATAAACACCTGTATTCTTGCACGTACGAGTGGCAGGTGGGCGCAGCACCCGCTGACTGTGGGTTCCTGTCTGCAGATAGGAGTTCACTTTTCTCATCTCCCATTTTTGCAGAGCCCTGTGTAGCTCCTTTGTTCGCCCACATCTGAATCCGACCCTGCCAGAACGGCAATATCTTGCATCAGTAACAATGGTGATTGTGACAGTATTACTGTTTTACCGTATGATAATTTGCTCCCAAAATCTCTGCAGAAATGTAACATCCCTCTATATGACATTTAGTGCATAAACATGTTGTTTAAATGTTTACACTTCTCAGAACACCACTATGTAGGGTAATAAAACTTTAATCATCTACATCAAAGGGTGTCCAAACTCAGTCCTCAAAAACTGTCAAAGTTCATGTTTTGGGGATTTCTTTAATCTTGCACAGATGAGTTCATTTATTTGGCCAGTAACTATCCCACCTGTTTCTACAGACAGAGATCCTGTAAACATGACCTGTTGGTAGCTATTGAGGACCTCTAATCTACATTTAAGCATACTTGTCTACTTTTTAAATCTGTACTCCGGGAGATCGGAGTACAGATCATGTGACAGGGTAGGAGAGGGCATGACGACATCATTACTTCACTGTAGCCCCGCCCCTACTGTAAAATACAGAAATTCAAGGTATTGCATAGCAACGGGCGGGGATTAATGACACGCTTAAGCCTCGCCCACCGCTATTTAATGCCGTGAATTTCTGCATTTTACAGGGTCCGGGAGATTTGCCAACACTACCGGGAGTCCAGAAGGACTCCCAGAAATTTGGGAGCCTCCCAGAAATCTCGGGAGAGTTGGCAAGTATGCATTCAAGATCATGAATAAGAAACGCACATTAAGAGAGTGTGCATGTCATATAGGTTCTAAAGATGGACTACATTAGTATCTCATTACATTTTTTTCTTCTGTTTTCATAAAATCTTGTCAGGAATTTGCAATGTAACATCTCTTTACAAATATACTCTGTAATTACAGTAGTTTGCACGATGGGAATTAATATTGAAGGCTTCTACTCCAGAATCAATAAATCATTGTTTGATCACTAACCATTTTGTAGTTTATTGCGTTACCATAACGAATGATGATTTAGATTTTACTGCATGTCCTGTCAGTTAATGCTTATGTCATCGATTAACCTGCTATGTGAGTTTCTTTAGTATGTAGATTTAGTGTGCACACTGTCTACAGATTAATACATAGCATATTAACCATTATAGCAGAGTAAGTGTGTTGTAGATTATTTCTTTGTTGTTGTAACAGAAATGTTATATTACCTTTTTAAATAATTTTAAAGTTGTGTTGTGTTGTGTTACAGTATTGACTGATGTGAAGTTGTCTTGACACAACATTTTCTTATTTGTGTGAACCCCGTAGCAAAGGAGTTAATGTGTTTCTTGTGATGCAGTGGTTTTCACAGAGCTCATGCTGTTATACTCTGCAATGTAGCTAATTATTCCTTCAACAGCTAAGGGGAACGGTGTAATGCGGAGTAGGAACATTCCTTGCTAGATGTTTCAGCTGTACAGACACAATGCACAGGGTTTGGTCCTGTAATGAGGATAGGACAGGTGCTGATATAATGGTTAGAGCTGGGTGTAGAAGTAAAGGTTATGATTGGTGACTGTATAATGCACACTGCTGGGTGTTGCAGTGAGGATAGGACTGGTGACAGTATAATGCACACTGCTGGGTGTTGCAGTGAGGATAGGACTGGTGACAGTATAATGCACACTGCTGGGTGTTGCAGTGAGGATAGGACTGGTGACAGTATAATACACACAGCTGGGTTCTGCAGTAAGGATGGGGACTGGTGAGGGTATAATGCACACAGCTGGGTGCTGCAGTAAGGATGGGGACTGGTGAGGGTATAATGCACACTGCTGGGTGCTGCAGTGAGGATGGGGACTGGTGAGGGTATAATGCACACAGCTGGGTGCTGCAGTGAGGATGGGGACTGGTGAGGGTATAATGCACACAGCTGGGTGCTGCAGTAAGGATGGGGACTGGTGAGGGTATAATGCACACTGCTGGGTGCTGCAGTGAGGATGGGGACTGGTGACGGTATAATGCACACTGCTGGGTGCTGCAGTGAGGATGGGGACTGGTGAGGGTATAATGCACACAGCTGGGTGCTGCAGTAAGGATGGGGACTGGTGAGGGTATAATGCACACTGCTGGGTGCTGCAGTGAGGATGGGGACTGGTGACGGTATAATGCACACTGCTGGGTGTTGCAGTGAGGATAGGACTGGTGACAGTATAATGCACACTGCTGGGTGTTGCAGTGAGGATAGGACTGGTGACAGTATAATGCACACTGCTGGGTGTTGCAGTGAGGATAGGACTGGTGACAGTATAATACACACAGCTGGGTTCTGCAGTAAGGATGGGGACTGGTGAGGGTATAATGCACACAGCTGGGTGCTGCAGTGAGGATGGGGACTGGTGAGGGTATAATGCACACTGCTGGGTGCTGCAGTGAGGATGGGGACTGGTGAGGGTATAATGCACACAGCTGGGTGCTGCAGTGAGGATGGGGACTGGTGAGGGTATAATGCACACAGCTGGGTGCTGCAGTAAGAATGGGGACTGGTGACGGTATAATGCACACTGCTGGGTGCTGCAGTGAGGATGGGGACTGGTGAGGGTATAATGCACACAGCTGGGTGCTGCAGTAAGGATGGGGACTGGTGAGGGTATAATGCACACTGCTGGGTGCTGCAGTGAGGATGGGGACTGGTGACGGTATAATGCACACTGCTGGGTGTTGCAGTGAGGATAGGACTGGTGACAGTATAATGCACACTGCTGGGTGTTGCAGTGAGGATAGGACTGGTGACAGTATAATGCACACTGCTGGGTGTTGCAGTGAGGATAGGACTGGTGACAGTATAATACACACAGCTGGGTTCTGCAGTAAGGATGGGGACTGGTGAGGGTATAATGCACACAGCTGGGTGCTGCAGTGAGGATGGGGACTGGTGAGGGTATAATGCACACTGCTGGGTGCTGCAGTTAGGATGAGGACTGGTGAGGGTATAATGCACACAGCTGGGTGCTGCAGTGAGGATGGGGACTGGTGAGGGTATAATGCACATAGCTGGGTGCTGCAGTAAGAATGGGGACTGGTGACGGTATAATGCACACTGCTGGGTGCTGCAGTGAGGATGGGGACTGGTGAGGGTATAATGCAGACTGCTGGGTGTTGCAGTGAGGATAGGACTGGTGACGGTATAATACACACAGCTGGGTTCTGCAGTAAGGATGGGGACTGGTTAGGGTATAATGCACACAGCTGGGTGCTGCAGTAAGGATGGGGACTGGTGAGGGTATAATGCACACAGCTGGGTGCTGCAGTAAGGATGGGGACTGGTGAGGGTATAATGCACACAGCTGGGTGCTGCAGTAAGGATGGGGACTGGTGAGGGTATAATGCACACAGCTGGGTGCTGCAGTAAGGATGGGGACTGGTGAGGGTATAATGCACACTGCTGGGTGCTGCAGTGAGGATGGGGACTGGTGAGGGTATAATGCACACTGCTGGGTGTTGCAGTGAGGATGGGACTGGTGATGGTATAATGCACACAGCTGGGTGTTGCAGTGAGCATGGACTATCTGTGTGGAGTTTGTATGTTATCCCCTTGTTTGTGTGGGTTTCCTCAGGGTCATTCACTTTTTATCCCACTCTCCAAAGACATCCTGATAGTGTGCATCTGAGTAGTGGGATATATGGATTATAAACTCCACTTGGGTAGGGAGTTATGTGAATGAATAGGTATTCTCTGTAAAGCGCTGTGTAATATGTTGGCACAGTATAAAAAAAATAAAAATAAATCCCTGAAGAACTGTTATGTCATGTATTTGTCAATGTGCAACGTGAACACAAAATAATTCGCTCTTTGCTTATATCCTTTAATCTACCGCCTCTATTTTGTTTAAATGCCTTTTTTCTGTGCTTTGTTAAATCCCCAAATATCTGTCAAAATAGTATTTATTCTGCATCTGACTCGCCCAGTCCTTGACCTTTTACCTCTATTTTCTTACTTACTAAACATGTTCCTCTGACTCTGAAAATCACTTTACCACTTAGTGTCATCCCACAGCTGTCACCTGCTCTGGGAGCGGCTGTCCCTGTCTGGATGCGGGGTCATACATAATTTAGCACCCTGTCTCTCCTCTCCGGGCTAGAAATCATTGTGCTTATAGATATAGGAAAAAGGCAGATGTGACTTTCCAGGCCATTAACCTTATAAAGTACCTTGTAAAACACTTGTGCTTATTATCTCAAAATGGCTGCCATGCGTCAGATGACATGAGTTATTATTTTTATGATTTGATATTTATGATTATATGTCATGCACGGCAAGAGGTAATGAGGGTCTTTGCTCTTGCGAGTTTACAATGCAATCACCTCTGACTATAAATTTATGAAAATGGCCTCCAGCTGGACAGCATTCAATGAACTCTTTTATAATAAGTTTGAACGTAAGTGATTACAACTAGATCAATTAAAACTAGCCTAGAAAACATTCGGGACATGTTTTATTATATCCTATGCTTTGTCACAGTATTTAAAGTGGGGGTGTATATGGTGGTAGCCAATACCTTCACTTCTCCTACTGCCTTCATTGTAAAACTATAAAAAAAAACAATCACTTACATTTTCCATACTGCCACTTGTACATAGCCCTAGCGCTACTTGTACATAGTCTTTAATATGAACAATGCAAAAATAATCATGTCGCAAGACAATGTGCATGCCAGAGTCGGATAAGCCCCAGGAAAATCCCTAGGGGGCCTGTGGACTACACGTTTAAGAGGTGGAACGAAAGCTGTTGAAAAATAACTTGTGAAGATGAATTCAAACATTCATCAAGATTGGTTCTGTGAAACAAAATCTAAATAAAGTTTTCCTTTAGTGTTTAAAACTTTTGGAATTCTTTATTGTGAACTAATTGGAAGGCCAATGTTTTCTAAACTTCTACCTGCGATTGTGATGTGCTGTAGCTCTGATATTTTACCAGTAACAGAGTGTGCCAAAATATAGGGGGAGGGGTGGTAACTGCACTCTCTCCAACCCATAAAACTCATTTAAAAGAAACCATCTCTTTGCACATCTACACCACCTCTCTTGGAAAACTAATAAGCTCCTTTGGATTTCAGTATCATCTCTATGCGAATGATACACAAATCTATCTATCCTTTCCTGATCTTTCACCATCTGTGTTGTCTCGCGTTACTGACTGTCTTTCTGCCATTTCATCTCGGATGTCTTCTCGCCAACTCAAACTCAATCTTTCAACAACTGAATTAATAATATTCCCACCCAAAAACAGAAGTTTCCTGCCTGACATTTCTGTTGATATCATGACCATAAATCCCACCCCGCAAGCTCGTTGCCTATGTGTAATCCTTGACTCGCAGCTATCAGTTATTCCCCACATCAACTCTATATCGAAATCATGTTACATACATCTAAAGAACATTTCCAGAATACGCACATATCTCACACAAGACGCCGCAAAAACCTTAATTCATGCACTCATCATCTCCCGCATCGACTATTGTAATTCCCTCCTTACTGGTCTTCCCAAAATCAGACTTGAACCCCTACAATCTATTTTGCACCCAGCGGCTAGATTGATTTTCCTTGCAAACCGTTCTTCCTCTGCTGAGTCACTCTGTCAGTCTCTACATTGGTTGCCTGTTTTTCAACGAATCCAATATAAAATTCTTCTACTAACATACAAGGCCGTCAACAAAATTGCACCAACATACATCTCACTTGTCTCAAAATATCTCCCAACTCGACACCTCTGTTCTGCACAAGATCTACGTCTCTCTTCCACTGTCATCACATCCTCCCATTCCCAATTACAGGACTTTTTTCGGACAGCACCCACTTTGTGGAATTCCCTCCCTCGCACAGTAAGACTTTCCTCTAGTCTTCAAACCTTCAAGCGTTCTCTGAAAAATCACCTCTTCAGACAAGCTTAAATATTCCTCAACCACCATCTTAATTTCCCTAGGTTACCCTATTACCATCCTCTACACTGCTAACGCAAGACAACAACCCTCTGACCAACATTGCTGTGTGACTGATCACACAGCCCACTTAATACTTTTTACCTTTACATTCTAGCTGGTCCAATGTGCAATATGATGTAACAAGTGCCCTTATGTTTTTAAACTCCAATTGTCCCATAGATTGTAAGCTAGGGAGCAGGGCCCTCTTACCTCTCTATGTATTTCCCAGTATTGTTATTTTAATTCACCTTCTGTGTGAGAGGATAGAAGAAACACAGCGGATGTATTTATCTTAAGCACTGTTGCTCTCAGGAGCCAAACTTACAGCCACACACTAGTTAAACTATGGATGTTTTCTGTGTTACATTTGCTTTAAGATTAGATAGATTGTGGTCATTAGTTTTGACATATTTTATGTCCTGTGCATTTTGTTGCTATTTGCCTTGGATTAACTTCCCTGGAGGCTGCTATCCAGTCTGACCTGATTGCTGGGCTCTGGCTGACTCTGTGTGATTACACAAGGCGAGGTCTGTGTGTATATATGACAGGTATGCTTTGATACGCAGAGAATGATTTTTGGGGTTTGTGCTCGCAGCCAAATTCCAGTCCTGAAATTTGTCTGCTCAGTATTTTCCATCATGTGCTACGAAGGGAGAGCTGAATGTCAATAAGAAGAAGCTGGTGGCAAGAATAAGACACCTCGATAAAGGAAATATCGGTCATGATCTGCCAAACATTTGCAGATTAAGTTCACCTCTATAGATGCAATTCCGTTGTGTTCTGATATTTCATTCAAGCTGTATGGCTGCGGCATACAGATCTGTAGTAATGTAACGTTCTCTAAGCTGAATAACTTATAGGTAGTTATTTTACTGAATATTTATAGGAAAGTTGCGCATAAATAAAGTCTATTTTTAACCGGGTATACATCCACTTTATTAGAAACAGATTGATTTTAGCCATGCACCATTGAAAAATAAAGATGCCATAGAGGAACGGTACTGCAGGAGTTAATTTATATTTGTGTGAGGATGTCCACATTATCCAGATGATTATATATATATATATATATATATATATATATATCTCATTTTTTCATACAGAGGCAACTTGTATTTTACATATATTTTCCTATTACGAGGAAAGTAAGTCAGTCATTCAACAATATAGAACCCAGAAGATTCCCCAAGTGAAGTCGGTGTTTTTGTAGGCTACAGATGTAATAATGCAGCTTATCTACTCACTATAAACCAGTGACAGCAGTGAGGTGTCCCATAATAATAATAATAATAATAATAATAATAATAATAATAATCAGGAATACCCTTGATTGGTTGCATTATCACGGATATTTACTCAGCCCACAAAATTGCTTCCTTCATTGTTTAGTTTATGGGCATTACTTCAAGATTGTTTTATTACTTTATTATCTCTTGTAAATGATGGAGAGAAACCGGTTTCTCATAGCCCTGAGATAAGGTATGGAAGCGTTTCATAAAATAGGCTAATGTGTTTTTTTTTTTCCCTTGCAGGCTCCGCGTATTATGACAATGTCCGTCCCCTGGCGTACCCGGAATCTGATGCTGTACTCATTTGTTTTGATATCAGCCGGCCGGAAACCTTAGACAGCGTGTTAAAAAAGGTTAGTCGGGTTTTTTCTTTTTAAGTGTAACTGTCGTATGTTAAAGGTTTGTATACTGGGAGCGATTCTCACTATCCACTAAAATGTGTATGTAACAGTGGCGGAACTACCATTGGTGTGCCACCGGGGCCCATTGAGATAATGGGGTCCACTGCATGGCAGATGTAGAGGGTCGGAGGTCCGAGTTCCCCACACCAGGGCCCACAGCTCCTTAGTTTTCCCTCTGGTATGTAATGTGTGTGTGTGTGTGTATATGTAACGCTCCCCAAAGTGAAATCCGATTTTAACCCTTTTTGTAGAAGTCACATAGGAATACGTGTGAAAGGAATGAGACCGTACTTTATACTGTACTTCTGTGATAAGTGGGCAGTACATTGCTGTATACAGCTTATGTATTAGCATTCAATGGGCAACTTCTAAATGATTTTCTGGGTAAACAGGACTGTTGAAGGAGGTTTGGCACAATCGGAGTCGTCTTATCCGTTAGGCAACCTAGATTCCTATGGCCTAATGGGCACGGAGTGGCCTGGATTACTCAAACCATTTTTTATGTGTGGGTTAGTTGTTTTTTTTTTTTTTTATTATTTGTTTTTTTTACAAACGGAAGGAAGTAGGGGCTCAAACAGTATCTTGCCTAAGGCCCCATGAAGTTTTAATCCAGTTCTGGCACAGTTCACTGTCCTTTACAACATTTAAAGTGATTTCTGGGAGCTTATTTCCTCTTTAAAGACTATTGTGGGGATGACAAGTCAACTTTAAAAACACACAACTTTCAATAAATCAGTAGTAATATTGGGTGTTGCCATCTCAGAACTCCCAGCATTCCTAGGTAAATACAAAACGGCAGGACAAAATTGAGCTTATCAATACTCTGGCTAGTCTACACACCTGATGTATGAATCCATGCTCACAATCGCCAAATTATGCCTCCGATGGGCACATCCTCCTATCTCCTTTGTAATGTTTCCTTTGTTCTACTTGTGTCGTTTTATGTAGCTACTTTCTCTCTAGTCCGGCGGTTCCCAAAGTGTGCGCGGCGGCTCCCAGGGGTGCCGCGGCGCTGTCACTGGGGTGCTGTGGGCCAGACATAGCAAAAAGAAAGAACACAAAAACTTACCAATCCGCCGGGCGCCGGAACCCAGCAGCCTCCTCTCTCCCGCAGCTGTCACTGACGTCGATGTGACAGCGGGGCAGAGGAGTGAGAGGGAGCGTGACAGGGGCTGTGGGACATGGCGTGACAGGGGCGGTGCTGGGGGACACGGCGTGACAGGGGCGGTGCTGGGGGACACGGCGTGACAGGGGCGGTGCTGGGGGACACGGCGTGACAGGGGCGGTGCTGGGGGACACGGCGTGACAGGGGCGGTGCTGGGGGACACGGCGTGACAGGGGCAGTGCTGGGGGACACTGCGTGACAGGGGCAGTGCTGGGGGACACTGCGTGACAGGGGCAGTGCTGGGGGACACTGCGTGACAGGGGCAGTGCTGGGGGACACTGCGTGACAGGGGCAGTGCTGGGGGACACTGCGTGACAGGGGCAGTGCTGGGGGACACTGCGTGACAGGGGCAGTGCTGGGGGACACGGCGTGACAGGGGCAGTGCCTGAGGGCAGAGTGTCTGGATGCAGAGGGGGCATTTTTGCATATAACTAAATAAGTATTTCTGTCCTGACTTAAATACTTATTAGAATTTTTTGACCCAACTGCTTCTAAAACAGGACTGCTCAATTATTATTTTGGAGGGGTGACTTAAAAAAATTTGGAGACTCTAAGGCTGCCGCGAACTGCAACAGTTTGGGAACCACTGCTATAGTCTCTTGTTTTAATTTTTACTGATTCTATTTTTTCTCTTGTCCCTTACTTATATGTATTTGTTTCTGTTTATTGTTTTGTTGACTGTGCGGCTCTGCAGATTCTGTGCCGCCATATAAATAAAATAAGATGATGATGATCTACATGCTGGTAAAGAGCATTTTCCCGTGAGAACCACATGACTGATTGAGCTTGTAACTATGTAGTAGTGGCTGTTAAACGGAATCTCCCACAATCCTACGTAAGCCAATGAGAAGCTGTTATGTTGACAAATGAAAAAGGTACTATTACTGAAAGGGTAGTGACTGTATGGACTAGTTTACCACTAGTCCTTGTCGATGTCAAGGTTAGGGAGCAAGCAGTACTTGTGAACTGTGAAAAGCCAAAATGATTCCAGATTTTATAGTAGGCCTAAAACCGTAGAAGTATTCTAATTGCATATGAACATTTTTATGTGTATTATTCTCATAGAGTAGATATTATCTTCCAGTCTGTTACCTTTTAGGACACTTGTATATCCGTATCCTTGTGTATCACTTCATATCTCTGTACTGTAGCTTATTGATGTACGGACGTTGTAAAATATTATGTCATGAGTGCTGTGGCTGTAGACATAGAAATTGGATACAATAATCTGTGGCTGGTGCTAACATTTGTATCACTTTTTGACTTGTACTTTGTGTGGAAATGATCATTCCTTGAACTGACCAAGCGATGTGATATAGCAACTCATATTTCCTCTTCGCATTGTTTTTATATTTTTTATTTTTTAGAAAAATGGATGCTTTAATATTGCAATAGCAGCTTTTTACAGCTTGTGTGTGAAAGGCTAGAGCATTCTGCATACATGTCAATGGTTTTGGATCTCTGCAGCTTTGCTTATGTGCTATAGGTAACAGCACTGTTTGTAGCTTTTGTGAGTGCCCCCCCCCCCTTTAGAAACAGCTACAATGCCAGCAAAACAGCAAATCTCATAGACTTTAGTGATGGGAATGCAGTCATTTGAGTTGCTGTGACATCACTAGATCTGTTCCTGTGTAGACATAAACCAATGCACACTGTACATTTCTACAAAGCAAGACTGCCAGTTCAGCTCAGTATGTGTGGATGTGATAGCAAATACCTAAAGTGTAGCTGATTGTAAGGCACTCCTACCTGGCCACAAGTAGGATTTCCTGGTCACAACCAATCTAGTTCATCTGAAAAGTGGTTAATGTTGGTGTTCTTTTCAGATGCGCTGGCAGATCTGACCGAACAGCTGGATTTTGGATTTAATATTTTTGGGGTACACAGGTGATTGTACACATAGCATGATGGTTGTCATCCTCTGATCACATATTCCCAATACAAATCCGTTTTTGCGTTTAGTGGCCAAGTATGTATAAAATTCCCTAATTGACCATCAACATGTTTGGGCACCTTGTTCGTTTATAGTGGTGCAGAATGAATAAAGAACTTTCTTTGGTGCCAATTTATGAACACTTTTACTTGCTCAGTTTGGACTACAGGGCTGAAGCACTGCAGGTTACATCTAAAAGTTCAGGGGACAACCTAGGATCAGACAGGCACTTCCTGATAGTACCCATAGTCTGGTCATGGACACATAACTGCATCATTGAATTGCGGGGAACTCTCCATATTCCAATGAAAACTGATCATTATTTGGCATGTTGGTAAATGCAGTTGAAAAATGATTTATTTCAGTCTGTGTGCACTGTATTGTTCTGACCTCACAGTGATTCAGGTTGTAATGCCTGACACTTATCCAGTTTGGCTATGGCTGTTTGTGGCCAAATAGTGAGGGCAAATCACACTAGATTCTTACAGAAATCTCCGCTTATTTTTCCTCGCACCCCATAGAGGTGTGAGGAAGAATGAGTGGAGATTTTACCATTGTAACGGTAAAAATGCGCAGCCGTGATGTTGCTCAGAACATCGGGGCTAAGCCAGTTTCCCCCCAAATTGTTCTATGTCTTTTCTTATAATTTAGTGCCATTGTTTTATTGATATGACCGTCAATATGGCATAAAAATAATCCCTTCATAAAAAAAATTTCTTTTGTAATATTATACCTTTAAAGGCATATGCTGCCATTTTTTCACTCCTTCCATATATTTTGGAACAGAGAGTTCGGAGGTATCAATGGTTACATGAATGACTAAACACAATCCATTTTGAAGAGTCTCATAATACTACATTTCACAGTTCTCAAACAAATGTAAAGCTGCCTTGAAGTTGTTATAGTACACCTGGCTGTCTGCTGGGAACGTGAGAAGGGAATACATTCAGCGGGGCAGTTTGCACAAGCACATATATGGGCAGCCATCCCAGAATAGGCGGTTCACAGACTAGGATGGCTTTTGTTTGGAGGGCTACAGGATGTTCTGTACTGGGTTGATCGTGAAACGCATGTTTTGTCACTGGTTCATGTTTTTGCTCAGTGGCGGTGTGTAATAATTATCACATAGTAAGTAAATGCCAGCACTTAGTGTTTTGCGGTCACCCTATATCCTGTATGTCCTGCTGCAGCTGGATCTTGTTTGTTCACAATTAGACGAAGTCATATTTTTCAGTCTCTGGGCCTGATTCATTAAGGAACTTAACTTGAGAAACTTCTTATTTCAGTCTCCTGGACAAAACCATGTTACAATGCAAGGGGTGCAAATTAGTATTCTGTTTTGCACATAAGTTAAATACTGACTGTTTTTTTCATGTAGCACACAAATACTTGATAGCTTATTTGTACACTGAAATTTAAAGTTGATATTTGTGTGTTACATGAGAAAACAGTCAGTATTTAACTTATGTGCAAAACAGAAAACTAATTTGCACCCCTTGGATTGTAACATGGTTTTGTCCAGGAGACTGAAATAAGAAGTTTCTCAAGTTAAGAACCTTAATGAATCATGCCCCCTGTGATTAAATCTTGATCAACACACTACAGAGGGATTCAAAAATGCTTGTGTAGCAGCAGAGCACATGGGAAACTAGGAGTTATAAAATGGTTGATCTCCACTAGAAGACTAATCCCTTGAGATGACAGAAAAATGCCCATGTAGCCTAGCACTTAAAACAAAATTTCATGACTGTTTAATTGTTGTGATTTCCAGCAATCACACCTTGTTGCAAACAACTGACTGTGTGGGAAAGGGAGTTTTCACCTGTATAGCTATCGGAACTCAGATTCCAAAGTGTCTGTGTAGACATTATTCACCTGTCTCGCACGTGTAGATTGCGAAACTGTCTGCAAGTAGACGTATGTTATTGTCTGCAAACATCAGTTTAACCCATTTAAGCTGGGAGGTATTTATCGGCTCTCGAATATAGCACTGTCTCTTACTGAATTAATTTGCGCTTGAATTATTGACTGATATAAAATAAACTTTTTACATCAGTGAATTAATTGGTTCAATCAGTAAAATTATCAATGCAATGTTCTGAAGCAGAAAAATGTCACCCAGGAGATGTTTCTGTGCAGTGCATAATAATTCTTGGTGCATGTGTACTAGACACTGTAAAGCTCCCTCTGGTGTTGTTCACACCTCAGTGACTGAATGTGTGGCCCCAGCGCTAGAACCCAGAGGGGACACACCAGGAACAGTTGCTTAGCAACATAAGACTAGTATGAGTTGAGGAGAAGTACATGGGGAGAGTGTTACAGCCAGGGACCCGGGACAGAGGGGAGGAGGTTCCAGGTTTCCCCTGGCAATCTGGGGAGTGGGTCTATGGCCTGCTGCCACAAGGGGACTAATTACATCATAACTGGGAGAATGTAAATGTAATAGGACAGATTTGAGGAAGAAATTACCTCAGAGCGTGGCTGCATATAAAGAAGGGTGGCGTCTCCAAGTTCAGAGAGCCACAAGTGGGGGATTGAGTCCCCATAATAAACAACAGTCCCCAATTTGAGTAGAAGCCAGAGCACCAAAGACTCCTGTTGAGAGAGAGAAAATGGGGGGGACCCAATAAAGAATGGGTGTCACTGCCACAGCAGTGTGAAGCCAATTAATATGGCAGATCCTCAATGCTGTCCATATTGAGTCCCCATGTCTAGAGATTGGAGAGCATGTAAGAGACCCTGTGGAAGGGGAATTGCTGCAGATGACAGCGTGCCTACAGTTCACGTGAGGAGACCCTCAGGAGTCGGAGGCATGCTGCAGAGAGGCAGTTGTGGGAAACCAAGAAGGGGCAGAGAGAACACTAGAGAAGAGTGTTACAGCCCAAGAGATTTTACCCCACAGACATGTGAGAGTCTAAGCTAAGGTGAAGTAAGTGTGTGTGTGTGATATCCTCCCCGCTGAAGAGGGATGTACTGCAGCTGTGACCTGCACAGAGATGGTGTCAGAGCAGCATGTGTGTGTGGAGCCTGTGTATGTTGGAAGCAGGAGAGAGAAGACGGCCTAAGTGTGCCTGCAGATGGAGAGTAGGGGGAACCTGACATGTGACCTACTAGTGGATGTGTGGGACCACTATGTCCAGGATAACCTGGTATATAACATGATTACACTGCAAAAGTATAGCAATTAGGTTTGAGGAAATGTGAGCTGTGCTTTACAACTCAAGGTATGTAAACTATCTTTCTAACACCTGAAGACATGTATAGTGTTGGTGCAGGAGAAGTTCATGGGTATGTGATGCAACCATAATCTTGCTAACAGATCAAGAACTCTGCTGGAGGGAGAAAGGAGCTGTACATATTTTCTTTATTTCAGTGTAGTGCCTGGAGTAGAGAAATTGTTTAAATAAAGGAGTTTATTTTTATACAGCTTGTCTGGAGTCCAAATCATTGAGACATGTTGCACTGCACCCTAAGTTACCACACCTATGTCCCAACACCTTTAAAGAGACTTTGTTGAATCACCTGCATGTGCGGGGACCTTCTGGTCATTCACATTCACGCCCAGGATCTAGCTAGTGCTAGAGCAGGAGGTGCACTGTGTACCTCACACTACACACAATAACAGGGGTTACAACACAAAGACACATGAAACAGATATGTGACAGACTACATTACTACAGTTACTTTTACTGTGTTTTACGCATAGTTGCCTACTCTTCCAAAATGCCCGGGAGTTTCCCGGATTTTGGAAGTTCTCTCGGACTTCCGGGAGAGTAGGGCAACATCCCACATCTTGCCCACTTCCTTAGTGAAGTAGGTGGGATGGGCCTGAGTGATGTGATTCACAGTGAATGGCCGATTAGCAGAGGGGGGGGGGCTGGTTTTGTGATATCATCAAGCTGCATGAAGTCTGCTGGCTTTTCCTGATTGGCTGAAATTAGTGTGACAGGATCTTCGGCTCATAGGACAGCCCACATCAGCAGGCAATTTAAACCACACCTATGGCAGCTGGGTCCCAAGCAATCTAGAGGTGTGATTACTGCCAGGTTTAAAACCTGTAAGGGACCCTAAATATATTTTGCTCCCTCACACTTTCCATTATTCCATACTGCTTTACGTTACCATAAATTATCCTGTGATGTCTTATATAGTGTTATTTATAGTGCTATCATAAATACAAGCTATGCCCTATAAGTTATGCCGTGGTGGCATTACTGTGCTATGGAGTCTGGTGTTCATGCCTTGTAGCAAAATGGCAGCTTTCTCTCATATTAGTAAGAACTATTATTGTTTATATATATATATATATACATATATATATATATATATATATATATATATATATATATATACATAGGTTTATCCTATACAGATGGTGCGGAATTTACTGCAAGTTAGAGAGGAAACGATATGAGCAAACGGGCACCTCATCCTGTCATGTCGGGGAATGATGCAGCTGTGGAGACTGCTCCAGTAACATTGTGTGAGGATGCACACACAGCTTCTGTCTGGAGAGGTGTAAATGAATGCTGCCTCCACCTCCCCTTATTTACAAAGCACCTCCTGAGCATGAATCCAGTCTGAGAGAAACCTGCTGCTGGAGCTTGTTAGCAGGCAGCTGTGAGCGAGGGTGACAAATCTGTGATCGCATAGTAGTACAGAGACTATTTTTATACACCCCTGACGTATATCTGCACATCAAAACATTTGGTAGAAGTGCTCATCAACTTCAGTATTGTTATTTTAACCATGAACTCCACATATATTTTAATTCATGTAGCTTAATAAAATGGTGTTTTACAAATTATTGCTATTGAGGTTTCTGTTGCATTCTGGTTAAAAAAAAAAAAAAAAAAAAGCATGTTTATAACCCATCTCATGGTGTGCTGGGGATTTTGGATTTGAAGATATACTATTCTGATGACTTGTATAGTAACCTCTTATTCATTACTGTAGATATTATCTTATACAAGAATATTTCCTGTGTCTGATGTTCTTATGTGCTTAGTGCTAAATGTATCTGACAATCTGACAGTTTTCTGGAAAAATGTGTAAAAAATAAATAAACAAATAAAAGAATCTGCCAAGACTAGTATTAATTGTAGTTTCTTTGTGTTTGTTTTTTCACTTTGCTGCAACAATGTTCTCCCTGTGTTTGTGTGGGTTTCCTCCTGGTGCTCCAGTTTCCTCCCACACTCTAAAATCTTACTAGTAGGTTAATTGGCTGCTATTAAATTTACCTTAGTCTCTATCAGTCTGTGTGTGTATGTTAGGGAAATTAGACTGTAAGCTCCAATGGGGCAGGAACTAATGTGAGTGAGTTCTCTGTACAGCGCTGCGGAATTAGTGGCGCTATGTAAATAGCTGCTACTGATGATGATGTTGTGCTCTACAAAACAGTGGGCCTAGTTACCTAGACACAGTGGGCTAGATTTACTAAACGGCGGGTTTGAAAAAGTGGAGATGTTGCCTATAGCAACCAATCAGATTCTAGCTGTCATTTATTTAGTGCACTCTACAAAATGACAGCTAGAATCTGATTGGTTGCTATAGGCAACATCTCCACTTATTCAAACCCGCAGTTTAGTAAATATACCCCAGTGTCTGTATCCATTTTGGGGGCTGAATTGGTATGCAACCTGTCAATTTGCTAAGAACCAGTCACCTCACGGCGGTATTGCCTGCCTTATATTCAGTGGTTCCTAGTGAATTGATGGTCTGAATATTAGCTAAGCCCACAGAATGGATACCTACACTGGACAAAGGTCAGCTTTAACTCTTAATTATGCATGAAAGTCCTTAACATTAAAGGGGACTGATACCCGAAGTCGAAACGCATTATTTATGGTGATCGTCTGGGAGCCTTGATAGCAGCAGAAGTGTGTCATGAGGCATCATGTGAGTGGATTGTCTGTGATCCTCACATCCACTTATGTCAAGCCACCCTGATTCTCAGCCTCCCAGGTTTCATTTCCCTTTAAATGTTGTTTTTCACCATATAATAGCATAAAACTAACAATGTATTATGTGAGTAGTCTTTTTTTAATTAGAAATTGTTGTGTACCTTGTTGAGGTATTTTTCTTGCTAATGATCTATATTTGAATTCTTAAAAATTGTTTCTACCTTAAGCTCACTAATTACAAGGGCATTAAAGCAACTTAATGTAATGTGTAAAAGCCCTTTAAGGAGTATCCTTTACAACAATGATTAACAATTGAGTTCTACTGCATTGTACTGGCCTATTGGTTAATGGATGACCATTCAGTTTACCTCTTTAGGGAAATCCATAGCATTTATTCCATTCACATCATCATCATTGTTTATTTATAAGGCACCACAAAACTTCTCAGCGCCAGACAGTAAGTATAACAAGTTATACAAAAAGTCAAATCATACATAGAAGCAAAACCAGGGTGACCGAGAAGGTGCAGACCTGAGATGTGAACTGTTCCCAGCCCCCAGTAGGGTCTAATACACAACTCATATCTTGGTTTTTGCTTGTATTTCAAACTTGTAGTGGTAAATTAGTGATCTTATCTGCCGTTTTTTTGCCTATCTTAAGCAAATCCACTCTGTTCATGCCCAGAAAAAGGAGAATAATCAAAATCCACTGCATAAATGAAGAATTTCTTAAGTTAAGATGAAAATCCATCTTAACTTCACTCTTATCTCCCTGATTCTTCTTAAAATAAGCATCTTACCTTTTGCACAAGATAAGATCACTAATGAATCAGGCCCTTGATGTTTCTGCTACTGTCTGTTGTACACATATCCCCCCCCCCTCCAGAATTAGTACAAATCATTTGCAGTAGTATTGCTATTTCAATTTCCATATTACGTCTGCTACTTGCATTACATTGGGATTTAGAACATTTTTTTTATAGTTTACTGGTCAACAACTCTTCAACCAAGTCAGTCTTTTGAGAAACTGAGCAGAAGGCCTTTAAAAGTATTCTCTATTGCTTTCCTCCCAATCACCACTCCACCACGCCAGCCTCAGGGTTGAATGAACCTGGTGCTTATTCTAGACTGGTCAGCATCCTGTGACTTAGTTTGTGGCCCTTGCTGACCCACATAACTCCATGTTTATCCTCTGCAGCTGATAGGAAGTGCCTGGAATTTGTCCAAAGAACCAGAGTGTCCTGGGCAGCTCACACAATGGAGCCATACACCGCCCCCACAATGCCCCTGTGTTTCAGACAGATGTCTGTACTTAGAGCGGGCACTGCAGGGCGCAGGGGGACAGTGGAGTGCAGTATGTAGAGGCTTAGAATACTTCCTAATAGCCAGCAACATAAGCCTTGTTATACTGTATCAGAGGATATACTAATGGCTCATTAGTTTTATGTAGGGGGGGGTTCAATTGCTTCCGTTTCCCTAAATCCCCTTTTCTAGTTCTATTCCATTTGTTTTTATTATTTAACACTTCCATATCATAACAGCCAGCACCTTGCACTGATTTTACATTTTTTAAACAGTTTGTGATGACTAATTAGAAGGAATAACTTGTCCTATAATGTACCAGTCTCCTCTTAGACAATATTGTGTTCAGCATAACTTTTTAAAACATAATGTTTGTGCCAGATTTTAATGCAATGTAATACAGGAGCTCCTCGTCACCAGAAATGAAAAAATGTGATGTGAAGTCCATTTGTGGATATTTTTTATTTTTTTTGTTAATGTAAATGAGATTTAATAGACCTGGAATGACAATTATGCTAATACAAGTGGGCAGCACGATGGCTTAGTGGTTAGCACTTCTGCCTCACAGCACTGGGGTCATGAGTTTGATTCCTGACCATGGCCATATCTGTGTGGAGTGTGTATGTTCTCCCCATGAAGGCAGGCAGAAAAGGGGTATCTGTGAGCTTAAAATTCTATTAACTAATATGGGGGTTAAGATTGATTTTTATTTATTTTTTTGTCCATAGATGGACATTCCCTTTAATATTTTATTACCCTTTCAAGGGCATGGCTATACCCAGCCAAATCCATAATCCAATGGGATTGGCTGGGTGGTGAAATGTATCATTTTTATTAAAATTATTGTTAGGATATTGGATGTTTAATTAAAATAATTAGAATGATTAATAGTTTAATTGGCTATACTGTAGTTTGTGGCAATCCAACATAAGTGGCAACATAACCAACAGGTTAACAACACTACTTGCCTTACAGCTAATGCATATTTCAGCAACCTGTTGCAATTACATTAAAACTGTGCTTGTTATCTTATGTTCTGTGCAGAGCCTGCCCCCTGCAGGTGCACTTGGTCATAGCGTACAGCTAAGGCATGGCAGGTTCAGACAGAGTTGATTGCCAATGACCTTTGATCATTTGTTTCTCTTACACGCAGAAGCGGCGAATAGAACTTAATTCACAATCCTATTTTCTGCCCTAGCTGTTAAGTTAAGGCACTATTAAATATAAATCAATAGTTATCCGGAACTTATACTAGAACTTACAATATCCCTGGCTAAAGTTACGGAGGCGGGAGAGTTCTAAGCCTGGGGGGCCCTTTGCTTTACTCATACACCATCCATAACTACATGCGATCTGGCATACACAAACATGCTTTACTTTTTTATTATGTGTATACCTTTTGGACGCAAATCCTGTCCTTTTTAACAAATTTTAATTTTTAATACACTTTTCATTGATTAATTCCTTTTTCTGGCTTCCCCCAAAAGTCTGTTCAGCTAAGATTCATGTGACAGGGGGGGGATCACATGATCTCTCCACACATGCGCTGTGCAGCTCTGCTCTTTGGAGCGGAACGGTCTTCATTGAAAGTTTTCAGTTATGTTGATGTACGCCAGCTCAGCTCAGCTGGTGTACATTAACATGATCACAGCATCGCAGCAGATATCGTTCGTTTTACTGAGCACTTCCCATAACAGTGTATGGAGAGTGCTCAGTAATGCTATTTACCTATGACCGAAATTAAGTTTTCAATCGTGTTAATGTACGCTAGCTGAGCTGACGTACATGAACATAATTGAAAACTTTCACTGAAGACAGTTCCACTCCGAAGAGCAGAGCTGCACAGTGCATGTGTGGAGGGATCATGTGATCCCTCCCTATCGCATGAATCCACTTGGTTTACCGCAGTATGGTAGGTTTTTCTGTGCGCATGCCCGAGTTTTTCGGACGGCGCATGCGCACAGGGATTCAACCAAGCCGGAAAACACATTGCAAAAGGGCCGCAAGAGAAGAAGTGGTGTAAAGTAAGTGATACACTCCACAGGAACAGCCATTTTTCGGAACGGCTGTTCCTGTGTTGATATTTTAATAAATATGAGATATCTTTCAATCCTCATCTATGCAATGAGGATTGAAAAGTATCTACTATATAAATGCCTAGTGGCGTGTGTGGGAAAAAAAAACAAGCTGCAGCGCCACCTGCTGGGCAGAGTTATACACTGACCTATATATTTCTTGAAGGAGAAGTGACAGTTGGGAGTGGTTGGTCGTTTCCGGGGATGACAGTGGGGAGTTTTTAACACCTTATGTAGCTTGATGAAGGATGTGGCGATGAAGATGAAGGATGAGGTGATGGAGAAAAATGATGAGGTGGTGACATGTGGACAAAACCACGTTAAAAAAGGCGCTTGCGTCGGGAAGTAACGCTCTTCCCCTGAGGAGGCCTGGGCTAGCCCCAAATGCATGACAAGAACCTTTTTAACACCTTAAGTAGCTTGATTTGACTAGAATGCATGAGTATCATGCACGGGTTAACTTGTCTTTCATAATATGCTATGCTACTTAAATAGGGGCCGTAAAGAGCCGAGCACCCTCCATTACAGCCATCTAATGCATAATGTGATGTCATTAATTTAGACCAGACTCTTAAGAATTTGGATTCCTTATTTCTACTAATATATACAAACAGCTTATGACCCAGTGTGTTGTTGACTAAGTCAATTCATCCCCGGAAGTCAGGACACCCAGAAGCCATCCAGGTTCTAGCTCTACATAATTACATAAGTAATTGTTAGGTAGTCTTCTCACTTATAATGGTGCAGACCACAGACTGTCAGTCTCCACTGCGTGAGGCGACAGCTGAACGTTAAATGATAAGAATATTACAGACTGTCTAATTCAGAGAGGGGCTGAGCTGTCTAAACTGTCCACTGTGCTGCCTGAGCGTGCTGAAAACCATCACTGTGTAGTGACAACTATGTCCTGCTGCAAATGACAATACACAGATAGTCATTAAACAAACAGCAGGCTGTGATTTACTTGGGCCTTTTGCTCTCCAGCATGGAAATGAAAGACGCAGCCTGTGACATTACAGGGAGAAGTGGAAGCGGCAGCTGCTTCAGCCACCTGAATACCAGCCCCCTTTGTAATTCCACAGTAGCTGTAATAACAGGCTTGCTGTATGAATGGACATAACAAAGCTGAGCTGTACAAGACGCGCCAGAGATGTTTCCACCAGCACGACGCACTACGGAGCTTCAATTTGGGAAAATCCACTCGAGTCAGGATTTGCTGCCAGTGTGTGGTGGATAGACTAGCTGGCCCGATTAGGAGTGTGAAGGCAGCTTGTGTAATTTATATATAGCTTGTGTAGTGTGTGTGTATATATACAGCCAACTGTGGATGCAGAGCTTTAGAAGACTACGATAAACAGAAAGTGCAGTATGCCAAGTCATACGTAACAGGCATCTACATGAATAAATATTGTGAATAAGTGTGTTTGAGAGGCTTTAAGGAACATTATTACCTTAAGAATGAGCCATTAATATAAGCTGTCAGATAATTTTAAAACATTAAATTGCAGTGTGTCACTTCAGTTCAACTGTACAAAGAGAAGCTCAACTCTTATGGGGGCATATTTATTATATGCTACAATCATTTTCATTCTTTATCGCAATAAGGAGTGAAAGATTTATTAAATCAGGAGCATTTATTAAAAGTGTTCTGCTGGGACAGCGGTCACAATAAATGACTGTCCCGGCAAACACATAGTTTAGCTATGTCCTATCTCTTTCTATGGTCAGTATCGCAAAGTGGGCACTTTGCGATAGTGACAGAGAGAAGAACAGGTAAGATGCGGTGAGGGATCCGAAGATCCTTCTATCGCTGTGTTCTCCCCATAGGCTTCAATGGTATTAGCCATCGGGCACAAGTAACAAAAAATGTTAGATTTTCAGAACTTGTTAAATGGTGCAAAACAGCAGCCCCCATAGAAAGCTATGTTGACTACTTTTGCGTCCAATATCTGCTAGTCATAAATTAACATGTAACACTTAAATATGTAGCTAAACAGCAGTTATCGGGGAAATTTAATGAAAATGTAATTGATAAATAGGCCCCACAATGTTTTTGTGTTGTATTGTCAATCTATGTTAACCTGTTGCTATACATAATTAATATGACCACTTCATAACGCATCGTTTGATCGGTTTACTTGTTTTTCATTGGACGGTACAGTACAACATTGTGAGGCCCCCTACATGCTCTTGTCATCCATGCAGCACTTATAATATAAGAAACAAATGATGATTGTTCTGGTAACGTTTGGCCATGCACAAGGATCCACTGAGACAATAAGGGTTATTTACTACTGTTGGCAAATAAGTACATCAACCTGTAGCAACCAATTAGACCAATGAAAACATAGTCAAATCATTGGGGTATTGCACCTATGTTCATAATAAAATATGTCAGCAAGTGAATTATTAAAAATGGCCACTGTTATATCAGATTTACAGATTTTGATAAATAATTAGCCCCCAGGCCATTCCAACTGGCCTATGTATGAATGCCTACATATGCCCCCTGTTAATGATCATTCCTTATCACAATGATAAGGTGCATCTGATAAGAGGCTGTCCTGGTAATGACTTTGCTAAACTAACAAGAACGGGTTCTGATCCGGAGTCTTTACTGCGCATACGCATACTTGCCAACTGTCTGGGAGACTCCCGAATTCCGGGTAGGTCTCCTGGAATCCCGGGAGAGCTGGCAATTCTCCCGCATCTGCCCACTTCAGAGCCAGCATAGAGGGGTGTATGGGCAGAGGAGGCTGGGCTTAGTGAATCTTGGTATTTTGGCCCTGCACCAAGTGCCGTAATGCATGTTTGGGTCTTTTTACCAATGTGAAAAGACCCCAAACAAGCATACGGCACTGGGGGCGGGGCCAAAATGTTGTGATTCGCAAAGACCCGCCCCATTCTGCCCCCCCCACACCCCTCTACAGAGGGAGCCAGACAAAAGTAGTCAAGTATGTGCATGTGTGACCCATTTCTTGTTAACTAACGGAGGGGAGAGCAGGAAGGCTGCCAGAGAGGGATCTCCTATGGGGAATGCTCTCCTCATAGGGCAGCACAGCTAACTCCATCGGGGTCAACCTCTGAAAAGCTAGACTTTTTGGATCTTGTTAAATTGACCCGGATCACAGTCCCCATTGAGAATTATGGGGAATGCAAAACGTAGCCTAAAGCTGGGTACACACTACAGAAGTTTTCTCCCAATGTGATATCTTTAACGATTTTGCCAATGACCAAAAGTCCTGCTCAGCATGCTGATTCATTTGTATGCACTTGTATGATTTTGCATGATTTGCCTTCAGTTGTGTGCTTTCATCTGTCATAACCGTCTGCTGAAAAGATCTGACTCTGCACACTGTATGGAGATCTGCCTACACTGCTGGCCGTGAGTTCATTCACACTGCAGGATTTGCCCGACATCGTTTCATCGTGCATAGTGATCTTTAGTCAGTTTATAAAATCAAACAATGTGCATTGGTACGATAAAACATGATCGGAGCGTACACACTAATGCAATATTGGACCTAACAGTAATTTATTGTGTGATTGGTACGACAATCGGGTGAAAAACCTATAGGGCCTGGGTCATTAAGGAGAGCAAAGCATAAAAAAGCAGTGACTTTGCACCTGGGCAAAACCATGTTGCATTGGAGGAGGAGGGAAATTTTAAATGTGAGGACAAATATATAGTTGGGATAGGGCATGACCTAGATCAAATTTTTAAATTTCAGTGTAAAAGTAAAACTATCAAGTATTGTGTGCTAGGTGATAAATCAGCCAGTATTTAACTTATATGCAAAATAATAAACTAATTTGCACCCCTTGCATTGTAAAATGGTTTGTCCCGGAGAACATTTACTCCTTTTTTTTTTTTTTGCCTTGCTTTCCTTAATGACTCAGGCCCATAATGTCTACCCAGCTTAAAGCACAATATATGTATAGTTTATGGCTTAATAAATAGGACCCTAAGTCTTTGTTAAATATCTCTCTCTGAATTGTTATAGAATTTCTGTGACCCTTGGTAAATACAATTTTTTTTCATACTCTCAATTCTCCCAAACTTGTATTTTGTTTCATATGTTGAAAGATATATGCACCAGCCATGGGGGTACACTCCTATATAAAGTAGACAAACACAACAATGAATGAATGAAACCGTATAATTGAGGATATTTTGCCTTTACAGCTGTTAATACCATTGTGAGCCATGGGGGGAAGATGGTTTTTACCTCACAATATTGCATTTTCAGCATAATGATGCTGAGCAATCAACACTTCTGTGTTTCATTAAGCAGAGCAGTGAGGGGCTGGTAATGTGTATCTGTCCTAAATATCATTATGCACTGTGTGTGTATGGGGGAGGGGCAGGCCCATCAAGCAGATTTCTTTCATTGATGTTGTAAGTTACACTTATAATTTAAACAAGACATGTTCCATCAAAGGGAGGAGGTTGTGTTCTCTGCAGGAAATCAAGATGAATAGATGTACATTATTGTTCTTTTGTTCTCCCGTATCACTCTGGTGGAGATAAGAAAAGACTATCTGATGCTGCTGTAATCAGGGAAACTGAGCAGGAATGGAGGAGCCGGCAGATACAAATGTCATGCTGATGTATAACTCAGGAGAGAGCCATCACTGTATGTAGCCAGTACGCTGCACAGAGCAAGGGTATAATTCTGTTCCCTCTGTACTGTAGATGCTGTGCTGGGTTAGTCGTGTGAGGGAGTCTTATTTAAATGACCATCAACCTTATATATATATATATATGTTAACCCGTGCACGATACTCATGCATTTTTTTGTCAAATAATGTCAGTATACCAAATTTCAGTACATTCGGATGAGCCCTTTCTGAGAAAATAGTTTTTTCCACAGACACACACAGACACACACACACACACACACACACACACTAACACACGCCGCTACACATGCAGGGGCGGATCTAGAAAATGTTTGTTCCCTGGGGGGATGTTAGGGCGCGGGCAATTTAGGCCCCGCCCCCTTTCCGACTTCTGAGGCTGCCGACGCCTGCACAGTATGTGCAGGTCCGCTCGGCAGGGACAGTGTGTTTAAAACACAATCAGAGCAGCCGGGCAGCAGACTGTCACTGCCAAACGGACCTGCACATACTGTGCAGCCGTCGGCAGCAAACCCCTGCTAGGGGGGGGCGATTGCCCCGATCGCACCCCCCTGTATCCGCCACTGTACACATGTGTGTTCATGAGGTAAAATTACCTCACGAAAATGAGTTTGACCCCTCAACTCGTCAATAATGTCAGTATACCAAATTTCAGCCCTTTTTGAGGTTTTTTTTTTCCACACACACTAAGAATTTAGTAGGTCAGTTAACCCGTGCATGATACTCATGCATTCTAGTCAAATCAAGCTACTTAAGGTGTTAAAAACTCCCCACTGTCACCCCCGGCAACCACCAACCACTCCCAACTGTCACTTTTCCTTCAAGAAATATATAGGTCAGTGTATAACTCTGCCCAGCAGGTGGCGCTGCAGCTTGTTTGTTTTTTTTTCCACACACAGACAGACTAACACACGCCACTAGACATTTATATTATATTATATATATATATATATATATATATATATATATATTATATTATATTTATATTATATTATAATATAATTATCCTCACAATCAGAACTTTATCTTAAATATGTTCTGCTCTGGAACTTATACTATATACGATTTACACTTGTGATTGTTATTAGAAGCTCTTTAATGTAAGTCGACCAGTATTTTAAGGATAGTGGTCCTTTAAATAGTTACTACAAGCAAAATGCAAGTGGATCCGATTTTCCTTTACAAAAGACTACCAAGGTAATTTCTTAAAAGTAATCATTGGTTGTTTGGTCTTTTTTCATAGTCCTGTCTCGCCATTTGAACAACCACACATGATTATGACACGTAATTACCAATTTACCATAAAATTCCCATATAATTTGTTTATCGTAGTAATTTTTTGTTAGGGTTAAACACCACATTGTATACATTGGGCTAGATTTACTAAACTGCGGGTTTGAAAAAGTGGAGATGTTGCCTATAGCAACCAACCAGATCCTAGCTTTCATTTATTTAGTGCATTCTACAAAATGATAACTAGAATCTGATTGGTTGCTATAGGCAACATCTCCACTTTTTCAAACCCGCAGTTTAGTAAATATACCCCATAGTGTCTTCAGTAATCCTCCATTGAACACTTCTTGTGGCTGCCTGCTGTGTTTTCAATAGGCTTATACTAGAACCCTACTATACAATATTTTGGCAATTTTTAAAGGCATCCAGGGATTGTAAGTAGAACATGTAAATGACCAAATTGTACCTTTTGCAATCTGGCTGGGTCAATATGCAATATGTAGCACTTAACCACTCAAACTCTCATAGTTCTATAGATTGTAAGCCTCTGCCTCTCTGTAACACACAGTCTTTTTTTTTTTATTAGTGTCTGTTCCCAATTGTAAACAGCTACATCATGTGCTGACTAAATACATCTTAATAAATTGTATGCATTTTAATATAATATATAGACCATTTAAACATTGCATTGTTTAATACATAGAAACAAGGTAATATAATGTGTATCTGTCTCCATCCTACATGGTCCTGACTATACACTATATGGATTCTGGTTACAGTGTGGAAAAGCTTGCAGTATTTAGTCATGGCATTTAATAACCCTGTGCTGAGGAAATGCCATTCACTGTGTATAATTTGGTAGTGATCTTTAAAGACACTAGTTTCTTGTAAGCTATTAGCATACATGTCCAGACCAAGTCTGCAGTGCATAGAACAAGCGAGCGTAGGCCGAGTACAGTAGAGGCGCATTCAGCTATGGTAAACCTGAATGTAGATGCAGCTATACCTGGCGTGTCACTTGCGGATGCTGGAGGCTGGTGCAATGATGATTATTTAGAATCAGCAGCGCTAGCTAGCAACTTCTGATTGGCTGATTGTGGGTTGACCACACTAGCTAATAGTACATAAATCATTAGTGTGGCTGCTATATTATATGAAGTCACAGTCATCTATTCACTTTACTTAATTGACATTTTCATTTGGTTTGCAGCAGGAAAGAAGATTCCCATTTGATTTTTAAAGGTGGAAAACGACGATGTTTGTATTAACTTTAATTTCATTTGTATTGAATTATATGGTATGCGCAACCTCTTTTATATCTTCCAAGACACTTTTCTCTTTTGTATATGACACCTCATTACATTATTATATTGTGTACAAATAGGGTAATGTGATTTTTGCATTTACTACTGAGCCTGTCAAGCCATATCTCTATGCTATATCTCTATGCTACTGTGGGGCGTAGGCATACACATTTGTTACTCCTAACGTAAATCAGGAGCACATACAACTGATGTACAACTAGACACATTCCACTGAACATATGCACAAAAACACGCTTTTTCATGTGTGGGTATGTTCCTGCTCATATTCAGGGCATAAATATGTCCAAGGCTACATGAGCCCCCTTAGTGTTTAGTCATTGTGTCCGTCAGTGCACAAAATTTATTTCGTAAGATAAAGCAGAGACATTATTTTGACTATAATGTCCTGAATACCATTAAATCACTTTTGGGAGGTTAGAGTGCCTATTGATCAGGGTTAGAGACAATATTTGACACTTTATTTATTTTTCCAGAGAGGGAAGGTGATGGTAGTTCAATAAATACTGACATTTGTTCTTCCAGCAACTCATAGCTGGTTTTATTGGAATCTATGAATCATTGTAAAAGTCAACATGGGTTCACCGTCCATTCATGTTGGTAAATACAGATATGCAAATTAGTTATCTGACAGCAGCCAACTAATGTCTTCTATCTTGGCCTAGCTGTGTACACGACAAGCCACACAAGTTACTATGGATAATGGTTGGAAATACAAATGAAAATAGTGAAATACTTTTAATACGAGCAGATGTGTGTTTATACCAGTATCCTGGAACAATGCCAGTAGTTCAGCTATTATTGTTCACTACAAGTCCAACTTTTTTTCAGCAGTGTCTGTGAGGCAGACTGGAAGTATTTTCCCTCTGTCACTGTGTAACACATCTTCCTGCCCTCGCTGTGAGGTTTCTGCTGAATCCGTTGCCTCGTTTGTTATGTGAAGCAGAAGTCTATTTTCTCCAACAGATTACGACAAATAAGAAAAATTTGGCTACTTAGTATTCGGCATGGGAAATGAATGTATTCCATTAAACAAGCAAATGAACTCGAGGGGTTCAGGAGCTGTGCTTATCATTTATTAATCTGTTGTACAGAGAGCACAGAAACAGGCTCTACACTGATACTAGGAGGTAGGGATTTGCTTGTATAAGGCTCCTTGCTGGATGTCAGGCTTCTGTGACCTTGTTCTGAATGGGCAACACTTGTCATTTGCAACTCATCAATTATGTGTAATGTTCAATACAGTTCTGCATAAGCAGAGTGGAGGCTGAATGTAAATTAGAACATGGTTTACTAGCGGGGCAGGAATTGCAAAATGTGTCTCTCTCCCAACTACAACTCCTCGAACGATGACAAGATTAAAATGATGAAAGTTGTAGTTCATCTGGCTGCCAGGACATGCTGGGACTTCTATTCCTACCACCAGAGGCGGATTGGCCATAGACCTTACAGGAACATTTCCCGGTAGGCCGATGGCTTTCTGAGGCCACTTGGAGACAGAGTGACAGCTGCAGTAGACCCTGATCGACAGACCTACAGATCTTGGAATCAATTGCAGAGCCTGCAGCCTATATTTAATGGTTATGTGCCTGAGGCTGGCTGGCTACTTGATCCGTTTTTTGGGTTTGACTACCTATGCCTGGCCTGCCACCTTTGCCGAGTGAGGCACAGACTGAGAAATGAGAGAGACACAGGCTGAGTGAGACATGGGCTCGAGCTTAGACAAGAGACAGACTGAGAGAAAGAGGGAAGCTGATAGGCAGCTATGAGAAAGACAGGCTGTGAGTTGTAAGAGAGTCAGGCTCAACGAGATGTAGGTTGAGAACTTAGAGAGACACAGATGTGAGAGTGAGGCTGAGAGGGAGACAAGTTGAGAGAAGGAGGCAGCAATTAGACAGGCTGAGTGGTAAAAGAGAAGCCGACTAAGAGACAGACAAGTTGAGAGCTTAGAAAGAGACAGCTGTGAGAGACAGTCTGAGAGAAAGGGGCAGCTATTAGAGAGACAGATGGGAGATATAAAAGAGCTGAAAGAGGCAGCTATGAGAAAGATTGGCTAAAAGACAGGCTGAGAGGTAAAAGAGAGAGATTGAGAGCTTGGAGAGAGACAGACTGAGAAAGAGAGTTATGAGAGAAGCAGGTTGAGAGCTTAGAGAGTCAGCTGTGAGAAATACATGTTGAGAGAGACTGAGAGCTGAGTAAGGCTAAGAGAGGGAGACCCCTGTGAAAGAAACAGGCTGAGAGACAGAAAAACTGAGAGAGAAAGAGAGAGAGAGATGTGATCAGAGCTGTTAGAAAGAGAGGAGATGTGAGATGCAGGATGCATGCTGAGAGACAGGCTGAGAATTGAGAGAGAGGCCCCTTCTTGGCTCTGCTGAAGATCTCCTAAGCAGCACTGCATAGAAACATCTCTCCAGCCCAAACCCTTCCTACGCCAGCCACTCCCTGGCTTCCACTTTCTCCAAATTCCTGCACCAGAGGAGCATCCCCTCCCCACAGAAGAAGGTCCAAGCTGCAGATTCCCCTTTTCCTCCTCCTGTCCGGCAGCCAAGAAGGGAAATTCTCCAGAGGAGAACTAACTCACTCCAACAGGTTGCTTTGTTAAAGCCTGACCCTCAGCAATAACGGGAGCTCCACCAGTGCTACTGTGCAACTAGGCCTCAAGAAGAAGGGGCTGAGACAGGCCAAGATGGACGTCAGCATCTGCACGCCCTCAAGTAAGTATTTGAGTGGAGGGTGATGTCTTCCTATAACACCCTCATCAGTATGTTTACCGAGCTCTGAGTCACTGACGCTAATAGACCTCTCAATGACCAAGACTCTACACATTGTATACAGGAAAATACTGACATCTTAGTCACTGCCCCTTTACCTGGTGTATATGTAAAGTGTATTTTATGGAGGTCACTTGGATGCTTTCTGTGTGGTGTATCAGTAATTCGGATACTCTTTGCTTTGTATGGTGGTCACTTTGATTTATTAACATTTATTTTTTGCTCTCTATTGTACGCCGGTTTCCAGGATGCAATCTGTATTGTAAAAACTGGGTTTATTTTCACCAGGCTAAAGCATAGGCAGGGTCCGCAACCACCTAGGGCAGTGATGGCTAACCTGTGACACTCCAGGTGTTGTGAAACTACAAGCCCCAGCATGCTTTGCCAGCTATCAGCTAGTTATCTACTGGAAAAACATGATGGGGCTTGTAGTTTCACAACACCTGCAGTGTCACAGGTTAGCCATCACTGTCCTAGGGAGTAGTTGCCTCATCCAAGTATAGTGATGCCTCAGGCCCTACTGTGTGTGGCCTCCTTCGATTTAAAGACCCAGCAGAGGCACTTTAGTTATAAAGTTCTTCTGCGAGGTATAAGGACGGATACCAGCGATTGCTATTACTGACTGATAGTTGCTCCAATTCCTGGAACGGCCAAAGAAGATACACTTGGCCACCAGGGACTGTGCCCTGTACAGGTTACCTAGCCACCAGACTCTGGGCTTCGTATGAAAAGATGACCACTAGGCTCTCGGCTCTGTGACAGACACTAGGCCCCCAACAATGTGCTCAGCATTGTACAAGACCACGACAGGCAATGGACTCTGCATCCTAGCTCTCAGAGAATGGGCTTTGTACAGTACAGCGGTCACAGGATTGAGCTCTGCACTGGGTAGCTGTAAGAGTGTAATTTCTGTTATAATATAATGTGGGGTTAATTAGTGCAGGAAGTGAACAACCTGTGGCTCTCCAGGTGTTGGGAAACTACAAGACCCAGCATGCTTGGCCAACCGATAGCCACAGGGTGTCCAGGCCTAAATTATTGGATACATCATTGGGAATACTGTGTTAATGATAAGGAGTTGGGGGAGGAGGTGCTTAACCCCTAAACCCCTTGTTGTCACCTGAACTAATAGTATACATACACTTGTTAAATAAGCTTAAAATCGGGGCATATTATAAAACATAACTTTAAATATCTGTTTGAAATCTTTATTTTGAAAAAGATTACAAAAAATAGTTTAAAATAATTTCTACTGTATTAAAAAAGAGCTGTAGAAAAAAGAATAATTTGTTGAATCTGCTAATATACTAATACTAAATCAGTGATTTAAGGGACCTCCTAAACCTAAAGAACCAGTTGCTTTATATTAAAATATATATATAAAAAAAAAAAAAGTGTACTTATAACAGTCACAAATATCAGTGTACAGATTTCAGTAACTTACCAGAACCAAAACTGTTTCAGATAAGGTTGTAAGCTGTGACGAGCAGAGCACTCTATGTCCTTTGTCTCACGTCTGCACCTCCTTCATCAACCTCGGCTGTTCGTGTTCTCTTTTTATGTGTGATTGTATTTTTTTATGGTTTGTTGCTGACTGCCCAGCCCTGCAGAATTTTGTGGCGCCTTACAAATAAACAATGATGATGATGATTATGGGGTAAGATATGTTTGTGGTCTGCTCAGTACACTTCCTGTTAGTAAGCCAGTGATGATCAGGCAGGTAGAACTAAATGATTACTGAGTTTATAGAGCTGTTCAGTCAATTATAGGCTACTCCAGATGAGTGGTTTCTTTCACTGCGGAATGTGAGAAAACAGTCAATGGTTGGTCAGGACAGTGAGAAAATGCCTACGTCTCTAGCCTGCTCTATTTCATTGACTGTTTTCTCCAGCTGTGAGAAAGCAACAAAAGAAATCCTTCATCTGGGCAAGTGAGGTGAGATTGTGTATATAGTTATATTATTTTTTATCCATATCCCTTAAAACTGTAACTTTTAGTGTTGGCTGATTGTTACATTGCAAAGCAAGGTCAATGCAGCTTACAATAACCTGAATCATGACCCAGCAGTCTCTCTAAACCTAATTATCTTGTTTCCGCAGTGGCAAGGTGAGACTCAGGAGTTCTGCCCAAGTGCCAAGGTCATCCTGGTGGGCTGTAAACTTGACATGAGAACAGATATGAACACTCTGCGGGAACTGTCCAAACAGAGACTTATCCCAGTTACACATGAACAGGTAAGAGTCTTTTATTTATGTAATAATGCACCTTTGCTTAAATTGTTTCATTTGTTGATATAACTACTGTATATCAAATATTTGTATGGTGAATTTGTTTTCTTTTACATTCTTAATCGGGTAGTTCCAAAAAAATATGGGCTGCAAATTTAAGCTGTTCCTTTAGTGGTCTGCAAACACTGTTTCAGATAATTTAAAGTAAAACTATAGCCGATCCCTGTTTACCCTCTTTTTCTGGTTGCTGCGTGAATTAAAGTTTCTGTCTTGACTGAGCTGACTCATCTTGGATGTAAACTAAGTTGTAATTGGCTAAGTGTTCTTTTAGGCTATGTATGTAAACCTGTTAATCTTCAATAAAAACCTTGTAAATAAGTAAAATTATACCCATAATATATATGGTCACTGCTCTTTGTGCACATTTGAAACCCTGCGGTTATGCTAGTGTTTTGTTATATGATCAAATGTACTACAACTGCTTGATAGTATCATACCAGACAGGTCAGTTGACTTAACAACACGGGACCACAACATATGTGTTTACCTCTTTTACTGTTGGTAAAATTTCATCATGCTATAACAGTCTAACAGGGAGTGCACATATTGCATTTGTTGTCAGGTCACTATTCCTATGCAATCCCATATACATAGTATTTAGTGCACCTATAGTGCGAGGGGCCACCTCATATGTGACATATGCCTTTCTTACTCTCCTCTGATCACATATGCTTCCCCACCATTCTCCCCTTGTCATCTGTGCACTAAGCAGCCACTTCCAGGTTCTGAACTAAGGACTTTGGCCAGCAGCTGTTGTCTGCTGC